>NC_088691.1:76504313-77135563 GCF_028017835.1 Emys orbicularis | reverse complement strand
GAGAGCAAGCTGAAGGCAACAGACTCTTCTTTTCATTCTTTAGCTCCCCTGGAGGGAAAGGGAACCCGCAGGGGGAAGATAATTTTCTGTTACACAGATGAGTCTTATGGGGTGTGTGTGGGGCTCCAAGTATGGACAATCTTCTCTCATCAGGTGCTGCTGTTTCTCCACCTAGTGGTGGGAAGAACTGGAACCCTATAAACTCCCCAGCCAGACATGTTCTGCTCCTACTTCGGATTCTCCCACCAGGGGATTTCTCATTTCACTATCCAGTGAAGAGGCAGAGGAGGGGGAACAGTGGGGAGCTGAGCTTCTCTCACACCTACGAGAGGGAGAGGAGAAGGGGATGCTCTTCCTCTTTTTTTAGGAGGCGGGGTGGAGAGCAACGTACTTTAAGCTACATTAAAAGTATATGATGGAGTGGTGAGATACCATGGAAAGGCCACATTATTCATGAATGATGCAGCTCCTCCAAAATTAGTTCCAGTCAAACTTATTTACCACATAATTGTGTGTTCTAGAGATGCCACAGATTGTACAGAAACTTACATGAGATGTTTTTAGATTTTTTTTTAAATGCCACTAATTTTATTTTTCACATGCCTCCAGCTATTAAGTGTGCTGCTACAAGTACAAACCTATTGTATGGGGGCTCTAAAAGAAATAAATATTATAGTCTATGAAATTAGGGCTGTCAAGTGATTAATTAAAAAAAATTAATTGAGATTAATCGCACGATTAAAAAAATCGCGATTAATTGCATGATTAAAAAAATTAATTGCACGATTAATCCCACTGTTAATAATAGCATACTATTTATTTAAATATTTTTGGATGTTTTCTACATTTTGAAATATATTGATTTCAATTACAATACAGAATACAAAGTGTACCGTGCTCACTTTATATTTATTTTTGATTACAAGTATTTTCCCTGTAAAAAACCAAAAGAAATAGTATTTTTCAATTCACCTAATACAAGTACTGTAGTGCCATCTCTTTATCATGAAAGTTGAACTTACAAATGTAGAATTATGTACAAAAAAATAACTGCATTCAAAAATAAAACAATGTAACATTTTAGAGCCTGCAGGTCCACTCAGTCCTACTTCTTGTTCAGCCAATTGCTCAGACAAACACGTTTGTTTACATTTGCAGAATATAATGCTGTCCACTTGTTTACAATGTCACCTGAAAGTGAGAACAGGCATTCTCCTGGCACTGTTGTAGCCAGCGTCACAAGATATTTATGTGCTGGATGTGCTAAAGATTCATATGTCCCTTCATTTTTCAACCACCATTCCAGGGCACATGCGACCATGCTGATGGTGGGTTCTGCTCGATAACAATCCAAAGCAGTGTGGACCGACGCATGTTCATTTTCATCATCTGAGTCAGATGCCACCAGCAAAAGGTTGATTTTCTTTTT
This sequence comes from Emys orbicularis, assembly GCF_028017835.1. NCBI lineage: Eukaryota > Metazoa > Chordata > Testudines > Emydidae > Emys > Emys orbicularis. The sequence goes on along the minus strand of NC_088691.1, from coordinate 77,134,134 downwards.
TGGTGGTTTGGGTTCTGTAGTTTCTGCATTGGAGTGCTTCTCTTTTAAGACTTCTGAAAGCATGCTCCACACCTCGTCCCTCTCAGATTTTGGAAGGCACTTCAGATTCTTAAACCTTGGGTTGAGTGCTGTAGCTATCTTTAGAAATCTCACACTGGTACCTTCTTTGCGTTTTGTCAAATCTGCAGTAAAAGTGTTCTTAAAACGAACATGTGCTGGGTCATCATCCGAGACTGCTATAACATGAAATATATGGCAGAATGCCGGTAAAACAGAGCAGGGGACATACAATTCTCCCTCAAGGAGTTCAGTAACAAATTTAATTAACACATTATTTTTTTAACGAGTGTCATCAGCATGGAAGCATGTCCTCTGGAATGGTGGCTGGAGCATGAAGGGGCATACAGATGTTTAGCATATCTGGCATGTAAATACCTTGCATTGCCGGCTACAAAAGTGCCATGCGAATGCCTGTTCTCACTTTCTGGTGACATTGTAAACAAGACACGAGCAGCATTATCTCCTGTAAATGTAAACAAACTTGTTTGAGCAATTGGCTGAACAAGAAGTAGGACTGAGTGGACTTGTAGGCTCTAAAGTTTTACATTGTTTTGTTTTTGAGTGCAGTTATATAACAAAAATAATCTACATTTGTAAATTGCACTTTCATGACAAAGAGATTGCACTACAGTACTTGTATGAGGTAAATTGAAAAATACTATTTCTTTTGTTTATCATTTTTACAGTGGAAATATTTATAATAAAAAATAATACACACTTTGATTTCAATTACAACACAGAATACAATATATATGAAAATGTAGAAAAACATCCAAAATATGTAATAAATTTCAATTGGTATTCTACTGTTGAACTCAAAAAAATGAATCGCGATTAAAAAAATTAATTGCAGTTTTAATTGCACTGTTAATCACATGCGTTAACTGCGATTAATCGACAGCCCTATATAAAATATTATGAATATACTACCCAAAATAACTTTCTGTGCATAATGTCATGTAAAGGTCTGATATCTCAGGATATTACTAGTAAGTAAGCTATTACTAGTTTGAACAGGTACTTCATCCACTTGTACCAGGAAATACTAGAGCCACTAATATCTTACCTGGTGGTAACAAGATAAAATAACATTTTACTGTGACTACAGAGTGTGTATATTTAAAATGTTGTGCATGTGAACAGTATTTTATTTTTTAATGAACAGGAATGCTTTGATCTTGCTCTTTCTGCCATTGAATTCAATGGCAAAATTCCCATTGAGTTCAATGGGATCATGATTGTATACATCTGGAAAGCTTGTGGGATGTCAATTTGTATAGGCTAATTAAAGGGTACTGTGGTGCAAGACTTGGCAAAGAATAAACATTTACATGAACACTGTATTGACAGACTGTTCCATACTCTGAGCTCGAAAGCAAAAGGTGCCCTGCATCACTCTGCTTGCTATGCTGAACAACTGATTATAAAGATTTTAATAACTGAAAGTGGGACTCAGTCCTGACATTCACAAACAACAGTTGTAATTTCATAAACATGCTGGCTTTTAAATTCTGATGGATTTGGTTCCCGTGGAAGAAAAGGTCAGTTTGAAAGTTATGTTAAATACATGTTCTGTGTAGTTTTATTTAGTTCCATGTATCTATATTTTCTAGGCCTAGAAAAAAAATGAAAGCAAGATATTATTTTTGGCAGATTAAAACAAATAATTAATTGGATGAATTTGGTGTTAACACCACCCAAACCTGGGACAAGTTCTGTCTGTTACCTGCCATGGAAACAACCAAAGACTTTTCTAGAGCAGGGACTGCCAGTCATGCTGTGTATTGGTAATATGACCAAATGTGAAGCACAAGTGTGGACACAAGAACAAATGGATATAAACTGTCTATTAACAAGTTTAGGCTTGAAATTAGATGAAAGTTTCTAATCATCAGAGGAGTGAAGTTCTGGAACAGCCTTCCAAGGGGAGCAATGGGGGCAAAAATCTAACTGGCTTCAAGACTGAGCTTTATACGTTTATGGAGGGGATGGTATGATGAGACTGCCTACAATGGCATGTAGCTGATCTGCGAGTGCTAGTAGCAAATATCTCTGGTGATGGGAATATAGGTGGGGAGGGCTCCGAGTTACTACAGAGAATTCTTTCCCAGGTATCTGGCTGTTGGATCTTGCCAAAATGCTCAGATCTGGCTGTTGGATCTTGCCAAAATGGTCCAATTCACTGCTGTATTTGGGGTTAGGAAGGAATTTTCCTCTGAGTAAGTTTGGCAAAGATCCTGGGGTTTTTTGCCTTTCTCCGCAGCATGGGGCACAGGTCATTTGCAGATTTAAACTAGTGTAAATGGTGGATTCTCTGTAACTTGAATTCTTTAGATCATTATTTGAGGACTTCAGTAACTCAGCCAGCGGTTAGGGGGTCTATTACAGGAGTGGGTGGGCGAGGTTCTGTGGCCTGCAATGTGCCAGAGGTCAGACTAGATGATCACGATGGTCCCTTCTGGCCCTAAAATCTACGAGTCTCTGAGTTTGCTCTGGTGGCTGCGCAAGCCCTATAGCCCTAGCAGCTGGAGAATAGTATTGTCCTGTCCTTCTCAATAAGTCACAGGGTAAACTTGTTACTTAACTGGGGTGGGAACTGTAGCTCCTAGTTTGGCTTCCTTCTCATGCCATGGTTTACTGGAACCTACTCATGAAGGGGTCCTGCTGACATCAATCAGCCTCCATGGAAGGGAGGGAGACCTGTGGTCACTCTGGCTGTGGTGCTCAGGATAGTTTGTAACCTGTCCTTTAAATCAGCTTCTGTACTCAATGACTGGAAGATAGCTAATGTAATGCCAGTATTTAAGAAGGGCTCTAGAGGTGATCCTGGCAATTACAGACTGGTAAGTCTAACATCAGTACCAGGCAAATTAATTGAAACAATAGTAAAGAATAAAATTGTCAGACACGTAGAAGAACATAAATTGTTGGGTAAAAGTCAACATGGTTTCTGTAAAGGGAAATCATGTCTGACTAATCTATTAGAGTTCTTTGAAGTGGTCAACAAATATGTGGACAAGGGGGATCCAGTGGACATAGTGCACTTAGATTTCCAGAAAGCTTTTGACAAGGTCCCTCACCAAAGGCTCTTACGTAAATTAAGTTGTCATGGGATAAGAGGGAAGATCCTTTCATGGATTGAGAACCGGTTAAAAGACAGGGAACAAAGGGTAGGAATAAATGGTAAATTTTCATAATGGAGAGGGATAACAAGTGGTGTTCCCCAAGGGTCAGTCCTAGGACCAATCCTATTCAACTTATTCATAAATGATCTGGAGAAAGGGTAAACAGTGAGGTGGCAAAGTTTGCAGACAATATTAAACTGCTCAAGATAGTTAAGAGCAAAGCAGACTGTGAAGAAGTTCAAAAAGATCTCACAAAACTAAGTGATTAGGCAACAAAATGGCAAATGAAATGTAAAGTGGGTAAATGTAAAGTAATGCACATTGGAAAAAATAACCCCAACTATACATACAATATGATGGAGGCTAATTTAGCTACAACTAATCAGGAAAGAGATCTTGGAGTCATTGTGGATAGTTCTCTGAAGACGTCCACGCAGTGTGCAGTGGCAGTCAAAAAAGCAAACAGGATTTTAGGACTCATTAAAAAAGGGATAGAGAATAAGACAGAGAATATCTTATTTCCCTTATATAAATCCATGGTACGCCCACATCTTGAATACTGCATACAGATTTGGTCGCCTCATCTCAAAAAAGATATACTAGCATTAGAAAAAGTTCAGAGAAGGGCAACTAAAATGATTAGGGGTTTGGAACAGGTCCCATATGAGGCGAGATTAAAGAGGCTAGGACTTTTCAGCTTGGAAAAGAGACTAAGGGGAGATATGATGGAGGTATATAAAATCATGAGTGGTGTGGAGAAAGTGAATATGGAAAAGTTATTTACTTGTTCCCATAATATAAGAACTAGGGGCCACCAAATGAAATTAATGGGCAGCAGGTTTAAAAGAAATAAAAGGAAGTTCTTCACACAGCACACAGTCAACCTGTGGAGTTCTTTGCCTGAGGAGGTTGTGAAGGCTAGGACTATCACAGGGTTTAAAAGAGAACTAGATAAATTCATGGAGGTTAAGTCCATTAATGGCTATTAGCCAGGATGGGTAAGGAATGGTGTCCCTAGCCTCTGTTTGTCAGAGGGTGGTGATGGATGGCAGGAGAGAGATCACTTGATTATTACCTGTTAGGTTCACTCCCTCTGGGACACCTGGCATTGGTCACTGTCAGCAGACAGGATACTGGGCTGGATGGACCTTTGGTCTGACCCAGTATGGCCATTCTTATGTTCTTCTTATGAAGGGTCATTCCTTGTCATATAGGTTGTAGTTTGTAGTTCTTCAGATAGCTAAAAATCAGTGGCCAGCTAGTGTGATTTAATGTTGATCTGGTTGACTTGTTGCCCCACCCCAGCTGAAAGACGAGCAGATGAAAAGAAGGTCTTTGCTTTTTTCCTCCAGCTACATAGAAGGTTTCTATATGGTGGCTCGTCCTACTCATATACTATGATCCACAATTACTGTTTATTGATTGTAATTTCTTGCCTGTAGTTTTCCATTGGTACTGGTTGCTGAGTATTGCTGTACTATGTGTTCTACCTCTTCGGCCCTTCACTGTCTCTGGTTCACTTATGCATGGTTCTTTGACACTGCCCAAGTGTATTCCTGGCACAAGTTCTCTATTGCTGACTCACTTTTATAGTCCGCTATACAGCAGGGGAGGTCAATAACATGGAATCCGAGGGGATCCCTCCTCAGTGGAGCCTAGGTTTGGAGGTTTAAGTAAACAGAATGCAATGGATAAAACCATTTTCAATGGAGACGGGAATGCCTGCATGAGCAGCCAGCAGCCCACAAACCGGGACACCAAAATCTGCCCATGGAGGCTGGTTTTCTGCAGCGGAGAGCGTGCTGTCACACAGGTTACCAGCAGGGGCGGCTCCAGGCACCAGCGCAGTAAGCCGCGGGCGGCGGCGTGTCGGTTGCTGTGAAGGCGGCAGTCAGGTGGCCTTCGGCAGCATGCCTGCGGAAGGTCACCGGCGGCCGGTCCTGCGGTTTCGGTGGCAATTCGGTGGCAAGTACGCCGAAGCCGCAGGACCGGCAGACCACCCGCAGAAACGCTGCCGAATCCGCGGGACCATGGACCGCCTGCAGGCATGCCGCCGAAGCCTGCCTGACTGCCGTGCTTGGGGCGGCAAAGAACATAGAACCGCCCCTGGTTACCAGCACTGGAGGAGCTTTCCAGTATCCTGTGAAAAGGGTCAGCAGTTTATACAGGCTTTTTATTGCCAAGAGAAAGGCGTTATTCTCAGCAATGTCTGCCTGCCTGCCTCACTGGTTTCAGGCTGATAGGATGATTGCACGTTTGTAAAACTGCAGGTATTTAAATCAAATAAATCAATGGAGATATCCCATCTCCTAGAACTGGAAGGGACCTTGAAAGGTCATCGAGTCCAGCCCCCTGCCTTCACTAGCAGGACCAATTTTGATTTTGCCCCAGATCCCTAAGTGGCCCCCTCAAGGATTGAACTCACAACCCTGGGTTTAGCAGACCAATGCTCAAACCACTGAGCTATCCCTCCCCCCTAACTTCCAGTCGCACATTTCTCTCTCCTAGATGTGGCACAGCACTGAACAAGTATTCTTTGCCATGTGCAAATTCTCAGTTTGATTGGAAATTACTCATTTTAATTAAAATTCTTATTTCATAATCTTATTTCAGACTGCTGACAAAACGACACCTTTCGTGACACTGGAATTATGGAGGCTCAGTGTTAGAGATTATTACAAATTATTTCCATGCTGCTTCAATACTGTTTTAACAGTCAGATGAAACATTGGGTCAAATTCATTCCTTGTGTAAGTCTCTTGACATCCCTGACTCAGTTTGGCTTGTTTTCTTTAAAAATTAAAGCATTGTTTTTTCATGAGAAGGATGATTAGAAATATATCTAATTTTTTTAAATAAAAGTGAGTCAATGTATATATGAAAACCATAAACACAGCTCTTAAAAAAGTCAAATATTTCTTCTGTTTTTTAACCAATATTGAGGAGGGATAGAAACTTCCTTATTGTGATATATTTCAGGGCTGAGCTTATACTCACTCATTGGAGTCAACATCAAAGCTACAATTGACTTTAATGGGGCAGGATCTAGGCCACAGTGGACAAATATATCGCTGTTGTAATGGAGGATGTCAGTTTTCAACAAGGTGGTTGCAGCTGGCATGAAAATGTCTCATTTTAATCAACAATATTTTCCCCCCAAATACACTTCACAGCTTATGCATGGTGAGAAATGCTTCTTACAATGTGAATTTAGAGAACACTCTGCAGTGTAAAATGGGTGCAACTTTTACTCATGGAAAAGCTATATCAATTTTCAAGATGGAATTTTTGAAAGGGAAGCCTTTTAGTCTTGGAACAATGATGTTATCCTTGCATTTAAATGTAGGTGATATTCTAATACAAACTTAGACCCTGATCCTGCAATGATCTCTGTGGGGCTGCAGGAGTCTGCCTGCGTGGAGTTCAATGCTGGATTTGGGGCTTTGGGCCTGATTTTGCTATCTTTAATCATATTGACTCCAAATCAGTAAAGGACCTAAGCATGTGCTTAAGTGCTTTGCTGAATCAGAACCATTGAACAAAACTATTAATCCTCAAATAGCCCAATTGATATCAGGTGCTACTTGATGTGAATAAAGGTGGCATAACTGTTACCTTAATAAATTATTACTTTTAAATGGATCAAATGAATTAACAGGTCATATTAATATATTTAGTGGTTTTGTCCCTAGCTTTTAAAAAATTAGACATGGTAGGGAAAGGGAATATTTTAAATTGCTTTCGCTTAATACTTTAAAATTTAGAGTCTTTGTTAAAATCCTGTAAGAAACATAGTCTGGGTCCTGCTGTCTGTACTCTGCAAAATTCCCAGGTACTGATCCCTGAGTCCCTGAACCTGCAAACTCCTATGCATATGCTTAATTGGGGACGCCACTGGGACTTTTTTATATGCAGAAAGTTAAGCATATTCATAAGGGTTTATCAGATCAGGGTCTTAGTTTGTTAGTATTGATCTGTTTAGTGAAGTTGCATTATCTGTAACTATATTTTGGATATAATTTTTGCCAGAATTCATTGCACTGCTATATTAACTCCTAGATCATACTTAGGCTGTAACCTCCCAGCAGGGTTAGACACGTTACCTGTAATCTTTCACATGGATACAGTTCATCATTAGTGAAACTCCCGCTTTCCGATCAGTCATATTTTAGGACTCACAATTGATATATCAGTCACAGCATAAAATGCTATCATTCCCGTAGACCAACTGTTTACCAGAGTATAACACAAACTCTCCTCCTGTGTCTCATTTCATCACACTGTTCCACATAGTGATGTTTCAATGTGAAATGAAGTTTTTTCATGCTGTGCTTCTGAGTAGAAAAAAGACAGAAGAACATGTATGATAAATGGTGAAGGTTCCAAGAGAAACCTTGCAAAACAATACAATTTGGAAGCATTACATTTGCTTAAATAATTTAGTACATAAACGTGGCTGTTAGTGTTATAACAAAATACTATTTATGTGACCGTGGGTGGAAAATCAGTTATATTTCTAGTGAATTACTTAATCTCATGTTTTATTTAGAAATTAGGAAATATAACTCACTGTAAAGTTGCCATTGTGAAATATTTCTGGAATCTCTCTCATTAGCAAAAATATAACTATTCTTTTCAATGGTTCATATATTTAGTTACAGGTTTTTTTGTCATCGGAAATTAATTTTAATTTTTCTAAAGTAGTCACTCTTTGTTATATTTTAGATTAAATTATATTGTTTAAAAAGATGAGTTAATTGAATGAGTAGATCAGTAATAATACTTAGATTGGGATTATTTTCTCACTTACAGGGTACGTTGACTTCTGTGGAATTACTCTGATTTGCACTGGTGTAAATCAAAGGCGAACCAAGCTATTAGTTCCAATACAAGTTTTAATATGATACTTAATTACCAAAATATGGCAGATTTCATCTGCAACTGTGGACGCTCAGCCCTCCTGAAAATCAGGTGCTAGATAATTATAGTGGTGAAAAAACAGAAGCACCCAAAGCTTGAGGCCACTTTACTTATCAGTAGCATTGGGATAATTATATTTATCTCCGGGGAGGGGCATGGGAAGGATAAATACTGTGGTTGGGGCAAACTGAAGGGATGCACTTAACTTCCTTGACTTTCAAAGAATGTTGGGTTCCTAATGCCTTGTCTGTTTTGAAAATCCTTTGCTATGTAACTGCAAAGCATGTGTGTTGCTCCTTCATTCCTTGACTCTGTACTCTAAGATCCTGACCTTGCAAACACTTCTGCACATGCTTAATTTTATGTCTAAGCAAATGCATAATTGTTTGCAGATCCAGAGCTAAAGGACAAAACTTCAGTTGTTGATGAAAAAATCCTTGCACAGACCCACCATAGTGCTGGCTTGGTATTCCATGATGTTTTCTTGAGCCTATTGAAGCTTTCATTACTTTATATGCTTGTCACTGGTTCCACCACTCACATTTGTCTGTAGATTTGGCCCAACAGACTGATCCACACATAAACAGATACTGCCTCCCAATAATCATTCAGAATTTTGGTTAACATGCAAGTATGTATCCTGTAGATCTATTCTGCAGTATATTTAATCACTATATATTTCTTCTCTCACTAGGCTAAACTCTCACCCTGACCACATCTAGTAGGTTCCCATAGCTGCTGTTTCTTATGATCAGTATCTTTTTCTTGTGTCTCACATTGCTATTTTTTTGTAGATAAATGTTTGTTGAAGGCATATATTGTTGTAATATTCTTCGCTAAAAAGTAAATAGTTTTAGAATTCTTAACTGGGCGTTTTTTACAGCCTCACTTAAACTTCCAAAATAAAAAGTAAAATATGCTGCAGTAAATGCTAGAGAAACTCACTGCTGTCATGAATTTTCTTAATTAAAAATCTTCTGATGTTTCTCTCTCTCTCTCTCTCTCTCTCTCTCTCTCTTTAAAGCAATAATTCATGGTAGCTAAAAACAGCTGTGAAACACAATCTTCTGGTGACATCAAAGCTGTGAAATACTGTAAAATTGAAAGTTCTTTGAGGAAAAATATTTTATATATTTTCTTGAGACACGGTGTATACCTTTACCATGGAAATTATCTTTTCTATATTGTCTTATGGGAAAGTTAAAGATCCAGCAAAAAAATAATTGTTGCGATGAAGCGTGTAGCATTGCATCTGTAAAACATTTTTCAGGCGTAGAAATGACCAGTTAGAGAATATGATGGATTTTCATGATAGTTAACTCCAGGTCTTGAAGTATATTGGTAATGTATATATTATATGCAGATTAAAAAAAGTGGAAGATGATTTGAGGTTTCCAAAAAAATTGTATACAAAATAAAAGAAAATTGTTGTTATGAAGATGCTGTGAATCATCAGAAATCATGGTAGATTTTGATGATATAAAAACATAGCAAATTGTCTGATGCCTTTTCTTATGGGAGTCATATGCAGCACTAGTATGTTGAAGATTCTGAAAATCACAGTGCAATAGTGGTTTGGAATGACATTTAACTTCAACTATTTCTAGTGCAGAGGACTGATTTATTATACCCCCACTCTCTCTGACACAAGGTAATAAACATTGATGTATTAATCATGTAATTTAATATTTATGGTATTTGCTAAAGACTTCTATGATTAAAATTGTTGACATTTTAATAATGATGCCTAAGAAGTAAACAAAAGGCTTGCTATTAATGGACTCCGCACCAGAGCACTTGGCCTTTTGTGTGATCTATCATCTATAAAAAGCCAAGCTCTTCTGTTTTGCCTGCTGACCTGGCTAAGGAGCATGCACAGCCACAGTAAAAAGTGTTAAGCTTTTCAAACTCTTCCTGTATATGGACAGGATAACTAGGCAAAAACAGCTTGCTGGACTCATCTCTGGACTCATGACTACAAATGAATAAAATGTAGTTGGCATGCTACTTATATTTACTCATCATTGGTGACTTCCTACATGCTCTCCATGAAAATGAAAATAAGATAGGATTAGCACTTGAATCTGTTTTCATTTCTACCACTCTGTCGGAGAAAATCCAGATCTAGGAGGAAAACGTATTGTTAAAAACATCAATTGAAGCTCAACGGTTCTGTTTTTTGAATTCACTATATTATTATGAGCAGTCATTCATTGGAACTGCAGATAATTGTGCATGAAGGGTACCAGGATATTTTAAATAATGCAGGATCTTGCAGTCCAAACACTGGAAAACTAATATAAGTTGGCTGAGTTTCAAGCTAGAGAAGTAATGCTTGCTGGCCGGGGGGGACATCCAGTAGGGCAGAGATTCATGGAATGTGCCTTCTGACTGTTATTCAGATTTGTATTTTGGGGGTCTTGTTGGATCCCCATCTGCTCCTATATGTTCAGATAGGAGCAAAAACCAAGAGTATTTTATTCATCTGCACTTGGCAACAGGTTATTTCAAAAGCAGTCCTGACCATGTTTATCAGTGACTTTGTCATCTAGATGCTGGATTATTGCAGTGCGCGCTTCACGAGGTTACACTTTAAGACCACTCAACTCCTGCAGAATGCACCTTTCTGCTTATGTGGTGTGTCAGGCAGTGGTGATGGTATACCTCTGCTCTGTGATCTGCACTGGGTTTCATTTGGTTTTTGGGTGAAGTTTAAAGTATTGCCCTATAAAGCTCTAAGTAGTTTGGGACTCGGCTGCCTTAGAGACCACTTCTCTCCTCTTGAAATACTAGGCAGTTATGATTAGGTGTGATGCACAAACTGGCAAACCTCCAGTATAAACAGGAAAGGGCTGGTGACCGGTCAGTTTCAATGGAGAGTCCTCAACTCTGCAAGTATATTCCCTCTTGTTCTGGCACAGAATGGTTTCTGAGGAAATGTAAGTTAATATCACACTGCAAACTATCCTACATAAAATGCACTCTGGAGCTCTCAGCAACCTGTTGAGCTGATCTGAGTTCCTTACATACTTATCAGGAGAAAATGTCAGGTTACAGGCCTGGATTGGGACAGTGGAGTTATCATTTCTGATAGAGAAAGTGGGGTGTGTAGTTGTCCTTGACCAGAGACCATCTCAAGTAGGTTGCTCTGTGTTGAACCATCAGTAGTTTAAAGTTGGCTTTCTGGGTCAGTCCAAAGTACTGTGTTTTGCTAGTGTAGTCTGTTCTCAATGGGACAAAAAGCATGGATTGCTATGCCCAAATCTGTACCCAAGAGGTAAGGACCTAGTCCCTAGACCAGCCAAAGGTAAAAGAAGGTGATCCTGTTCGCATCCTGACTGCTGAACGGGTGAAATCCTGATTCCACTGAAGTCAATGAAAGCTTTGCCATTGACTTCAATGGGGCCAAGATTTCACCAGTGTCATTGAATGTCCCACAATACTTTAGCAAGCTTAAAGATGTTAGCCATCATGTTCTGGTTCAAGTATGGACTAGTTACATTCAAGTGGAAGCAAAGACTCTCATTCTCCATTGATTCCAAGTTAAATGAAATATTTGAAAGCTAATTATTTGATGGCAAAATGGCAACATTATATAATGAATGCAGAAAGCAAATCACACCTTAACTAGGCTTAGACAGGATCACCAGACAGTTGTTGTTATCCACAAAATAAGGACCTTTACAAAAAATATTGACTGCATTTTGCTAATCCTCCACAAAGAGATAATTGTCTGTACAGTGCCTTGCATAATGGTCCTGGTTCATGACTAGGTCTCTTAGGCACTATAGCAGTGCAAATAATAAATAATAACAGTAATAACATAAAGTAGAGTCTGCAGAGTCTTGAGCAACTTCACAAAAACATATAAAATTACAGAAGAGGCCCCAATAAAAAACACTAAGCAGTTAGTTCTTAAGTTCTTTAATGATGTCAACACCAGCCTTAGAATACTTATAAAATCCCTAGGTCTGTACAAGATCAAAGAAAGTGGCAAGGGTCTTACTGAGCGCTGATCTCTTTCTGTGATGATAGTGGTGGAATAAAACTTTGATGTTTTATATGCTTAAAGCCCTAGATTAAAATATTTTAATGAAGGTGAAAATGAATTCTGAAGTGGCCAGCTTTAATAAAAGTTGATATCATGTACAATATAGTACTTGACTTGCTTACCATCAGGTAAATTGGAACTGCACTGTCCAAAGATCTGAAGTATGGTGCACAAGCAATTAATCAGGCCACTGGTCTTTGTTGATCCTTTAGGCTCTTATAAAATCACAGTGGCATAGATTAAAAAGAAAACAACCTTTCTAAGGTCCTGACCTTTTGTGGGTTTACAAAATAAATGGAAAATTCATAGCTGTTAACATGGTCATTTTTTGTGAAGATAGATTGAAGCTAACATGGGACAGGCTCTGCAGGAGTACCAGTCTTATGCAAAACCTAAGACCAATGGAAATGTTTCTGTGTTAAAAAAATGAAAACTGTTTATAAAAAACACTGTGCATACCAAGCATTGCAGAATGATATAGTGCATGAGAACCAGAAAATGAAACTGAATAGCAACTATTTGTTTACAAACAATATAACACTGATACTCATTTTCATTCTCAAAAGTGAGATACTGAAAATACAAAAATCCCTGTATAAAAGAAGTGTGGGTGCCTGTTAAAGTTTGAAAACCAAATCTGAATATTTTAGCTAAAATATTATGACAAATTGCAATTGTTTACAATTAAGGGGACACTGTCATTAAAAATCGTGGCCTACATTTTCAAACGTGACTAGTGATTTTGGGTGCTTCGGGTTTTTGAAAATGTGGCCTTTATTCAGAAAACACAATTAAATCTCACATTGGTATTTACTCTCAATCTATGTTACTGCAATTTATGCCTGTTAAAGACTCAGATTTCATACTCATGAAAATTTGCCTTTAATACAGTAATTAATTATTTAATGGCAATATGTCTGTATGCTACAGTAGCATGGCATAACAGACCTGACTTTGAAAGTGAATAGAATAATAGTGCCACTCACCCAAAAGATTGCAATCAAGTACCTTGCATAAGTGGTTGATTCCCGTTCAAAGGGCGTGAGTTGCTTCATCCCCAAGTATCCTTTGCTGACGGATATTTGAAGTAACACTGATGATATCAGAGGTATCCCCCCTGGTCAGGCTCTTGAATGACTGGACAACTGACATCGTAAACTCTCTGGGGCAAGGACTCCATCTTCATTTGTTTATTTCACCTATTACATCTATGGCATTACATACACAATAGTAACAATTTCACTTGTAAAAGTCAGTATTTAGTATGGTCAAGAAAACAGTCCCAGCATGAAAGAGGTGGGTCACAATTTTGTTCTCCATCCTGTCACAAATTAAAAAGAAATAGCATTTCTAAACAGAACAGCCACAGCCCTTAATTTGGGGCATTAATAATGCCGATATTAAATGCCTCTTCTTATTCTGATTCAGAAACTCTTTATGCTTCTCAGAGTAGTTTGATTGGTGAATTAATCAGATGAAAAGAGCTTAGTTCCTATGCACAGAAACGGAAAGAATTTTGTGATGGCCCATGAAGCTCTGTGATTTGTTGTATGGTGCTGGGCCTCTGAAAGAGAATTTTCATAAAGAAGAAAAGGCCTTGCAACACAATCCAGCGTGTGGTCAGCTCAGTGGGGTATCGTTTGAAGCAGGATGTGAACAACTGGAATTGAAATGGAGGGATCTTCGAAGGGTAATGAAAAAGGGACCTTCGTTGCCCATAAATATAATATTCAGGATACCTGAGGATTCCCCAGTCACTTAAGATCACTCTGCTCAAGTAATTTATTGAACTGATTTTTTTTTTAACACAGACCACTGAAAAAGGAAGAAAGGTGGATGAAAGCTTAGAAAATCTGCAGTGCATACTTCACAGCCACATGAGAGGTCAGCACACAGAATTTACACATAACAGTGATTTTCTTATAATGACCTCTCTCTAGGAGCCATCGCTTCCTTCCTCTATATCTGTTTCCGTATTAGCAACCTGGTCACAATCCTACTAAGGTTCCACTGCTTTGGTGTATATATTGTACTTCTAGTGAAATCTGTGGATATGTGGTGAGGTGTGGCAGCATGGGCAAGACAGTTAGTACTCCTCTAAAACTATACACTGGGCCAGATCAAAGACCGGGGTAAAATCCTGGACCAATAAAGCTATTGAAAAATCCACATTGAGTTCACCAGCTCTGGGATTTTACCCCAGGTTTACATTGTTTTCTTCCAGCATAAACTCAACCTCAGAGACCTATGGCAGCAGTCCGTGGTCCATTGGAATTATGATGTTGGTGGCACAAAGTGACTATAGCTTCCTACTCAATATGTGGTTGGTGCTTAGCACCCCACAGTAGGCTTACCCTAAGGAATGTCTATTGTTCAGGATAAGTGACCATTCCCTCCACTTGCCTTGGATGGCTCCCTCCGTGTTTGCCTATTTGGGGCTAGTACTGGACTCCCTTCCATCATACACATAAGTTCTCCTGTGTGGATGCTTGTACATGAATTCCTGCACAGCCTTACAGCAGGGCTTAAGGCACCCAGAAATAATTTCTTCCATCACTTATGTATTTATACCACCTCACTTGAAATGTCGGTAACAGTGCAATAATAAAATTAGTAATGTTGCCATATAGAAATAGCTATAGTAAGTTATTTAATCTCATAGCTACCTATATATCTCTGCCACATAAATAATCACCGATAGTCCCAGTCTAGTCTATTCATTTTACCCATCACATCCCTAAAACACCTAGAAAAAAGATGGGCTTTGCAGCCAATTAAGAAGGTTAAAAAATCCAGGCTTTGGTGGACCAGGGAGAAGTGAGTTCCAAAGCAGAGGGCCCATCACAGAGAATGTCCTGCCAGCAGCTCCTTCCCAACCACACAGAAGGGGCTTCATGTCTACTTCTGATTGTAACTGCTCCCAACTTAGCCTCCTTTGGCAATTAGTGTGGTCATTAATTAACTGCACACATACAATAATCTAGGACAGAATGGAATGAGGCCTTCTTCTCTTTAAAGGTTCAGAAAGAATGTAATTACCCACCCTGCAGTTTTTCCATGATACAAGGGATAGGATCTTATCACCTGCAAAAAGCAAAACGGGATGTATTATCACTATATATTGTTGATTTTATTAATTTCCAAAAATATTTGCAGTGTTGTTGTAGTCATGTTGGTCCCAGGATATTAGAGAGACAAGGTGGATAAGGTAATATCTTTTACTGGATCAACTTCTGTTGGTGGAAGAGATAAGCTTTTGAGTTTCACAGAGCACTTATTCTGGTCTGGAAAAGGTGACCAGAGTGTCACAGCTAAACACAGGGTGGGACAGATTGTTAAGCATAACTGGATATCACATATTACAAGAAACCACTTAAAATGAAGTGTGCGATTAATACCTCTGCAGTCACAAAACAAGGAGGATTAGCAGGTTACAAATTGTTGTAATGAGCCACAAAACCAGTATCTCTGAGACCATGATTTTTAGTGTCTAGTGGAGTTATGAATTTAAGTTCCCATGCTCTTCTTTTGAAGCTGTTGTGCAGGTTTCCTTTGGGGATGAGGACTGATAGGTCAGATATGGAGTGATCATTCTGTGAAAAGTGTTCACCCATGAGTGATGGAGTGTTTTTGTCTTTTATCATTTTTCTGTGCGAGCTTATTCGAGAGCATAGTGATTATTTGGTTTCACCAACATAGTTGTTGGGGCATTTCATGCACTGGATGAGGAACACCCCGTCTTGAGTTAGCTGTGTGCCTGGCTAGTTGAAATGGGTATAGAAAAGCCCTCAGCCATATTCCCTTTGCTCTAGCCACACATGCTTTATTCCAGCCATGCCCCCTATGTCAGCAGCAACAGAGGAATGAATAGTGTGGGAGTTGCTTCGCCAGCTCCATGCCATTACAGTGGGAAAATCTTCCCATGGTCAATTTAATTTAGATCTATTGCTAGATTTTTGCCACAACCCACAAATGACTCTGTGTATAAAATTATCTATCTATCTATCTACCTACCTACACACACACACACAAAATTTGTGCTCATATTTGTAAGGAGTCATGTATATATCTCCAATCATGGAATCTTTATTTAGGCAAAATTTTCATTGGCTTCTGTGGGAATTTGCCCGATATAAATTGCAAATCTATAACTGTTAGCTAGTCATTTGTCAGCTGTGGTTAATGCTGATCACCAGAATGATATTTTATTTCCTTGTTTAAAAATAATTTCCTTCTTGCTTTAGCCTTTGCTTTTTGCTGCTGCTGTAGCTTGCTAATTACCCTTGAATTTTGTTTGGTACTGAGAGGAACTACTTTATCACTTTTCCAGATGCAGGCTTCCTAGGGGTAGGATTCCACTTATATTGTATGTGAAAGAGAGGTTGTTTTGCATGTTTCCAATTTTTTCTTTTGCATGGCTTATGGGCACTCAAGGGTAAATTTTCAAAGCAGTGATCTCTTCTGCAGACAAATCTGATGATTTGTTAATGGGATTTGTGCTCAGAGCTCTGGTTCACTACTTTGAAAATGTGATTCCAGAAAGAAAACATCTCATTTGTAGAAGGTGTTATGTGGACATTTAACAGGATGTAGGCAGACCACTGAAACACACAAACTTCCATGGAGAAGTGAATTATACATAGAGACTCTTGTGCTCAGTCTTCTGCAGCTTGAAAATTAGAATACCGTGTGGCTTATTCCAGTTCAGCCAGAGAACTCTTTGGCAAAAGACTGCAATAGGGATTAGGACTGGAATAAGAATTTAAACCAGGAATGAAAGCTGCTGTGAGAAGGCAGCAATAGAGGCCAACAGGTATTCAGACTTTATATCTGGCAGAGGAAGAAGGAATCAGGATAATGGAGAAGCAGGGAGGGAGACATCATGGAGGAAATGGAAAGAGACATTGGTGTAAGGAGGACCATGAGGAGGAGGCCACATCCAGACTGAATGCCAGGGAATTACTGAAGTTTAAAGGGGGCTGATACTGAAAATGTTGCTTCTGTCCATCAGGATGGTGGATTTTATCCCTTTCTCCCACAGAAAAAGCCTAGAGGGATACAGCCCATGTATCCTACGGATCCCTCAGCCTATGCATAAGTTCTGAGCCTTCTGTGGCTCTCCCTTACTCCCTGACAGCATGTCCCTTATAGCACTGCTGTAAGGGACTTCCTAGGCAGCATGTGTACAGGTGTGCCCTTTAAAGTAGCTCCTCATCACAAAGGGGGACAACATTGCTATGGTGTCTGTGTTGGGTGCCACAGGAAAAATGGACCCACGCCCACGTGCAGCTCTGTGGGTCTGGAGGAATGGGTAATGATGTCATGGAGGTATCTGACCTTCCACTTTTCATATGAGGGAGGAGAAGGTCCCTGCATGGGTCCCAAAAGCTTGATCTAGCCCTGAGGCATTCTAGACAGTAGATCTACAATCCTAGGAGACCCTAGGCCCCTCTCAGTAATACACACACACAAACCAGGGCCTGATTCTTTACTTGGTTACATCAGGTTTCAGCCACTGTTGAAGCCAATGGAAATACTGTGACATAAAACTAGTGTGACCAAGTGGAGGCCCTAGGCCTCTGATAATCCTTGTTAAGACTACCAAATATACTATAATGGAAGCTGAAATGTCATAACAATGCAATTAACACTAAGGGAAGAAATTGTGGGCCAGACCTTCAGCTGGTGTAATTGATGTAGCTCCATTGAATACACCAGCTGAGGCTCTGGCCCACTAAGACTGGAAAAAGTGTTGTGCCACTGCCTTCCAGAATCCAACCAACATGGAGGATTGGGGGAGCCACATATTTTAACTCGTTTAAAAATGCAGCCTCCCTCTGACCAACTTTAAAAAACAAAACAAAACAAAAAAACAGCTCTGTGTCCATCCTGAACATATTGAGTAAGCTCAGCCAATGAGGGAATAAGAAGAAATATCTTGTCACTTCAACCATCCAGATTCCACCAAGTGGCTGATCCATTATGAGAAGTTTTCTCAGTCTTCTGCCACCTGAAAATTATTCCAGTTCAGACGGAAAACTGAACTATTCAGTGACATCCAGGGAGTATAAGAAACCTAATGAAAGTTTTGACAAATGTAGACAAATTTGTAATAAACATTTTATGTCCATAGAAGAAGCTGAAGGCTGATTGAGTTGAAGATTTAACACAGCTCTACTCCTTATTTAAAATCTGTCATTGAGTCAGACTTGGTCCTTTTATCACAAAACCCACAATTCCGAAGCAAAAAATGGCTGATTTGCTATTAGTGTATATCTTGGACATTTTCCAGGTTCATGAAGATGGTATTTATCTGTATCCAAGTGGGCGTGGGCAGAGGGTAGAAAAATTTGAATAATGTAGTACTGTGTCAGATTTGTATCTTACACATATGCTTCTTTTCAAAATTTTCTGAAATCTTTGAAAAATTGGGTACATAATTTAAAACAGACCACAGAGAGCTTTAATTTGCATAACCAGCACTTCCTCTGCAGGTTGCAGTGATCTTGCCAGCATTACAGGCTCATATTTTAACACAGATTAACTGCTCTGGAACATTTTCTTCCACAAATTAGGCATAAAGAGACTTTCTTTCAGTATCACGCACCTAAAACCTCCTCTTTTCACTCCTATTTTCAACAAATTCTAAAAAATACAAGGAAAATCTCAATTTTTCATGCTTGAATTCTGCTCTGGTTCTCTTAAAGTTATGGAATATTACTAGATATTGTTCCTGTTCCTTTGATGGAATTCATATTGATTGCAAATTCACAAGTAGGTAGTTCATTTCTCACTTTTCTCCAAAATAAGTTTGTTGGTAATGGGCATGGTGAGGAACTGGGAGGGTTGGCATATTTTTATCCTATCTCCCATGCATACATACTATCAGCAGCAGATGGTGTGGAGGAGAACACTTTCAAGGTATCACAGAGATAGAGGTGGATGAAATTGGTAAAGACTTTTTTTGGGGGGGGAGCAGGGAATCAAAAATTTTGAAATAATTTTCCTTCTGCAGGAAGGAAATTTCAAAATAATGATTTTTGATTTATTCAGAATTGTTAGTGAAAATGTTTATGAAATCTATTGGTTTAAAATTCTTTAGGATTTTTGGCTTCTGTTTTTCTACCTTTTCTCTTTCTTTTTAAAATTTCTTTCCCCTTTCCCCCCTTTTCCATTTTGCTACTGAAAAACCAACAAGTAAAGTGGAAAGGAGCATGGGGAAAGAGAAAACTGAAACGAACATCTCAAAATATGTCATTTCCAGTTTCGTTGAAAAGATTGATAATTTTAAAAATAATCTTTAAAATGTTCATATTTGAAAAAAGACAGTTTTCACCCCCAAAAAATCATTCAGAAAACATTGACCAGCTGTAATAAAAAAAGATCTTGGATGAAATTCTGACTTCACTGATGTCAATGGAAGTGTTGCCATTGGCTTTAAAGGGTCTAGGATTCAGCATATGTAAATTGTGTTTTGACTATCCTGGTACTCATTTACTATGAACTTAAGCCCTGGCTGTGTACTTCCCTTTGGTGATGACTGTACCATGTAAACTATATATTATGCATTGACATCTGTGCTTATCTCAGTATGGTCCAAGAAGGAAATCCTTGTATAAATTGTTTTATTGATCATATATTCCTGCTTTGACAAAACTGCTATTGCTGGAGTCTAACAATTTACAGAGAATCTGTGAAATGTTTTAATACAGTATTATCCAGAATATTAGTATAAATAAATCCAGGAAAGAAACACAGAAGGACAGAGTTATGGTAATTTTACTGAAATGCTCACAAACAGTTAAACTAATTTTGGCTAAATGCTAAAAATAATACTTCTGATTTCTGTAGAACCTTTCATCTGAGCATCTTAAAACATTTGAAAAGCTATGAGTCAACATTTCCCAAAAATATCATGCTGGCAAGTTTGCATGCCAAAATAAAATGTACCAACTAAATGCTTGTGATGGGAATATATATTCTTTGAGTAAATTTGACTGACTTCATTTGTTTGAAATGATCTTTAGAAATGGTCTGGGTACAGTACCTTATAATTCTGTCCAAATTTTAGAACTTAACTTTTAAGGCGAGCATATTCTATATGTGCATATTCAGATATTAGGCACAGATTGTGCTGTGTGTTTTACAGTTGATGATAGCTCACCAAAAATATACATGTGTAATGCATGCTGGCTGTTTGTGGAATTGGTAACACATAAAATATAATCAAGGAATAGCTCTACAATCATATTTACTAGCCATAGTCAATAAAACAGCACATCAATTGTGCCCCTTCGTACATGCCTTTGTTAGATCAAATAGATGGATTATAAAGACATTCCTTAAATTAATATGTCAGTATAGTTAGAGTCAAATACTGAACCTAGCATGCACAAGTAAATAGATTATGCAGAAGTGTAGGACTGAATAGAGTCCCCTACCCCGAGATTAAGGAGTGGTAGGTAGCAAAGCCACTTTTCTGGGTACTTATGGAGTTTCGGGACTGGAATAGATACTGCACCTACTGTCCGCTTCCTATAAGGGGTTTTGGTGGGTTCATTTACACACTCACAACTTCTAGCCACCCTCTAGCCCAGTATCTCTCAATCTTTCCACACTACTGTACCCCTTTCAGGAGTCCAATTTGTCTTTGTACCCTGAAGTTACACCTCACTTAAAAACTACTTGCTTACAAAATCAGACATAAAAATACAAAAGTGTCACAGCACACTATTAGTGAAAAACTGCTTACTTTCTCATTTTTCTCATGTAATTATACCATAAATCAACTGGAATATAAATATTGTACTCACACTTCAGTGTATAGTATATAGAGCAGTATAAACAAGTCATTGTCTGTATGACAGTTTAGTTTGTACTGACTTTGCTAGTTCTTTCTAAGTAGCCTGTTGTAAAACTAAGCAAATATTTAACAAGTTGAGGTACCCCCTAGAACACCTCTGCATATACCCAGGGGTATATGTACCCCTGGTGGAGAACCACTGCTTTAGTCAATAACACTTCTGTATATTGGGGAGCACGGAACTTCTACATATGGGGGTGGGGGCTGCCTTCATATGCTTCCCATACTCTTCCTCTCATTGCAGAGTGAAACCTCCTCAGTGCTATTGTGTGTTGGGCCTATTGCTCCTACAAAGGCCTGCGTGTCAGGTTTTGTCTGAATTGTAAAAAAATTGACTGTAAAAATGGCATTTCTGCTTCCATGTTTTAGTTTTCTCAACTGACAGGTCAAAAACATATAGCTTTTCTAAGTGTCTGCCTTGCAAACTCAACCTGGAATCTGAAAATCAAAGTCTTTTATTTTGGACTTCAGCATCACCACCAGCAACTGGAATTTTGTTAACAATTTCCGATGTGTGAGCAGCTCATTGTCCCACAGTTGTTTTGCCTCTGTATTGCCAACAAATGATAAGGAGCATGAAGGTGTATTTGTCAGAAAATCAGCAGATATGAATGTAAAATATGCACAGGGACTGACCTATTGAATGCCATTTTTCTATAGTCCTTTTTCTGATCATTTTAAGACTGAGTTTGTATTTTACGTAGCATTTAATATCTTGGTAGTTTCCAATCATAATGGGGTGAAACATAGTATCCCAACTGGTACCCTCATGTGAAAGTTTTCAAAAACAACTGCTGAATCTTTGAGATTATTAAGTTTAATAGCTTCAAAAATGATAACTCAAATCCAGTCACTAATGCCTTTTTGTCATGTTCCAGATTATCTAAATTTACAAAACCAAAACGAAAAACTCCAATTTACTCGGCAATTAAGATTATTTTCCTAAAGCACTGTGTGGTCTTAGAATCTCATGACTCCCTTTGACATCAGTGGAATATGCCTGGCAAAATCCCTTCAGGCTGCTTTGCAAACGTATCCTGTAGTCTCCTTACTGGCTTTTATTCACAAACATCGTTAGGATGCTGATTGTCATGTCTTACATCTTGCAAATGCTCTAGCTAAAATACACCAAGTTCATCATATGCAAAGAGCAATTTGGTCTCCTACCTTGCTACAAGGTGGCCTTGGACCATCAGCACTGATTCCAGTTGCTGACCTTGTTGAAGCTGAAGCCCAGTAGAAGAAAGCAGCCGTGAAATGATTGATCAGTAGTTCCTAATGGCATTTTTGTCAATATCCAGCTGATTTTCCTGTTGCTCTTTCTTACATATTTATTCTATTCACAGTCTGGCAAAAATTTACAAAAAAGTATCCAAGTAATGGTTTCACAGCAGGTGCAGGATCAAACAGGTCTTGTTCTTTGCCCCCTTGGGAGGCCTATATGGATCACAGGAATCCTGATACTGCCCTTCAGATGACCTGCAGTAAAACTGCGGAAGATATGCTCAGTTTCTTCCCATGAATAAACAAAGTGTATATGAAATATTTGTGTAAGTATGAATAGGAGGGTTTATTATTCTATATATACTGCTTGCCTGTGTAGTTGATTGAAAATGGCATGAAGTAAATGTTACCTAATAGATACTTACACAAGAATTTTATTTAAATTTCCAACAGTTTAAATGTCAATATTTTCACCTTGATCTTAGTATGAATATACTGGTTTCAACTGGATAGACAAGAAAATATATTACAAGAAAGTGAGCAAGCTTTCCAAGGAAAAAATATACAATGCCTAACAAATGCAGTTTGAAAGAGTCTGTGAGCTTCAAAAACTCAGACCAAAATATACCCTGTTCCTTCATCCATTGCTCTTAGCTTCAACCTGCAAGTTGGAAACTGAACTAGAATCATAAGAATATATCCTTGTGATGTTTATGCAATGCCAAATTATTTCCCCTCAGATTTGAGATTTATTATAGTTGGATTACAATAATTTGTTTGTACAAACAATGGGATTGAGGAGTCCATTTCCAATTCTCATTAAAGTTTGTCATATGTCAGAAGAATCAAAAATCTGGAGAGGGAATAGGAAAAAGAATGGCCAAAATAATCAAAATGCAGCAGATTAAAAAGGTCAAACCAGAGCATACTACTAAAACTCACAGAATAGGATAAATTAACATTCTGAGAGCATCCTCTCATTCTTGTGACAAATATTGTAACAAGATCAGAAAATGGCATAGTAATCCTGTTCCATAATAAAAATTTGTAAGAAGAATTAGAAATAATACCAGAGGGAATCATCGTTATTAAAATGATAAAGACTCAATCATGTCCATACATTCACAATATGTATTTTGGATTTTTGCCCAGTTTAAAAATAAAAGTGGTGCTAGACATCTCATTCAAAGCCACGTGCTAAATATCTTTCCTGAAAAGTCTGTAGCCTTCCCTTTAGAATTTGGTTTGAGGCCCTGGAAGCCTGCATGATATACAAAGGAAAGCCATGCATGTCCAAAAAAGTTCAGTAAAAGAAATAAAATTGGAGCAAAATTGACAAGACAGTGAATCTGTAATGGATTGAATGGTTTTGATTTTTTGTAATGAATATTGACCTGAAATGTTGCAGCTTAGTACAAATGTCTTTGCAACTTTCCTTCTGCACAAAATCAAATTCTGTGTGATTCAGTGCCACACTATAGCACAGAAAAGGACAGAGAGCAAGGTTGGTTTTAGGTTAAGTCTCGGAATTGGGAGAGCTGACTCAAAGAGGACCTATTTGGCTCAAGTTGCCCTTATATGCTTTGAATGCAGACTGACATTTTTTGTATCTTCCATATTATGATTTAGCAGAAGTTGCCACAAAAGTTTCTTAGATTTTTTTTTAAGTTAAAACTACCCTCAAGACATCTTTTAGTTATATGACCAGCACATACTCAGCAGATCACACTAGTTTCAAAGTGATGTTGGCATCATGACTGTTGTTATATTGTTCCCGTTTGGATTAACTAGCCTAGAATAATTTTATTAGGAAGGTCTTCTTCACTGTGCATCATCACATGTTCTATTGTCTCTCCAATCATTTTTTCCCCTTAACATATTTTTTGAAAGTGTTGGGAGGCAAATTCCAGTCTTCATCATTGTCTGAACTCCTCATTATCTATCTAACATTTATAGCACTATTTCAACTCAAGTGACCAGAATTAGACAACTAATTTTTTATTTGATAAACTATGCCTTTTCTTCTGTTTGTCTACCAACAGGTTGCAATTGTCATTAATGTATCTGTTTGAAATTATTAGATTTACTTAGATTCACCTCAGAATTTGGCTAGATGGGTCAGAACCTGTTGTGCAGCTGATCTGCCCAAAACATCTTATACTTAATGCTCACCTTTGCATTTCCATGATCCTGCTAGTTCTATTCTCCCTGTATCAAGCTGGAGTACCCTCAAGACTGAAAATTTATGCCTGCTGCAAACAACCCTGAGGGGACAAAAATGTACCTATTAATTCGCTTGTACAAATAGAGATGGTCAGTTTTGTGTTGAAAAATGTCCTTTTTTCCAATATGAAAATTTTCATTTCTTTAAAAGTTTTCTATATTTATAATGGAAGAATTGAAAACTTAATAGCAACAGTTTTCATTTTTGATTAAAAATATTTCATAGAAAAATTTGGGGAGGAGGAAGGAGAAAAATTGATATTTGTTAAGAAAATGTACATAGTAAATGCCATTTTCTGAACATCTGCAGTGCAGAGACAATCCAAGTCAGATACTTTTTCTTCTGTCCAGGCTTCCTTTTTCTCTTCTACACCAGCAGTAAGGAAGAGGAATTAAAATAATTGTTCTAATTTGTTCAAAGAGCTAAATAATATGTTTCCTTCAGGCAGTAATCATTGTATTAAATTCACAAAGTTATTTTCTGAACACTGGACAAAGATCTTCGTAATGAAATAATAAAATCTAGCGCTGTGAGAACACTTTGCAAACCATTTGTAAACCAATTTTCAAAGAGAAAATCACACCAGTAGAGTATTTGACCCACACAGTATCTTGCAGATGTTTTGGTTTAGCCTTTGGGATCTACCTCATTTCAAGGTCTATATAGTAAAAACAAATTGTGCATTTACACAGTTAAAGACGAACTGAATTCCCATAAGAATGTTCAAAGGCTTTTATGTTTGACCAAGCACTGTGTTCTGCTACTTTGGCAAAAAGGTATTAACAATGACTTGTTAATAGTAATGGAACCATACCATCACCATATGGGTTACAACACTTAGCGCTGTGTCATCTGACTGTATTTAAAGGCTCCACCTTAAAAGATGATAAATGAGACCAACTTGACCTGGCCTTAGACCAAGTCATGGATTAAACAATTTTTTTCAGCTTGATTGGTGCCTTATTGAGGAAATATGCTAAGTAAAAGCCATTCCGTCACAGTGCTTAAGTATCAAAAGAGTGCGTGGAATTCAAGCACCACTGCCAATGTGCCAACCAGATTTTGATTTATAAACATGAGAAAGACTAGCTTCACAATCCTCATACAATAGCTAGCTTTCTCTTAACTCACTGATTCTTTCACTATGTGCAACTTTTGGTTTACACAAAATCTTAAAGCATTAAAGCAAATAAATTCAGAAACGGTATCCATATAAAAAGAAAATGTGTTTTAGCATTTTGATAACATGCTGATATCTTTGTCTAGTCCTGTGCTAAATTTAAATGCCCACAAGGATCTGCATTAGATAACCAAAAATAGCAAATGTAATATTAGGGTTGGAAATTGACACATGAAGGAAACTGAAGTTTCCTTGTTTTATATATGAATTACAGTAATATGGTCTTCTGTTTTATGATAACCTAAGGAAATAGAAACATAGAAGCCTACATAGCACATCAGGTCAACGGTCCATGTGGTATTCTGTTTCTGACAGCAATCAGTACCAGAGGGCTCAGGAGAAGTTGTAATAAATCCCCATAATGGACAATTATATATTACCATGACTAGATTCATCCTAATTCCATGTATTCAGTGTTTGGTTATGTCCTGAAGCATGAGGCTTTTCTCTCTCATACATTTTTATCTTAGCTAGTGTAATTGTGGCTATTTTTATTATTGATATAAATGTCTAATTCTTTTTTGAATGCTCTTTACCTCAATAATAGTTTGTGATGTCTGTTATTTTTTTTCCATATATGGTTACCATATACTTTTGGTCCATACAACCCATGTTTTGTATCAAGAGAATAGCAAAACCAAGAAAGAACAGAGGTAAGATCTCTTTGAGAGAGCACTGCAGTGTGTCTGTCCTTTCTGCCTCTGAGCCTCACTATAGCCATAGTAATACTGGCTGAGGAAAACAGAATAACTCTCCCTACTATTGGTCATGACCAAAAAGAGACTTGTGAGAGAACTGTGACCTCAAGTGTCTGATTTCCAGGTTTTTTTTTTAAAAATCATCAGATTTTTTTTTTTATTGCAGGGTACTATGACTACAGCCAATCAAAAATGTTCACATCTTTTTTTCTACAAAAAATGATGTTTAAAAACCCCCACTTAATAAAAAGTTGTCCACACTCAAAATGTTCCATATTTTGTGAAATTTTCAATGGTGGCTTTTCCTGATATTTTATCAAAATTATTTATGAAATCATTAGCACCACTGGATCATTGGGAAACAAACAAACAAAAAAAGGCAAAACAAAATTGAAAACAATTTTGGTAACATAAATATTGTGGAAAATGTGAACAATGTCACTATATACAGAAAACCCTGCATAATGGAAACAACTGTACAATTTCAAATTTTGTTGTGAAATAATTTTCTCATTTTTGACCAGTTCTCATTATGATCCACCCTCCCTTCTATCAGCTATATCAGAATTTGAGTTTGAACAAAAAATAACAAAATATAGCAGAGCCTTGTCTATAATCATGACACATTTTTGAAAACTACTGAACTAGAAACATTCATGACTCTCTTTATAGTATTACTTGTTCTGAATGACTTGCCTACATGATTAATCTATACTGCATAGTAAATACCTGTTATATTATTTAATCCATAGACAGTTTAGACAAATGTCAGAGTCTTCATAAATAATATCAAGAATGCAAGAGTATAATATTGAACACAGGAGTGTGTCCAAACGTTAGAAATGTTATTCAGGAGAACTAAAGCAAATTTATTTTGGCACTTAAGTTGCAGTAACTCAGAGTACTTCCTAGAATTTGACTGGCTGAATCATAACTGAATTTCACACTGTGATGTTTGGGGAAGCATGATTTTGCTCTTGACCAAAAATCCCAATTGATCTGCCACCCTCCTCACACTCCCTTTGGTACTATCTCCCCAGTCACTTAGATTAGATCCCCTATGTTTGCTACTTCCTTCTAGGACCACCATATAAGATGTGATCATAAATTTATTTTCTGCTGGTGCCTCAAAGGGCCCTCATTTTCTGCCACTGCTTGACCTTTATTCAGTTATTACTATGAGTCAGTGCTGGGTTTTGACTCCTCATCACAACAGAGAAAGGCTTATGCAAAGAGGTGAGTCTTACAATCTACTCTGAAGATGGTCATATACAGGTTCATTCTGGTCTCTTTTAGTAGAAGTGCCACTTCAGGGACCTTCTGCAATGAAACTCCTGAAAAATTTCACACGGAACTCCACAACCTACAGTGGCCCTATAGGATACAGCTGTCTTAGAGGGTTGTAAATAGATGGCAGCCTCTAAAAAAGCCAACAGGGGGATGGGAGTACCTAATCCTCTTAAGATCTTAAACATTAGGACTAATACTTTGATCTGCCATCAAATGGAAAGCCATTCGGAGATTCAGAAAAGCACTGTGATGTGTGGTTTGTCTTTATCATTTAGAAGGTGGTTTGTTCCATGTTGTACTGTAGCTTCCATTTTGCCTTCCTCTTGTTTCCCAGTAAAAGTGAGTTGAAATATAAACCAGAGGTGTTGAAAGTGTAGATTAGCTCTTTATCTGAAAGGTTGCAGTATCTTCAATGGGAGCTGTTGGGTGACAGCACTATTATAAATCAGACCACTTATTTAGGTGCCTAAATATGAATGTACATATTAACTAAATCTATTTGTAACCTGGAGTATATCACAATGCTAGGTTTATTTTAAGTTTTTGAATTTTGTAATAAACTGGTGGGTTGTTCCTTACAGTAATTTATTTTTCTTTGAGAATGTCACAGTATAATAAACAAACCAAAAGTGAATTAAAAAACTCCAAAACTTAAAGTAAACCTAACATTGCGATATAGAACAGGTTGTCAATAGATTCAGTTAACATATTGTTTAGAGAATCCCAAATTTACCTTTATAAGCTGAAAATATGAAGAGCTAACTAGTGAGTAACAAACAGGAAATCTGAAGAGAAGAAATACCATTTGTGGCCAGCGCCCCGTGGCTGTATAATAGAAATGCGCTGAAGGTGCCTGGCAAGTGAAGGAATTAATTTCTGTTAAGTTATGATTGTATCAGCTGCTATGATTGAAGAATCATGTTCCAATTCATAAATAAGTGTCCAAAAATATCCCATGTTGATCTAAATTCCATTAGGGAAGGGCATTCAAGGCAAAGCTTGCTCTCAGATTCCTGCTTAGGAAAAACTGAAGGAATGTCTCTTCCCATCTTTGTAAACAAGGCTTAAGAATTACTTTTGAATCTGGTGTCCTTGTCAAAGTCACTTCAGTAAATACATGCTGGTCTGGAAGATAATTCTCTTTCATTTCACTTTGCCTTTTCTTTTTTCTTTCTCTTGGAAACTGTTTATAAAAAAGTGAATAATTATTTTTCTAGTGTCTGAGTTGTGGGGTATTTCTCTGTTTTAATATATTTCTTCCTTCTCTTGCTAATGGGATGAACAAATATCCAGGAATCCCAGTTTTTCATGACTGCTGGCATGGC
The DNA here is from genome assembly GCF_028017835.1 of Emys orbicularis. Lineage (NCBI taxonomy): Eukaryota > Metazoa > Chordata > Testudines > Emydidae > Emys > Emys orbicularis. The sequence goes on along the minus strand of NC_088691.1, from coordinate 77,105,174 downwards.
TCCATAAGTTTTAAACATCCTTAAAACAAAAAGTAAACTCTCTGATGAAAACCTACCTGTCTTTTTGGATGCCAAAATGCGTTTCTGTGACAGAAATCTATTCTTCCCTCCAAGATAGGAAATATAATTCCATAACTATTACCTTATATAATTTTTTTAATAACACATGATGTTGATATATTCTTGTCTGTTATTTAAGCAATATGCTCATAACTCTGTCATTTTTTTAATGTAATGTGAATTTAATGAATTGAAGGTTCTTGTCTAGTTAAATATTCAAATATAACATTCAATTTTAAAATGTTATATAAAAAAGCAAACACCCCATGTACTTGGAAGCAGAAAGAGTTTTTAAAAAAGTGACTGTAAATCCAAAATGGTAATTGAAATAATTTGCACAGATTATAAAGTGCATATGGGATAAATTTTGCATTTAAGGCACAGCCTAGTGACATGTGGTGTCCAAAATACATCACCACGGCTGGAGGTCCCGAATGGGGCTTTGGTGGTGTTTGGACGACAGCTACCCTTTCTACACCCTTTGTGCACCCATGTGGGGCTTGCAGAGCATTCTGCACTAATGGTCCAGGCAATGGTCCTCTACTGCAACCACTTTCTGGAGTTGTTTGGGAAGGGTATAAAATTGTCCATTGCAACTTCCTGAATCCGAGGCTGGAATTTGTCTGAAAATGTTCCAGAATCTACAGTCTGCATCACCAAAGAGCAAGATCCTGCTAGAGAAGTTAGATCAAGCTTGTCATGGTTAAATGGGGCCTTGGCACTAGTGCCCCTGCCAAACCAGTCTCTGGCAACTTCAGACAATCTATGATTTTGTGTTCAAATTTGGGACACACACGAGCTTCCAGTCTCAGTTGTAAATTGCATGTCAAAGGGGGTTCTCTCTGTATTTCCTTTGTAATCCAGGGCAAGGGATTCCTCCTTCACTACTAACATCAGATACAGCAACCTTCCAGGCCATGATAGATCTAGGGAATCTTAGGTGGCCCATAGTCTTGGATTAAACTTCCTGGGCCAGATCCTGCCACCCTTACGCACGATGCTTTCTCATGCTATGAATAATCCCATTGATTTTAGTAGGACTAACTCATGGAATACTCACAAGGAGCAAGGATATCAGAATCTAGCCTCAAATTATCAGTCTCCTAGGGATTACTGTTCAGTTTTAAATATTAGGGCCCTAAATGTCCTTATGATGGCTCAACTCTTTGGCTTAGACAGTCTGAAAGATTTAGTACCAACCATATCTGGAGGGAATTTTCTTGCAAAAACAGAACTGAGCAGTATTACTCAGTGTTCCCAGGCGTTCAAAGTACAAACAATTCTCAAATTCTCTTGGAAGAGAATTGTACCCATGGAAGGTAATCATTTTCCATCTGTGTGTTGCCTCTAGGGTGTTTACTGTGGTGATGAGTAAAGCTGGTAAAATAAATAAAAAAAATTGTGAATAATTTATTTTCAGATTGATGGGGGAAATAAGGTTTTTGGATTAACAGTTGGTGAGTTTAGTAGACTAGAAGGAGCAAAGGAAATTGTGGGATAAGATGCACAGCAGTTCAAAAAAAGCGGGACACAAGGGAAGCATCTGGAGATTCCCAGAACCTACAAGGAGGAGGCACAACCTGTTAGCCCTGACCCCATCAAGCCCCATCCTGGAATACTTTTAGACACACTGGACACCTGAGTACATCATCTGTTTGTCTAACTGCTCATTGTACAACTTTGTCACACCCAGTCACTGCTGGGGAAGGGGGACATGGAGATACAAGGTGTGCAAGGAGGGCACAGTAGAGCAGAGGGCCCCTCAGGCACAGATGGAAGCAGATGACGACATGGGTGTGAAAGAAGGGAAATAACTGTAGCGGGAAGGAGACACCTCAGGAATATTGCAAACAAGTGAAAAAACTTTCTCCTATCTGATTTGCCCCTTTAGGGCTCAATCCTGCAAAGATTTATGCACATGCGTAGCTTTACTCAGGTCAACTCTCCCCTTAATCTTAATAGTACTTACTCATGTGAATAGTTAATTAGACCATTTATTTGTCTTCTAGGATCTCTGTGAGAAAGAATGATCATTAGAGCTACAAGAATAGAGGAACTCTTTTGCCAAATATATTTGTTTGAACTAAATAGCATGTCAGTCAAAGTTTGAGTACTAGCACTGTACTAGTAAACGTACTTGAGAAAAGTGACTTAGCCTGACTGTTTGTATAATCACTTAAAATAAATTTCAGTTGGTATATTCGATTGTAAAATTCACAATTTGCAATCCACGCTGTCTTGGTTAGTTACATGTGTCACAGGTCAGATTGTGAATAACACGACTGAAATTTGTGCTGTGTTGTTGAGTTACATATGTTACAGTGGGAACTGCAAATTACACATTCACAATCCAGAGTGTAAATGATCTGAAGACGTAGAATTATTCACTGAACAATTTTGTGAATGATGAATAAATTTAAGAATTTTATGTTTTGTCCATGGACAATTTTGAGAGAGAGAGAGAGAGAGAGAGAAAGGAAATTAATCAAATACATTATTCATTGTGAATTATTTGTTCAGCTCTTAGGCTTATGTACTTAGACAATATTTTCATTGGAGCAGACTCTGAAGTGCTCTTCAGGCTGCATATCTCAACCACAGTTCATCAGTTATAGACCTTGAGGTTCTTCTTAAACAAAGATACGTCTATTCTAACCTTTTCTCCTACTATAGACACACTGTGGGTTTCATAGTAGATGACACAACGATTACCCTAAACATTCCTTGGTACAAGAGGGAATCTATAACAAATTTGTCATGGGGTTGTCTCACCTCTTTATCACAGAGGAATTTATTAAGGATACTGTGGGCTCCACTGAGGCCTGGCTCCCCTACTTTTCTTTGGACACTCTGTAACCACCCACTTCCCAGTGTTCTGGCCCCGGGGGAGCAGGCCAGCGCTGGAAGGAGAATGCAAGTTCATCCACATGGAGCCTCCCTGCATAAGCTGTGCCATCCCTTACCTCGTTGCAGCCAGCTCCCTCCCAAGCAGCTGATCTGCTCCTTGGGCTGGACAAGGCAGACCCATAGTCTCAACTCCTTCCTGCCCCCAGAAGCACACCAAAGGGGCAGACTGTGCATTGCTCCAGGCACAAAGATTACAACTGTGGTATACCCTTGTGCACTCTACACTATACATCAGTCACAATCTGGTCTTTAGCGTTTTTGAGACTGAAAGCTGTTCCAGTTTGCTTATGCTTAATGCGGTCTTTGGCAGATCCCATGTCCACTTACATGTTGTCACTTTTGAGGGATTTTGGATCTGCTTGCCAGTCCTCAAGATCAGAAAAAATGAAGTTCTTCATGAGTGATGCATTTTCAGTCATTTGGGCATGCTCACAATTTATTTTTTATGTGTTACCCATTCCTGTTGTGGGGAGGAGGGAGGACCAATCAGAAAAGAACTACAATTCTGTACTTTACTGAAAGACAAATTCTGTACTTTCTGTTGAGTGTATGCTTATATCCCCAAACCATTTCAGAATGAACAGTTTCAGGAGCAGACCATTCAACTTTTAAATCATGCAACAGGGTTTATTGGGACTTTAGTTTATGAGCAAAATCTTAGTAAAGTACTAGAGATTCCCTTTAATCCTAAATTATATGGCCAGCAAGATGATCGACAATAAATCTACTGTCTTTATTAAGACCTATGCTTCTGCATTGGCTTCCATCTCCCCCAAGATAACTAAAATCAAGGAGTTTGGCATGTTAATCAGAGCTAGAAAAAACAGTGAAGCCTAACTATTACTGCTTTTGGGAGGTGAATGTTTCACAAAAATAGTTTGTCACAGTTGTGACAGATTGTCCTGTGTGTCAAAATGAGGTCTCTTAAAATCCAGAGGTTGAATAAATATCTGAAAGGGTACATGTTTTTTAAGCCTTGGGCAACCAAAACTGAGATTGTATGCCTTCAACTTTTTATCTGATAAGCAAGAGCCAGGAGCCTGCATTCCATCATGTCTAAAAATGTATTGAACAAGGGTTTTGTCAGTGAGAATGGGGAGAAATAGACAGATCTTGGACACACTGTACAGAGAGAAATCATCAGATACTGTGAAACTGGGAGCTGGGAGCTTTTAGTAATAACTCCTTTACCAAGATAAAGAAACTGATTTCCTAGCTCACACCCACAGGTTCTGTGTGTACATAATCTTATAATCTTCACATCTTTCTCATTAAATTAGGGTTTAGTTTGGAAAGCCTTTTATCCATGCCAACAGCTGTCAGTCCAGGGAGAATGTACGACAGGCCCACCATCAGCAGTATATCAAACAGCTAGTGTTTGAAATGGAATGGAATAATGATATTTCACTCTTTCCTCCCCGCCCCCTTCCTTCTTGCAAAAGTGATGGTTTGCTCCTAAAGTTTGTTTTTTTTTAATCACCATGGTCTAATGCAGTGTGCCCAAACTTTTCCTCTCGTGCCCCCCCCCCCACCAGTAATGGAATGTGTCCACACACCCCTGTGGCCAGTGCCGGGATTGGGGGCTGGGAGCAGGAGCCAGGGGCTGATAGCAGGGAGCGGGGACCAGTTGCCAGGAGCTGGGGCTGGGGGCTGGCGGCCAAGCCACAGGGGTAATGCCAGGGCCGGAAGCAGAGCCAGGGCTGCAGTTGTGGCATGGGGCTGGGGTTGAGGGTAGGGCCGGAGCAGAGCACCCCTACCAGACATTCCTCCTCATCCCACTAGAGGGGCACACCCCACAGTCTGGGGACCACTGGTCTAATGGATAAGAACTGAACTTGGTTTTTATTCCTGGCTCTGCTGCAGACCTGATGTCTAACCTTGGGCAAGTCACTTTCCCCTTCTAGACCTCTGTTTCCCTTCCCTTCATTTATCTATTTAGATTGTGTGATCTTTGGAAGAGGGGCTGTCTTTCACTATGTGTTTGCACAGTGCTTAGCACCCCGGGGCTGTAATCTTGATTGGGGCCTCTTGGCACTATTGTAATACAATTAATAAATAACAGGCTGCAGTGAGAGGTTGGGTATATGGTAGGCAGAAAGGCATAATTTGAGCACTGCAGACATCAAGATATCATTGACCAAGACAAAACTTCAGTGCATGGTAAATAGGCAATTCAATAACACTGCTCTACAGCCAAAATGCTTCTGAAATAAATGTAGTCAAACTTTACTAATTCTGGGTCACTGAGAACGAAAATGATGCTTAAAATTGTTGATTGGCTCTAGTTTTCAAGATATGCTATTGGGTCAGTATATACGACCCTTGACTTGGGAATGGCGGAGGATAAGTGAGTTATAAAGGGAAGGGATCTCAATTTTTAACCAGAAATGACTAAAATACATCTTTGACTGGATCTATGAATAAATCTATGACTGGGTTTGGACAGTACTTGCTTTTTAGGCAAAACAATGAATGATGCAATCTGAAGCTGGTATTGTGTCATACATGATATGAATTGCATCATGTTATTCCTAGAAGTCATGGATGATGCAATCATAACGAAGCTTACATCACTCTGCTGAACAAATTGCCCTATATCAGCTCTAGAAATCATACAGTGTCGTGCTCTCTTATTTGTCAGTGTTTGATTTTGCAAAGGGACACATTTCTGTTTAGCCAAAGTGAGCAGAGATGCCTCGTACTTGTGTGAACAGTGCAGATAACTTCTGCTATGTTTGTGGTGAAGTGACTTTTGCATCACAAAAGTGCAGTATAACCACTATGGTTAAGAAAGCCTATCACCTTTATTTTGGCTGCAAAATTGGAGATCAGGACAAGAGGTGGGCCCCACACATATGTTGCAACACTTGTGCAACAAATCTTCGCCAGTGGTTGAACAGGAAAAGGAAATCTATGCCTTTTGCAGTGCCAATGATTTGGAGAGAGCCAACAGATCATACCAGCAATTGTTACTTCTGCATGGTGCCTCCAGTTGGGAAAGGTGTGTCAAAGAAGAAAAAGTGGACTGTGCATTATCCAAACATTCCATCAGCTATACGCCCAGTACCCCCCGGAGAAGGACTGCCGGTTCCTGATGCACCAGAATCATTCTCACTTGAGTCAGACGAGGAAGAGGATGAAACTTCTGGTCCTGAACCATCAATGTCACAGGACCCACATTTTCTCCCATCCTCCTCCTCTGAACCACACCTCATAACACAAGGTGAACTGAATGACCTTGTCAGGGATTTGGAACTACCCAAGAGTAAGGCAGAGCTGTTGGGCTCCAGACTACAGCAGTGGAATCTCCTGGCAGGTGATGTTAGGGTTTCCATGTTCCTTGACTGTCAAAAGGATCTTGTCCCATTCTTCTTCATGGAAGGTGATCTTGTAGCCTGCAACAACATCGATGGTGTGATGGCAGCCCTCAACATGGTTCACGATCCAGATGAGTGGAGACTGTTCATTGATTCATCGAAGACGAGTCTTAAAGCTGTTTTACTGCATAATGGCAATGTTTTGCCATCAATTCCAGTTGGTCATGCAGTCCATATGAAGGAAACCTATGACAACATGAAACAACTTTTGAGGTGCATAAACTATGACCAACATCAGTGGCAGCTTTGTGGCGATTTGAAGGTTGTTGCTCTCTTGCTTGGTCTGCAGACTGGATACACAAAGTACTGCTGTTTTCTCTGCGAATGGGATAGTCGTGCAAGAGATTCCCACTACATCAAGAAAGATTGGCCACTCTGACAGTTATTGGAGCCTGGGAGGAAAAGTGTTCAGCATCCACCACTTGTTGAATCAAGGAAGATTTTGTTACCACCCTTACACATCAAGCTGGGTCTGATGAAGAACTTTGTCAAGGCCATTGACAAAATACAAGCAGCTTTCAAGTACCTCCGTGGAAAATTTCCAAGGTTAAGTGAAGCTAAGATAAAGGAAGGTGTCTTTCTTGGTCCTCAGATTCGTGAACTTCTTCGAGATGATGCATTTGACCATGCACTGCGTGGCAAGGAAAAGACGGCATGGAAAGCCTTCCAGTTAGTGGCAATAAATTTTCTCGGAAACAACAAGGCAGACAACTACAGGTTGTTGGTGGAAAACCTCCTCAAGGCATACAAAAGCCTTGGTTGCAACATGTCACTAAAGATAAATTTTTTGCACTCTCATCTAGATTTTTTTTCCACCGAACTGCGGAGCAGTGAGCGACAAGCACGGCGAGCGATTTCACCAGGACATTGCAACAATGGAGAAACGCTATCAGGGCAAATGGAGCCCATCAATGCTTGCAGACTATTGCTGGACAGTGACAAGAGATGCTCCATTTAATGAATACAAGAGACAAGCCAAGAAGCGCCGAGTAGACACTGAATAGGACTAAACTATGTACAGAATAGTTTTTTGCCTTTTGTTTCATAATAAATTTTATTTATATAACCCTTTTGCTGATTTTTAAAGTGTTACATAAACAGGACAGGTGAAATATTATCATGTAAAGCAACCATAAACACATGAAAAGACCTAGGTTTACAATTTATGATTAAAACTCTACTATCTACACAATATACATAGACATAAAATGTAAAAACTTAAATATCTTAGAAACAGTAGCCAATCAGTTGTTTTAATTGTCATATTTGAATTCAGCACATCAAAATACATAATAAACAGCACATTTTATCTCTGAAGCAGACGACTTCTCAAAAATTGTAGACCAGTGTAATCCATAATATATCCATTAAAATACTAAATATAATAAAAATTTGATGGATTTGATGGTTCTAAGCACTGAAGATCTGTGATGTAGATCCCTCTCATTTGATTGTTTGTTTCGTGATCAACAACAATTTGAATATCTACCTCCTTCATTAAGAACATGAGTACTTGTGGCACCTTAGAGACTAACAAATTTATTAGAGCATAACAGCCCACTTCTTCGGATGCATTGTAACTGTCATGGTTTCTTTATTTGATAATACTATCTTACTTTAGATAACCTATCAACTCCCAGTACTCACTCATTTCCTGAAAGAAAGGCTATCTTTTCTCATGAAAGACCCACTAGCACTTTACAATCTGAATGCCACACAATGGGGTTGATTCTTCTTATACCTGGACTTGTATAAATCAGGAGTTAAGTCCATAGACATCAATACTAGTACTGGTCCCCCCCAAAATGCACTTTTTTTGAAGTTGTTTCCATTTCACAGAGTTCAGAATTGAATAATTTTTCTTTTTTATAATTTTTTCATGAAATATTTCTTCAAAAAACAATTTAAAAGCATGAATTCCATTTTCCCTTCTCCTTCACTCCATTCTCTCTCTCTTTCTTTTTTCTTTTGTTTTTGTTTTTGTTTTTGAGTGCAATAAAATGGCTAATGTCCAGGATATATTTTTTTCTTTTTCCTTTTCAAACTTCTCTAACTTTCCAAAAATTAAAAAAGTGACAAAAGGAAAAAAAAAGAGATACTAGTAACATTGATTCTCTGTAATTTTTCAAAGCTTCCTCAATTCTTGCAAAGGTACAAGAGTTTAATTTGGAAATATCCTACTAAATTGTCATTTTTACACTTAGAGACAAGGTGGGTGAGGAAATGTTTTTTATTGGACAAACTTCTGTTGGTGAGAGAGACAAGCTTTCAAACCACACACAGCTCTTCTCAAAAGCTTGTCTCTCTCACCAACAGAAGTTGGTCCATTAAAAGATATTATCTCACCCACCTTGTCTCTCTAATATATGGGACCAACATGGCTACAGCTAGACTGCATATTTACACAGACACTATGAAACCCTATTTTTCTACAGGAAAAAAATAAAATATGTTGACTAGCACTAGTCAATACAATTACAGTGGTTTCAAACCAATGCAAGAGGACTATTGGTACATATCTAGGAGCACTGATTTCAAAAATATCAGTATTATACGTTGAACATGGGCTATTTTCATGATTATGTCATTATATGATGATAAACTACCTGAAAGGCTCTTATGAGGTATTCAAAGCAATATGAGCCAGATCCAAAGCTGACTGCAGGTAGTTGAAAGGCTCCTATTGACTTCTGATCAGGCCCTTATCAAACAGCTTTTATTACTTTGCCTTCTATTTCTGACCCTCTTCAAAAAATTCTCATCTTGTGGTATTACTAAAACTTTCCACGTTACAGAGAGAGAGGAGTTTCAGCCAGCTTCCCATAAGTCTGATACATGGGAAACCTCTACTTCAGTTTGTACACATTGTGCATGTCTGTTTTATTCTGTCTTTGCTTTATTGACCAGGTCAATTAAAACAACTTATTCACAAGTAGTTAAGTCTCTAGTTTTTTGCGGACAGTATATCAGGGTTTTTGTATTAGAATGGGACTTTGTTCTTGTTCCCTGAGTGTCAGTTACTGTAAATGACTACGGTGCACCAAAACCAGACAACACTTCTATCATATACATATATACAGCTGAATTTCTGAGTGTCTATTCATTCATCAGCTGCAAGGAAAGAGTTGTGTGACAATAAATATATACCAAGTACAAAGCCATGGAAAGCAAGGAAAGGTGAAGTACGTTGTAGGAAACTAATACATCAGAATTTTGTACTTAACAACAGTGAAACCAACCTGAAAACAAGGGATGATTAATACCTTCCTCCTCCTCTTTCCACCATTGCCTAAACAGGCACATCTAAAACGTAAATGGAGTACAGATGGAGAAAGGTAGGAAAACCTCACCCAGGGTTCCTTTTGTGTTGATATCGCTGGACATCAGCCATATTGGGAACGATAATTTTTGACCTGGCAAACTTTTGCTCTGTAAATGGTTCTCTGCAGTACCGCCATTGGCTGTCTTCCACGGGTGATCCCGGCTGCCTGTCAAAACTGCTCCTTTAGTGCAAGGAGAAACATTATTTAAAATGGGTACAAGGATTCAGTTGGATGGATGATGAAAGGCTGCTAGTAGCTTGATATAAGAAGCTCTAACAGTTCTTTTTTATTACTTTGGCTTTTCGTGGTAGTAGCTTTATGATAATGACTGGTACAGAAGACTGCAAATATTAGCAAATTCATTCATCTCTGTTTCAGTGCTCTATGCAACTATTTTGCAGTTTCACATGAGAAGCTCTTACTCAGATTATTCCTCTTTGATGTAAACACAAAAAGCTCAGGTAGGATGTTTCGTACCATCTCTAACTCAGCACTTAAAGGTAGTGGAAGGCTAAATGCAGCACGATTATGCTGGCTGAAAAGCAAAAAGAACATTTGCAGTTGCTTAATGCTGGAAAACGTTAAGAGCAATCATCTTATATTTTGACACAGTGTCAGTCAATGCTAATTCCTACAAGCTTAACATGTGTGCTTTAGCTTTAGTTTAAAGACTGCAATATTCCCACTCATAATTTCAATACAAAATTTATTTTCCAAATATAAAAAGAAAGAGACCTTATTTTAAACAACTCAGGGTCTGATCCAAAGCCCACTGCGGTCAGCAGAAAGACTCCCATTTATTTCAGTGAGCAATGGATCAGGCTTTTAGACCCCAGTCTAGAGCTCAGTGGTCAGCCTGCGTTGCTGGGTAGCATGTGCATGTTGCTGAGCAGCTGTGGAGGTTAAAGGGAGGGGAGGAATCCTCTATGCAGGCCATGGAGCAGCTGTGGAGCCATCCTATGTAATGTGTGCACCCCACTTTGTGCTGCCCCCTGCATTCGGCAGCCATGCTTGCCCAACAGCACTTCACCCATCCTGCTGCCAAGAGTTTGTCTGTGGCTGCAGAGGTAGGTGCTGGATTTACCCATTAGGGAGTGATTGTGAGTGACCCAGACTCACAAAGTACACCTGACTTCCAGTATGCAACTACTGAAAGTGATTTTTGCTAGATTGGGACCCACAAACAAAGTTTGGTTGTTTCTCTCATTCTTGGAGAGTGGGGAGGAATTTCACCTGCATCATGCTGCTTGGACCACAGCACCAGTCTAAAATCTCAAGGGTACTTCCAGTTCTGATCACCACATAGCGTGCAGCATGCTATAATAGTGTTGACATTTTACTTTATTGTTACTGATTTTTTTCTTAAAGCAAATTATATCCAAGTTGCTATGATGCCACCAAAACTTTGAAAAATGTGCTGTGTGTGTGGTCCCAGTGATGTTGCTTAAATACTAAAGTCAGATGTTTGCTGTAAATGGATTATGAGGTGCTGTATGGGGTCTGAATGCAAAAAAGGAATATTTAGATTTTAATATTTTGGCAACCTGAATTATCTCCTGAAGGGAAAGAGTTTGTTGTCATCAAATGAATCATTTAGAAAAGATCTGATATTGCATAGTGGAATTCAGTTCAACCTTTTGAATTTTAAATGATAAGAAATGAAGCCCTTCTTGCCTTTGAAGTTTTAAATCAAAATGCAAAAAGGCCAAAAGTTGTTTGTCAAAGACTCAGGGAAAAAGACAACAAAAATACATTTTTAAACCTACCTTGGGAAATTAATATTGAGGTAATTTTCAGGGTAGGGTTGGAAACATAGTACTTTGTCATTTTAGAATAAACACCAAAAACAGATGCCACAATCTCATAAAATAAACATGCAGTGAAAGGGTAACACACACATTAACGGCAAACTGAGTCAGTAGCCAATACAGTATGATAAGAAGGAATGCTCAGTATGGTGTGATGTGTAATGGAAGCCATTAGCCATATGGTACTGTTGGAAGAGGGCCTCTGTGGCTGAGTAACAGTTGTATGTTATTTGGTTTATAAAATAATTATGCAATGGCAAGCAACTCTTTTATAATTATTGGCTGTTTCAAAATATTTCTGTTAATCTAGAAGCATTTACCAGGTTGAAGGATGTAGACTCTCTTTGCTGCCTGAATCTGCTGTGTTTGTTGTATAAGACTATGAAGACTATGGCCAATTTAGAGTATATTACTTGTGTGTGTGTGTGTGTGTGTGTGTGTGTGTGTGTGAATGAATATATATATATATATATTCATGTGTGTGTACACACACACACACACAAAGGAGTATATGACTTGTGCTGGCATTGCACCTGTCAGGAAAGCCCCTAATTTTTATCTCCATTCCTTATTCATCAGTAGATGGATGCAAAATTGAGAGTGTATCATTGTAAAATCCTTGCTGCTGTTATATGGTGGAAGCTGCTGGGGAAGGGAAATGAAGCTTCAGGGATTAGTGTATTAAGGCCTTTTCCTCAAGCCTTGTTTTATTGTACACAAAACAACTGAAAAATACTGGACAAGAATTCTCCAGAGGCTTTCCCCACATTAACCAGCCAGGGGAGAAGGAGACACACCATTCCCCTTCCACCCAGCTTCCCCTTCCTTTTAAACTCTGCCCCAAGCAGTCATGTGAAAGGCTAGGTCCTGTTAATCTTTTGCACGCTGTCAGTCATGGACAGGAAGCAATGTGACCCAATCCATCTCCAAAAATCTACCAATTATCAAATTACTCACAGGCACACTTTCCTTCTGACAGATGGAGTTTTTAGTTTTTGAAATACAGTAGTTTGCTTATAATCATATTAGATTGGCAAGTCACTGTGAAATACATAACTCTGTTAACACATAAGGCCAGGTTCTGGTTTCAGTTGCTCTAGATTTACGCCAGTGTAACTGAATTCAGAATCTTGTTCATACTGTGGACATCTGTTTAGATGCAGAAATATAGGTACAATATGGGACTAGTACAGGATTGCACTATCACATTTAAGTCAGTGAAATTCCTACTGTATGGTTGTGCTATCCAGGCCATATGATTGCAGTATAACTGCTTGCTATTCATGTAGAGAGATACACAGACAGAACAAAATGTTAAACAAGTAAATACCTTAGCTTGAATAACGGTTTCATGGACTACAGTGAGTTGTGCTTTATTCTGCTTTTTTTAAAAATACACAGTCTTTTAAAAATACTATATGAATACCTCAGCTCTAGACTGATAAAAATGGAAACTGGATATCATGCTTATCTGTATGGGCATTGATTATGATAGCTCTCTTAGTCACATCAGTTTGCTTCAGCCCCAAGCTAGAAGGCTCTCATGATAGTTCATTCTCCATAGCCATTGAGTCCTTGGTCTCCCTGCTGAGATTACCAAAAACTGCGGCGCATGGTGGTTGTTTTTGGGATGTGCACACTTTCCACAAGAAACAAGACAGAGACCACTAACTCATTTCACATAAGACAGGTTACCAAAACAGAGGGCTAAGATTTTTACTAACAACCAGGGCTGGATTTGAATCACCTAGTGGTGAAATCCCATTAATAGAGCAAATGTCTGGGGTTTTGTACCTTCTCTTTGGAAAGGATTGTAGTCTGGATATATACTTGCATACATGTAAGGCCAGGAAGGTTTGCTTTGCTTGATTTTTTACCTAGTTGTTTAAACTTTTTAGCTACTCTTAGGGCAAAATCATACCTCCTAGGAGACAGTAGCATGCTGGGCAAGTGGAGAAGGTGTGAATTGCTCTAGTGGTGATGCCTGTAGACATTTTCAAAGGCATTATTCCTCTCCTGGCACCGAGAAAAATCCATGGGAAAAAACTATCCTTACATCTTCTAAAATGGGCAGCCAGAGCTCCCCACAGCACACACTCTACTGGGGTGAGAAGAGTGGTTAGGTGTGACCTCGCCCCTTCCTAGACATTCACATTCCTGCCCCACCATGTCCTACAATCCTCAGATCATTGCAGCAAAACTATGCCTGGTCTCTTCATGGGTGTGCTAGGATGGTTTTTGAAACTTCTAGCACATCCATAACTTGGCCCTTGAAATATTACAGATAAAATATTATTTTATTATATGCTTCAGGTATATAATTCTTAGTCCTCTAGTATAGCACATATCTTGTTTTAGTATTTTAACTAATACACTGACCCTGAGATCTCGATTTTCCTCTTTGGAGTGACTATTTTTTTGCTGCTTCTCCATTGCAGGTAATCTAGCAGATGTGCTATGCTCATTCTTATATCATATACCTCACCTTAAATTTCCATGGTATGAAAATAGGGCATTTTCATTCATTTTGCTTAACAGCAAAAGTAAACACCCTAGAACTCACCTTTAACTCATGAAGAAATAATATTCCCACAATAATGACATGCATTATTAAAAAGTACTATAGTTTCATATTTGCTCATCACAAAGGTGACAACATAACAAATTAAACTGCTGGTCAATGAGATTTTTACCAAGTACTTTAGTGTACTCAAATAAATAAATCAATAAAATATAAGTAAATAACCCAGGTTCCATGAAACACATTGCTGTGAGATGTTTACCAAACTCATTTGGCAAGACCACAATACAAAGGAAGTTCTTCTTGATACGTATTTTTAAATGCTATGATTTTTAAATAAAGGTTGCTGTGGTGAAAAGGTGTAAGGCTACAAAATAGAATACAGAAAAGGTGTCTATGTACGTATTTATATGTGGGAATAATAATAATATGTGGAAATAATATCCCATTAACTGAGCTAATGTCTGGTGTGTTTTACTATTCTTGGGATAGAACTGTATTTTTTTATATATATACATGTACACACACACACACACACACACACACACACACACACACACACACACACACATATATATATATATATATATATATATATATATATATATATATATATATATATATATACACTGTATATATTTAATATAGTTTCAGACCTTGCCATATGCAAGGCTTACCAGTTAAAACACTATACATGATTTAAGCTGTTTTTTCTTCCAAGAAAATAAATGTGATTGTTCATTGATGAAAGCAGCTGGTATAGACTGCTGAACCAGTTATTTTATTTTATTTTATCCGGTATTGCTAGCAAAGATACCACTTTCATTTTTGTCAGTATTTGTAGTGTAAATGAGGAGCAACCTATCGTAAAATGATGCTACTGAGATCAAAGGAAGCAATCCCTACTACCAAGCTAAAATCATTCTGGGGAAATGTTTTTGATTATGGTTAATGATGTAATCAAATCAGAAAACAGCCTAGAAGTTGGAGTTGCAGCAGAATTACAGCTTGCCCATTACAGAGCACCTAATCGACAATAATATGTCAAAAAAATAGTGTGGAAGTATAAAAACAAGATGCTAGTTAAATGTTTACTTTTAATAGCACATGAGACTGAATAGCTTTGATTAGAATACTTATGCATACTTTCCTAGAAGGAAATTAGTGAATGACTGAGGATTTAGTTAAAAACAACAAAAACAACAACAAAAGGCAAAGTTATAGAGGAAAGGATCAAAAGGGTCATTTTTTAACATCTTTGATTTCATTCTTTAAAGACCAATTACTTTTCTGTCCCCTGTGGGAGAAAAAACATTCTTCTTCTTAATGGCAGAATCATTCTAAGACTTCTCTGATTCATTTTATATTTAGCAGATTACAGTTTTAGAGTCATCAGTAGGAGAGAACCCAGCAAACTGACAGACCTGAAATCATGTCCTTTGATTGTAATTGACAGGAAAAGCGTTTAAGGTAAAGAAAAAAAATATTTTATTCATCTTTGATTACACTGTGATGTGATTTGGTGACATAATACAGCTGTGAACTGAGGCAAGAAAGGCAATAATTCCTACTTGAGGCTTTGACATGATGTAGCCCTTTAGTCTTCTTCAAACCAATGCCTCCAGCTACAATAGTCGCCTTGATGGAGTCTAGACAAATAGATATACAGACTGTTACAATTTAAAAGGCAAACAGCTTTAAAATAACATTTCTCAAGGCCATGTATTTCAGTACTAAATGGCTAGGCTGCTACACATTTTTCTCTACTAAAATTAAATATAGTTCATCTATTTTTTGTAAAAAATCACATATTAGGTAAAAGTATTTCACTTCCAAAGGGCCTTAAAAGCAATATGAAAAGAAATTATTTTTCACTCGTAAGAAGAAATTTAACCAGACGAGTCTTCTTCTATTAGAAGTTAAAATATATTTTAACTAATTCACATGCAGCTGGGCTATATTTTAAATATTTTATTTGCCTAGAGGGATCTCACAACTTTTGTAATGTTTTTCTTTGTATCATCTTGTTCTCAAAAAGTGACCTTTCCACTGGTAAGAATTTATAGCTTAGGGTTGGGATTTTCAAAAGCACCTTGGTGTACTTGGGCTCCTAAGTTCCTGGGAATCTTTTGGAAATCCTAAATATTTTTTTATGTGATACAATACATGTGTAAAGCGAATGTCAAGTTAGTGTCGTGTTATACTGCAGGTAACCACCAGGAGATGCCTCTGTTTTCCATGCCAGTAAGTTTAGCATGCTTTACCTCAGTAATGAAATGCTTTAATTCAGCAGTGTATCTTCAGCAAAAACTATAAGATCGTATGGATAATAATTATCAGGTTTGTTAATGCCCTCCCTTTACTTCCATCCCATTGAGAAAGTGTCCTGATATGATCATAGATCTCTTGCATTAAGTGGCGTGTTAACACGTAGATTTGTTAGGCTTCAGCACCTCGCCTAATGAATAAAACATATTTTATGAGACACTGTCAAGATTTCAGAAACCGTGTTAAAGAAATCTGAAAAACAAATGATCTGTTGATGAAGCTGCAAATTCAGTGGTTCTAACATGATCTAAAGATTGTCATTAAAAACAATTCATAATTATGTCTCTAAAAATATATTAAAAGATATTGGAAAGGCCTCAGTGTTATCTGACCCAAACTATTGTATGTGGTTAACAAAATAATGCAGCTTAAAACATTTATATGCAGTACAATGAAGTCAGTCAGCATCTTGACTGACTCTAAACATGAATTGTTTCGTATCAGTGTTCTTTTGTTTAGTGTATTTAGTGCTTGTGAAAAGAGCAGGAATAGCAGTCCTGTAGACTTACGTTCTCTTTGCAGAGAACAGGTACATCATGGGCAGAAGCAGCAGCAGATCATGCTTCCCTACTCTCTCCCTTCAATGTACCTCATTATGCCTGGACTAAAGTAACCAATTCTAGGAATAAGAGATTAGTTCAGCCTCCATGCCCTTTCAGTCCTTTCTCTTTGCTGAGATTGCCGGAAGTGTTGCAAATTAATGCTAACAGCAGTGGTGGGACGGAATGAATACCACCATCTCAATTTGCTTTCTCCATCAAAGTGGTATCAGAGACGTGATAGCTTTTGGTTGGATCTTAACCTAGAGGTTAAAGGCTCCATAACCCATCACCCAATCCACAGAGCCTTACACTTGTGGTTAGTAACAAAGCCTGTCTCCCCTCCAATGATGTCATTAGAATCTGCCCATTGTTTTATAACATTATGAGCTCAGAACTTCAAATACATGGCACTGCTAGGACATCTATCATCCCCCTGTCCGTCCCCCCAAAGCAACAAAAGGATTTCAAAAGCCAATCCCTTCTGAATAAATCTATCACAATTACACAGACATAATCATTCACCATGCATTGACCAAACCAGTCTGCAGTGAGGAGATGTTCTGCAATTTGACCAACCTGCCTCTTGGTGAAATCCAGAGAAGTGTACCTTCACCAGACTGCAATTTTTAAAAATTCTAAAAAAAGTGGGACTATTTGTGTAGTACATTGAGGGATAAATAATAAGTGTAATGGGATGAGATTAATGGGATGAGATTAAGGCAATGAGGTGTACGGAACCATAAATATGGACAAAATACTAAAAATGGTATTGTAAGGGAAATCTTGCACCGGAAGAGAGACGGATTGGATGATCTAACAGGTCTTGGCTAACTCTAACTTCTATCACTTATCTATAACTAACATGTATACTATTTATGGCACAGTATAAATGATTACTATTATTAATAATACTGTGATTCTGTTAGTAATTAGCTGTGATAATTTTGTGGAACAAAATTTCAAATAGATGTCTGTGGAGAACTGGGCAATACATTATTTTTATGAATATGATGCATATCTCTGTGTGTTTATTATGGGTTACTTGCTATGGAATTTGATCAAAAGGGGTTGTTAAAAGAAATGAGCAGGAAAGACAAAACAATGACACAGAGAAGAGTCCTGGAGGAAACAATGGGGAAACTGTTTATTGGGGAAAACCTCCCTACCTAGCTCCATCCAAGCTAAGAATGGTTTATTCTTCCCAAGGCTAAGTCTAGGGTCAAAGGAGGACACTAAACTATTACAGGATCTGGGGCCTAGAAGGGAGAGTGTTTAGGTGAGCTAAGGGGGTTTTCCTTGGGCGTCAGTAGAATCTGATAGGCATACATGGAGGAGACACACAGAGACAAAAGAACATGTTTCAAGCAGGACAGTCTGCTTCTCCCAGTCACAGATTGGGGTTAGCTGGGCTGAGGGTGGGGAACTTACAAATGTTTGCAAGTAAAGATTAACATACAAGGTAAAGGGAAATATGCTAATGGGACTCTGTTACTTAAACCCTTTACTCTATGTGCTATGTACGTGTGGGTGAAAAAATAAATCAAGCTTTGTTTTTAAAGAAACTATTTTTGAATCATTAATCAACCACTGTTGCATGCTCCCAGAGGAAAAGGCTTACAGGTGCCAAACTCACTTGAGCCTGTTGGGTTAACATGACTGGTAAATAGCGGGGTTGCAGCCCAGAGATCCAGTCTAAGAGGGGTTCGACTGCCCCAGAGAAAGATGCAGGAGGACAGGTCTGCCACCTGAAGGGGTGTACTCGAGGAGAACAAAAAGTGGTCTAAATCACAACTTTCCTGATAACCAAGCAAAACTGTCCCCATAAATTTGCACTTTCACTAGCTCTTGCATGCAAACTCTCTATTGGCTTGTGCAAATGGGTACTCTGGTATGCAGTTCTCTAAGATGTGCACACATCTATACATGCATATATAAATTTTGTATATAGAAACAGAAATCTCAAATTTATGAGAGCAGTTTCTGGGGCCCTTTTCTATGTAAGTCCTGTAAAGTAAAATATAACAAAATTAAACAAATAAATAAAAGTTAAACCAAACCATTGTTTATGAAGTGAGCTTGATGATAGTATAAAACAGATTTGCTGCATCATACAATGTTAAATATTTCTGTTTATTTATTTTACATTTCAAGTGTATATGCCACACCCACAAAAGAATGGCATTATATATTAGGCTTGCAAAAATGTGGGAAAATAAGATTACATCTAAATAATGAATATTTAATGACTGCTATCTAGTTTGCTGTTCACTCAGAGCTAGATTCTGATATCCATACTTGTGTGGCTTTGTACCTTACGCAGTAGATAGGCCCACTGATTTCAATTTATGTCAAGAATAAGGTGCTACTCAGTGTGAGCCAGAATGGCACAAACTGTCCCTATCCTGTCATCCACTCCACAAGCTTAGTTGTGTTCATGAGTGAACTTCCATTCAAAAAATGTGGGTTTGGGTTTATTATTTTATATTGTGTTGCAATAATATTGGGCTCATGTATGATAACCAAGCAATAGTTGATTAAAATACAATGACATATTTTCCAGTTACTGCACTTTTCACAATCGGTTCTGTTTCCATTACATGTACAGTATCAAGTAAAAAAAAAAAAGATTTAAAAATACATTTCAGGAAATGAAAGGTAAAGTTATCGTTACAGAAACATTATCCCTAAAATTACCATTTGAATGATAAGCAATTTTGGGCATAATTATAGTGCACACTCTGCATTCAATGCATTCTGATATATGGATAATTACTCCTGGTAATATGCGTTAGTTAGATTTTATAACCACAATAACAATTTATTGCAAAATTAATTCCATGGCACAATTTAACATTTATTGATGTGAAGTCAAAGTGAATTGATTTTATTGCAGACCACTTGTGATACACTTTCCCTATGCTCATGCCCTAATTGGTTATTACAGGTCATTTTGCTATTTAGTTTTAAAAATAAATTAATTTGATTCCAAGGTTCATTTAGTAAAAATGGCAAGATATTTACAGCTCATGTGGTTTTATTTAAATAAAAAATGGTAAGGTAATGCAATCATCTTTGGTTATAAAGTGATGGATGAATTGGAAACATTTTTGAATCAGGTCAATGGTAGTGATGATTAGTGCATTGTTAATCAAGTTGCTGAGATTGCTATCAAAAGCTTTATCTCTTTCACTCAGACTGGTGAGAGGATCATGAATATTAAAGAGATTCAAATGGATCTGCACTCATGTAATATGGAGCACTACAAATGAAAAGGCTAAATGAACCCAGACTGTGACTTTATGTACTGATATATCTTTTAACTAAAAAGCAATGCCTAATCAATGTCTATGCTTATATTAGACTACATATGTCAAAAGCACACAGAGATAAAGTTTCTTCATATACTATATGTATCTTATGTGTACCATATGTATCTTATGGGTTAAGTATTTATTTACAGCCCTATCAACATAATAAAAAATAGCTATGAAAAATGGCTTCTTCAGTAGGTACTGTAGGCCAGATTTTTATCTAAGTCATTCCAGGGCAAATGCGAAGTAATTTTCTTGAAATCAAGGGCTTCTTCTTGGTGAAGTTATTGCGATTTTACACCCCTTTAACTGAGATCAGACCCTGGCCCGGTATGTATGCGTATGCCAGCTATACATTATAGAGGTGATATAATAAATGATGTATATAACCCTACACATGAAACAATACACCTGTATGTTATGTCTATCTACCAATTTGACAGCTGAGGTCCTGGTCCTGCAAACATTTATGCACGTGCTTAACTTTACGATTCTGAGTAAACTCGTTGAGGCTCAGTGGGATTACTCAGGGGCATAAAGCTAAGCACGTCTGAGTTTGTAGGTTCAGGGCCTTCACCAGCAACAACTTTGAACAATAAGATAAAAAGAGTGGAATCTTCAAGCGAACTGAATCAAAATCAATCTGATGTTTGCATCTGTTTAACAATTAAAATGTTACATGCTGTCTTGGTTGTGCTGCCTTGGCAGTGCTAACGGAGTAAGAGTTAAAACTTATTTTTTGACAAACATCAGCCAATCTGATTCTGAACACACATGAGGATTATTGAGTAAGAAAATGAAGGGAATAATATCTTTAGCCAGGCATGGGACCTTGTTCCCCACACTGCTCTGTCATTGCTTACAATAATACTTCTAGTTCTTGGACAATCTGGGTAAAATTTTCAAAGCACCTAAATAATGTAGACACCCAAGTCACATTTTCAAAAGCGACTTAGGTGCTTTAGAGGCTAAGTCACTTCACTTGAGTGTTTGTGAAAATGTTGCTTATTTTGTGCAGCTGTAACCCACTGGCAGGTGTGTGTCACTAGTCTCCCCCTGTGACAATCTACAGAGGATATGAGTTGTTAAAGCCCCCAGCTACAGAGCTTTAGTTCAAGTTGTGTCAGCTCATGCTTTTAGCTTTGTAAGTCTCTGGTTTAATCCCCAGTGTGTTGGTAAGATGGTGGCTGTACCATAAGTGGGGACTTGTATGGGAGGGTAACAGTGTGTTAAACTGTGTGGTAGTGGACTAGTGTATTGTCTATGTGTCTATATATGACAAAATTGTATAGTATTAGACTAATGGGGTTAAATTTTGTGATACTAAGAAACAGTATAATGATCCCTAGCCTCCTTTATATACAATCATGGTTGTCCTCATATGGCATCAGAAATAAAACATATGGCATAGGAAACATAAGAAATAAAACTAGAGCCTTTAACTTCTAAAACAGAGGCTTCTACCTGATGAGGGACAAAAAAATGAAGTAATAAATTTAAAGAAGCCAGTGCTGCAAATATGCACAAGCTGGTGCTGTACATTACATAAGGTTGAGACTGACAAACTCATTTGCCCTTGTGGTTAAGTTACAGTGATACCTAATCCTGCCGATTGAAAAATATTATTCTAGCCTCCCCTAAACTCTGAAACATGCCAATAACAATCTCTCTGCCTGCCAAGGTATTTCTGCCACACTTATCACAGTACTCTCTGAGCACATTCCAGATTCTAAAAGTAAACACATTAAAGA
Organism: Emys orbicularis; assembly: GCF_028017835.1. Classification (NCBI taxonomy): domain Eukaryota; kingdom Metazoa; phylum Chordata; order Testudines; family Emydidae; genus Emys; species Emys orbicularis. Next base: position 77,083,246 of record NC_088691.1, on the reverse strand, counting down.
TTCCTGTAGCTTTCTCATCACCCCTCTGTTAGCAAATTTTGTGGTTTTTCTCTTTTTTCCTGAGGGAAGGCAATAGTAAGGGTTTGGGGTTTGCATTCTGATCTGAAGGCATTGGGATTCTTGGCAGTGCTAATTTCTTTGGGGAGTGAGTTCAGCAGTTTCTGGCTAGCCGTCAAGAAGGCTCTATCTCCTGTGCACATGAGTCTCACTCTTGAGCTTGAGTCTGGAGGCCCCAGTGGAATGTAGCTGTCATGGGAGATCATGATCTTGAAGAGTGATTTGGTCCCTCAAGTAGTTTGGGCCAATCTGATGGATGGCTTTGAAGATGAGGATTGAAACCTTGAACGTAGCTTTGTATTTAGTGTGGAACCAGTACAGAGATCAGAGCCCTGGAGTGCTCTTGGTGGTCTGTACTACTGAGTGAGTGGGCTACTGTGTCTTGGAGTTTTTTCAATAACCACATTTTTGGCCTGGCCATAAACAGATGCAACTCCATAGCCTGCAGTAGAGTTGCATTTATGTACACCAGGCTTGAATTTAGCCTAAAGTACCTAAATATTTCTTCCTGCATAACACATTAAAGTCCCAGACCTGTTGAAGTGCTGAGCACACTCTGTGAGGACGAGTACCCTCATCTCCCACTCAGCACCATGCAGATTCAGCTGCATGTGTGTGCCAACATGCTTCTAATTCGTGGAAGGAGCAAGATCCAAAGGCAAAAATGTTTTAAAAGGGCTCTACGGTTAGTCACAGAACAAAAAGAAAGGCAGCAAGTCTCCTGGTCCATTCTCTGTGGCTGATGTGTTTTAAAGTGCATGTGTTTGGGAAAATGGGGGTGCGTGGGTGGGTTGATTTTATAAACCAAATTGTTTTCTTTCTTTCTTTCTTTCTTTCTTTCTTTCTTTCTTTCTTTCTTTCTTTCTTTCTTTCTTTCTAAAATGATCCAGTGAATCCTACTTCTAGTGGCAAGAGCAGATTGCTTATATAAATGAGGAATAGATCAAAGAAAATATGGAAATAGAATTAGGGCCTAGATTCTCTACTTTGCCACATTGGATTTATATGTGTGTGACCCCATTGACTTGAATGCAATTACTGCTGCTTGATTTTTAAAGATTTTGGATCCATCAGTTCAGTGTTTTTGGTTATCAGTTTGGGGCAGTGCTGGAGTCCTAAAAAAAGAAGTGCCAGAATTGTAGGGCAATGGGAGGCTCAGGGAGGGAGCAGGGTGAGCTGGGAGGAATATAGGGGCAGTGGGGAAGCTGGGGATGGCCCAAGGGAGCAGAGAATGATTCCCTGCAGAGCCTGTCCTGTCCCTCCTCCCTCCTGCCTGTGCCTGGATCCTGCTCCACAAAAGGGTGGGCAGTCTGCCTTTTGGGCAGCCCCACTACCTGGTTCCTGGCATTGCCCAGCTCTGGCTCCACCTCTGCCCTGGGCTCCTGGTGGCTCCAGCCCCCATGCTGCCCTGTCTGGTTCCAGCTGCAGCATGTCTGACTCCCTCTGTGCTGACCTGCCGCTAAGTTCCCTCTGCCCAGGCCTAGCTTCATCATCTCTGGCTCCCTTTGCACTGACCTGCTGCTGAGCACCCCTTGTCTGGGTCCCGCACCGGCACCTGCCACCTCAGAGGATGCTCTGCAGCCAGGCCGGGAAAGGAACTGCCAGGCCTGGATTGGCAGAAGTACTGGAATGCTGCCCCGGTGCCTAAAAAATAAATAAATTCTGGAACAGCGTTCTTCTAGCACAACTTAGTATTGGCAGTCAAGTTATAGTCCAGCAGACAGGCCAGGATGGACTTTGAAAACTGAAATCAGTATGTTGGTATAAAAATCAAAGGTTGGCAAGAGAAGGCTGATTCGGTTCAATATGTAAGTCACTGGATAATACATGAACAATTGAATATAATATGCACAAGAAATTGTCTCATTATATTTAGTCCACAGGGTCATTAACCCAGGGGTCACTTTGGGAAAAGTGATGCTGTCTCCTTCCCCACTGTGTTTCCCTTCCCCCTCAATCCCCCCAAAAACATATGGAATGCTGCAACAGTGTTCTTTTAAAGAATAATCTTTTATGTCCACCGGCAGTTGAAAGTGGGGGTTTGGCTTGACCACCTACAAATCCCCTCCCCTAACACTGCTACCACTCCTACTTTAACCCCTCTCCTTACAAACCATTACATAAACTAAGCTTATCATTATTAATTATCTTTGGGCCAGATCCTAAACTGCTGTAAACTGACAAAGCTCCACTGAAGCCAATGGACACAACAATATAAATGTACACAATTTCCAGCATTCACCTTCTCAAATTCATTATTACACAAGATGCTAAGGTAAAGTGAAATGCAGACCCCAGTTGTTAGTGGCTGGGATCAAACCTGGGAGCTTAATGCATGAGCCTCTTTTAGATCAGGCAGTAGATACGCTTCTCTCAGCCAAGGCTGTCGCAGGCTCATCAATCAGCCACCACTAGAGGGGGACAGAGTGCCACACCAAGCAGGCATCAGTTACGAAAGCAGACTCTGTTTCCTTGAGGTCCTTGAGCACCTGCTTCTGTTATTTATTCATTATGGGCCAGATAGTGCCTGGCTTGTTCTTGGTTTGTGCATCTTGAAGGAGGGCACAAAGACCCATCCCCTCCTCCTCTGTCCTGTCTGTAGAAAGCCAGACACATTTGCAGTCCCTTGGGCTTGAGTACTTGCTCCCTATCTAATACTTTTGGAGTTGCTCCCCAATAGGGGTGGAGAAAGGATGGGGCTATGACTCAGTCCTTGAGGAGCAGGACTGGTGCAGCAGGGGAAGTTAGTTACATTCATTGAGGGGGATATAAGGAGTATACCTCTCCTGTATGCCATGGGGCTTGGGGAGGAATCTGCCTCAGTAAAGTAGGGCTGACTGTGCCTAAATGGCACCACTGAACCTCATATGACAGAGCAGTATGTTAAAAGTAACTATTTTGGCAGTCAGAGATGCAGTAGTCTGTACTAATGAATCACACCACAGAACTGGGGCTTATCTGGGAAGTAGTCAGCACAGTTAGATGAACTGTTTAGCAGATATTCTCTTTTCACAAAAAAGGCTTGAGAACTAAAGAATGTGGAACAACGAAACTCAGAAACCACCTGATATACAAAGAGGATTATTTCCAAATAACGTACTTCTCAGTTTTCTATGTTCCATCTGCTTTTTATGGCTCCCAATTTGTTACTTAAGGACTGCCGTTTAACAAACAAACTCAGTTTTTTTAAATGGCTTTAATAAGATTCATACAACTTGGTCTCCTCTCAGAAAAATTAACATTAATTTTCTCTCATTGAATGTTAGTGCTTTCCTAATCCCATCAAAAGGAAATGAATTTTAAATTTTCTTAAATTTAACAGGGTTATTATTATATTATTGCTGAAAATTCATTTAAGTAATCTCAAGCACAACATGGTGTCAGGGATTGGGTAAGTGTCATATTTTATTTGACCTATAATTCAAAGGGCTAGAGGGCTGCAAAAGGTTTAATCCAGCGGTTCTCAAACTGTGGATTGGGACCCCAAGGTCGGTTGCGACTCCGTTTTAATGGGGTCGCCAGCGCTGCCGTTAGACTGGCTGGGGTCTGGGGCTGAAACCCCATCCCCACCACCTCTGGCCAAAGCTTGAGCCCACCACCTGGGGCCAAGGCCGAAGCCTAAGGGCTTCAGGCCTGGGTGACAGGGTTCAGGTGATAGGCCTCCCCCACCTGGGGCTGAAGCCCTGGGGCTTTGGGCCCCCCCCCCCCACCTGAGGCTGTGGAACTGCCCAGGGTCAGTGGGGCGTGGGTGGGTTCAAGCTTCAGTCCCTCCTCCTGGGGTCGTGTAGTATTTTTTGTTGTCAGAAGGGAGTTGCAATGCAATGAAGTTTGAGAACCCCTGGTCTATTGAGATCCACAAGACAGGTAGGTTTTGAGTTTGTTTCTTTGTCACACCAATATTCATAGCTAATGCATATGCTCTGAACACAACTGTAAATAAACCCTTTGACTTGATTCTAGAGCAACATTTACATCATCTTATCTTAAAGGTTGGTAGAACATCCAATGTTGTGTATCTCACACTTTTGTATGTGTATCACAATTCATTTTTCTGTCCTTTTTGATTAGTATAAGTGGATTCTCATTGCTGGTTCCTTCCTCTTCATCCCAGTTTCTGAGTATGACATCCTTGATCTTAATCCTTGTTTTGTCACTCTTCATCTCTTTTTAGGTGCATACACATCTTTTCTCTCTCAGACTGATGAATAATTTCAGTTTGTGGCTCTATCTTGTTCTGTCTGAGGTCTAAAATACCCATCAGACATATGAAAAATGCCAATCAAGACTTCCTGGAAAGTCACGTAGAAGATACCAGTGATCCTGTGAGGTAGGTAAAGTGTTACTTACAGAAGAGATTATTGCTTTTATCCTCCTCTCTCTTGATTTTTTCCTAAGAGTGAGTCTTTAGATCAGTCAATTTATAATAGAAGGCATCTCTATTGAGGGGGAGGTCACATGATATTCTTAATAACAATTATAGAGTCTGATTCTGATCTCACTTACACCAGTACAGATGAGGAGTAATTCCCAGGAAGTAGTAAAATAAGTGGAATTTCCTGTTCCAATTCTGAGCTGACACAGATTAAATGCCAAAGAACTTTCCGGAGATCGGTTCTTTTCAGCAACTATTTTCAAGCTCAGTCACTGTCATTCACAACAGGGTTTCATTATTAACTCCAATTCCCAGAATAATAAACATTCTGCATTCCTTTTGCACCCTAATTCCCACTGAAATCAACAGGCATTTCAGGTCTGAATGGAAGGCCCCTGAACCTCCCAGTGACTCCAGTGGGAGTTTGAAGTGTGCTAGGAATGCACGACTGCCCCCCTTCCCCCAAGGGCGGCAAATGTCTGAGCATTAACTAACACCATTGCAAAGTCTGCAACAATCAGTTATGAGCCAACAAAACAATGTGATTATGTTTTTTTATGTTATTTGCAAAGTTTTTTTCATATTTAATTTAAAATTTCATTGCCTCTTTTTTAACATTTCATACATAATTTTTTTTGTTATAAAAATATTTTACTGCTTAGGTTCTGTTTCTTTGTTACCTCTCATGGGCATGATGCTGACCGATTCAGAAAACCCAAGTAATGAGTGCCCTACTCTCCCACTGAGTTCAATGGTAGTTAAGGATACACTGCCTCTGGTAGCAGGTGCTCAGCACCTCACAGGATTTGCTCCTATATCTCAACTTTCTTTCTTCTTTTTAATACAAACACTTTCTTTGACAAATTGAACCTTCTATTTAGCTGCATGGCTTGACCTTTTGTGAGCCTCTAAGCTTCCTTTTTTTCTTCTTGAGCTGTCTGTTAATGATAGCTATTTATTTTTCTTTGCTGCTTTCCTTTGTTTTCTAATCTCTGTTAAATAGAAAAAAACACTTTCTATAGTTTTATTTATTTATTTATTTAATGGATATTTCAAAAATCCCACTTTTGAGCTAGTGAAAGAAGTCATATTTCATATGTAGAGAGTAATCAGATGTGGCATTTCATGGTTGGGATATTGTAGTACTGGAATATGACAACTCTTTTTTAGAGCTGTGGGAAAATTTCAAATGGAGCTCACAGAATTTCCCCTCCCCCCCCCCCTACTCTATCATTTGTATTGTTTGGAGGATGTTTCACAAGAAGAAATAAATAAATGGAAACAGCATATCAAAATATAGCCTAATGTATCTAAGGCCCTGATTCTACAAGCAGCTTGGGACCAGCTGACATCTGTGTTAGCACCCAATGGCCTGTTTTACAGTGAGTCTTGCAAGACGGGGGCTAACTGTATAACAAAGCATTTCTCATAAAGAGCTAAGGTTTTTTCTCCTCGAACCCTCTAGTTCTTAAAGTCTTGAAATCACACTGTGATCATATAGTAGATAATATTGTCCCCTCATTTATATTGGTACAATAGAATATCTGAGAGGGGAATTTTAGAATAACCATCTTTAAATATTTCTACTTAAAAGAATCTTTACAAATGAATTTTTTAAAAAAAAAAAAGCTATAAAAAAACATTTTTGTATGGATAGAGAAAAACAACAGGTCATATCCTCAGCTCCCCAAACCCTCCTTCACATGTCCGCCATAGGAGAGCTCTGAACAAGTCAGCAAGGACTGAACTGCATGACTATGCATATCATAGTTAAGCAACCAATAGATATGCCCATTTCAATCTTAACTACACCTAGGCCCAACTATTAAGCAAACAACAGCAGAGGAAGCATTGAAGGAAATTTTTATTCTTGGTGACAGGCAAGGAAGCTTGGATGAGCTTCTCACTCACTGTCAGCCTTTATTTCTCTTGAATGGTGAAGCTAATCCTATGGATTAATAAAATTTGAACACACTAGTCATGTAAATCTGTTTTGCCAGCAACAGCCCCAATCTTCACCTTGGCAAGTGACCCACACTTTCTTCTGCTCCTTCACAGCAGTGCATAATCTCAGAGAATCTGCATTGCCAGTGCTACAGTGTGGTTGGCAAAAATACAAACATCTGTTTATGTAACAGACATAGCTTCACTAAATCAGATAACTGCGCATTAGTCCACAGGCAAATTCTAGTCCCTGAGCCAATTCAATGGAACAACCAGTCCTAAGTTAACTGTCCAGTGTTCCCAACCAATCTAGGAGCATTCTGTCCCCGTACAAGAATGTCCCTATCCAGCACTTTCCATTGGGGGGAACCTGAAATCTCTACTTGATCATAAAACAAGGAGACATTCCCATGTCTGATCCAAAACCTCACTCCCTAGTTTCTTAACTTGCACATATACTTTGGCTGAAAAAGGAGAGGACAGGTGCATGTGTTTAAGAGGCATATGTAGAATTGATATATTTCTTTATTTGTAACATTGGAGGGCTTTAAAAAGTCTGTTTAATCCATTCAGCCAGAAGCCTTAAGAGTCAAGACTTTAGGGCTGTGTTGATCCTTTGGCCAAGCCTTAAAGCATCATCATTTTTGATATGGCACTGAAACAGAAGCTTTTATGTCCGAGAATGCTGACTGCATAAAGTACATAATGGGTCTTTTTGTTGTTTATTGAGTCTTCCAATCACACATAAGATGAATGCAAAGAAAAAATCACATGAAAAGGAAACAAAATCCAGTAAACTGGAAAAAAAATTAATGTACCTTATCCCCATATCACACATACAAAGTCTTTTCCCACTGAATGGGGCCAAATTTACTCAGATATTTATAATCTGATTATTCACAACAATCAAAACAGTTCCATTGCAGCCAGCCAGTCTGGCAGTCGATTAGCCACTAGCCATCCTTGCACTTGTGAAGATGTAGCACATTGTGAAGGCTGTACAGTCAGCTCCTGGGGAAGAAAGAAAGAGTACCTCACATTACTCTTAAGATTAGCAAGAAACCCAGAAACTGTCAGAAGTTCTTAGGGTCTTAGTGTGGTTTAGGGCTCTTCTGTGTCTGCGAATGTCAGCCTGGGTTCATAAACAGTCACAAACCTGGGCTGAAGCTGTTCAAACAAAACTCTTTCCATCCTATTGGGATCTTCAGCTGTCATTGTGTGGCCGTTCTGCATCAGCACAGTCATTTGTTGCCCTCCCAAGTCATTCTGGTATGTGAGCAAAGGAGCTATGATGTCCCATCTCCCTTAGTTGAGATAGTTAGGGAACCTCCAAGGAATTATTTATTACTATTTAATTAATCCATGTTTCAAGAGCTGCCCAGTCACTACTTTATTAATAAATTTCCCCAAAAAGGAAAGCTAGAAACCTGTCAGTGGTTAGTCACAACATTCAGCTCAGGAGAAGGGATAGAGAAAGTAAATTGGGAGCTTTTGTTCTCCCTGTCTCATCATACAAGAACAAGGGGACATTTGATGAAATGGAAAGGCATCAAATACAAAATTGAGAAAAGGAAATACTTTTTCCACACAATGAGTAGTTAGACAGTGGAACTCACTGCTACATGATGTCACTGAGTCCAATGATTCAGCAAGAATCAAAGAAGGATTGGACATTTATGTGGATTACAAGAATAGCCAGAGTTATTATAGTTAATGCTTAAAAAAGGGGTGCAGTGGTGTTAGAAGCAATATAAAGCCTCATGCTTCAGGGTTTAAGCCAGGCTCTAACTATTAGGTACGAGGATGATCTTCATGTGAGGCAGATAATCTGAATCTGTCTACTATGGGATTTCTTGCACCTTCCCCCAAGGCATCTGGTACTGGCCTTCACCAACTGGAAGGAGTCTAGGTGCATCCCACTGGCAATACATGTGAGCCCACGAAATATCCCCTGATACTCATCAAGAACAACAACCTGAAACTGAACAGTTTGGGTGTTTGCCTCATTGTGCTGTGACACTGGTATAACAGTGAGGCCTAAAACTCTTTTAAACCAACTGACCTCACCAAAAAGAGGTGAGAAAAAATCACAGTAAACAACTGCTGACCATCTTCTGCTGCAAACAGTCTGTATTGACCTAAACACTGCTGCATGACCCTCCACCCAAGAGCAACAATGACTTCAATATATTGTCATCTCTTACAGCTCCTGGGACGGCTTTGTTTTCAAAATTTTACTGTGGTGTTAGTGGAACAATGCAAAAAGGCTGGAGCAAGGCTCAGGATCAGGGCTGAGGGCATTTACAATATATTTTTGAAGCTAGAAATAATACTTCATAGCCATCAGGAAACTCATTCATTCATTGGCCAGCTGAAGCAGAAAAAAGGCAAGAGCCAATTTACGAAACAACAGTTAATGCACCTTACTTTGTAGTAGTCATCAAGAACCAGGGACTGCCTTAATTTAGTGGACATGGGGCCTATTGTTTCTATAGTCAATATTCCCCTCAGCCCTTCCTTTTATGCCCAAAGGATTCAGGAATGAGAATAGTCAGTTAAAGGGATAGTAGATACAACTGTTCATATTGAACCATGAAGGTGTCACACCTTTGTGGTCACCAATGGCTTGTTATTGTGTGTTGGCAGATTTTTGAGCCCAGAATTAGATTGGGATAGTGGTGAGGAATCAGCTATTGATATGGGGTGATAATATACTTCATTACTCCATTTTTGACCAGTAGATATTGGCAGGTCGCCTGATGGGAAGATTTACCTGGACAGTGCTGCTGTATTCACCTCCAGTGTCTAAAGTGCTGAATAGAATCTACGAGGCCGGGTTGTGCCTGGGTCAGAATAAGTTTTCATTTGCACAACACATTTAATTTTTTGGAAAATATTTAGTCAACATTGTCAGCTCTGAGGGAAAGGGACAGTGTTTTTGTTCTCTGTGTGCATAGCACCTAGCCCAATGGGGTCCTTGTCTATGCCAAGGGCTTCTGCACATTACCACAGTACACATAATAAATAATAATAAGTGGCAATATTGTTCCTGATCCTGATAAGCTCAAAAGTGTTCACTAAATTCTGAGACCACGTCATGTGGAGATGTTAAATCCTTTCTGAGAGTTTCTTATTTTTTAAGATTTATACCCGTCTTTGTTGACAAGTTAAAGGGGACTAACGAAGGACAGCGTGTTTTTCAAGAATGCTTGTATTCTCCATCTGTTGCATTACAGTTCCAGACTTTATACTATCCAATGAATGCAAAGAATTATTGAGTCAGCTGCAGAACCAGAGACTAGAGCAACATTTCTCAAATGTGGCCACTGTGGCTGCCTGCGGCCACCAGGGGCTTTTCTTGCAGCCACAGCCTCCTGAGCAGTGATTTGAGAAGGGGGGGGGGAGCAGCAGCCCCTCCTCAGGGGCCATCAGCAGTGGATGGTTCCCTCCCCCCTCTGGAGACACACAAGCTGGAGGAGCAGGCAGTCAGTGAATTCTCCACCTTCCCGGGGAAGGTGGGGTTGGGCTCCAGCCACAGGGCTTCAGGCTCTGTCCCCAGGCCCTGTCCCCAGGTGTGGAGCTTTGGGCTCTGTTCCCTGGCAGTGCGGTGGTGGGCTCTGGCCCCGAGCTTACCTCCCCATCACCTCTGGAGCCCACTGCCTCCCCCAGTGCCCCATCATCCCTGGCACCCTCTACCTCTGTACCCACCTTCCAATCCAGGGTTTAATTTGTCCCCGGGCTTGCCGAGGCTGAGTAAGTCTGCTGTGAAAAGTGATATTAACAAACATACAAATATCACTTTTCACAGCAGACTTACTTATAGCTAGCAAGTCTAGAAAAACAAAACAAAAAACAATAAAAAAAAAGCAAAAGAAACAACAAGAGAAAAGACAAGAATGTTCAAAGCACCTTATTTGTGTTTCTATTCTGTTTTGGTCTAGTAAAGAATAGAGACAACTGTACATTATTGAGTCTGCAAAAAAGCCAACAACCCTACATAGATAAATTACAATGATTTGGACATATATGTGTGCATATTTATTTGTTTTTCCTAAAGTTAATTAAGTATTTCAGGAAAAATTGTCAGAGTGGCCACCAGCAAGAGTTGGTGGCTGCACTCTGAGGCCACCAAAAATTTTGTTGTGAGAACCCCTGGACTAGAGGAGATTAGGAGAACCTAATAGCACAATGAGAGTTACCGCACCTCAGATGCTTGACAAGGCGAGGGTGATGGCCATAATACTATGTAGACTATGTGATGAGTGAAGTGAATTTAAATTATGCTCTTTAAAAAAGTGCTTACAGTCTCTGCTTTCTGTTTTACAGCTTCTGTTTTAAAGCTAAGGAGCTATGTTGGTGGGGTGGGCAGAAAATTAGCCTCCATAGGTCAATCTACTTTGGGAGGTAATGGGGCGCTAGGGTTGTGCTGTGCTGGGGCATCTCTTATTCTCCAGGTCTCTGCTAAAGTCAGAATTCTGTTTAACTGACAGTGTCCACAGCTAATGATTCTTCTCTGTACATCCTATAATGAGGGACCAGACTGTGAGTCAGGAGCTCTTCTATTTCGATAGAACTTTTACAACAATCAAAGGGATTAATAGAAATCTATTCAATGTTTTTAAAATACATTTCATGTGTTGTTGTGGCTGTTTCTGGGTGTGAATTTCTTACTATTTTGCTGATCCTTTTAGACGTCTGTTGCTCACCTTGTACTGGGTATTTTTAATCCCTTCAATTTGCTTGTGCTACTGGTACAGTGAAATATTTAGATTATGGAGCTTTGCTTTCTTGTTTCATTTATGTATCATTTACAAAATTCCAGGAAAAGTTAAACATTTCTGCTGGACAGGGATGGAGGATTATGGGCCTGATCCTGCTTTTTCTGGTATCAGTAGCAAAATTCCCCGTCTGTGCAATGGCAGCATGATCAGGAACCACCAGACTGTGGGTTTGCAGGGTTGGACACTCTCAGCTGTTTGCTCAGCAAGTCATTACAGTGGTGACTCATTTAAAAATATTTTTCTTATGTTATTTTGATCCATCTGTTTTCTTCAGGGTTTATTTGTCTGGATGTGCATTTTCTGTCTACACAACTGCTCTTTCATGCCCTCTAATGGCAGCCGGCTGAAACTCACAATAGAATATTAAATCATTTTATAAAAACAAAGTGATTATGTTAAACTTAAGTGACTTTTTTCATTTAGATCTGTATGGGAATGCATGCTTTATAAATTCTTGCTTCATCCTTGTGGAAAGAACATACTTGCAACATGTTGCATTATTTCTGTGGATCTCTTCAATAGACACTGTTTTTAGTGTGTTTTCTTATCTCTGCAGTGCCCAAAACATATGTTCTAATGATTTTTTTCCCCTGAAGGCACTTCATGGGCTAGAGTCAGCCTGGCCTTTACTCCTGTCTCCCTTGCCTTCCTGCATAGGCTGCATAAAGGAAAGGGAGAAGTACTCAGGAGAGCAGAGAGATTGCTTCTCCATTAGGATGGAGAGAAGGCCGAGTGCCAACCCATAGACACACTTGACATGTGGATCAAGACAGATGCTCCTGGGGAGGGACGCTTTGTATCCATTAAGGGGTGTAGGATCAAGTATGTCCCTCCGCTTACTGGAGGAGTTCAAGGAGGCTTTCTGGTGCTCCCCCAGGGGTGAGGCACTTCCTCACACTGCCTCTTACTCTGGGCTATGCCTAACAGTCATGACCTTGCCCCAAGTTCTTCAACAGCGAGATGGATGGTTCCCTCACTCACAGATCACATACTCAGTGAATTGTAAAGAGTTCTGTGTATTTTGTCCTCAAGTCACAGGCTTATCTGTCACATCAGAGGGAATGCAGTAGCAGTCTTACTTTTAAAACACAGTTTTTATAGATTTTTTTTAAAGCAGAAAATTAGGGCAGTGCAATGATATTGAGAGGAAAAAGAAAGCGAGGTCTCAGACTACTGACTCACTGCATATCCAGTTAGCTAGAGTTGTGTGTGTCACAGTATGTTCACCGCATCCAAGACCTGCTGGCATGAACCTTTATATAAACAGAATGTGTGGGAATATTCTAACCCAAAATGTTCATATATCTGTACATACGGAGGACAACAAAACAGTAGAGTCCATTCATTTCCTTTCTTTCCATTGCTTTACTAATCATTTTCTCCATCGCACTCTCACTACTCCATTTGGCATTTCTCTCTTAGAGGGTCTCATGAAAAGACTCAATGGAGTCCAGGGATTTGGGATCACAGCCTTCTTCAGAAGCAATTGCTCTGCTTCTACAGAGTCCCAGAAAGCATAGTTTTTGTTCCCTGTGAGAGCGGGATCCAGGGTAGAGATACATTCCCCGTCACTGGGAGACTCTTGTTGATAAAAAGCATACACTACTTTCTTTATGCCCAGTCTGGGTGACTGGGTTATGTTCTGGAAGCTGTAATTTTTAGTTCCTCTAACAACATAGTTAATGTTATTTGTTTATGGCATTAGTTCTGCATAAACAAGCAATTCACATCAACAGGGTAAAATACATAGACCACATATCCTCATACATAAATTTACATAGTCATGATAAAACTTCATGAATACAAATATACATGATAAGAGTCAGGACACTAGCCTGGGATAAGCCACTTCCCTCACTAACAGCACTGCTACAATAATTTTAATCCAGTGAATTAAAAGCTCATTAAAATATTGAGAACTAGATCCTCATGTGTCCACAACTCTGCTGAAGAGGACATGGTGGCGGGGGAAAAAGTGCCCTTAATCCCCAATCCTCAGGGCACACTCATCACCTGATGTATGCTAGTGAAGCCCTAGGGCTGCTCTACCTTGTGCTGACCTGTGATGTGCTCCTAGGGGTGATTACACAGACAAGAAACACTGCATGCTCTGGTTATACCCCTCCAAGTCACCTTCAGCAGTAGCCAGGTGGTGTGGTGTAGAGCCAGTGGAGTCAAGGGAATCCTCAGCTCCCCTTTTAGGCACAAAGGAGCCATAGTGTGAGCTCAGGGCCTAGCTTATATTAATGGGCTTGGTCAGCATGCTTCTGAAAATTACATACCATTACATTCATTTTACAGATGGGCAAAGTCCCAATGCTTGAATCTGAGAATGTTTTTGAGATTGTGCTTCCCATATTAATTTTATTTTCTATGGCTTGCTCAGAGGGCTTCAATTCATTTTCTTTACTGTCTTTAGCCAGGTTCCCTTTTACTTCTAGTTTGGGAATAGTGGTGGTGATTTTCCATTAAGACAGAGAGATCAAGGTCACTTTTTTCCTCCAGCATCCTCACACGATGCTTTTCTAAGGCTCCTGATTTTAGGTACTGAAAGCATCTTTCTGATCTTACTCTGGTGCTTTTAACAAGTTTTTTGAAGTATGTGTTCAGCTGAGTAAACAAGTTATCTGTGCTTGACCTTTTCTCTGTTGATCTTCCACCCACTTTTCTGAAACCCCTAAGTTTCACTGTCACGTCATCCATTTTTAAATATGGAAATGAGAATGTATAGCAGTCATGGTGTGTGCGCTATTTACAAAGAGCAAAACAAAATATTTACTTGAGTCAAGATAGCTTCAAATTCTAGTTACATCTGTGAACCTACAGTGGTTTTCCCAACATTTTTCATGATTCATTTTTTTAAAGATAGATTTTTTTTGCTTTATTTAGATATTCATCAGTCAATGTCAAGCTATTCCACCTTCTAATGTAATGCCATATCTCTTCCCTTCCCTCCTATCTGCCTCCTGACTTTACACTGTCTCCTTTGCAAGCTCACCCCCTCTATCAGTAAAACTGCACATGCACAAATGGATGCCACCTTTTTGAAACTATGGCCCAAGTCCTCTTATGCACATTGCACATATGCACTATGGTCCTCTTCAAAAGACCATTGAAGTCAATAGAAAGTCTCCCATTTGGTTCAGGGAGCTTTGGATGAAGTCCCTAGGGACATGTTCATTAGGAAAAAAATAAAGCAGTTAACATTCTAACCATGTCCTTCTATAACCCAGTTCCAGCATTGCTGTATGCACCAGGTACATTCCTAAGATTCCAGGGATTTTTGATACCTTGTTATTGGATGATGGCAGTACAGAAGGTACTGTTAACATTTAAGCACATTCTGTGAGAATGCGAAATCCATTTCCTCTCTTACTACCTGTCCCCTCACTTTTTGATGAAGATTTGCTAAGAAATAAATTAATATTTTGACATGCAATAAGTGCCTCAATTAAACTGACAGAATCAATTGCTATTCTTTGGAATAATAAAATCAAGATTTTTATTTGAAACTCTGGATAAGGATGTGAAAATCAGCATTTGGAGTTCTTTCATAACAGCTTTATTTTAGGAAACAATAAAATCAAAGTCTATCTTTTCTTTCAAATTCACTGAGGTTAAAATAGATTAGTATTCACATAGTTCTCATTGAAATCAGAGAGTTAAACATGCTCTCTTTCAAGTAGCAGGGGGAAAATGAAGAAAACACAATTTAATTACAGTGGTAGTGTTAGCCCCAGCCTATTTTGGGATGCATAAGTTTCTGTTGAGATGGTCTGAATTCAGACATGTATAACTTTGTGGTAACATTCTTTCTGTGCTGAAACATATTGTAAAAACATAGCTTGGAAGGGAATCTTTATTTTCTACACCTGGAAATTGGAGAACTGTAAGTAAAAACAAACAAAAATAGAGTTGTTTTATTGCACACTCATTGGTCCAGATTCATTTTATTATTAGATTTCTCTAATAATAGGACTTATTTAGCTATTGGCATTTCTATTGACCTCACCACTGTATCAGCTCATGTAAATTGGCCTCCCTCCACTGAAATCAGTGGACCTATAGTGGTTAACAAGTTGGGAATCTGGTTCTATGAGGACTATGATTTCAGTTTAATAATTTTCATGAAGCTCTAAAAAATTTTTACAAACACTGATTAGTTAAATTGCACCTCCGCCCTGTATGACATATATGTTTACTATTCCCATTTAATATCAGGGTAAACTGAGGCAGAAGAACATTTAAAGCCTTGATTTTCAGAGGTGCTGAGCACCCAGAGTTTCAACTGACTTCAACTGAAGTTGTTCTCAAAGTCATGTCTTCGCGACCTTGGCCATAATGGTTAGTTAACAGCCAAGAAGGAACAGAATTTAGGAGTTTAAATTCCTGTTTCCTGCTCTCTCCACTAGACAATCTCCTCTTTAAATTAAAGATTTGTAGTTCATTTTGCAGTGGTAGCAGCTACTCAATAGTTAGAGCCACATTGAAGGGCACTTAAGGATGCAGATAAGTGCCTATGCCTAGATTTGAAAAGGTATTAGGTGCCTAACTACTTTTGATTTCAGTGGAAATTAGGCACCTAATTATCATTGAACCTGGCCCGAGGGGGATTCTCACCTAAACTGTACCAGTGCTTTTGAAAATCCTACTTAGTACCTATTTTTAGGTGCCTAAATACCTTTGAAAATTGGTCCCAAATAATTACCTACATCAGTTTCTTACTTCAAATTAATTGATTGATTGAGAATTAACTCAAGATTGTTCATGTGTTTGCAGAGACTGGCCTGGATACACTCCATACATTTGTGATATTTTGGAGCACACATTTGCACAGTATCCAGATCAGCCTTTACAAATGTGCTGAAAATCTTGAGATAGAAGTCTGTAGTGGAGACAAGCACTTAGTTTCCATTATAAATCCAAATTTTACCCTCCCTCAAATCTACACACAATGGATATTGGCCTGAACATTGTGGGTTAGCTCTGTGGCAGAGGTAGAAGCTTTCTAAAAACGCTGAGATAATTTTGACAAAGTTGTTTCACGAATAATGAAGCCACCAGGAAAGTGAGAGGTTGTCAACAGTGTTCAACATTTTTTCTAAGACTTGTCACTTTGTAGCAACTCGTACCCCCCAAAAAATAAATAAAAAGAATCCTAAGAAGCAGTAAACAAAGCTGTGGTTCCTGGACAGGTGTAGCTTAGCTGGAGTGCAGAGAAATAAAGATTAGGTGATTAGATTATTATTTTAAGAGTTATTAACATTTCAAATATTAACATCTGCCTGGGCCATGAGGAATTGATGAGCTAATTCTAGCTCACTGGCAGCTACAGAATTAGTGCTGGGAAGCAGAAGGAGGTAGCCAAAGGGAGAGATTGTCTCCTCCTCACATTTACTGATCAGAGAATGGGGAGATAAAGGAGAGAGGTTTGGGGAGAGGGGGAGGGGTAGAGGAGAAGAACTGTGGACATACACGACACACATCCCAAGATTCCTGCCCTTCATAGTCCCTCCCCCTCCCAAACACTCCTTTATCCCTCATAAGGTTCAAAGCTCTGCAGTCTTTAGAAGGTCCATGGGGGATTGGAGGCATTCCCTTCTAGGGGCATCCTGAGGTTTGCAGGAGTGAAAAGCCTCCAATTAGCTTGAGGAGACTTGTTACTTCTTATGAAGATTTAGGAGGGTCATCAGGGGCCACACCCATTCCCATATGAGATTTAATAGGCTTGTTGTTCCCCAACAAGCCTATTTAGGCTTGTCAGAGGCTGAGGAGCCATATTTTGGTTCCGCAGAGGTGGAGTAATTTACTTATTTGGGGCTGGGAAGATTAATGTAGAAGAAGGTAGTGGACAATTGCTAAGGCTGCTCAGCATACCTTCCTAAATTCCCATGAGGGTGGGGGTTCTAGAGGCTTCCTAAGGCTGGACAGGGGATTGGGAAGGCTCTGGTAAGTTTCCTGAACCTTGTTGGCTGTCCTCCCTGCCTGGGCACTTCATTAACCTCTGTGGGTGATGGACTTTCCTACCGTGAAAGTGAAGAGTTGTGCATTAGTTAGGTTCCCCTTCTGCAGACTGGAGAAAGAAAGGGATGTTGTGTCCTGTCTTTTTTTTCTCTCTCTCTCTCTCCCGCATCTCCCTTCACTTCTCTACTCCATGTGAGGACTATTCTAAAAACCTCAGGATATTCAGGAACCCCCCCCCAAACCAAACTCTATTATGGTGCATTTCAGATTGAGAGTAAATTAGGAATTCCTTTCAGGGATACTGTAGTTACAATGCCCCTTAAAAAAGAAAAAAAAGAGGGAGAGAGAAATATTCTAAATACCATTTGCAGCTAGTGATGCCTTGAGCAAATCTGAAGCTTGCCCTGCCTTATACATCCATAAAAACAATTTCATCTTATTAGTAACCACAAAAACTGGAATGCTTTACTCTCATAGTCATAGAATGGTTGTTTGGCCTTTTATTATTATTCCTCTGCCACAGAGAAATGCTATGGCAAAATGTTTACTAAATATTATCATTAAATAGATATTATTCAAGACAAAAAAAAGTTCATGAAGCAGTCTGATTAAGTCTGGGTGTAGCACTTACAACCAGTTCAGTTTGATTTTTATTGGTTTAAACACAGATTAGTGCATTCCCACTAGGCCCGCTGAATCAGCTTAGGAACAGCTATGTCCATACTAGCCCTCTTGAAAGCTATGTCAGTTGCAGTGACTTCGGTGCCTGGCACAACTCCCTGAAATAGAGCATGCTGGGAGATATCAAAAATCTGTCAATGCATTGTGGGATAGCAGTGGGATGATTGATTGGACTGTTTCAGCTTGTTAGCCTTCATGCTAGCACCAAACAAGTTTATACTGAAGCAGTTTATATTGAATTGGTTCTTAAACATGCCGAAAGCCCAGTCTACTCCAAACAGTTCTTACAACATTTGTAAATTGGTGGAAGTTTTGTGGATGTGAAATGTTTTGCAAACCTTCCTGTAAACCAGTTTTTAGAATGGATTAAACCAGTTCCCAGCATGATACATTTATCCGGTGTAGACAAGGCTTAAGAGTCTTCCCCTTTCAATCTCTCAGCTTTCAGTCTGTTGACTCTTGTGATGTGACCTTGTCACTAGTTGACCAGTCACGACATAGTCTTACAGGCTAGGCAAGATTCTGAATGTAAAAAACAAGCAGAGATTTAAAAAACAACAACAAAAAACACCACACCACCACCACTATCTTCCCTTCTTTTTTGTACAACATAAGGAAAAAAAGGGCACCATTTTATTTTCTCCCACTTTGCAAGACACCTTTAAATAATGTGACTGGGAAACACAAAATTGCGAATGCCAGGACATGTTAAATAAAAACTGACAATCTGGCCTCTGTTTTCATCATATTCCATTGTATCTTTCTATTTTTAAAGGGAGTAGAAGTGTTAGATGTCCAGGCATTTTTCATTGTGAGACTTGACATTTATTTTAAACACGTACATTTTATCAGTTGATTCATAAGTGAGAAATCTCATCATTTAAGTACAACGTATGTACAAACTTTTGTATTTCTTCTCTTCGTTGAGTATTATACATTTTGAGGTGGTTGGTTGGTTTTGTTTTTTGTTTTGTTTTTAGTATTTCTGATTCTTTTCATGAAAAGAGCAATACTGCAGTACAAACTCTGCACTTGATGCTGATGTCCTTGAACAGATTCATTTAAACAGGAAGAAATCCATAAGCATAAAAAAACAGAATTACTTCATGAGTAATAATGTCACTATGTCAGTGTTATTGCATCATTTCTGCTGGAATTGTTTCTCCTAATGCACAAGTTAACAGAGTGCATTTTAGATGAATGCTGTTGCTTGCAACTTTAACCCTTTGCCAATACATGTATTCAGTTAAAGTTATATCAACAGGGTTTACATGTTGTTAGAAAATGCTATTTCTGTGCATTTTTCCATTTTCCCATGCTATAATATTTTATAGTTATCATTTCATATATTTTTCATCTTTTCCCTAAAATGTGTAAATTGAATGAAAGTATGTACATATGATCAATTAGTAACCATACAAGAATCACGATTAACGCCTTGAATTTCAAATAATTCTGCACATTAACTTTCCATAAAAAGTAAAATACTTGCAGAAACAGTATACTCTGAACGTTTTAAACTACATAATACAATCTAAAACTATGAATATTTAGGTGTAGTATTAAGATTCTGCATTATGGCAATGATCCTTTTTCCTTTGTGCATCATATATAAAACTGCAAATAGTTTTGCTGAATATGTTACTACCTTAGTATCTAGAAAAAATTTTGTTATGGAAAGTTTAATTGGGACGGAACTATTTCTGCCACTATAAAATCTACTCTCAGCATTTAATAATTTATTTCTTATTTTTCTTAAGCATAATTAGATTGGCATTGAAATATATTATCACTGATAAATTTGGTGACTTCAGTTCAAGATGACTAAAGGAAAATCTTTAATAAGAGATTCCTTTTCTGAACTTTGTGATGAAGGTTTAAAATGATCGATTTAGAATTTTTTTGTTGCTGTATGATCTGGTAGATGCATAAATCATACAATTAAGAATTCAGTATTTTGAAGGTGTCCTATGATATGAAAACTGTCCATCTTTTTGAAATTATGGAATGCGTCATCACAAAGCCAGACTCTAATGTGCTATCAATTTATGTCAGCTTTCCGCAATAGAAAAGGTCTGAAATCCTCCCTAAAACTAGGAGTCAGCTGAAGATTTGTCTTGGTTTCATGAGCCCAATGCAATTAGGCAGCATGTGAATGTGTGCCATATGCATTTATAGCTCCTCTTAGCATGTGTTACTTTGATGTGTTAGGTTAGAAAGCTAACTCTTTTTGTTGGGCAGCCTTCCTCCTGGGTCTTTATACTGCTTAGCAGTTGAGTCCAGACTTTGAAACACAGCCTAATTTAGAGGCGGATGCTGCAGCTGCTGCTGTCATTTCAGCTGATTTTTTTTTTTTTTTTGCTTTGATGTCAGCTTAGAATATTGGTTGTTGCATCAGTACAGCAGCCTCCATGATTCACAAAACAGAAACCACATAATTCTAAGCATTTGTCTTTGCCTTGAAATCTAATTTGTGCAGCCAGACTCATTCACAATTTGTTTAATGCAATGTTGCATTCTCACTTAATTTAGCCTACTTAATCAGAAGGAAGAAGTACATTAAAAAAGAGAGAGAGAAAGACAAAAATCTCTTTGAATTATTACATTGAATGCCTGGTGTATGGCTGCTAACATGAGAAGACAGAACATTTTTGACTGAAAAAGACTGCGATGCCTATTCAGTCCTGCCCTCATCCTTTGAGTTAGAAATTGTACCCGACGATATCAGCTTTTCCCTCCAAGTAATCATCCTACTTCTTTTTGAAACATTATGTTGATCATTCTTCTTGCTGCTCTCAGTCATTCATTTTGTAAATTAAGTATAGTGCATATAAAGAAATTCCACCTAAATTTCTCTTGTGCTTGGTGCTTCCTTTGCTTTGGTTTCTGCTCTCTCTTTCTAGTGCTTGACACCAGCTCCATGTTCCTAGTATCACTGATCTTTTCTGTCCCCTTTACAATTTGGTATATCTCAGTGAGGTTCCCTTTCTTAGGCCAAATCCTGCCCTCAGATGTGCATGCCATTTTCCCATTGATTTCAATGAGAGTCACCTACATCGGAGGCCAATTTTTGGCCTTTAATCTTATCTATTTTAAAGAATATAGACTCATAGTAGTTTATCTGACCCTTTTTAATAACTAAGATTCTCACTCTGTATTGTTTTGGGTACCTTTCCCGGTATATTTTATAATACAGGCTGGACAGAGTATTCCACAATGCTAAGATAATTCCATCCAACTCATATTTCCCTTCATGTATTTTCCCTTTTTATTGCCACTGCACCAAAGATTTGAGAGTTTTCTCTTCTATTAATCACACTTATTCAATAATTCAGAAATATCAAAGCTATTATCCCTTCATGTGTCTTTCTTGTTAGCCTCAGTATCTTAAATTTATCGACACTGAATATGATAGGCTACTTTTATGACTATGCATTTAGTAGAGTATTCCCTATCTCTGTAATAATGGAGATGAGTGTTTTCCCAAGGTTTCATAACACCAGATAATGTCATTGCTACAGAGAGCTAGAATAAAACAGCTTTGGAGGATCATAATATTTAATTTTTTAAAGTAAAAGTTTATTTAATATGTAAGGTTAGAAATCTTAAGTAGCAGCATAACAAAATACGTATAAATGCAAGACCGTTACCAAGTAAAGACAATAACACCATAGTGATTTGCAATAGAATGGCAACTACTTTGCCAGTGAATACAGTACCAGCAAATGCATATGGCAGATAATTGGAATGTTATTTCTAAAAATACTAAAACAAACAACTCCCCCCTCTCTTTTGTCCTAATCCTACAAACATTTACACTCACGATTATGGATTTCAGTAGTCATATGGAAGTCAGTGGGACTACTCCTGTGTGTGTTTGCAAGACAGGACCTGTAGTTTGCTGCTCTGTCTATTTGGGAAGTGTGATGACAGGTGAGCAGGGGCGGGGAGGGTGAGGGTGATATGTATACATGCTCTGTGTGGTTTGGCAATAGTCCTGCGTCCTAGTCTAACTTAAAAATTGTGGAATGGCAGAAGTCCGTGTTAGTCTCTTTTCTTGGTCAAAATTCATTTTGGGGTGGGGAAGGTTGTTTTCTGCTAGAATACAGCAGATAACTATTACTTAGTTGTGAATCTACTTATGTCCCATTCTTAATGGTGGCAATGGAAATAGAAATTTCCCTGGGTCATCACCAGGGAGAAAACCACAGGGAAAAAACCCAGACAAACAAGCAGAAGACCCAATTTCCAGCTGCAGATGGTTCTAGTGAATGAAACCACAGTAAATAACTGTAGCCTCTGCATTTTCAAAGCTCCCCAACCCTGGTATGAGAGAAAAATTCCCTGGAGGGAAAACAGCATTCCTAGCTTAGGGCTCTGTCCTCTAAGGCTGAAGGAGGTATGGGCAGTGTAGCAAAAGGGTGGCCATATGGCTCCCCATGAGGAATATATCCATCCCATGAACTTTCTGGCCTCTACCATTGCCTTGGCCTTCAGCAGGCCTTGTACCGGATTTATTCATGCTCTGCTACAGGAGTAGTGATTTGCCATTAAAGTGTCTACAGCATGCTTCATATACTATAGAGCAGGGGTCGGCAACGTTTGGCACGCGGCTCGCCAGGGTAAGCACCCTGGCGGGCCGGGCCAGTTTATTTACCTGCTGACACGGCAGGTTCGGCCGATCGCGGCCCCCACTGGCCGCGGTTTGCCATCCCGGGCCAATGGGGGCGGCGGAAGCCGCGGCCAGCACATCCCTCGCCCGCGCCGCTTCTCGCCGCCCCCATTGGCCTGGGACAGCGAACCGCGGCGAGTGGGGGCCGCGATCGGCCGAACCTGCCGCGTCAGCAGGTAAATAAACTGGCCCGGCCCGCCAGGGTGCTTACCCTGGCGAGCCGTGTGCCAAACGTTGCTGACCCCTGCTATAGAGGTTATGCACCAGTGTCACAGATTTGCCTTGTCTTCTTTCTGTATCCCCAACTCCCACTCCATCCTCCCCAAGATCCCTTTTGTGTCCTGTGCATCTACGATTAGCTGGAGTCTGGCAGTATTCCTTAGCACTAAGGCAGAGTTTTCTGCACCATGTAGGTGCTGCCAGAGTACCTGTAGAGCAGTGGTTTTCAAAATTTTTAGGCTGCGTGCCTCTTTCTAAATGATGTAGTCTACCATGTACCCCCATCTGAGATAGGGTCATAATATACCTATGAAAACAGAAAATAAAGGTCTGTAAGGGATAAGTCCACCATCACAGGATTTTTCTCACATACTTCCTGATGAGAGCGTGCGTACCTCAGTTTGAAAACCATTGCTATAGAGTATCTGAGTATAGTTCAGGGGGCATACACCTACACTCCACCCCCCTTAAATTGCAAATTCAATCAAGAGGGAGAGGAGGAATATGGTAGGTATTAAGAAAGAGAACAGAGAGAGGTGCATGGTTCCTAAAAAAAAGAAGAAGGGTAAAACTGCCCATAACGATGAATGAGAAAAGAAGAATTGCTGGTGGTGGGTGAATAGTTCTGGAATACCATTCAGTATATTGATTCCTATAAAAACTCCCACAATTATTAGAATACACTACTGTGCTAATAAGCGATGGTCACATAAATACCACCCTATACCGGAAACCTACTGACCGCTACACTTACCTACATGCCTCTAGCTTCCATCCAGGACACACCACACGATCCATTGTCTACAGCCAAGCTCTAAGATATAACCGCATTTGCTCCAATCCCTCAGATAGAGACAAGCACCTACAAAATCTCTATCAAGCATTCTTAAAACTACAATACCCACCTGCTGAAGTGAAAAAACAGATTGACAGAGCCAGACGAGTACCCAGAAGTCACCTCCTACAAGACAGGGCCAACAAAGAAAATAACAGAACACCACTAGCTGTCACCTTCAGCCCCCAACTAAAACCTCTCCAGCGCATCATCAGAGATCTACAACCTATCCTGAAAGATGATCCTTTACTCTCACAGATCTTGGGAGACAGACCTGTCCTCGCTTACAGACAACCCCCCAACCTAAAGCAAATACTCACCAGCAACCACACATCACTGAACAAAAACACTGACCCAGGAACCTATCCTTGTAACAAAGCCCGATGCCAACTCTGTCCACATATCTATTCAAGTGACATCATCATAGGGCCTAATCACATCAGCCATACCATCAGGGGCTCGTTCACCTGCACATCTACCAATGTGATATATGCCATCATGTGCCAGCAATGCCCCTCTGCCATGTACATTGGCCAAACCGGACAGTCTCTACGCAAAAGAATTAATGGACACAAATCTGACATCAGGAATCATAATACTCAAAAACCAGTGGGAGAACACTTTAACCTGTCTGGCCATTCTATGACAGACCTGCGGGTGGCTATCTTAAAACAGAAAAACTTCAAAAACAGACTCCAACGAGAGACTGCTGAGCTGGAATTGATATGCAAACTAGACACAATCAACACAGGATTAAATAAAGACTGGGAATGGCTGAGCCATTACAAACATTGAATCTATCTCCCCTTGTAAGTATTTTCACACTTGCTTCTTATCAAACTGTCTGTACTGAGCCATCTTGATTATCACTTCAAAAGTTTTTTTTCTCTTACTTAATTGGCCTCTCAGAGTTGGTAAGACAACTCCCACCTGTTCATGCTCTCTGTATGTGTGTGTATATATATCTCCTCAATATATGTTTCACTCTATATGCATCCGAAGAAGTGGGTTGTAGCCCACGAAAGCTTATGCTCTAATAAATTTGTTAGTCTCTAAGGTGCCACAAGTACTCCTGTTCTTTTTGAGAAAAAAAAGAGTTCCAACAATTTTGAAATGCTCCGTTTCTGCATTTTCAGAATGAAATGTTTTGATTTTTCATTTTGAATTGATCTTTTATTTTGTATTATATATTATAATACAAATTTTTAAAATGTCAAAATCAAAACAAAACTTTTGGATTAAATTTCAAAAATTTTGGGTTTTGTTCCAATTCAATATAAAGCCAAAATTTGAAATTTTGAAATCCCATGTGAAATGGAATTTCTATCCTTCACACATCTCTAATGATAAGGGAAAGAACTTGTATTCTGTGAAGCTGAACCAGAAAAAAATAAAATAAAGATATGGTCTTGCAAAGTGCTGAGTGCTTCCAACTGGCACTGATGTCCCAGGAGCCACTAAGTATCTTGCAGGACCCAGTAGAGAGAATACCTCATATGACAAAATGATCATGCACACTCTTACCACGGTTGTTTGCAGTGTTTTGTAGTTGTTATGGCCCCAAGATATTAGAGAGACAAGGTGGGTGAGATAATCTCTCTTTTTGGACCAACTTCTGTTGGTGAAAGAAACAACTTTTGAACTGAGCTTCTCACTATGTCAGAGCTTCACAACCATGCAAGAATCAACCCTGGCCTGACACTGAACCATAAAACTTATCTCATGAGCCAAACCTTGACAATCCTTGCCTTTAAACCAAGGCAAAAGGCCAAGAATGCTAATCCAGAGACCAGCGACCGGGTAGGAGAATGAGAAGGTTTTTTTGGTTGGCAAACACCATAGTTTGAACTCCCTACTCCAGCTACGCTAAATTATCTAATCTCCAGAAAGCAGCAGCCCATTTTAATCAGCCATTTGGAGGGCTGGTCCAGTGCATATCCAAAATACTTGGCACTGCCAGGCATTCAGAATGTCACTCAGATGAGTAAGGCAACAAATAACTCCGCTGAGGCAGGAGCCATCTCCCAGTGATTGCGATTTCAATGAGTGATAGCTGTGGTCTAGAGTTTTAAGTGACATGAACCACACTGTGTATCTTCCTAATTATGGATCCCACAGCTTAACAGTTATACAGACAAGCTTACAGCACATTTTCAATTGTCTAGCCTTCTTTGAGGTTCTGAGGGGAAGGTAATCCCTAAAATAGAAATAGATGAACGGTAATGTAAATAATGTTTTAGCCAGGTGTTATACATGGGGAAAAATCACCATAGCAATTTTGCTTATTGTTATACAGGAAGCTTGTTGCTTAGTTTCTGTGCCTCACTTACATCTTTGCTGCCTGACTTTTGTTAGAAAAGGTCAGATTTTGAGTAACTGATGGTATAATTAAACCTAATTAGCAAGTAATTCAAGGAAGGAGGCTGCATTATCATAAGAAATGATTTTTTGTGACGATAAACTATCAAAGAAAGTTAGAGCAATGTGTGCATATTAGGTAGTTAGAACACCTCTCAAATGAAAATCTGTATGTTTAAGTTTTCTCATTTCTGAAGACATGTCTTTTATTTCTGGACTCCTTTTTTATATTTTCACAGCTACTTAATTTACTCTTTCAAAGTAAAACAAAAAAAACAACATATTAAGGAATTCAGGTGAAAAGTAAATAATTTAAATTGTTTAAAGAGATTTAGAATGTACTGTAGATAACTATCATAAGTTGCCAGTGGAAGAAGAAAAAAAATCTAGTAGTCTTTTTTATATATATAAAAAAGTCAACATTATCAAAACTTTTCATTTTCCACAAAAATGTTGTACCTTCAAATCATTTTTAATTGTATCAAAATATGAATAAAATGGTTAAAGAAATTTTTCATTTACCAAAAACTGGTTTTCGTAAATGAAAAAAAAAAAAAACCGTTACATTTTCAATAATGTCAATTTGGGGGGGAGTGGAGAGGTAATTTACAAATATATTGCCTAAAATGAAATATGGGTCTATTTCCAACACTTTGAAATTTCAAAATTAGTCATAAAAATAGCTTCATTTTTTCTTCACACTGTATTTCTCACTTTGCCTCCTAATATTAAAGGAGGTACTCTCTTCTTTCTCACTGCTCATCTCTAAGGATCAGGTGACAACCTTATATGTAAGAATAAATGCACTTCTCCTTGTGGAGTAAAAGAGTATGCCATGTTTTTAAACCAGGGATATGAACAAGGTAGCAAGTGTATGCCTCTCATGTGCCTTCATTTACTTTATAACAGGGTTTCCTTTCAGTGTCGTTAATAAACAGCAAGATCATCAGTCACTTCAAAGTGCTTTCATATTCCATAAATTGTTTTTTCTGCAGCAAGCAAATGGAGGGATGAGCTGGTAGAAACCAGTAACATTATGACTCATCTTCTATGGGATCTCCACAAGAGGTCTTAGGGTAGCACATGGACTTTCTATACAAAGTTGGAGGATATAGATGGGACTCCTTTCTCCCATCAACCTTCTGCAGTACTGAAAAGTCATTAATGGATCAGCTTTGTATAAAGAATATTGCAAATACACAAAAGGTGGAATTTCACCTGGTAGATGCTTTTTCATCTGGTGCAGGGAAAGGTTATTTTGCATTTATAGTTCTTGTAAGGTGTGATAGAATTTACAGGAGTGGCTGAAAGTATGTGCATCATGGTCAGAAGTGTTTGACATTCTTGTGTTTGCCTAAAACACCGAGAACAACTAAATTAAAGCCAGACTATAGAAACGTGTAGATTTCTTCATCCTTGATGGCACATATCACATTTGCTGTCATTGACCCCAGTCCTGCAAAAAGCTACACATATGCTTAGCTTAGTGCACTGTGAATTCTTTCATTGAGGTCAATGAGACTATTTGCAGTGTGTAAAATTGAGCACATGCTTAAGTCTTTGCGGGTCAGGGCTATTATGAGGAGGGATAAACTCACTGGAAGGAAACTAAACAGGAAATCACTCTTTGATCTTAGGCAGAATTTCTAGCATATTACTGAAATTTATAATTTCTTTTTAAAGATTTCACTTGTTGATTAAATCTGGTTAATGAATAGGAATCTGGCTGCCTCTTGCTAAATATAAAGGTTATTGACTTCAGGTAATTTCTCACAAAAATACTTTTTTTCCCCATTAAAAATATTTTTGGTTTTCTCATATCCTTGAAATGGTGGATTTTCATGAAAGTTCTGAAAACATTTTCCTATGGCTTGTCATGTCATTTTGGCAAGGAGCAATGTCCAGCCCTGCTTGTATATTCCCTTCTGTTCTCACCTCTTCCCCGCTGCACTAGTGGTGGTCTTGCTGCATGTTGCACAGATGTTTCTTCCACTCAACTCCATGGTTGTTTTTCAAGTGGCTTCTTAGAGCAAATGTTTCCATGTGTGTACACTCTTTCTTTCTGCTGACACCTTTTCTTTCTATACAAACAATCTGCTGCTGTCTTTCAGATCTAGAGAGAGAATGCCCCATTCCACAGATGCTGGTTTCCTTTTAGGTTCCTTGGCACTGGTACACATGGTCAGCAGGCAATCCCTCCCTTCTGTCTGTTCCTCATGACTAACAATGTTGATGTTTTGTTCTTTCAATCGTATTTCCCCCTGTTACCCTTACTCCAACTGCATTTTTTTCTCTTTCCTGTAACTTTCAACTCTCTTTGTATTAGTGGCCCAGATGGGATGTCTTCATTTTTCACTACAGCTTGGAAGGAGATTTTTTTTTACCCAAGTCACCACAAACTATTGGCCTGTCATGAGTTTCATTTCTTTGATGACTGACAACATCTTGCTATTTTTTGGTTGTTTTTTGGGGGGGTGGGGTGTTACACTGACTAGTGCAATTAAATTCACTTTCTTTAGCACCACCACTGCTCTTTTCCTTTTTTTGTGTGTTGCTGCTCAGAGTGGTGAATTACTGGATGACTCAGAAGAGATGAGTAAAGATCAGACCCTAGTGATGAATGAGATGATCTCCTTTTTAGTTCTTGTGTGTGGTAAAAGCTATAGATAAGATTGCCTAAACATTTCTAAAGAGTCCTTTACTTTTGCTTATAACTTTGTCAAACCTTTCATTTTTAGAGCTGAAATATTGCACATAGTCACTGACCAAGGGTAAATTATTCTGAAAATTTGGTTAAATTTGGTTCAACAACTTTTGTATGTGAAGGCAGTGAAGAAAAATACACTTTGCCACCATGACACATTTTTGCAACCTTTTATGAACAGCTCTAGTGAGTCATTTGGGGGGGAGGGATAGCTCAGTGGTTTGAGCATTGGCCTGCTAAACCCAGGGTTGTGAGTTCAATCCTTGAGGGGGCCACTTGGGGATCTGGGGCAAAATCAGTACTTGGTCCTGCTAGTGAAGGCAGGGGGCTGGACTCGATGACCTTTCAAGGTCCCTTCCAGTTCTAGGAGATGGGATATCTCCATTAATTATTATTATTATATTATTATATTATTCATCATACACCATCTAACATGGACATGAGGGCCAGATTGTCCATGGTTCTTTCCCATCTCTTCCTTTCCTCCAGATACCTAAAGAACAGCCAGGGACAATACCTCAGTGACTATGCTGGATGGTGAATAAGGAAAGGATATGTACAGAACAACCTGGGGTTCTATGGCGCCTGCCTTTCTTTGGGCCACATTTACTTGAAATTGCCACAGTGTAAATTTGGAGTAAATCCATTGAATATGCCACTGAATGAGCCAATTGTTCTGCAGGAAAAATATTATGTGATCATATAATTAAATAATGCATTGTAACACATATGCACAAGAGTTAAAGTAAGGGCCGCCAAACACACTAGCTTATCACAGTGCTACCAAAGTGTTTGGGGGCAATTATTGGAGAATACTGTAGTATTTATAAGAGAAATGAAAGGATATGTAAAGGTTAATATAATTTTCTTTTCTTTATTTTGATAAAAATGTAAGTGTACTTTGGAAAGAAATAGATAAGTTATTTAAACTGCCGTGTTTTGAAGTAAATTTGGGTTTAAACCGAGAAACATTTACAGTACCTGACAGTTTCACCTTATAAATGTGGGATGGCACTCATTGTTTTGCAAGTTTATGTATCTCAACAGAGCTGCATGAATACTTCCAAATATATTCACAAATTCACTTTTCCAACCAAATTTATTCACTTTCCAGGTATATTTGGTGAATTTTCACACTCAAGTGTTCTGTGGACCTCTTAATAGCTCTTTGTAAGCGGGGGAACAGAAATAATATATGTGATTTACATAAACAATCACAGTGCAAAGAGTGAATTATAGCTAAAAAGTATGAATTAACATTTCCATTCCTCACTCCCAGACATAAGAACTAAATCAAGACCAAATGAACCTAGCATCAAGACCACATCTAATGACTTGATAGTATTAATGCCAGCCTTCTACAGATTCATGCTGTAGTGCTATTTGGGATTCATGTATGTCTCCTCATATTCCTCAGGAGCCATGATCACTGTGACTATAAACAACAATCACGAACACACTGGGAATGCCAGAGAAGTGAAAGAATCATAGCTTCATTATGTCTTTCTTTGGTGATAGGATTACGGAAGTAAACATAACACAGAACATGTCAATATTTGATATAGAAAAATCAGAATTATTAGTTATATCGAAAAACATGGGGTATTCTAGATTTTTCTAAGAGTAAAGGAATTATATACCTATGGTGCCTGGAAAAATCCTCTCCTTAAATGTGCAATATTTGTGCTTTATATGTTGTGCTACTAATATGTCTGAAAAAAAGTCATTATTTCACAGACTTCCTGTCCCTCAGAGATTACTTTTGTCAGCAGTGGGCCAAATCCTTGACCAGAGAGGAGGATCATGGGTACAGACAGGATCGTTGGTGGCATGGACTTCTTTCAGTGCCATTTGCAATACATGCATTGTAATATATAAACTACATTACATAGGCCTATGTAACCTTCTAACATAGGGCAGGTTCTCAAAAGATCAGCACGCCAAATTTGGGTCTGAAACTTAGCCATTTCTATTCTAAACTCACATATATATGGGAATAAACAGTACATACGAACACATATTTACCAACATCGTCATCATTATTATCTTAATGATTATGGTAGCACCTGGGAGACCCAGCCAAGGATCTGGGTCCCATTGTGCTGTACAGAAAAATAACAAAGAAGATAGCCTCTGCCCTAGAGCGCTTGTAGTTTAGGGGTGAAGTTAATGGCAAAACTTCCACTGACTTCCTTGGGGCGAGGATATTACCCTAAGTGTTAGACACGACATGACAGGTAGATAAAACAGACAAATAGGGTGGGCTGGGAGATGAGATAACAATAAAATGAACAAAGTTTTAGCAACAGAGGGTCCTGTGGCACCTTTAAGACTAACAGAAGTATTGGGAGCATAAGCTTTCGTGGGTAAGAACCTCACTTCTTCAGATGCAAGTAATGGAAATTTCCAGAGGCAGGTATAAATCAGTATGGAGATAACGAGGTTAGTTCAATCAGGGAGGGTGAGGTGCTCTGCTAGCAGTTGAGGTGTGAACACCAAGGGAGGAGAAACTGCTTCTGTAGTTGGATAGCCATTCACAGTCTTTGTTTAATCCTGATCTGATGGTGTCAAATTTGCAAATGAACTGGAGCTCAGCAGTTTCTCTTTGGAGTCTGGTCCTGAAGTTTTTTTGCTGTAAGATGGCTACCTTTACATCTGCTATTGTGTGTCCAGGGAGGTTGAAGTGTTCTCCTACAGGTTTTTGTATATTGCCATTCCTGATATCTGACTTGTGTCCATTTATCCTCTTGCGTAGTGACTGTCCAGTTTGGCCAATGTACATAGCAGAGGGGCATTGCTGGCACATGATGGTATATATAACATTGGTGGACGTGCAGGTGAATGAGCCGGTGATGTTGTAGCTGATCTGGTTAGGTCCTGTGATGGTTTTAGCAGAATAAGCAGTGAAGCAAAAGTGGTAGCTTGTTACTTGCCTAACCAAGTATATTTACATCATTATATAAAATATGCAGATATGTAATATAGTGCACATAGACAAACATTTTTAGTTATAATGAATGTGAATCCTTTTGTTTCATTTTGTAGCATTATAGAACAATGAATAGTGAATACAACCATTGAGGAAGAAATTCCTTGGCAGTGTTCAAATGCCAGCACTCATCTTCATAACCCACACAGAAAAGAGACTTTACTCTTTTTTACAGCGGAATTGTTTTGATAGCAAATGCATATTTTTGTACTAGAATCTTCCAAATCAAAAATGATGTTATGAAACATACGCACATTTGTATTTTTATGGGTAAGATAGTTTTCCTAATAACCTTTTCAAGGCAAAGATTCTGCCTGATTTACAGAAATGGAGTCTCTGTAAATTTGATTAGGCATCTAAGCACATCAGCCTATCTAGCAGCCATGTACCTGATTATGCATAGGTATGTTATATGAAGGCAGTTTAGCTTGGATCATATCATGGCACTAACCAAAGTGGATTTAGAGATAATGAGCTTGCATCTTAGAATACTTAGGATTGCAGCATGCTCTCTAAACTGATGATGCAGCAGCTGCATAATGCAACAATGTAATTTATTCATGTAATATGTACAATATTGCTGTAATAAAAAGCCCATTGGTGGTTCCTCTAATTCTTTATCTGAACACGCTGTTATTGGTAGCTGTGTAAGTTAATATTTCAACACTTCAATTTCTGGCTATTTGCAAGTCCAAGCTATAATATTTTAAAAGATAAAACATTTTATACAGTGTGAGCTGTACTTTGAATCTGCCTGAACTGAGCTTAGTTCTTTAGCTTGTGAACAATACATTTTGTGCCGATTTCAGAAAACCTGGACATTATAAAAAGAGAAATGGCAAATAAGAGTGGAGATTCTGAACTTGGTACAAAATACATAGTATTTTAAGTGTGGTATATGAATCATTTTTCTTTTTCCTTTTTCTAAAAAGAAAGTTTAGACAAAATATTTCAGAAAGATGTGCTTGGTTTACACGAGAATAACTAGGACTACACTGAACTGTGCGCTGGCTTACATTAAATAGCTTTTTTTTTTTTGCTTATAAATATAGCAATGTTTATATTAAAGGTAGATTTCCTCTGAAGTAAATTTTAATAGGCATATATTAACTTTCAACAGGAGTCTACATGTAAAGACAGTGATGAAGAGCATGACAACAGAATGCTTGAAAATTAATCTGCCAGTTTGACCCAGTAACCGACATGCATACTAAAACACTGATGTGAATTGAAAATAAAATAACCACGCTTGACAGATATAATAGTTTAAGTGATTTCAAATTAACCACATCCCACTGACCGCAAGTGAAGAATGTGTTCATTCTCCCGCAATGAAACATGCTCTAGGGACTCATTATATAGAGTAGAGTAAGTAAAACCAGAGTGGAGTAATTGATGCTGAGGAGGAAGGAAGAATGACAGCTATTTAATGATTCTCAAACTTATACATAAAGATACCACAAGCACTTAATATATTATTTTTCTCTCTCCAATCTAGAAATATTATAGGCTTAAATCTATATTGCGTAGTAATTGCAACACTTGATATAGCTGTTAGGAATAATGAATCATGGCAAAGATGCATCAGCCAATCCATGGAAAGAGTGAATAACAAACAATCCTCTACCATTATGTGTATATGTATGATGTGACTTATTTTGCAGTGGTGCGATGAAGTAAGGGTATGATCTCTTCTTAATCTATCTGTCATCGTAACTGTTTTTTAAATATTAAAGGTTTCCTAAACAGTTTTTGAATAATCTAATAAATAATAAGCATTTGATTTCATTTTACGTTACTTGAATTTTTTTTCACATACACTAAAAATTTTTTTACAGGGAAGTTACAAAAGCAAAAGAAAGAGATTAATAAATACATAATGATGAACAGGAACAGCTAGTCAGCTGGGGTCAGCAGGACTAAGTCCCACCAATAATGTCATTACTATATTATGTGGCTGATGGATCGCAAGGTTCCTGCTAGCACTGAAGCCTCCTGGTGGTGCTGCAGCCACTAGAGGCTGAAGAACACCTGGATGCCAGTGGGTACCATCTGGTCCTGCAACATGTAGACGTCAGGCAGCAAAGGGAGGAGACACAGAGCAGAAAATGTAGGCTTCTGTGAGGCTTTTTCAGTTCAGTCCCAGAATCAGAGTATAGGACTGACTTACAGGTACCCTGGAGCCTTTGCTTTTCCTTGTTACTCGTAGACCCATCAATTATATTTGCTGCTTCTCACTACTGATTATGAGTTGCACAAAGGGTTTATAAATGATGGGATGTCATTCACTTCTTGGCATCAATGGTAAGACTGCCAGGAAGGTATGTTGGTTAGCCCATATTGTGATGATGGTTTCATAAAGTAGATGCGTCTCCACTAAATTGAAACCACCAACAATATTTGCAATTGGCTGCCGAAAGCCACCAGTTAACGATGATTACTGGCCATATAAGAACATAAGAACGGCCATACCCGGTCAGACCAAAGGTCCATCTAGCCCAGTATCCTGTCTACCGACAGTGGCCAATGCCAGGTGCCCCAGAGGGAGTGGACCAACAGGCAATGATCAAGTGATCTCTCTCCTGCCATCCATCTCCATCCTCTGACAAACAGAGGCTAGGGACACCATTCCTTACCCATCCTGGCTAATAGCCTTTAATGGACTTAACCACCATGAATTTATCCAGTTCTCTTTTAAATGCTGTTATAGTTCTAGCCTTCACAACCTCCTCAGGTAAGGAGTTCCACAAGTTGACTGTGTGCTGCGTGAAGAACTTCCTTTTATTTGTTTTAAACCTGCTGCCTATTAATTTCATTTGGTGACCCCTAGTTCTTATATTATGGGAACAAGTAAATAACTTTTCCTTATTCACTTTCTACACACCACGCATGATTTTATATACCTCTATCATATGCCCCATCTCCTCTTTTCCAAGCTGAAAAGTCCTAGTCTCTTTAATCTCTCCTCATATGGGACCCGTTCCAAACCCCTAATCATTTTAGTTGCCCTTCTCTGAACCTTTTCTAATGCCAGTATATCTTTTTTGAGATGAGGAGACCACATCTGTCCGCAGTATTCAAAATGTGGGCATACCATGGATTTATATAAGGGCAATAAGATATTCTCCGTCTTAATCTCTATCCCTTTTTTAATGATTCCTAACATCCTGTTTGCTTTTTTTGACTGCCGCTGCACACTGCGCAGACATCTTCAGAGATGATAATATCATTTTTGAAGGAAATAACTAAGGAAATAAGTTTGACACCAAAAATACTGCATAAAATAAAGGAGGAGTCATGGAAATTTTCATTAAAATCACTGGGTGAAATCCTGGTCCCATGAGAGTTTTGCCATTGATTTCACTGTGGCCAGGATTTCACTCACTGAATTTTCACCAGTGCTTTTAACCTCCAAAAAACTTGCCATCCACCGATGTAGTATGATGTAGTATGGACAGTTTACAGTATGATGTAGTATGGACAGTTTACAGCCTTCATAAGAACTGTGGGCAGGGGACTGGACTCGATGACCTCTCGAGGTCCCTTCCAGTCCTAGAATCTATGAATCTATGAATAAGAATGGCCTTCAAAAAGGAAGGTTCACAGTGAAGTTCCAGACTATGGGTAATGGTTGGCTTTCCATTGCATGGGCATGGCATGACATCCTCCTGTTGCCTAGTTATTCATCTCATCCAAAGACAGCACATCCATAATTGTATCTCCACCCAACACAATGCTTAGCATTCACTCAGTACTGGCTTTAAAGCTTTTTTCCCTGCTTGAGTTGACAAGTCCAGACCCATGGGAGGTGTTTATTTAAGCAGGCAGAAGATGTCCCTTGCTCCCCTGTACAGGTTAACTGCCTCTCCCCTGCTGGTGCATAATGTAAACCATCTTGTTCTTAGGGTATATCTTCACTGCAATTAAAAACCTGCCATTGACCCATGCCTGCTGACTCAGGCTCATGGGGCACGGTCTAAGATGCTGTTTAATTGCAGTGTAGACATGCAAACTTGGGCTGGAGCCTGGGCTCTAGTACCCTGCAATAGGGGACTGTCCCAGAGCTCGGGCTCTATCCTGTGCCCAAACGTCTATGCCGCAGTTAAACAGCTCCTTAGTCTGAGTCCCGTGAGCCTGAGTCAGCTGGCATGGGCCAGCCGTGGGTGTCTAATTGCAGTGTAGACATTGACCACAGCGCACTGCACCTGACTGGCCGAATGAAGGGAATAATGCTTTATGGCTGGGGAGAGAAGAAAGAGGCAAACTGCTGCAAAAAAGGGGACAAGGGGTGACAATGACTCATCCCCTGGAATCCGGATGGGCAGAAGGGTTTAAAAGGGGCAGCCCGTGCGGTGAAGCCCCCTTTCTCATGGAGTAGGAAGAAATACAGTGACCGGATAAATGGATTGGTAAAGGACTTAAAAAGGAGATGTTGGTTAAAGGAACAGAATGGTGGGGGGTTGGGGACTCCCATGATTGGTATGGTAGGGAGCCAATTCCCCTTTCTTATAGCCCACCTTAACCCTCCTATAGTAAGGGCCCAGAAATTGGTTGGCTGGAGGACCTGGATGGGAAAGAAGGGTGGCTGGTGCAAGCCCCCCGAGACGTTATTGAATGAACATGGGGTTACCTGCATGGCACACTTTTATGTGCTGGGTAGTCCCAGATACCTAACAATAAAGTTGTGGCCTGATTATAACTATATCTAATGTCTCCTGTCCTTCTTTTGGTATAGTCGGACAATCCCTCTGTAAACCTCACTACAAAGAGACAATACTTGCTTCCTTTTAGGAATCTAAATTAGCCCTTATGATTGGTGAGCTCTAGCGCCAGAAGCATATTTTAAAGGTACTGAATTATACTCCTAGCTATTATTTAATGAAATATTTTTAAAAGTGCAGTGTAAGCTGGTGGGATGACTCAGCTGAAACAAAACAGCAACACTCAATGAGGTTTACAATCATAAACCAAAACTAGATAATAGAAGGAAAAACAGCTCCCCCTGCCCAAATGTTCCCAGGCAACCCAATGTTCTGCTCCCTACAGGTATTTCCCCTCCACTCCCAGCAGCCTTTTCCCAGAGCACCCAAGTAAGAGGAGGGAACAGTAAAGTTGGAGTTAACCCCTTGTGTACTATGGTTTAGGCTGTGACCCTGCACCCTATCACATGTAGCCATTTTAGCCCTCTGTATAAAATATCTTCTCTGAGCAATGATTTTATAAATGAACATTTAAAAAATAACTTAGTCAAAGCAAGGAGATACACACATGCTTGAGATATGGGCACATTCCAGAGAGGCGCTCAGCCTGCCTCAGAATCCGGTCCTATATCTGCATGCAAAAATGAGGTGAATTGAAAAGAAGACCCAGTAAGTGAAAATATGTTTGGGCATCTATGCAACACTGCAAATGAATCAGGATATTATAGCAGAATAATATAGCAGTACCATCTGTGCCACTGTCTGCAGGTAAAGCAAATGCAATTTTTAAATAAAAAAAATAAATAAAACTCTTCAGTTAGTAAAAGGACTGCGCTGTCTCACTCTTCTCTCTTATTGTTTGCCTATTCCACCCAGTCCTGCACACCTTAAGGCCAAACATGAGTTGTGATAGGCTGTCATGCGGTTCGGATATTATAGATGAAATCCTTCCAGGAGCAGCATCTGGCTTGTTTTGTAAGCTCCGCAGTCATTTGTAGTGATGGGGTTACATGTGCCCTAGGCTTTGTCAGATGGCTAGGCTTCTTTTTCTCCAGGGTTCACTTTTTTTTTATTCATCTTTGATTGTGAGGAATTCATGCTCTACAATACATGCTTAACTTACCGTTATTTTGCGGGTTTTTTAAAAGACCATTCTTTTCTAAATAAGGCTGTTTGAAAGCTGGCCATTTATATGCTGGGTTTAAATGTATTTTTCTTAAGAGCTCATATTAGACTTCTTTACAAATGCAGAATAAACTCTTCTGTGTCTTTCTTTACAATGCTCTACCTCTGTTCTAGAGTATTCCTTGACCATAGAGTCATAGGAATTAGTGATGGAAATGACCCAAAGCTACCTTGGCCCTCTAGCCCTGCTAATGCAGGGTTGGTCCCAATGGACCAGAGAGATCTTAATATATTCCCAAGCATTTTGTCCAATCTAATTTTAAACAATTTAAGCAATGAGGCGTTTACCACTTTTCTTGGGAAATTCATAATTTAGTAATCCTCACTCTTAGACATTTTTTGGATACTCA
The DNA here is from genome assembly GCF_028017835.1 of Emys orbicularis. NCBI lineage: Eukaryota > Metazoa > Chordata > Testudines > Emydidae > Emys > Emys orbicularis. The sequence continues at coordinate 77,045,435 of NC_088691.1, read as the reverse complement.
TTTTTTTTTAATCCATCTCATCCTTTATCCTACTTATAATTCTTCACCCTTAGTCCACTCTCACCACTTTCTGTCTTTAAAGTAAGAGAGTATACCTGAAGGCAGTATTTGACTCGCCCTCAGCTGGGGTAAATCTAAGGCCTGGTCCACACTAACCCCCCACTTCGAACTAAGGTACGCAAATTCAGCTATGTTAATAACGTAGCTGAATTCGAAGTACCTTAGTTCGAACTTACCGTGGGTCCAGACGTGGCAGGCAGGCTCCCCCGTCGATGCCGCGTACTCCTCTCGCCGAGCTGGAGTACCGGAGTCGACGGCGAGCACTTCCGGGATTGATCCCAGAAGATCGATTGCTTACGGCCGGACCAGGAAGTAAGTGTAGACCTGCCCTAAGTAGCTCCATTTATTTCAGTGGAGCTACATTGATTTACATCAACTGAGAATCTGACCCTATGTGTTTAACTTCTTCAAATACTTGTATATGGTTAGCATATTTCCCTTTGCTATCAGTTTGCCAGGTTGAACTTATTTAGTTCCTCCAAAGATTTACAATCCAAAGGCCACTCTTACTCACATTAAGTAGTACATTACTCAATGAGTAGTCTTACTGAATGGGATGGGATGGAGAAGGTACTATTCAGTGTGAATAAAGACATCATAATCTGACCTACAGTGACAACATATAGACAAAATATGAACCAAGGAGATGGGGAAGGAAATGTGAGATAATTGTGGGTTGGGCAGGGGAGTATTTCTTCACACAAAGCACAGTCAACCGGTGGAACTCTTTGCCAGAGGATATTGTGAAGGCCAAGATGATAACAGAGTTCAAAAAAGAACTAGATAAATTCATGGAGGACAGGTCCATCAATGGCTATTAGTCAGGATGGGCATGGATGGTGTCTCTAGCCTCTGTTTGCCAGAAGCTGGGAATGGGTGGCAGGGGATGGATCACTTGATGACTACCTGTTCTGGTCATTCCGTCTGAAGTAGCTGGCATTGGCCACTGTCGGAAGACAGGATACTGGGCTAGATGGACCTTTGGTCTGACCCAGTATGTCAGTTCTTATTTTCCTTATGTTCTTATGGGGTAAGTGGAGAAACAATTTGCAGGCAAGCAGATGAAGTAAGTGGTGTGAGATTGAGGACGAAAGAATCAGCATACATAGTGAAGTTGGATAGATGATACATAATGCAGCATGATAGATGCTGAGTTATATTTTAAAGTATTTAAAATGTTTATAGGGAATAGAGAAGTTTTTGAGGAATTGTGTGGACAGTGAGGTGAATGAAGCTGCACAACTTCTAGGATAGAGTGAATGAATTGATATGTTAGTGTCCAGAGAGTTGGTTGTAATCTAGGGGTGGCCAAATACTGCAAAACAGGGTTAGCAAATATTTGTTCAAATTGCTAGATGTCTTCATGTTTTTGCCCCTTTTTATTCACTGTTCCTAGACACTTGCTCTAACTGGGGTTGATGGTTGTTGTTGTTTTTCTTTTTGCAGGGGTGTATGAGGAATGACTGTTCTTCATATGTGTACTAGAATTTGTGTGTGTTTGTTTTTTGCTGTTAACCAATCACCATTCATTATTCTTTACCATATTTCTGTCATCCAATCCGGTAGCAGGAGAAATATGATGAAACTTAGATCACACAGAGCAAATAATAGATAGTGACTAAATGAAGTGAACCATCTGAGAACAACCTATAACCTGAAATTTGTTCACATAAACTGCTCATAAGAAATAATGATTTGTCAACAAATCTGTAAAAAACAAAGTTGGCTTGGGAACAATTTTTATACCAAGAAAAGAGCTAAGCTCATTGTATATAATATACTTACAATGAATAATTTAACCATCTCTATTGCGAACAAAGGTAATTAGCCTGTAAGGCATTGCATTGTATGACTGTTTTTTCTGTGTGCTCTCCTCACAGGCCACGCCCACAAGACAAAGCCAGTTCAGAAGGCTGTTTTACACAGGAAGAGCCATGGATTGATTTTTGTGTGTGATGTGAAATCAGCGAAATGTATCTTTGTGCCTGCTTTTGGTGCTTTGTCTGGCTACTATAAAAATGCTTCTGCTTTTGGCGGGCACTGTCGAAGATCTTCCCATTTTTTGTCTTTTCTGCTGTAGCAAATAATGACTGTTAAGTTTTTCTGTATAGTTTTACAGTGATGTGGGCTAATCACCCAGCTGAACAGCAAATGGATCTCTGGGGCACAGTTTGTGAACAACTTGTAGTCTGAAATACACCTCTACTCCGATATAACACTGTCCTTGGGAGCCAAAAAATCTTACCGCGTTATAGGTGAAACCACGTTATATCGAACTTGCTTTGATCCGCTGGAGTGCACAGCCCCCCCCCCCCCGAGCGCTGCTTTACCGCATTATATCCGAATTCGTGTTATATCGGGTCGCGTTATATCGGGGTAGAGGTGTATGTTTGCATGAAGAATTTGTCAATTTTAAATAACAAACTTATTGGTGAAAATCAAAGTCTTTGTGAATAATTTGCAAACAGAAATTGGGCCAGAGGCTTTGATTAAACTGTTCACTACAAGTAGTTCACCCAGATGCAGTCCTCATCCATGTCAGTTGACTATTACAACTCTTTTCTCTATGGCTTCCCCAAGCTCCAGCTCTAGCGATTTAAGCCTATGCACAGTGTTGCTGCCTGTCATCTCACATGGATATCTGTGCACATATAAGTTAGGCCAAATTCATTCCTCCTGCAACTTCATTGACTTCTGTGTAGTTGTAACAAAGATTAAAAAACAGACCCTCATCTCCATTTTCAAATTCCCCTTGCATTCCCAAGATTCAGTTCTATTCTATAACACCTCCTCGACCCGGTGAGTCCTCCTCCTTCTCCTCTTTATTCTGCCACTGCACATGAGTTCATGGTGCAAAAGTCACTCCTATAATCTGGAACAGCTTTTTTATATCTCTGTGCATCCACAATGCCCCATTCTATCCTAACTGGCCTTAAAGTACACCTTTTCTGTCATACATATGCCTCTGAATTTCCTGTCCTTCCATTGCCCTCATGAAATGGTTTAATTTATTCACTATACAATATCTTTAGACACTGCTTACACCAAATGGTTTCTTGTATTAGTTAACCATACCTGCTCTTTTAGGTCATACTCTGTTTAAAAGATAACAAAATAAAGTTGCATTTACTGTCTCATTGGTCACTGTCCTTTTTTTCCTGCCTGCCAACAGTCTTTCAATTCTGTATTGTAAAACATTGTGTGACTGAATAAAAGGAACACGTGGAAAGGATGCATGGTTTGTGTCTCTTGGTTCTATGGCTTGCTCTGATAATGACTTTGGGAGAGAGCCGTGATTTTCTACTCACTACCATATACACTCACCTGCATTCCCACTGCATACCCCTCTGCCACTCCCCCCCCGAAAAACCCAACAACTTTATTTTAGTAATTTTAGGTTTGATGTTTGAAAAAGCCACATACAATTATGGTCTGGAGTTGCCCACACATTTACTACCACGTTGCATGCAAATGGGTTATTTGCATATAAAGCTGGCCATTCATTAATTAAACTGGTTACGCAAGCATGGACATTGGAAGCATAGATATTTTTGAAGTTAGGTCCTTTGTAACTAAAGTAAGAAGCAGATCCCATGAAATGATAACTGAATTTATTGAAGATGAGCAGGTGTGAAGGAGGACCATGGTGGAATAGGACTGGAAGGAAGAATGAGAGGGGGAAGAACCATTATTGTAGGATAGTGTCTATTTTCTCGAAAAAGTTCATTGGCAGAAAAGGACAAGTGGAGAGTGGGAAGAGGGACGAAAGAGAGAGTCAAAGGTAGAGAAAAATTGATGATCGTTGATTTCAGAGGAATAGATTAAATAGTACCAGGGCCGGCTCTAGGATTTTTGCCACCCCAAGCAGAAACAATTTTGGCCGCCCCCCCCATTTTTTTCTTACCCCACCCCCGGCCCCGCCTCAGCTCCGCCCCTTTCCCAAATCCCCAGCCCTGCCTCCTCCCCCCAGGCTCTCAAGCCTAGGAGGGAGGGGGAGAAGCGGCGCGCGTGCCGCGGCCACTCGGAGTCTCCCCCTCCCTCCCAGGCTCTCAAACCTGGGAGGGAGGGTGAGCAGCGGCGCGCGAATCAGTTGTTTCGCGCGCCGCGGCCGCTCGGGATCTCCCCCTCCCTCCCAGGTTTGAGAGCCTGGGAGGGAGGGCGAGCAGCGGCGCGCGAGCGGCAGCAGCGGAGGTGAGCTAGGGCGGCCGGGGCACATTTTTAGGGGCGGCATTCTGGTGCCGACCATGCCGCCCCTAAAAATGTGCCGCCCCAAGCACCAGCTTGTTTTGCTGGTGCCTAGAGCCGGCCCTGAATAGTACTACAGGCTCAGCAAGAAGAAACCTAGACATTTCACAAAAAATTCTCTCCCAGAAAGCACACAATGGAGAAAAGGTCTGGATTGGCATATGGAGAGATCTGTCTGACCTATTCTCACAGAGGGGGAAAAAACTCAATAAGAATTGAAGGCACTTCCTGCATATACAGCAGAATTTGATGCTAGCCTTAGAGGAAATGAATTGGGCCTATAGCTGGTTGGGGAATTTTTTGACTAATTGTTTTTTCATTGAAAAATGCCAATTCGTCAAAACTGAAACTGTAAAACAGAGTTGGGTTTGATGAATTTCCTGAGTTGAAAAAATGTCAGGGAAAAAAGTTGATAAATTGTTAAAATGTTTCATTTTGATATTTTCTAACCAAAATTCCAGCTTTCTAGTTCAAAATGACTGTAAGATAATTAGACTGAAAATGAAATTAATAAAAAAAGGTCAAAATGAAATTATAGAAACTAAATGTTTCAACTGACCTGAACTGACAAAAATCATATTTTTGGTTTGCAAGTACTTGAGATTTCAACTTTTTATCCTGATCGGAGACAGAAAAAAAAAATTGTACTCTCAGAAATATTTGTGGGCTTGGAAAATCATTTCCCACCCGGATTTGCTGGGAGATTATTCCCATATCTGAGAGGCTGTCTTGTGGCAAGATCAGTGCTATATAGGTACATGAGGTTGTATTTTTTTAAGACAAAATATGAGTTATTTCCCCTCTACTATATATAAATTGTGGGTCAAATCTTGCTCTTACTTGTCATGGTGCACTTCATATTCATTTCAAGTAAGTGGTGCCAGGTGGTTAATGTATCAGTAGCAGGGGAAGAGGGTGGGAGCATGCCAATGTTTAAACATTCATCTTTTACCTTTCATTGGACTAAGTGGAATATAAGTAGATGTCTTTGACTTCCAGAGAAGACTCTTCTTCAACCCACTCAAACCCCATTTCTTGTAGGAAGGGATTGTGGCTGAACTAATTTTTTTCATTTTGTCTGAAGAAAATAATCAGGAAAGTTAAACATAATGATTTCACACCGTGACTATAATGCAAACACATACTTAGCCATCACTGTCTCCGCTCTATTCAATGACCAAAAACATCAGTGTTGTGTACTGAAACATTACACGCTGCATTACAATTAGAAATGTGCTGAAGTGTTGGATTGGGTGTTTGTTTATGGTCCATGAAAAGTAAGATTCTATGTGCTTCTTATGTACAACTAAATAGCCAAAGGTAGAGTACTCAACATTTCAGAACCCAGCAGTCACTGTGAGAATGACTTCATTATTCTCTGAAGGGTTTTTTTTCTCAGCAGAGTCTGGTTGCTGATAAACAATAACTAACATTACTGAAACCTGGAAACAAGAACTTAAGCAGGTCAAACTTGATTTGTGAGAATGCCCACACAGCAGAAAAGGCAAGATGTTTTAGGAATGCAAGCCACCCAGGGTTCACAATAGAAACCCTCATTGGAATTGTGCACAAATGTTCTCCCAAACACCAAAATATATTGTTCATGGTTGACTAAAAAACAAACAAATAAAAAGACCCACCGACAATCCAACCACCCCACTCCACCCCACCCAACACTAGCCATATTTGGTTGTTGTTTCTAATATCCTAGAAAAACAAAAGCAGCTTTCATAGGCACCAAAATGTCATAATGCTTTTGCAGAGCTGCATGGTGCGGCTCATGAATGTTCAGGATTTTTCGTAGTCCACAGAGCCTCACCATATTTTTGTCTAACACTCTGCCTGCTGACAAAAACACAGTTTCATTTGGGATCTAATTTTATTATATCTATTTTCTCTTGCTAAAATTTATGAGCCAAGCTGGTAGTTTGAAAGACCTCTAATCCCTATGTTTTATAACCTTCCCATTGCTGGGTATGTTTTCTCCAAATTCTCCCCACAAAAATATTTGGTATGGGTTTATCTGGAGGCTGGAGGTACCACCAATAGGCAATGCTTTTTTCAGAAACCTACTCTGGTTCAGAGTTTAAAAGCAAGGGAGTGCAAAGGTGGGTTGGTTGCTGACATTTTTGTTGTGTCTTGTTCATAGAAAAGGAAATAGAAAAACAATTTTCTAGGGCTGATTCCTCAGCTGGAGCTAAGAAAATTTACACCAACTGAGCATTTAGCCTTTTAATCATTATTTTGTTATTGACTCATACAAGAAATCATATTTTACTGATGAATTGTTGAGGTAAATATTATTTAATATATCATATATTGTATCTTTACTTTAACTCAAAGAATTTGAACGGCTCAGATTTTCCCTGACTATCAAGTATTTCACCTATTTGCTATGTGAAGCTTGAGTGTCTTGTCCTTTGCCAGAACTTGTGGGTTGGTTTTCCAAGTGGATTCAATTTTCTTCCAGAGTGATCTACAGATTTCTGGTAATACCCCAATTAAACACGCGTCATTGGCACTGATTTTCCACATGATTATCTCAAATAGCCATGGAAAGGCGCAGAGCTGTCAATCAGTGCACAATGGATGCAGGTCTGTACAACAGTGTTTGCTGAAGAGTGGAAGACAGCGCTGGCTTTTCTTTGCTTTTAAAGTGCTTTGCAAGATATGTAATCATCACTTTATTAGATTCATTTTTCAGTGAGCGTGTTGAGAGTAGTTCAGGGCAGTAGCGCAAGATACAGAAAAATATACTGAACCAGACCAAGATCATTCTTCACATTTTTATATGGATGTCAGTGATTGTTTTTGGTGGAATGATAACTGCATTCAGAAGTTAAGTGACTTCAACTTTTTTCTTTCCTATATAAGTGCAATGGGAGTGGCACTTGGAGGTAATAATGGTGCAGAGAATCCTAAATCCTGTGAACCTGATTCTGACCTGTGCCCCTCAAGAAATGAAGCCAAGCAGTGGATAAGGGCAGTGAGGGGAAGGTGAAAGTGCCTTTATGCCTTCTTTGCTCTTCTGGGATCCTGGCTGCCGGGGGAAGTTCAGCCTTGAGAGAAATCTAGAGTAGACCATGGGGCTGCTCTAAGGGTGTGTCTATACTTCAAACTAGCGATGCAATTCCTAGTTCAAGGAAACATACCTGTGCTAGCTCTGATCTAGCAAGTGCACCAAAAGTAGATTGTAGTGGATCCACCCCAAACTTGAAAGGTAGGTGTACCCTAAGTTACATGTGGTCTGTAATGGTCCCAAGGGACATTCTGACAGCCAAAAAATCACTCCACTAACTATAAATCTCATACTGTCAGTGGAGCATGGGGAAGTGAAATTCACACACAATTCTACCAAGGGACTAAATAACATCTAATTTATTGAATGCAAGTTATTTCTGTTTGTAAAACAAGAAAATGTATAAGCTGCAAATATCATACTCATAATAGGTTTCATGAAACTTGAAACTCCCTTCAAATGCTGCAAAGAATTGAGCCATTTCGGGATCTCCAGAGCATTTTCATGGAACTTGTACAACTAAACGCTGAGCTTGTATGTTGGCTCCACACAGGCACAGGGGTTTGGCTACACAGCCAGTTGCAGAATTAGAGTCCTGATTATCAAGCACATGTCAGTAATAGAATTTATGCAATAAAACCAATTGGCCCATCTCTCGGCTAGTGTAAATCAGCATTTTACACCAGCTTAGAATTTGGCTCATTTTGTTCTGTAGTAATAATATGGCACTTGGCTCATTGTGGTTCACATTTTTTCCCACGCTTGCATGTTTAAGATATATATATATTTTTAGTTCCGAAGATGAAGAAAATGGCATGTTTGTGTAGAAGCTGAGTCCAGTTGCCTATGCAGATAGTCCAAGAATTTAGAAACCAGATATGGAAAATCTTCTTTACTCTTCATAAAAAAGTTTAAAACAAACATCCTCAAAAGAGAAAACAGAAAGAGGGTTGCTGTATTTGATCCTGTGTTGCATTGGATATGCATATGTTGTTGCAGCTGCTGCTGTTCAAGAGAAAGTTATAGCTCTGTAGCTTTAGGTACTGGTGATGCACTGGAATGAAATAGTCAAGTTTCACCTATAACACAGTAAGATTTTTTGGTTCCCGAGGACAGCGTTATATCGAGCTAGAGGTGTATAATTTTGAGGTTGTAAAGCAGGGGTCAAACTATACAAAAACAATGATCAAATAAATGTATTGTTTTCTATTTTAGTGCAGCTCCTTTGGATTCTCTGCTGAGGCTCCCAATAAGTATATCAAGTATCGCTACTTGTGGGGATTTTTTTAAGATGTAGCTACATGTCCATTGGGAACTTGACTAAAACCATGATATAGAAGGGCGCTAAGGAATAGAAGGACCAAGACTCATCTTACAACATAATGAATTGTGTAGGTTGAAGGTATTTGAACCTCTGGCTATGGAAAGCATGAGAACCTCCCTTAGGATGCCAACAGTACAGGAATCCAACAAATTTTAACTGTTTTCATCAATATACTCTTACTGTGAACTTGATCACAACTGGATTTTTCAGTCTTGAAGGAGTCTTACTAAGTATAGATGAACTTTTCAAGTCTCATTTTTCTTTAGTTGAACTGAATTTTAGTGAAATTGTATGTATTAGATTTGTAAAAAAGAAATGTATATTGTTTCCTGTGGTCAGCCAAGAATGCTGGGCATCAAGAAAAACAGCAAGCAATACTTTCTTTGAAGTCTAATAAATAGAAAAATAGCATTCATAGTTAGAATACATCAGCTGTAAACATCCTGCATACCCACAAGCAATTACTGTACATTTTGTCTGTCAGTATAGCTTTCTGTATTATTAAATAACTTTTTGAAAACCTAATTTACAGGAAAGCTTTCTGATGTGAAAGAGAAAAAAAAAATTAGAATAAGACTTTGCTTGATTCGGCACTGATGGCTGTGGCTTTCAATATCCATTAGTAGATAGACAGGTGCCTTTCTCCCACATACACATATGAGCTAACCACACAGCTAATGTGCACAAAGTCAAAATGATCACGGTTCTACCCTGTAGCCAATTGGGATATTAATTTGATCCCTAGCATAACCCTCATTATAAAGCACACCATAATAAGTACACCTCTGATAGGAAGCTACTGCACTTAAGTTCCCTTCTCATTTGAAGCTCAACATGAACAGCTTAACACCATCCATTGATCTATCTATTGCATAGAATACAAATTACATAGGTCTCAAAACTAGTCCTATGGAGAGACATCATTGTCTGGCTAAGCTGGAAGAAAGACAGGAGGCCATGGATGTGATTTAATTAGGCCACAACTTTATTCACTTAAAATATCTGGGAGTATGTGGTAACAAATTGTACCAGACATAGGCGCCCCAAACCCCATTCCTTAGCTTCCCTAAGGGATACTTGCCTTCCAATCCTTTCCCAATCCATTTTATCTGATAACAGAATCCCTTCCATACCAAGTATCTGCACTGCACATCCCCCACAAGTTTTATATATTTAGCTGTGACATAGCTAACCCCCCTACTCCACCCCACCAGGTCCCAGACCAGTTGCAGGGAAGGTAAAAACCCCACCCTGCTGTGGCCACTCTGGTGGTGAGGGGAAAATTCTTTCCCAGACCCCCAAGAAAAGAGCAATGAGTGGATCAAAAGGAAACCTGGTACTTTTGCCAAGTTAATGGGTGGGTGGGTGCTGCCAGCCCAATTCTAGTAAAGAAGGCCTCTCTGGGATTGCATAGGACGAAAATACCAACCCCGCTTCCAGTCAGCAGGAAGGGCAATGCAGTGGTCTTTTTACCTGACCCCAACTGCTTCCTGCCACTCCTGTCTATCCGTGTAAGCTTTCTCCCTTACCATAAAGGGGCAATGCTACTTTTCTTCCAGCTAGACGCACTCACGTGAACCTGCTCACATGAAGGTTGCAGTGGGCACATTGTGCTTGTTTGTTCTGAGGAAACGATTCCAGTAAGCACTTTTAACAATTATGAAGCAATTACCAGTATAAGTGACTAAGTGCATCTTTTCATGTAGATGTCTACTGGAGATTATTTAAGCATACTCTTACCATTGTTGCTTAGGCACTCAAAAATAAATGTGCATGATAAATAAGATCAGGGAAAAGAAGGGGTGACGGCCTGAAACTAGAAACAGGAAAACTGCAAGATAGATATTTGTTAAAAAATAAGTCTTAATGACACCGTTCATAGAATAATTTACCTGAGGAAACTGTAGAGACATCAGTACATGAGGTATCTATGGAAAAATTGGATATAATATTTTGGGATAGATATTGAAGGGTTACTTCATTTGTGACAGGGGCTGGATTTATTGTGTCAAGAGCTTTCTTATATCACCAGATCTATGACTATACTAAATGGAACGGTCTGCCAAGAGAATGGATGAAAAACCCAGGTGCCCATAACTCCTTAGCTTGAGAAGCAGTTTATGGATGTAACCATCATTGTATTATTATGCATACATACACACACACGAAAAAAATCACATAAAATAGATTCCAAGCAAATAGATAACAATATAATCTAGTTTAGTAGAAGAGATTTTTTTCTTCTATCTTTGATTGTGGATAAAGTCATTTTATGCATTCTCTCCTGTCCTGGATATGAAAAAGTAAATCCTGTGTTACCCCAATTTAGGTAACCCTTAAGATAATTTTTTAAGCAGCAGGAAACTGGGCTATCTGGCTGAGTAGATAATGATATCAGCTGCTTCCTTCCACAACAACAGGTGCTTTGGCATAAAAATGTATATCATCATACTGAGATGATGACATCAGTTCATACTTCAGCTTAATTATAAACTACCTCCATTAATCCTCAAATAATTAAACATTTTGTGTATGCTACAAGGTGAAACATAAAAGCAAAAGGTGCTTAGCTGTTCAAAACAGGTTAAAATGCCAGTGTTAGTTTCTAAATAATGTATACCTGTGCCCTCCTCTTCCAGTGCAAACTTCAACCTGATTTTGAACATCTGTTTATATTTTATTGTATCAATCACAAAGTGGATAATAATAAATATGATTGAAATTCAATGGAAGCTTGATTTATGCATTAATATTAATGAAAGAAAATCATTGGGAGTGTTTATGTGAATTAAGACTACTCACATGAGCATGAGTATGCAGGATCAGGTCCTATGTGTGTATACATTTGGGAAGAAAAGACTTGGTGCAAAGAGTTAAAGAGCAAGCCTGGCCTATCATGGAGATAGGATTGTTGGAACTAGCAAATCAATATTCAGTGTTTGTAGATTTTATGTAGGAATATTCTTCATAGAAACAGACACATACACTGTACATCTGAATAAAACAAACTCAGTGAATAAACTTACTCTGTCAAAATATGGGCACCTCTTATTTATACTAGATCAAATAATCAGTGCCTTCAATAGTAATATTTGTAATACAGCAATAAATTTAAACTTAACTAATATTTACTTTCTTAAAAAGTATTTCAGCATATAGAAAATGCACCACCCAAAGTCTATGGACTTTTTACTTCATATACTCATTGATTGGTTAGTACACTCTATATGTACAACTTTATTATGGTTTCAAAACTGAACAACAGATTGCACATCTTTGAATTTGGTATAAAAACCAGTAGACAGAACTGAATGAGAATTAATCAAGTTCCTAGGCTAAAAGAACAGAGACACATTGCAAAGAAAAGATTATGTTCTTCTGCCTTTAACTTTAAAATATAGCACTGACCTTCTTTAAAACAGATGCTATCTGCATGAACCACATGTGTCCCTAAGCAAATTAGTTATAAGAAATACATCCAAGGACATAGCCATTTAAGAATCAATAAATTATGCATTTGTCATTTGTTATTGTGTAAGTCTTATGCTGACATCTTTGACATGAATGAAAGTGTCTGTCCACAGTAATAGCATTAACAATTTAACAGAGGTGTTTTTATACAAAAATGGAAGAGGTTTGAAGAATTTCTGTTTATCACCACATACATATACACAACTTAATTATTCATTGCATGTCCACTTAACAACCCACTCTCCTTTATGCAGGTTGTGCTAAATAAAAAGTTAGATCGTGGGTATGTTACATATTGCTGTCATTTCTATTCAGTGTAAAAAGAAAATAACAGAGTGGGTATGACACAGATTTTTGGAGACCCAATCCATAATGCTTTGTTTGTTGGTGGGCATTTTATGATACATTCATAAAAGAAGAGTTTTATTTTCTATAAGCAAAACCCATAGTGGAAATTTTTAGAGGGTTTAGTTGAAACATTTGGATGACCATATGGAATTCTTAGTAGAGTCAGGGGACCATGCAGTTATGAAATCTGATCACTATCTCCCCAATGACAGCTGGAGCCTTTACACCGTCAGAAAATTTTCAGACTTCTAATTTGTCATAACTACCTCCTGTGGAACGGAAATATGTTATGTAGTTAGACACAAGAGTCTGAGGCTACAGAACTACACATACAAGCTCTCTTTCACTTTTAGCTTTCAAGCTTCAAATTAATTCCTTGACTGCATTTTGTGACTCCTTGATGCAAGAAATAAAATGTATGTACAAACTACTACAAAAAATATGGTGTCTTGTAAAATCACAGCCATTCTCCCAAGATATTTTAGAGAATCACTTATTTTGAAAATCCTGCTTGTCTAACAGTCGTTGATCCATGTAGTTAAAAGTTAGAAAATATTTGAGTCACTTTTTTAGTCTCTCTCCCAGTTTCATTGATGGCAACAAAAGGAGTGATTTTTATATCTGTTTTTGAAACAGTAGCGTAACATTGTAAATCTCCTTATTTATTTCGTTTATTTAATTCATGTGAATTCTTCCTCCACCACCATAGCAGGTGTGGAAGGGCCCTGCAGGTTCACAGTCACTGCAGGCAAGGGCAGGCTACTGAGAAGCCATGCAGAGGGTTCTGTCAGCCCCCTGTGAACTCTGGAATCAAGCTCTAGAAGTCCACATGGAGAGGGGGTATGTAGCAAACCTGTGTCAACGGTGTTGTTTTTATTAATCATAGACCCATTTGTATTATGGTTGCAAAATCAGGATCATGGGCCATTGTGCTAGTCATTGCTCAAATCGGTGATGACATGGTCCCTGTCACAAAGAGCTTGCAATCTAATGGCCAGGAGTTTCAAAAGGAACAACTTTTGGAAGCACAACTTGAGACACATTGAAGAAACCTGGGCTTCAGAGGGCAAGTACTCAGCACTTTCTGAAAATCAGGTCTCTTTAAGGTGTGTCAAGTTGGTTACCCAAAAACTGAAGCACCCCATGTCAATAGTCACTTTTGAAAATGAATGGCTAAAATGTCTGAATATGCAGGGAGGGAAAGATAAGCTTGTGATTAAGGTATAGAGCTGGGAGTCAGGAGACATGGGATTTATTCAAATCTCTGCCCGCAGACTGTCTATGTGACCTTAAATCACAATCTTGCTGCACTTTTTCAGAAGTTTTGTGAAGCTCAACTCAGTGTTTGTAAAGTGATTTGGGATTCTCACCTGCAAGGAACAACGTAAGTGAAAAATATGATTATTTAGATGGCCATCATGTTACTCTAGCAATCTAAGGGTCAAAAATTACCCTCAAACTGAGGGCACAGATTGCACTGATATCAATCCATATTTTTGAAGTGCTTAGATATTATAGTATGGGAAATGTATAAGCACCTAGATAGAAAGAAAAGATCTGCTACATTAAGGAACCCAAATGTACAAGAACATTTTGCTGGTCAATTCTTTTTATGGCCTGTGCATCAGTACAGAAACTGACGGTTTTCCAGTTCCAATTGCTATAGTATATGATAACCTGGCACCGGTGAATAACATCAAAGTATGTAAAGGATATAGAATGCTGTCTTTTGCAGTCTTGGGAAGTTCATGATATAAACAATTTAAGTAAAAAATATTTTTGAAGACCATTATCAATATAGCAAATCATTTAACTCCAGATAACAACCAACTGCTGTTGCAGCACATCTCTTATTTACCTCACAACACTCCTGTGAAGAAGTATTCCCACTTTACAAATGGGGAATTGAGGCAGAGAGAAATTAAGTGAATTACATATTGACACATATCCAGGAATTGAAGATTTCCTGAGTCACAGACCAGTGCCTGCACCACAAGATAAACCTTTCTTTTCAATTGCAGAACTAAAGGGGGCTGCTGATGTTCTGTGGGCTGGCAAACACAGACAATTCATTGTTGAGTAGAGCTGGTAAACAATTTCTATGGAACAGTTCATCAGAAAAAGTTTTCTTACAACCTTAATGTTTCATGGGAACATGTCAATTTCAATGAAATTTTTGATGGAAAAGTTGCAAAACAATTCATTGTGACTTTCTCATTTTGTTTCAATAATGTTTTGACACTATCAACATGAAACATTTCAATAAGATTGATTCAATGGTTCCAAATCAAAGTATTTTGACTATCTGTCGTGATTCAGGACTAAATTTCTTTTTTTTTGAAATGTCAGAATTTCCTTTGGGATTGAAATGCCATTTTCTGACTAGCCCTATTGTTGACTAATGCCAGACAGTATGTTAGTAAAGAGACGTTATACAATATTTGAGGCATGTAACATAAAAGCTTACTGAGGTTTCTTTGCAGGCTTATTAGTAAGGCTGGATAATTTTCCATTCACATGGTATTTGTGAAGTAGGACACGTACCTCTGCTTACGAACATATGAAAAAGGACACAGCTTCTGATGCCATCTCAACAAGAGCGCACAGGATCAAGAACTAAAACCTATTGAAAACATAGTTCTCTCCTATATAACATCACTGACAGGCCTCAGCAACATTAGCCTCCAGATAAATAGAACAAACAAACTCACCATACATCATTAAGATGTTGGACCAAAACGTATTGCAACAGTATATAAGATACTGGGAAGAACAGATCACAGACAACATGCTAGACTTATACAGTCTTGCAATGGCCATACACAGAACTTTTGTACTAGCAGACTACAGCCTGACTGAAAAGTGAGAAACTAAGGTAGACTTTTATCAACTACACTATCAATTATCATGAACTAGAGTTGGAATCAGGGAGACACAAAGCACAATGCAAATATAGAGATGAATGACTGTGCAACCCGTGACAAAAAGAAATTGAAATATCCAAATTACAAGAGAGTGTTAGAAAGATATTTGCTCACACTACCAGAAATGATAGAAGACTTTCCATTAAAAAGCGATGAGGAAGAACTGTGATTAACCCTAGGAGAAAGGAAAGAGACGGCAGGAATAGCATCATGCTAAGTAGCAACCTGCCACCAAATCAGAAATGGACAATAATGACAAATGGACACAAGGGATGAAACCCCAAACACACTGTGAAGTGTTATCCTGGGCAGATGCTTGATATATTGTGTCTAGCACTGACAGATACCCAAGGTTTCTGCTTTTTTACACTTTGACAGCATTTGGATAGCTTGGTATGCCAGCAAAATAGTTTGTCTTGCAGTTTTTTCCCCTCAGGAGCTTGGAGTCAAACCAGAGCATGGAGGTTGGCTTGGAGATGCACACTGAATGAAATCTAGTCCCTCCCTACCCAGTAGCTATCCCCTGTCTTCCAGGGCCGGGCCTCTCTTTGCCACTAGTGCCATCTACAACAACCCAGGAACTCTAAAACATGTCTTGTATGCCACACACAGACATCTCAGGCAACAAGAGTGAATCACAGGGCTTCCTAGGGCAGATGGGAAGCTGTTGGGTGGCAGGGGAGAAGGTGGCCAGCTAGCATGATTCTGTCTACATGGATGTGAGAACAATCTTAACCAAGATTTGCCAAAATTCACAAACATGGGTTAGTTTGAATGGGTTTCAGGTTTATATTGCACTTACTAGAAAACTATTATAGCTGGTCCTCAAAACCCAGGTTTTCCCTATCCCACACTGTGCATAAAATACAGCCTTGTTTTTTTCTTCTGGAACCAGTTTCGTCCTTCATTCTGACTTGATGTTACCCCCTATTTGATCGTCTAAGACACAATGGTATAGGTGTCTGACAGCGTCTCCATCTGTGTACCTTTGGGTTATCAATAACCAGCTGAGAGCTTTACAGGGTGCAATCAGGTGTAGTTTATGCTTAATGGGGTCTCTGATGGGTATTACAACCCACTTGCTTTTATGACAATCATAGAATGGTACACTGTGGACAGCATGAAGTATATACATCTTCCCACATAAATCCATCAGTGCTTTTCAGTCCTGACCTGCATTATCCCCTAATATTCTATCCCAGGCTTATTTCTGGCCAGAGATAAATAATATTGAAAAATTTCTCCAAATAATGTGTTAATTTCTATCTGTGGACAAATATCAAGGAGGGGCTAGATTGAAACCATTTATTTCCCACACAGAATTCTTTAGAGTCAGTAATATAGTACACACTTTTCACATGTATCTTTTTATTTCCTTTTCATATTTTAATTTATGCTTACCCATATTTGTATCCGTTGGGCCAGATTCTAAGGTGCTGTAAATTGGCATAACTCCAACGAAGTCAGTTGAGCTACTTTGATTTATACCAGCTGAGAATCTGTCTCTTTCTCCTTCACCCAGATTTGGCTTTTTGGGAACATGAAAACCACAGTCCAGGGTGTCTCCTCTTTTGTGTGCTCCAATTGCACAGCAAAATAAACTTTAAAACAGCATTTGCTAGTGTTTGAGTGCACTGATAAAGTTAGAAGGGGAAGGAATCATTGAAGAACACAAGAGTCTCTGTGCTGTTGTGTCTGTTTTTAATTAATATTTGGCTAGATCCTAAGTGGATGTAGATGGACATAGTTCTGTTGCCTTCAATGGAACTATGCTGATGTTCAGGAGCTGTTGATATGTCTCAAAATGTCCTCTTTTAAAAAAAAATATGGAGATATATACCTATCTAATAGAACTGGAAGGGACTTTGAAAGGTCATTGAATCCAGTCCCCTGCCTTCACTAGCAGGACCAAGTACTGTTCTTGACAGGTTTTTTTTGTGGTGCCCCAGATCCCTAAATGGCCCTCTCAAGGATTGAACTCACAAGCCTGGATTTAGCAGGCCAATGCTCAAACCACTGAGCTATCCCTGCCCCCAAAACAGCTCTGCCCTTGCTCAGCCTTGTTGAGCCAAAGGAATCAGTCTCTCTTTCAACACCTATGTACAAATGATTGAAAGGGGACACTTTCAACTGAGTATGAACATTCCACATCAGGTTTTCTTTACCTGGCAATAACATAGGGAAGTTTTGAATATGGAATTATTGGCCTTTTTGTTTAATATTGAGCAAGATTTTTCTGGACAAAAATTAAAATCCATGTGCCTGATCCTGTTCCCACTGAAGTGAATGATAAAATTCCCAGTGCCTTCAGTGGGAACAGAATCAGGAACTAATATAATATTATTGAATTAATGGTGTATTAAGTAGTGATATATTTTAGCTCTTCAGTTACAATTGTTAGAATTTTGCTTGGAGGTAGGGAGAAGGTGGGAACCAGTAACTTTTGATGCAGTGAGGTGGCTTTTGTAGTGTATTAACACCACATGGTTAGGCTATGGATTAATTGTGGGTTTGTGTAGCAATACGCAATTTAATCTCTTTGCATCTCCTTTCTGTATATTTGTTGCCTGTGGCAGAGGCAACAGGAATCAAACTTGTATTGCATAATTTTTGGCTGAGATCTGCATGTACTTAAATTTACTGGATTATTTGAGTCCACTGCAGTTTAATTTGTGTTCAGCGGCATTTTCTTCCTTGCTATCAGAAATAATGAGCATATACTTGCTGAGTCTGGGTTCTAAATGGGACTTGCAACACTCTCTTTATGTCCCATCTAGCCTCCAGAAGCTCTCTGAAGTTCACTATTGGGCTAGTTTATCAGACAACAGCATCCATCTGGTTAACTGTAGCTGCTGGCCACCACTGGGGTGTACTTCAACCACAATTAACTTTATTCTAACAAATGTGTAATAAAGTTGTTTGATATGAAGTTGACCAGTGGCTTCCAGGCAGCTGTGTTTAGTCATACAGCTCTCACAGGAAGTTTATCTAAATGATCAGAGAACTGAAGGGGACATCAGATACAAGGTGGGACTTGGAGAAACATTAGGTTTCCCATAAAAGTTTTGAGTTGTTTTCCTACCTTGTGGGTAGGTCTGTAAAGCCTTTTAGTCTGGACACCACATAGTTTTGCTTCCTGGAAAAGGATTTTCAAAAGGCTCTTCTTATTCAGATATGACCACTGAACCAAAACCTTGACAACAAATATAAATATTAGCCTCCTTACACAGCTCTACTAAGCCTGATTAATTACTGTACACACAACAGAAGAAGTATATTAAAAAAAAAATCAGGTCCAGTCCCCTAAGATAGGTCTCTGTTTTTCTTGTTTTCTCACCAGATTTTGCTAATGTGTACCAGACAAAAAATCTTGAACAATGGAAGAATCAAAACATCAAAAAATCAAATATTCACATATGATGCTTTTTCAATTGCTGCTGTACTATTTTCTATTTCTGTATTATTAAAAACAAAGTCTTTGTTAATGAATTGAAAAAGAAATCTGATATATAGCTATAGTGATGAATTTTAAAAGTGTTAATTTGTTGGAACTTTACCAGTCCCTGCATCTCTTTTTCCTCATGAGCATCTCAATTTTCATCTGCTGTCTAAATTTGTTTTTCCCCCCATTTCTCTCTCTTCCTAATTTGCCAACTCAGATTTACTTATTACTTTGCTTTCTTTGCTCATATCCTGTGACATTTTGTCACTTCTTGCCCTAGTTTGTTACATGGGAGCATGAGAAAATAGTTTGTACTGAAACTGCTAAATATGTCTCTCATTTATTCAGCTGGTGGGAGAGGGAGAAGAAGGAATATGGTTCAGCAGAGTAGCCTTTGTAAACCACAAGATTGTTTGCACTTTACTACAAGTACATGCTGAGATTTGAAGCATTTGTGTGATTTTTGTAAATGGAGAGGTTGTAATTGAATGTCTTTGCTAGATATTTTAAAAACTATAAATAGAAGAAAATAAAAGTTTAAATGTTTTATACATCAACAGCCAAAAAATAATTTTAAAATCATGCAAGTTGACACGCTTGAGTAGACCTTTGTTCAAATAATTAGACGCAAGTGAAGAGTTTTGAAGATAAAGTAAAAGTAGAACTTCCGTAATCAATTTTAGGAAAAAGCAACCACACTAAAACTTTTCAATGGGTGAGTTTCACTCATTTCACTAGTGTCAAAGCAACTTTCTGAAACGAAACTTTGTTCAGAGTTTAAATTTCATTTTATGTGGGTATGAACCAAAACCAAAACTTTGGATCTGAACACTTTCAGACACGGGGAAAGTTTGGACAGAGATCTGAACTTCATAACTTGGGCCCATCTCTACTTATATTTAAAAAGAAACAAAATTTGGACATCAGTTCAGGAAAGCATGTATGCACATGCTTAAATCTGTTGCCTCTCAGGAGAGCACTTAAACATCAACTTAACTCTAAGTATGTGCTTAAGTCCCATTGACTTCAGTGGCCCTTAAGTTAAGCACTTGCTTAAGTACTGGTCTGAAACTGGAAAAATACAGTTAAGGTTGCTAACTAATAGCAGTGTTCTGTACTTTATTACATCATTACAAAACCAAACACCTAAAACTAAATAAATTAATAGATAAGGACATCACAAACCTTACTATGCTCATGTAGTAAACAAACACTTTCTTTTATCACAGAAACTCTGAATTTTCACTCCAAATCAATTTATTAAGTTAAAGTTACATGATGGGACTAAAACAGGGCTACCTAATGAAAACTGATTTTCTTCTTAACACTGCTGAGAGCAAAAAGAAAAAAAGTTACAGCAGGAAAATGAACAATTTTTTTTGAAAATTATTTTAAAAATTAATATTTATGGGTGGATGTAAGAAATGCACTGGCAAAGAAACAGAAGGAAGCACAGAAGCAGAAATTAAGATCCTTGTGACTTTATTGGAGATTTAGCACTACTAGTATCTTGCCCTCTACTGAAACATTGAACCTGGGACCAGAGGACAATTATGCCCAACTGTCTGACTCAAAACTTATTACAATTATAGTTTGTGAGAACAAAGTAAGGCTATGAGAGTATATGGCAGCAGCAGATCATGAGGCCATACTTTAAAATATTGTTTTCATGTAAGGGCATCTGGATAGCCAGATCTAAATGTGTTTCTGCATTGTCCAAGTTTTGGAGCACGAGAAGATGGAGATGAAGATGTGTTGTTGGGTGGGTCTGATTTTCAACTGATATCTTTTCTGCACTTCTTAAAATCAAAACCTTACCCATTTCTAGAACTATTTGGATTTTTCTCCAATCCTAAAAAAACTTCTGACTGTAAGAAAAGAAAGACAACATGTTATGTGTTAACAAGAGTCACAGAGCCAGATTTTCTGCACTACTGAGAGGTGCAAAGGAGCTGGAATCTGGTTGCCGCTTCCCAGCTGAGACTTTCTCCTGTGGCAGGGAAATCTCAGCTGCTATAAACTGACAGAGCCAGAGCTTATATCAACCAAACTCCTACCCTCAGCATAGGGGGCATGTTGAGGGCAGAGTACATCTCCACCCTACCAATTCCCAGTTAGCATTTAGTCCTTTAGAGACCATGGGCAGCTGTCAGAAACTAATACAGCCTCTAGGCTGTTCTAATTTATGTTGTGGCTGCGGTAGCTTGAGACTGGGCTATGTAAAACCATTAGCATTTGCTTTGCAAGAGCTTGTTGACAAAATCAGAATTTCTGTGACAAAAAACAAGGCACATTTTCCCTGAAAAATTGCATATAAAATATTCCAGTTTTTCTAGCATTTATTCATACGCAAAACACCTGTCTGTTTCTAAGAAAACAGTGAAGTGAAAATAAAATATTTTGCGTTTTTGAAAAACTCAATTTCCTCTCCTGTGTTTTCATTGCTGGTGAGAATTTTTCATTCAGTTTCCTGCATTTTGTTTACCTTGGACCAATGCCATAAGCCATTGGTGTTTTCTTCAAAATGTAAGAAATGGCTTAAGTACAAAACAGTTATACATGCAGGAGAGGCTACTAACTAATAAAGAATCAGGGTAACATTGCAGTAGGACTAGTCATTTCCTTCATGTAAAATGGGTTGCTCTTAAGCAGTGGGGCAGTCTGCTTTGAACCAATTTTCAGAGGCTAGTAGATTATGGGATTGTAGGTATCAAGTGGCACCTTCATAGCTTTAATGATGAACAGAAGGTTCTCTTGATGCACAGAGAGGGGTGTAGTGGTGATGTTACCCTGTGGCTTGTTTTCAGGCTAGACATTAGCTTGCTTTATGTTCATCTGTCTGGAATCTGACAGTTAATTCATTTTCTCTTTAACACAGGCTAAAATTCTGGCACAAGATCTCGGGTGAAATTCTGAGCCCATTGAAGAGGATAGGAGTTTTGACATTGACTTCAACGTGGTCAACATTTCATCCTTACAGTTGACCTTTGTGGTTCAAATTCTGCCCAGACTTACTCGCAAGAAACCCCATTGGAGCTCACTGGGCTGTAGGGGGTGTAAATCAGATCCGAATTCAGCATGTGAAGTTGGATAGTCTAGTCTAATTTATTAGTACCAAGATTAATAGTAGGATTCTGGGAGTGCTTAGAGGTCCCAGCTGCAGTGTCTCACTGGGTTAAAGTCAATGTATGCACACCTGGCCAGTTAATGCTGTTTTTATTTAAGGTTGTATTGTTTAATGCTCCTTTTGCCTTTCCCTTGAACAAAATAAATGAGATATTTAAAAAGATAGGTCTAAAAAATGTGAATAAAGGCAAAGAGGATGAGCCTAAAATCCTTGGGCCAAGTTCAGAATTGGTGTAAGATGGCATGACTTCATTCTTGTCATTGGAGTTGCATCTGCTGACACTAGAATTGGGCCCTTATCTATAAACATGCTTTCCAGACTAATTATGTTCCTACCTCTCTGGTTTATTATCATATGGCTAGATAGCAGGTTTGGTAAATTAAGAAAGAGTGGCAGAAACAAAGTACATTAATAAACCAAGTTTTCTGCAGTTGGAGATAAATCCACCTAACCCTACTTATTGCAGTAATTCCCTTGCAACTAACAAGCAGTTAAAATAGTCAACATTATCTTTAAGGAAGCATCACTTTTTATAGTCTGATGAATGACATAAAACCAGTGATAGCCCTCTATAGTAGTGCAGCCTCCATTGATCTTGAATCAAAACACAGCATGTGGGCATTGAACAGATAAATGGTGAGCTACTGTACAAATTGTCAAGTGGCTTTTCTTTTGTATAGAAAGCCATCTTTAGGCCAACCAATTTGGGGGGAGGTGGGGTGGGGAGAAGTCTAATGGGATACTGTAAAGATCAGTGTTAGGACTCCACGTTATTTAATATCTTCATTAATGATCTGGAAGAATGAGCTACCAGCATGTTATTGAAACTTGCAGATGATATTAAATGGGGCGGAGCTGTGAACCCAGGTTAAGACAAAGAAATTAGTACCAAGGAACCTAGAGAGATTAGAAACATGGACTGAAGAGAACATGAGATTTTTCCTGGAAAAATGCAAGCTAATATATCAGAGGAAGAGTAATTTGAACCATGTACTATACACTCAATAGGAAGAAAAGCCCTGAGGAGCGGTAATTCTGAAAGGGAGTTGTGGTGATAATGGACAGAAAATTAGATATTAGTTTGGAGTGTGGATATTTTGGATATGTATGGCCCTACCAAATTCACGGCCATGAAAAATGCCACATGGACTGTGAAATCTGGTCTTTTATGTGCTTTTACCCTATATTATACAGGGGAGAGCAGCATTTCTCAAATTGGGGGTTCTGACCCAAAAGGGAGTTGCAGGGGGGTTGTAAGGTTATTTCAGAGGGCCCACGGTATTGCCACCCTTAGTTCTGCGCTGCCTTCAGAGCTGGGCAGCTGCAGAGCAGTGGCTGTTGTCCGGTCACCCAGCTCTGAAGGCAGCGCCCCACCAGCAGCAGCGCAGAAGGGTGGCAATACCATACCCTGCCACCTTTACTTCTGTGCTGCTGCCTTCAGAGGTGAGCGGCTGGAGAGTGGCGACTGCTGACTGAGGGCCCAGCTCTACAGGCAGCAGCGCAGAAGTAAGGGTGGCAATACCATACCATGCCATCCTTACTTCTGCACTGGTCCTGGCGTTGGCTCTGCCTTCACAGCTGGGCTCCTGGCCAGCAGCCGCCGCTCTCCAGCTGCCCAGCTCTGAAGGCAGCATCGCTGCCAGCAGCAGGGCAGAAGTAAGGGTCGCAGTACCGAAACCCCCCTACAATAACCTTGCAACCCCCCTCCCACGAGTTCTTTTTGAATCAGGACCCCTACAATTACAACACTGTGAAATTTCAGATTTAAATACTGAAATAATTAAATTTATGATTTTTTAAAATCCTATGACTGTGAAATTGACCAAAATGGACCGCGAATTTGGTAGGGCCCTAGTGATATGGTAACAAAGAAACCATTTCAACATCTTGGGGTTGCCGGGCCACAGGAACTATCTTGATATGGCCCTATGCTAGAGTGGCATAAAGTTGTTATACTGCCTCCATACCACCTAAGGTTTTGTCTTCCAGAAGTGGAATGCTAAAGGAGCTAGTTAAGCTGGATTTACAGCTGATTTGCCCTGGTTGAGTGGATCAGGCTGGGATAATTAGACCGGGTCTATTATCCATACATATGTCCAGGCCTCTCCTTTTCTTACAGTATACGAAAAAACAAAGGTGAACCTTGTTCAGGATTTTCAAAGCAAATCAATGCATGCATAAACTAGAACAGGAATCAATTCCAGATCATAATAAATAGTACAGCTAGCAATGGTGACACTGTAACTAATCAAATTGGCTAGTGGAAATGTCCTTGTACTGCATTGTATCTGAGATATTATGGAGCAAAGAGAAACTGGCAAGGATAAAATTAGTATGAATGAAGCCTTTCAAAAAAGATCTCCCAACACAAGGGGTTAGCTTAAGGGATAGCATAAAGTCTTTATGACAATTTAATTAATTTTTAAGCTGAAAAAGGACACCAAAGACTTCTGATCATAACTCTTTATTTCATCACTTGTCCCACTTTTTACCTTTGCCATTATTACAAGAAAGCTGGAAAAAAGCATTTGAAAAATGTAAGCTGCAGTATTGTCAACCTTGACCATTCAAAATCATGAGTCAGGCCTCCTAACATCACAAGATTGGCTTAAAAATCACATGGTTTGGAAAATAATAAAATTGGGAGTACTTTGTTTTTGCCTTTTGATTTTTAAGTCTTTAGAAAACTTATTTTTAAAATGAAAACTGAGTTTCTTCTGTATTCGTGCTTCCAGGAGCTGGGGCATTAAAGGAAACACCAACTATCAAAAGACTCACAATATTTTCATGACAGTGAGCAATGCTGCCACTCTGGTGAGCAATCTATATAAGCTATCCACTAAATCCACCATTTGTCTGGCTCTTTATTGTGTTTGTAAGAAGCTCATAATGAAGAATGAACTTGCCTTTTCATCCCCATATTATTCCATTTAGCCACAAAGAAAGTCATAGGACCCTAAATAGCAAAGTTTCTGCCTGAAATGTAAGATAACTCAGTCAGTCACTATGGAGGCACTCATGGAGCTGACAGTATCTTATTAACCATGATTTTGTTGTTTCTTTTTCAGGCTGGAGAGAATTCAATTTGAGATTCAAAATTATTTTGGGTTAGATCATGCTTGTTAGGCACAGCTTTGAGTAAAGAGCAGGGCAGAACTATACCTCCATGGGGATGGGAAAAGCACTGGCAGGCAGATTTCCTCTCTGAACTCCACAGGACACAGGAGGATAATACCAGTCCTGATCTTATTGAAAGAAAGTCAGTGTTACCACTGAAAACTACCAAAGTTAAGTCCCTCCTTACTCTTCCTGCATTGTTAGTAGAGTAAAACACCTCTGGGCCCAAATCTCCACTTCATTACGCCAGTGAAGTCAACAGAAAAATGCTATTATACAACTGATGTAAAGGAGTGGAGAACGAGGCACACTATCTTTGCAGCTACAACAAGGAGTCTGGTGGCACCTTAAAGACTAACAGATTTATTTGGGCATAAGCTTTCGTGGGTAAAAACCTCACTTCTTCATGCATCTTTAAGGTGCCACCAGACTCCTTGTTGTTTTTGTAGATACAGACTAACACGGCTACCCCCTGATACTTGATATCTTTGCAGCTAGCATGGTGCATGGATCTATAAAGCTTTTGTTAGCCTTTTTACCCCAAAAATGCCATTCAAAATTATCTGCAACCAAGACTTGCATAAGGAAGCCAACTCTACGAGTAACTTAATGGGGGAATAAATAGTCTGAGTGTCTCCCACTTCACCCCCCCTCCATCCACAATAGAGAAAGCAGACCTCCCCCATTTTATAAACTGGTTGGAGCTAATTGGTATACTTGCCACCATTACTGAGTAGTAATTAACTCAAACCTTAATGCTGTGTTTTCACGTTTGAGTCTTAGATGACACCAGAATAGGCCAGGATTCATGTGGCGTCTGCCATCCTTTTACGCTGAGCATCATGTGGGAAAAGATTAGAGTCAGTGAAACATTCTCAGTGTCAGAGATGAGCCTAATAGATTCACTGTCACCAAAACCAAATATATTCAAAAGCCTGCCAATAGTTTGGGTATTTTGTCTAACTAACCTCCTAGTGAGACAGTGAGTTTTGGCCATTCCTGGAAGTATAACCTTTGAAAATAATACTTCAATGAATGACGTTGCTGTTTCAGATCATTCCTTGTAGATGAGGAACATAGGAATACAGGAATTGCCACACTACATCAGACACCTGGCCCATCTACTCCAGTATCCTATCTCCAACAGGATACTTTGGTATTGGTCAATACCAAATGCTTCAGAGGAAGACACCTTGCAGTAAGTAGTTATGGGATAACCTGATGCCAGGGAAAATTTCCTCTAACCCCTTTCATAAAGAACTGATGAGAATGACATAAAAAGGCAGGAAGTGACTCACAGGTTAGAAGTGAGTATGGTATTTGAAAGAGAACAATATAAGTAGTAGGAATGTACAAAATAGGTGTCTATTCTTTGATTTTCCCCATTTAGCCCAACTTTGCTTCTTCTTCTTCTTCTTCTTCTTCTTCCCCCCACAAAACTGAAGGATGAACTCAAGCTCCCAGAATAAGAAAAAGAAAGAAAGAGAGAAAACATTAATGGGCTCATGCAACATAATACAACTAACAATACTGCTTAGTCATAATGTGTTTACTGGTCACTAACTAGCAGCTAAAAATCAACTCCAGCTCCACACTAGAAGATATGGCAGGTCAATAGGTTTTCACTTGTGGATGCTACCGCAGATGCCTCATGCAGGTTGTATCATTTAGAGATTGTTGAAAAGTGGATTAACAAGAGAGACCTTTTATGGGACAATGGAGAAACAATGTGTTGCTGCCCCACTATCTGCACTGCCTACCCTCCTGCTTTCCTTTTGTCTCCATTTCTTCTCTCATTTCCAGGGAGGTGAGGAAGGCATTGTAGCAGGCCTAATCTTTCTCACTTGAATTTTGTTTCCACTGGCCTTAATTAACCTCTCCCTAGGTTCACAAAATTTGTGATTATAATTTTTTTTTTTAAATCTGGCACTTATTCACCAGGCAGGTTTTCTCATAACTCTACTTGAAATCCCACTATTACTGTCTTGAACTCAATATTGTTTGCTCCAGTGGCCCATTTTAGTAATTTATCCCATATCTCTATTTTCCCCTTATGCAAAATACAATCATTTTAACTCCTTTAATTGTTTTTCATTTCCTACATTATATGTTTTTCTATTTTCCCGAGATATCTTTTCATCTTAGATAATTGACTGGAGAACATTTCTCTGGATCTTTAATTCACTGTATCTATTCTAAGTTGACTAATATTGTACACTATATAATAAAGAAATATTTTTGTTATTTACATCATCCTAAATTTTTAAACATGGCAAGTATTTTGGGGTTCCTCA
Source organism: Emys orbicularis (assembly GCF_028017835.1). Lineage (NCBI taxonomy): Eukaryota > Metazoa > Chordata > Testudines > Emydidae > Emys > Emys orbicularis. The sequence goes on along the minus strand of NC_088691.1, from coordinate 77,018,064 downwards.
GTTTTTGGTTGCTCAGCTTATCTGCAATTGAGGCACCCAAATTTAGTGGACATTTTTGAAAAATTAGGTCATAAATAATGTATGTTGAATGTTGTTATGTAACTGAAAGGCTATTTTGTCATTCTGTTTTCTGTGGACTATGCCTTTAAATGTAGAGGGGTCTCCCTGCCTGGTGCAGGGATCTCGGTCATGTATTTCAGTTGATATGCAGAACGTTCTAGAGTGAATCATGGCATCTTTTCTCTATGTTTCTCATAGTGGAGATTATAGTGGAGAGAGAGAGAGAGATGAATCTGGAATAAAAGCCAGTTAAACTGATTTGCTTATTGAGCAAGAGAAAACATAAAGAACTCTGGCAAAAAGGATGGAACCATAAAACAGCAGAGAGCTTAGAGAAACTGAAATACTAGTGAAAAGATTTCCAGGTTAAAGAGAATAATAGAAAGTGTAAATATAGTCACTTATGGAAATATGAAAAATTTCAAATTTAATGACAAGAAGGAAGAATTTGAAGCATATGATAGGTTCAAAGGCTTGAGCAATATTTCTATAAAAATACAACTGAAGACAGGATCTTTTTCCTCCCAATACTTGTGAGGAAAATGTCATTTGCGATGTTCAAAGCCTTATGTTTTGCACAGGAACTGGGTGAAATGGAGTATAATTTAACAAAGATGTTTTAAAATTATGTATCAAAATCACAATTTCCAGCCAAAAGATATGTTTCCTATGAGTAAATAAATGGAAAGAGAAATGTCTCTACTCTTCTAGGCTGTCTAAAAAAGCTTTCCATTACCTACCATTTTAGTAACCTTCTATGAGAGGTCCATAGGGGTTATTTTTTATTGGCATAAAGAAGACTGACTTAAGACAGAGGCTGATGAGCATTATTTATACAAAGGAACTGATCACAAAATAAACTGTGGTTACAGATGTAGTGCCTAAGTCAATAAAGAAAAATGCTCTGCCGGTTAGAAAATACCTCTGCCAACTTACCATGTGTGGGAAGAAAGGCCCAATCCACAGGCAAATAAGATGACACAATTAATCACAACCCAGGAGACATGAACATTGATAAACCCTTATTACAGTTGCTCGGGGACATGTATTGACCAGAGCAATGTTTCTTCAAAAAGCCGCAGAAACTAATAAAAGGGGATGTATCTATTATGAACCATGAGAGTGCAGACAAAATTCCACTGAGAGGAATCCACTGTCCATTGCGGGTCGAGTTGGAATAGTGTAGGAAAATCAAATCTAGTTACAATAAAAATAGGGATTGTTGGATGGTCATTAGCTTTACTATAACTGGAACATATCATGGAACAGGTGACTCTTTTGTGGGAGGAGTGGGAGACAGCTTTACACATTTTAATTATGATGTTGTTCCAGGCATAAGCAAAGGCACAGAAGAAGGTTTGTTCTCAGCAAGAAAAACATCGCACTAGTAAAAGGAAAAATTGTTCTTTCTCCAGCCCTATAGCTCATGCTGAGTTATTCTATAGTGACAATTTATATAAAAGACATTCTCTGATTGCATTACTTTTTATACTAACCTGCGTTCACATTTTATCAAATTCCTTCTGAAAATCTAACTATATAATGTCCAGTGAATCCCTCTAATCTACCACATCAATCATATCCTCAAAGAATTCCAAAAACTTATACACAATCTCCTCTTCCTGGAACCGTGATGGCTGTCATTAATCAAACTCTAGTTTTCCAACTATTCCCACAGTTGGACCCTTGAAAACAGTTATTAAAACTTTAAGAAATCTAACTGCTTGTATGTAATTTTGTGGTATATTTCTGAATCTGAATCCTGCCCATGCTTACAGCACAAACAAGGCTTTTCAGACTTTTTTAAATGATAAAGTTATGTTCCAATCCTCAAGATATCTTCCGAACTCAAAAACCCAAGGAAACACTTATAAAATTTCTGTGACTTCAATCACAAATTCATTTAGCACAGCTGGATATCTTTTGTCTGACCAGGTTGTCTTTTTAGTTTTAAAACCCTTTTTAATAAATATTTTCTACAGAAGATATACACTTAATTTATTAGTTATGAATAATTAGAGAGGGGCATTCCCTCAGGATGTAACTAGTGTGTTTTCAATGTAGACATTTGAGAAAGACCAAATCAGGCCATCCTTACTCAATCCTTTCTCAGCCAAAACTCCCAATGAGTTGAGCTATAGAACAAATATAAAGGCAACTAAAGCAAATTTGTATTCAGAAAAAGGGAAGAAATTTTCAAGAAGTGGTTACTCAAGAATAATTGTTACAGGCCATTGCAAAACCTTCAAACTGAAACTTTGAGGTTTGAAAAAAGTTTCGTGAACCTTTTGTTTTTTTCTAATTCCTCTGCACTACTTTATTTAACTTGTGCTATTTCTGGCCTGAGGTCTGGTCTATAGACAGTTTTTATGCTGCTCTAATTATACTGGTATAGATATAGGTAATGAAATACAGCTCTCTTGTTTGGACACAGTTAGACACAGTTATACTGAGATAGATAGATATTGGTATAGCTTATTCCTGTAAATTTACAGAGTACAGAGTTTTCATATTGTCTTCTCTTCCTCACCCAATTACTTCTCCATCCCCAACCCATTTGATGGTCCAACATTCTATCTAGAACCCCAGTGTCATTGCAACTTTTTCCCCCCAGTAAAAGACACAAAGCTCTCAGGTGCAGTGCTCTCCTTCTGCCTTGCAGTCTTGGGGTGTAATTCTTTCAGAAAGGAATGCTTTCTCCTCAGTTTCACAGTTAATTTTTTGCTTTTGCTGATGTTTCTGGCCCAGGCAGTATTTATACAGCAGCCCTTTACCATGACAACGTTCATGTTCTCCCAAAATTTCACCTCTAGTCCTGATGGTAACGAGATCCTACAGCAACAGAACAGAGAAATTTTCTCATCCAACCTTGGTGACGGAAGGATATTTTAACACTGTGTCACTGTGGGGAACAGGAGCTCTTCCTTTTGTCCCTGTCTTTCTCTTCCCAACAGTAACAGGACAGTTTTATGTATGTAAAAACATCCTTTTCCTTATAAAAATCTACTTCTAGTTGTAACTACAGATCTATGGCCACCTAGGACATCACAGTCATCTCTATGTTTTGCATGATGGTCACTCATAACATCATGACAAAAGTAGGCAGAAAACCCAGATCCATCTACTTTAGAAAACACAAGATGCTTCTACCATAGTAACCTAAGGAGAATCTTTAGCTGTTAACAATATAGAACCTGTGACACATAGTTAAGCAGTTCTGATTTTGTCCACTTAGAGGGCATTAGTACATATATCCCTGAAATAGTTCATTACAATATTTGTATTTTTCATCTCCTGCTCCATATACAAGTTCCTGTACTCTGGTAAGAGAATTTCTTTGCCTAAGAAAACACTGTCCTTCCATCTACTTTCTTCCCGCCAGCAGCTTATCATTTGGATACTATTTATTTGTCATTTTCCACCCCAGACAAAATTGTTTCTCACCCCAGACAAAGTTCCCACTTTGGACTTCAGCCCACAGCTTTCATCCCTTCTTTGGCTGTACTATTTCTTTGTTACCACAAACTTATGGGAAGGCCCTGCTATTCTGTACGCAGAGAATGGCAAGCAGAACTGATGATAAGGTGGTGGTTGAGTAGTCAACTACTTAAAATTGTTCTATTAACAAAATATTTTTTTTCTAAGATAAAGATTAAAAATACTTTAAAAGATGCCGTAACAAGAACTAAATTGTCACATAATCCAAGCCCATTCATATCAAAATATACTGCTCCACAGTAAATTGTGGAGAATTACCTCATCTACTACAAATCACGTATCATGACTAAATCATGACAGCAGTGAAGCAACACCAGCAGCATTGTACACCTGCTGTACCCTGGTTCTGTTTTGGCCTGCAGTTAAGGATATTTGCCTTGTAAGTGTGTATAGGATCAGCTTTCGGAGGTCTGGGTTGAAAGTGATGTCTGGGTTGTCAGAGCAAGACATATAAAAAACATTAGCCACCTGTTGTGAGAGGAACTAAGCACATCTTGAAAACTTTTCAGTTAAGTGTTCTTTTGTTTGGCTCAATCAAATGACCTGTGGTAATTTAATTTCAAAACACTGCTTCTCCTGGTAACTTGTACAGAATTCACATGGTTAGAAACGTTTCAATCTTCACTGTGTATTTTCACACCGATAAACACAAGATCTGTGAAAGAAGGCTTGATATAAGATCAGATTCATCATTGCTTTAGAGAGAATTAGCTGGAGATTTGAAAACGTAATTAATGAATAAGATCCTTTCTTGCATCATCTTAGAACTGGAGGATCAACAAAGTGCTGATATTCTATAGGTAGAAAAAATGTGTGAAATTCTCTGTGTAGCTTCTTCTGGCATAGTGGGATGGAACTTCTTCCACAGGAGCCATTAAAAATACTGAGGCTATTCAGCTTAGAAAAGAGACAACTGAAGGGGGTTATTATAGAGGTCTATAAAATCATGAACAGTGTGGAAAAAGTGTTATTTACCCCTTTATATAAGACAAGAACTAGGAGTCACCTGGTGAAATTAATAGTTAGCAGGTTTAAAACAAACAAAAGGAAGTACCTGTTCACACAATTCACAGTCAACCTGTGAAACTCATTTCCAGACGATGTTAACAAGGCTAAAAGTATAATTGGGGAAAAAAAGAATTAGATAAGTTTATGGAGCATAGGTCCATCAATGGCTATTAGCCAAGATAGTCTGGGATGCAATCCTATGCTCTGGGTGTTCCTAAACCTCTAACTGCCAGAAGCTTCTGGCACTGGCCACAGTCAGAGACAGAACACTGAGCTAGATGGTCCATTGGTCTGACCCAGTATGGCCATTTTTATGTTGCTAATAGCTTAGTTGTAGGCACTGGATCAAGGCCAGTGTGCATCTCTAATTGCACAACTCACTGTACTGTGAGGCAACAAACTGAAAGCTGAGGTGAAAATTACAGCCAAGTGGAGAAGAGGGGAAATAGGGTTTATAACGTGTAAATAATTAAACTAGCATGAAGAGTGGAGTTGGCTTTAAGATAGGGTTGGAATGGTGGCCAAACTTACTGACCCTCCGAGCCACATATGACAGTCTTCAGAAGTTCGAGAGCTGGGACGCAGCTGCCAGGGCCTGGGGCTTCAGCCCTGCTCCTGCTGAAGCCCTGGCAGGCATGCCCTGTAGGGCTGAAGCCCCGAGCTCCTCCTCCCCGCTGGGCAAAAGCTCCTACTCCACCACCCCGCAGCAAGGCAGAGGTCCCGAGCTTTCCCCCTCCCCCAATCTGGTAGGTGGAGAATGGGGGGAGGTGCTTTGTGAGCTGCACTTTAACTGTAAAAGAGACACATTCGGCTCGTGAGCCATGGTTTGGCCACCCCTGGGCTAGATCCTCAGCTGGAAAAGGTCAGCAGAGCTTCTTTGACTTCAATGAATTTTCACCAATTTATATCAGCTGAGAATCTGGCCCTTATGTCCTCCTGAATGGCTAATGTCCTTAAATTTGCTTTGGGGGGGGGGTGAGGATCACCTTGATATGCTCTGTTCCACATTTACAGATGGTCTGGTCCAACTCCCACTGATATCATGGGGGTCTTTCCGCTGTTTTTAATGGGAGCTGATTGAGGCCCAGAATGAGGTAAAGTCCATGCTTGAATTCCTGCAGCTCCCCTAACGTCAAAAGAAAATCTCAGTCATGAGTCTTTGAGTGACATGTAACATTTTATAACATAAGGAACCAATGTATATTTCTAATGCCGAATGTAAAAGCACATCATTATATATATTATTTGTATAAACATAGACATCAAGGCAATTTATAAAAGATTTTTATCAACATTTTAATAAATTTAATAAGAAAGAGGTTAATCAAATAAAAATTATGAATGATGGAATTAAAGATCCACTGAAAATTGCTAATGTGTTTAATCATCTCAACATCTATATTTATATATGACAAATTTGGATGATAGGGTGGTAATTCGGTCTCAAGTCTCTTAAGTAATGGTGGTTGCTTATCAGGATTCCCAGCAAAAGAAACCAGAGAGCCACATCAGCAGGTGGACTGCAAATAGGATTTAAGGGTTGTGACAATTTGTGCGTGGGCACTCGGAATAAATAGTCTCTCCGACCCAGATAGTCAGCTAATCAACTAGTAACAGCTTAGGATGTGTGAGTCAAAGAAAAAAATAATGAGGACTATGTTATATATAAAATAAAGAGTACACACCGGAAAGCTGCAGGGGATAATAGCTCTGATAACTTTCACTGACCTCAGAGCCTTAGGTAAAAATGCTGTCCATTAGGCTAGCCACTTAGCTGCACCCACTTACTGCTCAGCAGCCTACTCTGTCTCTGCATTACTTACACTCCCATATCGAAGAGTAGCAGGAAAGCTGCACTTTTTATAGTTATAAACTAGCTTTGCCATGAGCTTTAGCTCCATAGTACTTGTGTTTATTCATCACGTACCATTTGTGTTAACTCTCGTTAATCAGGCTTTAAAACATATTTCCTAAAACTTTTGAAAAAGACAAAATACAAATAGAAATACATAAATTCCTCTACATTCAAAGGACTGCAGAAACATTAAGAACTCTAAGATATAAAACATTGTTCTGCCTGGAGGCACTGAGTAGACTGGTTCCAATCCAGAAAAAAAACACTTAAGCACGTTATGAACCTGAGTAGCCCCATTCAAGACAATGCAACTACTGACATATTTAAAGTTGAGCACGCATTTAAGGGCTTTCCGGGATGAGAGCCATAGTGCTCACTAGCACCTTGCAGAATTGAGCCCTTAATTCCTATTGCAAAGGAAGGAATGAAAACAAACAAAACAAACACAGAGCTCATAATGGAGGGAGCAAGGGAGGAGCAGAAAGAACTCCGATCCCATATTGTGCAGTGAAAACTGGAAAATACCAAACAATAAGAATCCCTGAACTAAATCCAGAAGAGATTTTTCTTCCTGAGAATTAGTAATACCTAAGGAGTGGATAATATCTTTGTCAATCTCATACCCATAAACAATAGTGACCTCAAATATAACATACACTAAAAGGGAGGAAGTCAGGGATGACATTTCAATCACTAGATCTTTCCCAGGAATGTCCTTAACATTAAAATACTTCTCTGTGGGACTGTGAATGTGAGTAATATAATTATATATCCTAGATCCACACCTGTTGATAGGAATTTTTTAGCGCTTGTGGAAAGGAAAGAGAGGAGCTGAAGGTATTGACCTCTCATTATTAAAATTGACTTAATACTTTTTTGCACCACCTGTTCCTGCATTGTGTAATCAGTCTTTTGGTATTAGATATGTACCAGATGTTTCCAAATCTGCCTCAGTCATTCCAGTCTTTAAATCAAGGACTCCTTTAGAGATCAATAATAAACACCACTGCTGTGTCCTTTCTACTCTGGCAAACACTGAGAAAGAGAGTTCACAGATGACAGTTGTCTTGTATTATCAAGGAAGACAAATTGCTTTGAAAATTCTTCTTTTATATGTGACTTTTCATGTACCAGAATCCTTAGTCAATGACATGATAGACTTATGAGTGAAAGACTCAACCATGGAGATTCATAGACGTAAGCACGGTGGGCCAAATTCTGCTCTCACTTATAAGAATAATCATGTTCTCCCAGATAGAGGAGGAGAAAAGACAAAATACTAGGAATGTGGTTTAACTAGGCTGCAACTTAAATATCTCTGGGAAATTATCTGGCTATAACGTGCCCATAGCAATTCAACCTTCTTGCCATTATCTGTATCCCCTGAGAAAAGGCTGCCCCTATCCAAGCCTTTAACCTGGTCCCAGAGCCTTTGCTATGACCCCATGTGTTATCCTTTCATAGGAGATTTGGGAGTATAGGAAAAGGAGAGGGGCATTTCTTTATTACTTAATTTTTTAGAAGATCTGGAAACATACAATATAAAACATCTACATAATCATTTGGTTGGTAGTTTAATAAATATGCAAAATGGAACTGATGATGTTTATTACTGCATGTATTTTAAAACAAAAATTAATCACTTTGTATATTTCCAAACATGAACGGAACGAGAAAGGAATACATTGTCCAAGGCAACATTTTCAATGATATATGAACCCATTGATATTTCACTGTTTTATATGCATCTTCTGAGGTTATCTTCTTTCTCTGATCAGTCAATTTAAAGAGGGAGATTCAGTTTGGAGCAAAATTTTTAAAATGAACACATAGGTATAAAACCATATATATTTGGCAGTTGTCTTTTAGTAATTTCCCTTACAATTGTTTCAGATGTGGTTGTTTGAGTAGAGCCTTTTTCCTCTGCTTGATCTTGCAGTGATTCACAAATGACATTTGTGACATCATACGCTGTAGTCACGGAAATTTGATTAAATTTTCTCCAGTCTGAAAAATCTTTGTTAGGATATAACCCAACACTGAAGTTATTGGAAAGATCCATTGTCTTCAATGGGCACTGGACTAGAACACAAATGCAGTAGAACTGTATTTAGAAAGAACAGTAAGTGTTGAGCTTGGACAAATAATTCCTTTGGTATTTGAGTCAATATTCAGGTTTGGGATATGACACATGACATTGTCTCTATTTTCTGAATGGATGATCTAACTTTTATAAATTACTTCCTCTTCTACCTGAAACAAAATTTGTTTTGCAAAGCAATTTTCATTTTGTTGTTGGAGATATCTCAGCCTGAAATTTCCTTTTCATGAACATTCATGTAAACTAAGCTTCACTCCAGCAAAATTTTGGGATAAGTTAATAAAAAGGGGTTCAAAGACAGTAAAAGGGAAATTCTATGTAGAAGTTGTTCTGTCCTTATCTCTATTCACTTTCTGCTGTGAGACAAGGATGCCAAGTACATAATAAAATTACCGTTCTATAGTAAAGCTAGAGATAGAATTTTAAAGACACTAAGCTTTTTTCTTTAGTATATTCAATTAACTACTCATGTAACACTTCTGAATTTGTTTATATCCTTTTCTTTTAAGAAAAAAAAGAAACATTTCCAATTAAGAACTTACCTAAAGCTGATAGGTACCGACAAACTTATAAAACAGAATATTTGAAAAGACTTGGGTATACTAAATTATATATTTTCACTTAGGGAATTGTTCAAGAATATAGTAATAGTGTAAGCCCATAGGTATTATGGTAAGTACATCCAGCATGTTTGAACATTTGTAGTTAATAAAGCTTTATTCCCAACTAGAAAGAGCTTTTATGATGTTTTCTGCTTGGATAACTGTTTTCTTTTGTGAGTTTTAAAGATTCAGTTATTAGTTTAGGGAATCCAAAACTGATGTTAAAACCAAAACTGTGAAATATTGCATCAAATATTTAGGTTTGAGTGATCGGTGTTACATGGAAACATGTAGTAATGTTTCCTACATGGGATTGAACATAACTGTTTTGGCACTACAACATACTTAAAATAAAGAATATTTAGGAACAAACTTGTGAGTTAAATCTGAGTAATACAGCCACATTTCACTATATGAAGGCACTATTTTTGACAATCCCTCAAATCTCAGTGAATTAGTAACTAGTCAGATATTACTGGATGCAATATGTAGAATGTATCATCTACACCAGTATATGGTTTTTCAGTTCTGTGTTGCAGGTGGCAAAAATCAAACCCAAGTCATGCATTTGTATTATAAAGGATGATCTAATTATTCCTCATCAATGAATGAGATGCAATGACTCTTTCTTGTGCTGACCAATTTACTTAGTAACCAAATGGTTACCAGATTTTCCGTAGGTTTTTTCCTATATAATCTCCATTGCCATTGAATGCAAGGGAATTATATCTAAGCAACCACTCTTTGAATACAGTTGATAAATCTACCTTTAAAAAATCAGATACTAAATATTTAACTAAATTTTTTCCTGGTTAGCAATTACAAATCCTGGTAATATAACACCTTGAAAAAAAGTATATTTTTTTGCAAAACATATTACTTCAGTTAATTCACTATTATTTTACTATATCAATACAGTAACTCCTCGCTTAACGTTGTAGTTATGTTCCTGAAAAATGCAACTTTAAGCGAAATGACGTTAAGCAAATCCAATTTCCCCATAAGAATTAATGTAAAGGGGGGGGTTAGGTTCCAGGGAAATTTTTTTCACCAGACAAAAGACTATAGTATATACACAGTATAAGTTTTAAACAAACAATTTAATACTGTACACAGCAACGATGACTGCGAAGCTTGGTTGAGGTGACGAAGTCAGAGGGTGGAAGAGGGTGGGATATTTCCCAGGGAATGCCTTACTGCTAAATGATGAACTAGAACAGCTGAGCCCTCAAGGGCCTCACACTACAAGGCAGCACAAATGGAGGGAGGGGAGACAGCATGGCAGACAGAGACACACACCCTGTGTGTGTGAGAGATGCGCATTGCCCCTTTAAGTACGCTGACCCACTCTAAGTATATTGCCTTTTTAAGTAGATCAGCAAGTTGAGACAGCAGCTGCTGCCAGCATGCTCCCTCCGTCCTGAGCCCTGTCATGTCCCCCCTTGCTCTATGGGGATGGGGTAAGTGGGGGGCAGGAGCGTGGAGAGGGGGACACCCTCACATTAGCCCCTCTCTTCCCCCTCCCCCCCTTTCCCCCGCACAGCAAACAGGAGGCTCCCGAGAGCAGCTCCAAGGCAGAGGGCTGCTCTTTCTGCAAGCAGTGGACAAAGCAGGCAGCTGCCAAACAACACTATAAGGGAGCATTGCGCAACTTTAAATGATCATGTTCTCTAATTGATCAGCAACTTAACAACGAAACAACGTTAACCAGGATGAATTTAAGTGAGGAGTTACTGTACAAGGCACATCTGTGAGAAATGATCATAGACAAAAAAAGTCTGTAAAATTTTTATCTGAGTGCCATCGCATATCTGGTCATTAATTTACCTCCTGGCCCATGATAAACTTTGTGTAGTATGTGTGCATGCTCCATTAATTGAGAGACGTAGGAATTTATCTACACAATTCTGGGCTATTTAGAATTTCTGCTATTCAGTGTGGTGTAGGCCTTGCTGGAGCCCTATGCATAGCTAACAGAATGAACCAAAAGCATGTGAACCAAAGTAAGCATTGTCAGAATAGTAACATCTAGGAATCAGCTAACCAAGTAAGCAGATTCCAGACCAGAGAGGATGGTACAGGAACACACAGACCTCTTTAAATATCTACGTGAACACATAGACCCCTCATATTATAAGGAGGGAATGACTGGATAATGGATGAGGATGTTTTGTTTGAACTAGTAGGTACAAGGTATATGAGTGGTAACTAACAACATCTGGAGTGTAATACATAACATTTGTATTAATGTATAAAAGGAGAAGACATAGGAGGGGCAACTTTGCACTGGCCTATGGGACAGCATTATGCTGATTGAGCTGATACCTTGTCATGGGCAAGCGTGTGTTAGCTTGGTGTGCGGGGCATTAATACCGTGCTTTGTTGAGACTAAACCTGGCCAAGTGCCTTCGCCACTGAACTGACCTGTGGTCTTTCTGTATGAGTAACATTGAGGTGTGCTGAATCAACAATAGCAAGCTACACCGGTGCAGCTAACAGAGGAGCTCCAAAAACAGCAGCATCAACAGCACTAGCAACATCAGCAACATATGCCTCTTATATTTCAATTTTGGAAATATTTGAAGTTATCTCAGATTTCTGAATTTCAGAGTACTTGGGCCACTGTTGTGTACTTTTGTTGGAGTAGGAGTAGAGGTGTGCAAATAACTGATTTTTTTTTTAGTTTGCTAGTCAAACTGAAAAATTAGAGGGAAAAGCAACTCAAAAGCAACCCCCCACACGTATTTTGGGTCAAATGACATTTATCGTTTTTTGTTTTTGAGGTTTTTAAAACCTTTTTCAAATAAAGTTGAGGTTAAATTAAAAAAAAAAGTTATTTGGAATTGTAACCAAAAAACCCCTCAGGAAACTCGACATGAATTTGTGAAATGTTTTGTTAAACCCAAATCTGCATTTTCTGGCAAAACAAAAAGTTTAATCCAAAAAATTGTGTCCAGCTCTAGTTAGACATGACATAAACAGTTTAAATTCTGTGAATGAAGAGCTCTTCTAAAAATAGGATTGATCTTTCCATTAAAGAACTCCTTTGTCTCTGCCCATTTTACATTGCCACCAATGTAACACTTGGCCTATGTTCAAATATTCATATTTAGACACAGTACATTAGTATTGTGAATAACTAGAACACCTGGTGAGCCTTCCAGAGAACGCTCCGGACAGCCTGTAAGTAATGGCTGCTATGACTCAGCCAGGGCATGTGACCAGACCACATGACACTGAACTCCATTTTGGGTACCTGTATTTTCCCACAAACAGGGCTGGGAACTGTTTTTGGAACAAAGGGTCCTGCCATATGTTAAAGCTATATAAGGTGGGAGGTGACATCACTTAGGGGCCTCACTCCCCATACAAGAAAACTCCTAGAAACACCTGAGGAACAAAGACTGAAGTGGGGGAAGTGGTGGTCCCAGGCTAAAGGGATTTCTAGTCGGTGTATGGAAACCTGGTGTACTGCTTGTATCATCATCCAAGGTGAGAAACTGCTAATTCATTTCCAATCTTCCTAGTATCTTAGGCTTAGTTTGCAGTTTTGTTTATTTACTACGTAATCTGCTTTGATCTGTTTGCTATTGTTTATCACTTAACATCTATCTTTTGTAGTTAATAAACTTGTTTTTTGCTTTATCTAAACCTGTGTGCCTTTGAGTAAAGTGTCTGGGAAATATCTCAGATTGGTTGACATGTTTGTTTCATATTCCTCTCCACTGTGAGGGAGAGGTGAACTGGGTAATTCATTCATACTGGTCGGGGTTTCGATCAGGGCAGGATGGTACAGCTCTGGGGTCTTAGGCTGGGGAGCTGGGGGTTATTTTGGCTATAGCCTCTCTATTATTGGTCCATGCAGTGACTAGCCGAAACCTGCATACAACTGCAGCTGGGTACACGTCCCTGCCTTTGTGAATGCTGGTGGGAGTGTAGGACTGGGAGCAGTCTATAGTTTGTCACAGCAGCACAGTGCTGAGTGGGAGCCTGGGCTGGTGAGTCAGAGGGCTCAGTGGAACCCCAGTTCCAGGTGGCACCCTGGGGGGAACCCATCACAAATACATTTGGCTGGACTCCCTTATTTGGTCTTTTGAACATTCTGCATGTATAGTCAATTAACCAGAGGCCTTCTACAGTGGTACCAAGGCTTTTCCACTGATCCCCCAATTCCTTTGGCACCTTCCAAAATCAAAAGACAGCCATTATTCCTATAGCTCTGTTCTGGCTGAGAGAGACTGTTCTGACACCTGCTACAAATATCTGTTCAGCTCAGAATACATGGACCTGATAGCATAGCACCGTGGCCAGATACTTCGTTTAGACCCAGCGTTGCTGCACCTCAAAATCTGACTGTGACTGACTGGTTAAATGCCACAGACAAAGACTGTTCCCTACAGATCAAGGAAATCCTGGTACTAACTGGGAAAACATCATCCAGAAGGATGTACTCATCTAAATAGAGAACCTCTTTCAAATGGGCAGTCCAACATTGCTTGGACCTGGTCCAGGTCTTGATTCCACAGATCTTCCTTTCAAGTGCAATAGGTATTCAATCTGGCCTTTTGTTCAGCTTTATTATGTCAACCACGTGTCTATCTCAGCTTGCCATCTACCTGTACAGCCTTGGTTGGTCTGTTCTCACCCTCACGGTATCAATGTTTCTCAAAGGGATTACATTCTTACCCACTGCTCAGAGAACCTACTTGCTGCCTGGGACTTCAATCTAGTTCCTGGATCCTCCATTTGAACCTCTGTCAGACTTCTCCCTGCACTACCTCACTCTGAAGACAGTCTTCCTAGTGACTATTACTTCAGCCAGGAGAGTTAGTGAGCTTCAGACACTATATGGCTGCCATTACTGTTGTATATGGCCGCCTCTGAATCTTTTTAATTCAACTATCCTTCCAGCACCCCTATGAGGAACTATTATCCCCATCTTACCCTCTGCCTCTCAGTCCCCCTATCTGTAAGCTTGCTCAAGGTCACACAGGAAGTGTGGCCAAATGGGAACTTGAACCCAAGATGGGCTTTCAGTGATCTACATGAAACGAGTTTGTGCTTGGAGTCCAATCCTTAGTTGACAAATGTGCACATCATAACAGTTGGTTCTAACTGGCATTCTTATTAGCAGTGTCCGCAAGGAGAGCCAGGCTTGTGCTGAGCTATGGTGAGGTGCTCTGTGAGTGATGAGGCTCAGCCTGTGCCATGGCTGGGGTACATATACTGTCATCACCAATTCTGTCTGTGGATGAACACAAGTTTCATTCTCCTGGGCTGTTGCTGTAGCAGCTTTCAAGAGCAGGAAACTTAAGAAAATAACACAAATCAAAAGGGTTTTAAAATAGAAATACTGCATATCAGTATGTTAACACACGTGTTTTATTGGAGGAAATGGATAGTTCTGACTTCATTTCACTTGTATTCCTTTTTATTTTTTTTCATTATGGCTCTGTAAATCATGGCCAAGAGGAATGGACAATTCATGTTCACCCTTTTCATTCATCATGTGAATTTTTGCTTTTGTAACACTACTTATCTTCATGTGCAGCTTCCTAGCACCCTAATTAATTGTTATACTGCATTGGTAGCATTGCTTGGGAAGGGGTTTCTATTTTTGTTGAAAAATGTTGGGAACTGTTATGACAAACAAAAACCACCTAGCCCAACTCCACTCTAGCCACGTAAAGATTCTGCCTACATACCTCCTCTTCTGTGAACACTAACAGATGGATGGATTTATGCAGTGCTTCAAGGTTAGGATGCTTCTTTTTACCACTAACGACTCTAGGAAAGTTAAATCTGCAGTTTGCACTCACAGCATTTCCTTCATGTAGCTCAATTATGGGAGAAATGACAAGACTTCTTTCCTTTCCCCTCCTCAATTTTCCTTGGTGTGGGCTCATGGGACTCAGATTCCTTGTGATCTGTCGCAACCCAGGGGCATCCACTCTGCCACCTGGGCCTCTTGCTATGGTACACAGCTCTGATGTAGCCATGCTCCCATGGGGTTCCTCATCCACTGCCTGCTAATCCCAGAATCTCATGGTTTCCAGATAATTCAGAGGGCTGAAGCAATTTACTTTAATGAAGTCCTAGGATCTGATATAATGTTTATTGGCATCTATGGAATTCTTTTCACTGACGACGCTGGGATCAAGTCTATAGTTAGGGTTACATTCTATAAGTGGGAAATCTTCCTGCAGCTGGTGGGCCAATGCCTGAAAGTGTGTTCCTCTCTGTCGTCCTGGTCCTGGAGTTGACCCCTTTCCACAGGCACTGACCTTGAACTTTCTAGAGCACTTGTGAGTTGGGTGCAGGGGAAAGAAATATGATGGTAAAAGCACTTCTGTGCACCCCCTTCCCAAATGACCAAGTTTTCATCCCTTCTATCCATGGAGTTGGAAGAAATTATTTGGAGCCAAATTCCTTTAATTTGGGGGATAACTAGTCTGAGATCATACAGATGAGATGTTGTTCTAGAACTACTGTGCACTGTTTAAATGAGAGATATCTCTAATCTCCCACTAGCCACCGTTAATTAGAATGTATTTATTCTGGGTTTCCAATTCTTTTTTAAACTCAAGTGCAAGCGTCTCGGTCTCTCTAAACTTTTTTTCAACTATCGGGACTTTTATAAAATACTAAACAATGTTCTAGTATCAGAGGGGTAGCCGTGTTAGTCTGAATCTGTAAAAAGCAACAGAGGGTCCTGTGGCACCTTTAAGACTAACAGAAGTATTGGGAGCATAAGCTTTCGTGGGTAAGAACCTCATTTCTTCAGATGCAAGATGAAGTGAGGTTCTTACCCACGAAAGCTTATGCTCCCAATACTTCTGTTAGTCTTAAAGGTGCCACAGGACCCTCTGTTGCTTTAAACAATGTTCTGTAGATACTATCTGCTTTTAAAAAGTTCTTTTCTCCTCCTTCCCATCCCCATGCTCCCCACTAAGTTCAAATTTGTCATAGACAGGCTTATTTGATTTTTTTTTCTAGTACTTGATTTTATTTTTTTAAAATGCCTTTTTAAAATTAACACCATGAATAAAATGAGGACAAAGTAATGGGATGTTCTTGTCAAAAATTGAAGAGACAGGACAGAAATTGAAACTGTTTGGCGATAAAATACCAAAAAATCAATCTAATTTCTCATACAAAAGAGTAAACTGCTTTTTGTTTCATTTTATAGACTCTTAAATGTGTTTATCATGAAGTGAACTCAGCTTGCTTTAAGCATTTTGCATCTCATTCAACCACCAAACATAGATTTAATCTGTATTTAAGAGGAAAGCTCTTAGTAGATCTGACCTTTTATTAAGTTGACACCAAAATGCAAATCTAGTTGATTCTTTGATAGTCTAGAAATACAATGAAAAACCATCTATAAATGGATTTTATAGCCCTCTATGTATAAAACGCTTTAAGAATGATGCTACTAGGATCTCAGATCAGTGTTCCAGATGAGCTTTACATTATATTCATACCTTTCCCAGTGATGACAGACATGATCTACTGGGGCCACCAAAGTAATTTTGTGGTGGGGGAGGAGGAGAAAAGTTACCTCTAACCCTCTACTTCTACTGTGCATCACAAAGGATGGCATTCAAACATCACCCACAAATAGCCTTCGTAAAAGGACCTGGGACTTAATTGCTAGGTTTATGTGTGTGTGTTTACATTAAAAACTTCTCAATTTTTCAGCTGACTTTTGGCCCAAAATTGTCTTCAGATTTGAGGTTTTTAAAATCTTGTCAATTTTCCATAAGCAAAAAAATTAAAATCTCCCAGTCAACTCTAATATGTATAGATACCAATTACAAAATCCATAGAAAAATGTCCGACTGAATTTGAAAAATTGTCATGGAATACCTGTGCTCAGCAGCTTCTGCAATTAATATTTTGATCCCAGAGAATTCCTGGCAAAAGAATATTTGCTGTAACGGATAAGATCAGAAAGAGAGAGAAAACACATAAAAAGTATAGTTTTAGGGCCTGGCCATGAAAGGTATTGAAGACCCATAAAATTCAGCTTGTTCATTGGGACTTGTGGATGTTCCGCACCAATCAGCATCTGGCCCTTACTTTATGGATGATTGGCAGGTTATTATAAGGATATGCAGATGCTTCTACCTTAAAAAATAAACCCAATTGTTTAAAAGTCTTTCCATTGCCAGCTCCAGTTTTGACACAGCAGTGAAGCATAGCAATGCTAAATAAGAACATGCACATTCCATTTGTATTGCCATTCCATCTAAATCCAGACCTTAATCATTATAGTAGAAGTAAGCTTCCCTGCTCCCCAGAGTCTTTAAGTAATTTTTGGATTAAATGGCGTGCTTAGTTTTTCTTGTAAGCAGTGTCACTTCACACTCAGCTTAATAATGGCTTGTTTGGGTAAGCTTCTGTGTAATGTCAAGTTTTCCCAAATGGCCCTAGAAGGTCAACAGAGGTCTGCTGTTAACACTTTCCAAACAACAGAAAGGTTTTCCTTGTTTAAACAACAGTCGGGAGAACACAATTAGATACAATTACCTAATTCTTCTTCTTGTAGAACCTAACAGTAGCTGTCAGAAAAAGGGGAACAGTAAAGGTCAGTTTTAAAAAGAGGCTTCTTCAGAGAGTAATGCATCTTGAATAGTTTATATATGCTTGTCTACCTTATGTACTAGTAAGTAGTAGAACCCATGCATTTTTTTGTTATCAAGATAAAAAGATAGTATGCTTCAGAAATTCCGGAAAGACTTTTCAAAAGAATATAGAAATTGCCATACTGGAAGAGAGAAATAATGATGCATCTATGTCAATATCCTGTCTCTGGAAGTTCAAGAAACCCTCTACATAGGAACACAGGAATTGGATTTTGGATATTGGATCTAGACCAATATCCCATCTCTAACAGTGGCTGCTACCAAATGTTTCAGAGGAATATTCATGGAAATCTCTTAATCCTTAATAGTTTGATTGGCTTGGGCCCTAAGGCAATGAAATTTAATATCTCTTCCAAAATTTCTTAGCATTAACTATTATAACTCTGGACATTCTCCTTATCCATATAGTGTCCAGTCTTTTTTGAACCATGCTGAGTTTTTTCACTTCAATGATGTCTTGTGATAATGAGATCCACAGGTCAATGACATATGTGGAAAAAGTACTATCTCTTATCAATTTTGAATTGCCACCTTTCAATGTCATTGACTGTCCCCTTGTCTCATAACGCAAGAACAGGGTGAATAGAAACTCCTGATCTACCTTCTCTAGACCACTTATTATTTTATAAACTTCTATCATGTCTCCTTTTGAAGGTAAACAATGCCAATCTTTTCAAGTTCTTTGTGGGAGCTGTCCCCGTGCCCTAGTTGTTGCCTTTCTCAGAACTCCTGTCATAAAAAAACTATGTAACTTCTCCATCGGGGGGAAAATTTCTTCCTAACCCTTGTTGGTATTTGGTATGTGCTCTGAAGTATGAGTGTCTATACTCCTCTTAAACTGTTTCCTATTTAATGTAATTGTCAGTGTTTTCATTATCCATATCTCTCTCTAACCTTTTTTGGAATCCTACTATTTATTATTTTTTCTGTGATTTCTTATGACAGTGAGTTTACAGGTTAACTATGTTTTGTTGAAAGGGCTTTTCCTTTCATCAGTTATTTTGTTGCCTTTCAGGTTCACTGAGTATCCCCTTGCTCTTGCATTAGGAGAAGGTAAACATGAGTGATATGAAGACTTTATGCACCTCTATTGTGTCCTCTTATTCTGCCTAGTTTAGAGAGAAGAACATCTTTTCAATCTGTCTCCATATGGAAGTCTTCTCAGACCTCTGATAGCTTTCATTGCCCACCTTTGAATCTTTTTGTTTTCAAAAATAGATATAGCAGAAAGAGTGAGCAGAATTGACCACAGTACGCCAGGTGAGGACATAATTATTTATACAGTGGCACAATTTCAATACTTTCAGTCCTAATCTTTATTCTATCACTTTCTGTTTGTTTGTTTTTTGTTAACATTTTGTATCTATGATACGATTTATTTAAGGCTCATTTGTGCCTGTAAGACACAGCTCTGAATTGAGGAGTAATGCAATAGGGATCACCAAACACACTTTCCTTCACTCCCCAGAGCTACCTGGTATAGTGAAGAGGGCACAAATTGCTACTTCTTGTGCTGCCGACCAACAGGGAAAGAAGGGAAGAACTATAGTTCTGCCTCCTCTCTGTCCTTCCCACCCCTTTGGGATCATCATGCTCCCCATAGCAAGTATGTTAATAATAGCCCCTCCGCTCCTTGCAGCACAGAGGTTTAATTTGCTGTTGACCTACAGACCTAAGGCAGATACCAACTAGTGACCCCAGGGGCAAAGCCTGACATACTGTTTCCCATCTCTTGAGCCATCCATTCCTCTGTAGTAGTAGTTTTTGCTGCTTTTTCTGAAGAAGTCTACATGTGTTAAACAAAGCAAAATGAAAATGAGTCTGTGAATGTGACACCCTTTAATACTCTTCTGGAATCCTTAACCACTATAACTGAAAAGGGAAAAGGACAGATTGCTCGGTAACATTGCTAAAGTAAGCAGTGTGGCAAATTGGAGTCACAAGCTTTAGAAATCTCTGATCTCTCAGGTCCCACTATTGCAGTGTTGGAGAAAAGGTACATTGACAGAGTGGCCTCTAAAGACTATGGTGGCTAACTATTTCCAGTCAACGGGAAATGCTGAATACAAGCTCTATTAAAAACAAAAGGAAGACACAGGAGAGAGTATGGATAAATATGATTTATGTCTATTTCTGCTTGCTTCCACATGTGGACTTTTAGATGCAAATACAATAAAGAAAACATAAAAGTCTGAACACAACAAAGTTGTCTGTCAACATGACTTCTGTGACAGATTTTCTTGCTGTTCAACAATGATTCTAATTCAATTGTTGGCTGCTGTGAAGGAGATGAGATGCCAGAAGCAGAAGCTCTGCAAACCAGAACAAAAAATAATTACTATTAGAGTTGTGCTGCAAACAAACCCCTTGAAAATAGTTACATCATTCTGTTTGTCTCTCCCCCAACTATTTTTTTCTAATCCCTGCCACTGACTCATAACTATATGAAGCAATGCATGTGATGACATCAGCAATGCTCCAGCCATTGCAGATTCCTGATGCCATTACATTCAGGAGATTTGAAAACAAATTTTTATTAAAAACCCACCTTGAACAAACAGGCTTATTAGAAAGAAAGGAAGAGGGAGGGAATTGGAGGGAATTCAAATACATATTTTTAGCTTTTGCTCTATAATCAAAGTATTCTGGACAAATTTGTTTTGCTGGTAATGGTCTGTTACTTACACTGAATTAAGCCCAGTTATGTTAAAGTAACAGAGGAATACACTGGAACACTCTAGCGGCTTTCCAGAAGTCTGACACCCAACACCTACGAACATGGCTTTCCCAGTGATTCAGACCCAGCATTTATAACAGCAAATTTAATTCTAAAAAAGCCTGAAGGGAGCAGACATATGCCATATATGTGCACATATGTACACAGAAAAGATGAAATTCTTAAGCCTGAATCTCTCCTGCATTGCATCTGGCTTAGCCATTTATACCAGTGTACAATGGTTTAAAACAATGCCAGATGAGAATGGTAGCAGTAAAAGCTCCACTTTGCACAGGATAAATGACTTCAGAAGATGCAAGCCAGTGGTGAATCAGGTCCCTAACTCCTACCTGCATGAGAACTGTGCTTTGCACGATTGACTAAGCAGTCCACCAGAAAACTGCCCATCCACCAGCATCACTGGCAGGTTCTGTTCTCACCAGCTTTCCTGATTGGAGTGACAGATGGGGGTGGGTGGGAAGAGGAAGAGGAATCCCTTCTCTTCACAATTATACTATAGTAATCGGCAACATTAGTACTGATTTATATTATAACTGCAAGTGTTGGAATAAGAGATGTGGCATCTGTAAAGCTAGTGTTAAATTGAAAGAATATAAAATTCAGCTCCATGTCTGGGGACATTCCAACAATCAGATTACATTTCATGTACTCAAATGTAGCTATGAGAGAGCAGAAATTTATGACAGAACATTTGATTTTTATTGCTAAATTTTCTCTGCAGCTGGTCTAGAGAAAGCTGCAATAAAATACACCACTTGTACACCATAGTGCCACACAGATTTCATGCATGCAGAATAACACAAGATGCAAAGTCTTCTGAAAACTGACAGTGGGACAAACCTTTTTTTAAAAGGTGCTTCTCCCTCCCCCCCTTGACAATGCAAACACTGGGTGCAAAACTTGCCAATGGAATTTTGCACATGCAATGTTTTTGCACTCTTAGATATTTATTTCTGCAAAACTTCAGGCACAAAAATGAGAATCAGTTGAGGATGAGAGTAAAACATCAGTTTGTGTATTTAAAGGGGCATATCCAAGAGCTGAATATGATTTATACACCTGCCACATAATTGCTGCATAGGATGTGTCTTTCTTCCAGACAGTCTAGTGAATCATTTGGATCTTCTGATGAAGAAAAGCCAAACAAACATTTAGGTTTGAATAATCTGAATTTGAACACAGTTTAATGTTAGTGTAATGGGGCACCATGTAAAATATCCAGACACATCCTCTAACATTGTTTGCCTAGCTCTAAATACCATAGACACTCAACAACCTGACAACTATCTGGTATGGCTTTGTACTTATAAACCACAGGAAGCCCTCAAGAAAAAAGCATAAATGGTGTCATAATGGTTTACTATAATCTAAAATTATTGTTACCATAGATGTTAGGCCCTTGATATTCGAACTTTGCTCTCTTATCCAAGGAATCAATACATGATGCAGGAGCGCTTGCTTTTTCCACCCCTCTTTTCTGCTCACACCTTTATTTCCCAACAGTGATTGCAAGCCATTGGAGAAATCAGGCCAAATCTTGTTCTCAGTTACTCTATCAACTTCAGTGGAATTACTCCAGATGCAGGGCTGCCCAGAGGGGGGAGGCAAGTGGGGCAATTTGCCCCAGGCCCCGGGCCCCGCAGGGCCCCCCACGAGAATATAGTATTCTATAGTATTGCAACTTTTTTTTATAGAAGGGGCTCCCAAAATTGCTTTGCCCCAGGCAAATTGCTTTGCCCCCCATAATCCTCTGGGCAGCCCTGTCCAGATGTACACTGCTTTTAAAGCAGAATCTGACCCAACATGCGCAGCAACACAATGCATCCGGGTATATTGAGAGCTGAATTCTAAAATTGCAAGGATAGAATATCTATAGTATATGAATACAAAAATAACATTGTAGATGACATTTCCAGCTATTTCATCACACATTTATCATCAGAAAACAACAAAGGAGTTATATTTAAAAAAAAAAGCCAATTTTGTTTCATGTGCTGCTCTCAGAGCTAAACAGCTCTGGAAGAAATCCAAATAGAAACTGAGTTGAATAACATTCTGCAATTCAAAGAGTTTGAGATGGGGAAATGGCATGAACTAATGAAATACTGCACAAGTTTAACAAACATGACTCAAGGACAGGATGTTCTAGCAAAAACAGCACTAAAAAGACTCTCTCTTATAAAAGATGAATGGACTATGTTTGACTGCTATAATACTCCATTCCATGAAAAGTTTATTATAAACTGAAGGAACAACATAGCAATCTCTGCAGTCTTGGGGTTAGGTGCAGTTTGTGTCAGCAGAGTGACTTTCTTCTCACCCAGTATTAGCAGAGCTGCTCCACCCCAAAGGAGTTTCATTTTTGGGATAGACAACTTGTTTTGCTTCCTCAAGGACAAATTGATATAGAAGCCCTAAAGACCTGAACCTGCTCCCCTGGTTTTCAATGGGACTACAGCAGACCCAAAATGCTTTAAATAGCTTGTCTGTTTGGATTTATTTTTTACAAATTTTGATGCCCCTAGATAAAATATTTTGATAGCAGATATCTGCTTTTAACATATGTAAACACATAAATTAAAATTAAAGCCAACTGTGCTCCTAGCAGTTTCTCTGTGCATATGTCTAGCAGTCTGTTCTGTCAAAAGAGAGATTGCTACTTTGATTCTGTAGCATGCCACAAACAGAATGACTTCTACACTTTGGTGACATCATGCTGCATATGGGCTACAGCATATGTACTCCATCTTCCATGATGCTGAGGTAAATTTGCACCAATAATATAATACATAGGCACCAGCAGGAAATATGCTGCTGGAGGAAATATGAGTAAGTATCATGTTCTCCTTTCTTTCCTGTCACCCTGCAAACCAGAGTTGGACCTGGACCAAAACATCAGATCCAGATGAAGTTTACAGATCAAACAAATCTATCCCTATATCCTGGGCCAATGGGAGCAAGGTGTCTGGAGGAGGCAGGGGGACTCGGGTAGTCTGTGCAGATGACCCTGTTCCCTGTGGATCATCTGTTTTCCCAGGGTTGGGAGGCCTTGCCTCTCACAACTTGTAGGGTAGCCAAGTCACCCTCCCTTCCCCTTTCTCCCCTACCTCCCCCTGGAAGGTTGGTATGGTGGGAAATTCTGAGAGTGTGGCCTTGCAGAGTTTTCCTCCTTTTTCTGGCCCCTCCCATGCACTTCTTCTTGTATGCTTTGTCTCTAGAAACTTTAACCAAACAAAAGATTCTGCCCCATATTACCAGCCTGGTTCGTTCGAATTATTTGAAGCAGTGCAAAGTGGGAGTAAATCTTTACCAAATTAGAATTCTCCATTCAGACAATGCTGTCATTTTACATTCACTGTGCATAGGTATAAATGTATAGGGTATAAGGCACTGGTGAGTCAGGCCCAGAAACACAGGTCAGGGTTAGAGCAGGTAACAATTACCAGTGACTGACTAGTGGTTTGGCAGGTGCCTCCCCAGTGTTCAGATAATAAAATTTTCATTAATGAGCTAACTATGCCACAACTACGTATCTGTTTTTATAGCATTCAATTTTGCAAGTTTTTCAGTGTGAACCTATTTTGCTTAAATATAAAATGCCACTCACCTTAAACTAGGAGAACAGCAAGCATAAAGAATGGACAGAATACATCTCTGAACCTTCCAAAGATGGAAAGTTATGTCAGGGACACAGAAATAGAACTGAATTCCTTTGCCAATGCTTGTAATTAAAACGTAGACACTCAGTACATTATGATGATTTGCAATCCCACAAAATGTTTGAAATTAACAACCACTGAATCTTAATTTTACTTCTATATTAGGGTTATAGATAGCTATCCTAATGCATGATTAGTTTCTTTCAAATATATCAGCAAGGTTATGAGGATGTAAGCAATACTAACAAATCACACTTCCTATCCTTCAGAAAACATTTTTGTCAAATCTAAATAGCAAGAAAATGTCATTGTTATGATTTAAGGTCTTGCTAACATATCTGACAAATGCAGTTCTTAGCCTGCATTGCATTGTGTTTGACAATTTTGCTAGTGTTATTTTGTTAGCTTGCAGTACCTTGTAGAAATGAAAGCAATGTTAAAACATGCTGCTAGGATGAGCTACTGTTAACTCAATCTAGGAGCATGCTAGTTTCCCAATTGTATTTTCATGTATGTTCTCTCTCAGGGTATGAAATATTACAGGGGAAATAGTTGCGTTTTATTTTGTCTAGTACTGGGTAGCCCTGGTTAGTTTGTGTTCCCTAGAGCAATGGTGCACAAGCAGTCCTGTACACATAGTTACTCCACCATGGAGACTGGCACTGTATAATATAGCTTGGAATTTTTTTCAGAAGTATTCAGGACCCCAAATGATACTTTGAGGGTGTCTTTGTCATATCCTGGGCTCTATAGATAAAATTAGAGCTGGTCAAAACTCTTTTTTCAATTTTTTTTTAAATAAAAAAATGTCTCTTTATTAAAATGTTCAATATTTCAGAATTAACTAAGTTTCTCCCCTTTTCAGTGGCTAAGGGGAGGGGGGAGAGGGAAAGGACATAACCCCCTCCCCCCAAAAAATTCTAAATTGCAAATATTAAATTTTTTGGTTGATTTGAATTTTTGCATTCTTTTTTCTAAACCTGCAGAACAACATTTTTTAAATTCTTCGTGAAAACTGAGTTTTCTAGACCAGCTCTAGCTAAAAGCCTATGTAGCTTATTAACTTGGTAACAAGGGTAAGCTAACATATTCACTTATTACCATTAATTATATTATTTTAAGAGTACAATTAAATATATCTAACACACACACCCTCACCCTACCCCAACCCCCATACACAAACAGTCTCCAGATTCTGTCATCATTCTTGCTCCTTAGGAAGGTTGAGCCTACAGCCTTGCAAAAAAATAAAAAAAAATTGTTTTTCATTAAACAAGATCCACTGTATCCTAGTGGATACAGCACTGAACTGGTTCTATTTCTGGCCTGCTGGATGAGCTTGGGCCAGTCACTTTGCATCCCTATGCCTCAGTTTTCCCATCTGTAAAATGGGGATAATGATGCTGCTCTGCTTTTTAATATATTTAATTAAAGTGTATTGAAAAGCTGAGCCAGGAAAAGTGGGTTGCTCCTGATTCAACTCTACTTTAAAGCAGTGGGAAAGACTGGTGGGCCAGACCTCATGAAACTTGCCCTTCAGAGGCACAGCTGGGAGGGACAGCATGAGAGCATCTTTAAGTTTTTTCTCCACTCCATCCTGGGCCATGTGTCTCATGGTACTACTCAACTAACTATCTGCTTTGTAACAGCAGAGCTGTATCAGCTGGAACTTATCTTCCCTGTCAAGCTTTCTGGAGCAGTGCAGGAGCATGTATACTAACCTAAGGGCAGACTGTGAAGAAGCAGAGCACAAACCCAGAAAATAAAAATGGCCATACAGGGTCAGACCAATGGTCCATCTAGCCCAGTCTTCAGAGGGAATGAACAGAACAGGCAATCACTGAGTGGTCTATTGCCTGTTGTCCACTCCTAGCTTCTGGCAGTCAGAGGCTAGGGCCACCCAGAGCATAGGATTGCCTCCCTGACCATCTTGGTAATAACCATTGCTGGACCTATCTTCCATGAACTTGTCTAATTCTTTTTTTAACTCATTTATACTTTTGGCTTTCACAACATCCCCTGGCAACAAGTTCCATAGGCTGACTGTGTGTTATGTGAAGAAATATTTCCTCTAGTTTGTTTGTTTTTAAACTTGCTGCCTACTAATGTCATTGGGTGACCCCTAGTTCTTGTGTTATGTGAAGGTGCAAATAACACTTCCTTATTCACTTTCTCCACACTATTCATGATTTTATAGACCTATCATAATCCCTTTTTAGTAGTCTCTTTTCCAAGATGAAAAGTCCTGGCCTTATTAATCTCTCTACATATAGAAATTGTCCCATACCCTTAATCATTTTTGTTGCTCTTCTCTGTTCCTTTTCCAACTCTCATATCTCTTTTGAGATGGGACAACCAGAACTACATGCCGTATTCAAGGTGTGGGTGTGCCATGGATGTGAGTTCTATACTTCAATTTCACCAACCAAGTATCAAGTGTAAACTCCTCTAGCACTATAACAGCCTTAACATGGAATTGCTGCTCTAGTACCCAAGGGAACTGTCTATCTTGCCATCCAGGCAAGCATGTCTTTGTGATAAATGGTCCCTTACACCAAAAAACACAACAATCTTCAGGTTACTCCCAATCCCAAAGGTACAGTCACTTACCTCAGATCTCACACCAAAGACCATGCTTGTAGCCAATCCTATAATAAATTAAGTAAAGATTTTTTAACTGAGAAAAATGAGTTTTTATAAGGTTAAAGCAGGTAAACACATGCACACACAAGGTACTAGAAGCTTCTGTGATATGCAAGCTCTGTAAATCCTCTAGGGCCAAATAGCTGAGGATCCTTTGCTTGTGCTTAGAAATCTTCACCCCCTCAGAGTTTAAGCAGCATAGAGAGATTGAGTTTCTTCTGGTCAGGGATTTTTATTCTCTTCCTGAAGAGCGCAAGCTGATGAGACAAATCCACTTGCACCTCTCCTCTTCATGGGGTGGGGGGGAATCAACAAAGTCTTTGTTTCACAATGGCTCATTTGGTTTCAATGGGTCATCTTGGTGGGCAGGACCTAATCCTTCTGTAGGAAGCCAGCATTTTACATCACTTAATGCTTCTTTCCTGTTTGAGTTAGAGGATTACAATGCAAATACTTAATATAACCTTATGACATGGAGTACAGATGTTTATAAGTAAGATTTATACCTGAAGTATCCTACAAGCATTTCATAAAGTCCAAACACATTTTTATAAACTTAACGTTTATTTTAACAATATTAACACACAGGTGAGCCAGTCTGGTTTCCAGCTATATATTTGTCAGTGTTCAGTGACGCCTTGGCATGAGTTGGCACCTGGTCTGCCAGAATCACACTCCCTATTTAGCACTTAGTAAAAGAGAAATTGCTATTATTGCAGGATTATGGAGTGAGGAGACAGGAAGTGGTACCCAAACCTTCCTGAACTGAATGAGCAATATGGTAGTTGTTGCATGCAATTTAAATGCAAGCCCATATGTTTCAGTGGTTTCTCCATAGGGAAAAAGCACCTATCGGACTGAATAAGGAAGAAGCCCACAAGGTGATTTAGAAATTACCCAAAAGACCTATACACTTGAATAGAGAACCAAATCCTTTCCACAGAGTCTGGCTTACCCCCCTGCTTGTTGGGGGACCACGCTAGCCTCCTAGGGGATGCAGCAAACAGCCCACAGCATAAGGGGAGGGCTATAGAGTGCTTTTTGGGGTGTGATCATGGCTACTAGGTGAACTATGCCTTTGATTCCCTTTAGTCTCCCTTGATTGCGCCCTTTAGGTGACAAGCCTGATTTCCTGCACCTCGACTGCGTGGAACTACACAGTCCAACAATTGTAGGGTATGCCTGCACTTTTTGCTGGTGGTGTAATTCCCAGCTCCAGGACAAGACTCATATCCACGCTAGCTCTGATTGAGCTAGTGTAGCTGGTGGGAGAGGCTAGCTGCCCCTAGTATGTGCTTAGCATTTGGGATGCCCCAGGTTCTTAACCCTGTTAACAACACGAGTCCAACTTGGTTTTGGCACATGTAACAGTTTTCCCTTCTTCTAGAAGCCCATGAGAACGTAAGTTTGTGGTGACACAGAAACAGTGTCTTCAGCATACAGCATTATTTCTTCATTCCCCTAAGGTGCCCAGCACGTAGAGCAAAGGATAAAAACAAAAGGCCTGAATGCATGGCTGTTACTTACACCTTTTGAAGTCCCATTCACCTCAGCTAATTCCATCTTTGGCAGAGAGAAATAGACTGCCCCGCTGCAGTTTCTACCTCTCTTCCTCTGTGTTTGACAGCCTGTCAGCTGTTCCCTGTCCTCCTAGCTCACTCAACCCCCTTCCCTTTTCTGGGGTCTTTGAGCTCAGGCTTCAGTCTTGGGAAGACTAAACCATTCTAGCCTGGATGGAGCCAGATAAGGAGTATTCCTCAATAAACAACTTTTCTATTATTTCCTTCAGGATTCTCACCTGTGTCACTGTTTCCTTTCTTGTTGTTTCCCCCCCTTAACAGCTTCCTTTGATTTAACTCTGGCAGTCAAGCAGGTTTCTACCAAATGAATGACATGAGAGAAATATGACTAAACAATACACAACTCCCTCTTTCTGCCCAGGTGTTTTACAACCCAGGGGATGTATAGGGAAGGACTAATCATGGAATTCCAAAGAAGTCAAGGACTCAAAAGGTGTCCAGTTTCTGAAGCCTTCCACACCCATTAACATCCATGGAGCATCTGAGGAAAATGTCTCTCCCTGTGTGTCTGTTACTAATCATGAAAGAATTCAGCAGAAATTGTCACTCTGGTGATTTTTATTAGTTAGTTCTCAACTATCTCTTGCTACATGGAGCAATTAAAAGGGCAGTGAAGTCAGCCAGTATCTATAATAAAGTTTAGATATCTAATCTCCCCTCCCCTTTCACTTTATTTCTGAAACTATTTTTCTGAATCTATTTCTCTTTGCTGGTAATGTGGCATAAACTGTAAAAAAGGTGTGCTGCATAATCTAATCATGACCATCTCAACAAGAGGAGATCATAAGTGTGTTGTGTTCCGCTTTCTTTGTTATGTTTTTCTGCATACTGTTGTTGATCCAACATCTGTCAGTTTCTGGGAATCTGAAGCCAAGCACCAGGATTTGAATTGGGGCTCAAAATAGCAGCAAAAGACACAAGTTTGGGTCTCATTGTGCTCAGCAGGGGTTACGCTCCACAGCAGATGTACCAGAGGGAAAAGAAAAACAGATGTAGATATGGAGAGAGTCAACTCTCTGAACAGTGAAACTGTTCCACATAGCTGGTGTTATATGGTGTGATATGTGGTATTAGCACAACATTATGGTAGGGTGCTGTAGTTCAGTTGTTATTAGTAAGTGTCATTGTGTACTGATTGCAAGCACTCAAGTGTTCAGAAGGGGGAATCAAGGATACCAAATGGGGAAAAACAATACACAGGAGCCTAATATCTTTAAGAGGGTAAATTATCTTTTCCTTGAGAAAGCAGAAAATGTTAATGGGTAAGTCTGCCAAGACATTTTCTAATAGAGGTAAATAAAGGAACAAAAGATGGTTCCAGTCCTTTTTATGTGCAGTTATAGTATATCAGTGGTACTCTTACTGAATCTGTGCAGCCTTGGCATAACAAATCTAAGGACTGCTCATTATAAAACATAGCAGTGGGTGTACAATTGGTGAATTGTGCTATGAAAATTACACTTGTGTTTGGCTAACAGAAAGATTAAATGAAACAAGAATGAGCTTTAAGCACGTGTCCTTGGGGAATTTTTGTAATAAGCTTGACAGAATAGTGGAGAAGGTGGATATGGTGATTACTTTCCCCACACCTGAAGAAGAGCTCTGTGAAGCTCAAAAGCTTGTCCCTTCCACCACTAGAAGTTGGTCCAATAAAAGATATTACCTCACCCACGCTGGCTGTCTTATATCCTACGCCTAATACAGTTATACCAATATGCATACATCATAAGCTTGATATCTTGCATTTCCCAGGACCATGTGCCTTTGCTGCATTAGTTTGTCACATTTGAGCTCACACATACTGTGTGCACCATTATCCCTGAATTTTATTGATATCAGTGTCTGTGTTGCACCCTCTATTGGCTTGTTATTCGCTTATTGTAATGCACTGTCACCTATTTTATACAACAAACCACTTAAATCAATGTATCCATTAGGGGACAGATCCTTCACTATGTCAGGCCAGCTTTGCACTACTCTATCACCAAAATAATGCCCTAAAACTGACTAACCCAGCCACAGGACGATCCTCTCACTCCAACACAGAATACCTTAGATGCTATAGGTCCTATGACACCTTCCCCTGCAATTGGATTTGGGGGGCAGGTAGCCAGAAAACTGGGGTTTCTTTTGCAACCTACCCAAGCTGCTATAATGGCTTTTTGGGAGCATGAGCAGCTCTTGCAGAGTTTAGAGCAGATTTCACTCTGTTTCACCTTGGGCTTGGGGCAAGGGCCAGCACAGAAAATCCACAGGAGTGAGGAGTGCAGAGGTGGCTTGAAGCTGGAAAGCAGTGATGATGAGCATTGCTCGGCTGGAGCTTAGGCTGTGGTGCACAATTTTAATTAAGAAACAAACGCATGGCACCTTTTACAATCGCCTGTTGCTGCAGCACCAATACAATGTGATTTATTCCACAGTTAAGGAAACACAATAGGTTCAATACAACCATGAAATGAACAAAAAACCTTCCTGGTTTCAAGACTGAACTTGATAAATTTATGGAGGGGATGGTATGATGAGACTGCCTACAATGGCATGTAAATGATCTGTGATTGCTAACAGCAAATATTTCCAAGGGCCGGTCATGGGACGCTAGATGGGGAGAACTTTGAGTTGTTGTTACAGAAATTCTTTCCCAAGTGTCTGGCTTGAGGGTGTCTTGCCCACATGCTCAGGGTCTAACTGATCACCATATCTGGGGTCGGGAAGGAATTTTCCCTGGGTCACATTGGCAGAGACCCTCAGGGTTTTATTGCTTTCCTTTGCAGCATAGGGCACGGGTCACTTACAGGTTTAAACTAATGTAAATGGTGGATTTGCTGTAACTTGAAGTCTTTAAATCATGATTTGACAACTTCAGTAACTCAGCCAGAGGTTATGGGTCTATTACAGGAAGGGGTGGGAGAGGTGGGTCAGACTAGATGATCATGATGGCCCCTTCTGGCCTTAAAATCTATGAGTCTATGAAAAAATGCTCTAACAGATAAAAATTTAATTTAAAGAACAGATCAACCTGAGCTAAACCAAATAAATGTGCCTTTCAGCATGCCCTGAAGGCTTCTAGACTCTGGCTTGGGCAAAGGGCCTCAATCAGGGTAAAGCCTCACCACTTACTAGGGAGAGTTTTATCCTAGGAACTGATAGCAAGAGCTTCAGTGGCCTCTCCCTGCCAACAAGCACCACTTCCATCTTTCCTGAGTTGAGCCTCAGCAAGCTTTGTTTTATCAGCCAAGCAATGGAAGAGTCTAAGGGTATGGTAGAATCTGGTTTTGATGACAGTATAGTGCTAAGTAATATCAGCATATTGACAACATTGCAGTCCTAGGTGTCTCTCAGTCTCTGTGTCAGGTGATACATACCCTTAGGGATCCTTGTGATCAAGGTAACCCCTCCATGCTAACTTTCCTAAAGAAGAGAGAGACAACATCCACTTTTGAGGATGGAGGTTAGGACCCAGAAGAGTTCTATTAGGAGCTCAAGTGAAGGAGGTAGGACAGATGCATCTAATTTTCAAAAGCAGTTAGGAAGGGGACAGTCTCCTAAAGAAGCTGCTGCTGGTATGAGAAAACTTTTCTCCATTCTAGGGATTGCTACAAAAGTATGTACTCTTGCTTGCATAATTTGATTGATGAAATTTGTTTGAAAATCCAGTCTAAAGAATGGCAATGCTGTATGAAGAGAGTTTAGTTTTGGACTCTGTCCTACGGTGCTTTCATAGGGTTTTCTCTGTACAAAAATGGTTTCCTGTTTTGTTTGTGGAAAGGATTTTGGAATTTAGCTGGATTTTGCATTGGTGGAGCAGTGCATAGTGGATGAAGAACACGCCAGGATTTGGGCCTTGAAATTAAGACTAGTGATTATTATCCAGTTAATAAAACATCAGTTATATTGAGTTTTAATTGTGATGCTCTCTCTCTCTTGTTCCCAACCAAAGTATTCACCCAGCTTGCTAGGAAACAGATTTATGAGTAAGATAGATGGGCAAAATCCTGAGTGCATTGAAGTCAGTGGAAAAACTCTCATTGACTTCAGCTAATCCAGGATTTCACCTTGGATGTTTTACAGCACTTGAAAGAGAGATTCCCAGTTTAAACTTGTGTGAATCAGGAACTAAGTTTTAAAATGTAATTAATCAAAAACAGTGCTGTAAATAAGTAAAGTCCAACTTCATGGGAAAGTTCAGAGAAAACAGGCCAACGGAAGAAAGAGTTGAACTCTGTTGTCTATAACAAGTCACGGTCTTGCTCAGGTCCATTTTTATACGGCCCCAAAGTTTCTCCCATGCAAGTAGAAACACACTTTGTATTATGCTGGTAGCTCAGAATATTCACTATATTGGCCCATGTATCCCCCTGCCACCCAATCAAAAGTTGAGTCATACAAACCCAAATACACCATTTACCTCAGCAAACTACTGTGCTTTCCACTCTGATCCACAAGGCACAGAATGGCCTGGAGACACAATGAAGGCGCATTGTCAGGTGTTGCAGTAAAGAACCACACTTGAGCAAATGGCTCTCCTAGAAGATGTTTGCAACAGGACAATTACAGCACAACACAGAGAAGCCCACTGACTGCCACAAGAAATGCGTCTGCAGCTGTGTCCAAGCAGAGTGGCAGAGGGAGGGAAAACATACTGACAAATCAGTTAACATAATGGGTAATGCTAAATGTTACAGTCTCGGAAGCGCAGTTGCGTGAGCAAGAAGTGTCCAGTTCCACATCTCCATAGGATGCTGGTATACTGTGTCAGAGGACAAGAGGAGAAGTTGCAATCTGAGGGATTGCCTCTCATCAAGTGATACGAAGGCAAATAAGGTTCTTGAACTGACAGCCTACACAGATGAGTGGGTTCAAATTAACTTCCCCTAATTGTTTTGGCATGATCTCTTGGCCTTCAGGGCACACTGCAGATATATTAGTGCTCTTCAGCTTTTCCAGGAGGAGTGAGTAGATGGTCACTACCTTAAATTGAACAAACTCCAAGAAAGGGGAGAGTGCTCAAATTGAGCTGAATGGACCACTAACTGAGTGGCAACTGTGATGCTAAGAAAGGATGTTCCCTGGATGAGTAAGGCCAAACAGGAATCTTTGGACTCACTAGCCCAGTGTTTCTCAAACTGGGGTCGCCACTTGTGTAGGGAAAGCCCCAGGCAGGCCGGGCCGGTTTGTTTACCTGCACTGTCCACAGGTCCAGCCGATCGCAGCTCCCACTGGCCACGGTTCACCGCTGCAGGCCAATGGGAGCTGCTGGAAGCGGCGGCCAGTATGTCCTCGGCCCGCGCCGCTTCCAGCAGCCCCCATTGGCCCGGAGCAGCGAACTGCGGCCAGTGGGAGCCGCGATCGGCTGGACCTGCAGATGGGGCAGGTAAACAAACCGGCCCGGCCCGCCAGGGGCTTTCCCTACACAAGCGGTGACCCCAGTTTGAGAAACACTGCACTAGCCCATCCAACCTGAAAAACTCAGTGAAACTTAGCTAAAATTGCCAAGTTTCACCTTGTTTCATTTCAAAACCACATGATAAATGGAAGCCAGGTTAAAACCATAACTCTAACTATGATAAATCAAAAGGTTTGTGGCTATTTCAGTGTACCAGGTCTGAATTTTTAACTAACAATGATCTCTGTACCAATACTAGTATGAAATTGATGGCTGAAGCATAACACAGCCTTATCCAGTAGTGGTGATCTACATAAATAACGTCATGATAGGGGCTGGGAACTGAATGCAATTTTAATGTTTCACTACACTGTACAGCCACACACATTATTTAGCCAAATGGTATCACTACTGTACTCAGGAGCAGAAAATCCCTTCCAGAATGCAAAAACCAATGAGCATGATTGATGACAGCAATTCTGTTGCAGAGGATAAAATAAAATAAATCTATAGGATGTCTTCTGCCACCCTTACTCACAGTGAGTAATATCTTACTCTACAAGTTTGAGGAGTAAAGTGCTACTAGGCATGAGTAAAGGAGGCAGAATCTGGCCCTATTTTAATGAGCTAGATCTTCATATGGTGTAAGTCACCATAGCTCCATTGATTTCAATGGAGCTACACAAATTTACACCAGCTGAGGATCTAACCTGTATATTTTAGGAGGAATAATTACTTTTAGTAGCTCCTCCCTCCTAATCAATTCCATTCACTGGGCTAAATTTTGCCCTCTAAGGCAATGTCAGCCATATATGTTCATCAGAGGTCAGATGTTAAGACAAAGAGCAGATGTTCAATTTTTGGCAATTCTACTAGTGCTCCCACAAGTATGATTTCCAGATGTATGCTCACAACCTCTGTTTTAATTCTTCCAAGAACTATTTGGAGAAGTGGTTGTTGTTTTTAATTGTCTCAGCTTTTATTGTTTCAGTTGATAAAAACAGTCCATCTATACCAAGCATCCATTGCAATAGCATAGTACCTAGTGGTAAAGTGATGTGGTTTTATTTTTATTGTATTTTCTAAAATTAGTATAAACCACAGAAACTGCAAAACCCTGCATAGGAAAGGGGTGATAAAGATAAAAGAAAGCAGCATTTATTTTTTCCCCAACCAGTTCCAAATGTGCCACTGTGCCTATTACATCCCATAAACACCAGGGCAATAGCACCAGCTGCTCATTACTCTCAGAGGAAATGCTGTTTCCTCTCATTTTGGCACAAACTACCCCCCAAAAGGAAAACAGTCCTTGTGAGCTGCAGCTAAACATTCAGTCTTCATAATGGCGTTCTATATAAACAATGCTATGTGATATGTCTCTCCTGACAGGCAATTCCTATAAAAATATAAAATAAAAGGATACACTAAACCAACGGGCATAAAAGGCATTTGCATTTGGAAATGTTTCTGGAAGGTAGCATTTTAGAAAATCCACCACTATTCCTCATTGGGTGGCTGGGATAAAGGCTGGCAAGGAACTAAGCACTGTGAATATGTTAATGCCAGTCAGAGATGCCTTGCAGTGGCAAGTCTTGTTTGGCTTGTTTTTCAATTCAGTGGAAAAGCACTAAGTACAGGGTTAAGTTAAAATAGGAGACACATTTGAAATATCATTAATATGTGAGATGTGCTTTGATTCAAAACACTCCTCAGTGCTTTCCAAGTATTCTAAAGCAAACTGGAGAATCAGCCTGTCCGTATTGTAAAGCTGGCACTCCTGAGGATCCCTGTGTCATTACCCATCCATGTACCAAATTGGCCTGGCTAGAGTCAGTCCCATACCAGTATTAGGCTTTTTATTAAATAAAAAATAGAAGGGTGTTTTCCCTAAGCTTTTGTTGCTCAAAGACCACAGCTGCCACATGCTGCTTCTATATTTTTAACATGATCCCGTCTGTTGCCCTCACCACCATCTTTCTGCCAAGCGTGTGGTATAAAGGCTGAGCTAGAGTGGAAGGTTGGAAGGAAAAGAAAGAGAGTCCAGCTGCTTTACCATTAACACTGTATGGATGGAAAATACTGACAGCTGGATGTGAAAGGCTTGTTGAGGAGACAGGGCAGAGGAAGTGTTCCCAGAATGATGTATCAGTGTTCCCAGATAGATCCTTTACAGAGCTATTTGTCTGTGGACTTGAGGAAGAAAGGGAAGAATGAACCGCAGCAGTGAATGGAGATTGGGCAGAAAAGACATGGATTGGAAGATCAGAAAGAGGATAACTGTGATAACACCTTCTAGAAGTATTAAAATAACACCTAGGTCCTTAATGCTACCATTTAAAGGAATTGGTAAATCCTAGATAATCATGCACAAAACTTAAAAGAATAAAGGTAAACAAAAGCCTAATCAGGAGTATATGATGGATAATCTCTTGCAGCAGAGTTGCATAACTGCCAAAAACCCTTTCCTAGTCATGCCCACATTCAGTGATATTTTGGGGGCAGAGGAAAGAAAAGCCATATTACTTTGCCCTGTACAATTACAGGATAAGCAAGTATTAACATTTTAACCAATCTAAAAGCTACCCAGTGAAACAAAGCAGAATTCGAAATACAAATAGTTCTGCACCTGAAGGCTTCCCCGAAATCCTGGTAAACAAACGTTGGACCTGATTGATGTCTGGGACTTGAATCTGCACTGCAGCTGAAAATGAGCAATGTAGGAAATACAATTTTGCACTGAAGGAAAAAAGTTGTCTATTGTGTTTTGTTAGGCTCAAATCCAACTTATAAACAGCCTTATGTTGCATTTCCCCAGTTCTAGTTGGCATACTGACCATCCCTGATCTCCATGTTGATGGTACATTGTAGCCTTATAGAAGCATCCCCTGCAAAAATACTCTTCTGTGATGGGGAGGGTGTGATTCTGCTAATCTTCTGTCTCCCACAGGAGGCTGTCCATAAAGCCATTATATCAGATCCTCAGATGCTGTAAATCAGCAAAGCTCCATTGAAGTTGGGGCTGAAATATAGCTATTCTAATTTACACCAGCCAAGGATCTGGCCTCCTTTCTCCTTTTTCTTCTCTCCTATTCATATTTTTTAGTGTTTTGGGTATACTGGTGAATGCCTATGAGAAATAATAGTTGGTCCAACACTGTCAGCTACTTTCAGTTAGGACACACTTCCCGTCAAACCCTGAGCCATACATTTCAGGTAAAGTACCAGCTGGCATGGGTTAAAAAGCATGTTTGTGTTACTGATATAAAAGAGACAGCTTTGAATTCTCCATGCACAGCCAGTAACATGTATGCAGGATAAGTATCATAGATACATAGTATGCATATTTCATGAAACAATTCAGAGTTAAGCTGAACAGTCCATCTTCAGGCTAATGTTAACAACTAATTGTTTTCTTCACATATTTTGTAATTTGATATTTCCTCTGTTTTGGGTCACACGCTTAGATTACTATAAAAGAAAGTCACTACCAGAAAGCCTGGATCCTTACTAGGACGAAGACAATATGAATAACTGATTTTTTTTTTTTCACCTTTCAAGTGTTGAAGGCATAGGCTAGCATACAGGTTTGGGAGAACTGAACCCCTATTAAACTCGCACCAAAATTGTATTTCTAAGTATTCAAATGCAGTGTCTGATACTGTACGAGTCAAACCCCAAAAAGCGTGTAGCATACACACAATCCTTGTTGACTAAGCATTTGGGACTAAAGTAGCATAGAGGCTGAATTCTTCTGTCTGAAGCCATCTTATAGTTGTAAAGTTCATTGACGTGGAAATATAGAGAAGCTTTCATTGTGGCTAATGGTAGTGTACCTATACTGTGGGTAATTACCAGTATTCAGCCTTCAGTGCTTTGCTGTTCATGAGACTACTGTTTATTCAGAACAGTAAATATAAGGTCTATGACACCTTTAAATGAATGTTCAAATGTGTCTGTGACCATAGATGAGTGGAGTCCCTAGTTTATTGCTTTAGTAAGCATATTTGACTCTGAGTGTCTAGGGACAGTGGAGCAGTGTGGAAGATGCCAGGAAAGCTTTTTGTTATTTCGGCTGAACTAATAGTAATTGAAAAGTGTAATGCAAAGGTAACAATATTAGCTTTGTTTAGCTTTCATTGTATTCTGTTTCATACAGATCATTAATGCAAACATTTAGAACTGATTTTTATGGATCTTGAATATAAATCTGAATCTATGGTGTAAAAGGTTTGTTAGTTAATATATCCTCAGATATCATAAAATCATATTGACTTTTTTATGGTATTGAGTCAAAACCCTGCCCATAACTAGCACAGCCCAAGTGAAAACTAAATGTCTGATCCTGTGAAGTGCTCAGTGACTTCTATAAGGTGCTGTGCACTCTTCACTATCATTCACTTCAATGGGAGTTTAATGCACTCAAACGCCCAGAAATGGACCTCGATATGGCCCTATTGCTATGCACATCTTATGCATGTATTTAATTTTATCTATGTTAGCAGCCTCATTGAAGTCCAAAGTTAAGCATGGTTGTAAATGTTTTCAGGATCAAGACCTATGATTTTAGGTTTTGACTACATGAGAAAAGTAATTATTTCTCTGTGTGACTTATTTTTTTAAGAACCTTTTGTTCTTTTACTTACTTCAAGTGGTTATACTGTTTCTTAAACTAAATGTTTGAGTTGTGCTGTGCGTTGAGGTGCAAAGCACAGTGGACTGGCAGAGATTAATTTATACTTATTTCCTTTGTTGCTGGTAAAAGGAGAATGGTTTTTGAGGGGTGCACTTAATATATTTTAGATTTGTAGGTGAAAAGATTGTTTCCTAATTTGAAACTACAGCTCTTTCACATCCAGGCTGCATAAAGAAAGAAAATGACTGTGCCTTTTGGGAAACAGATTGATAACCAGTAAACATAAAACTGGTCTTGATAGAATGGGGAAAAAATCTTTATTTAATCAGTTTGATCAAATTTAACCTTTGCAAAATTGGGCTTTGTCTGAATAAGTCATGCACATGCCTGCTGTGCAAAAGGAGGAAATCTTCTGTATCTAGGAGACTACAGTCAACTAATCAACAATAACAGTATATTATTTTCCTGTTTTTAAGGTTTTTTTCCTATCTAAATCCTAGGGACCAACTAACAAGAACACAGAGTACCTGTGGTGCCTTTTGATTTACAAGCTTCTAGGGTCAGTCCAAGACTTAAATTTACCTTCTTCATAACTACATGAGAAATGTAATAAAACTGGAAAATCTATGGGGGAAGTTAGCGTAGCTGTCACAAAAGAGTAACAGATCTAGTAGCTGAAATTTTTACTTTAGCAATAGAATTGAAAACATAAATACCAAAATGGTGAGCACCCAAAAACAAAGACATTATTATAAAAATTGCTAGGAGGATGAGTGATGGTTTCCTATTGTATTGCAAAGTAACAGTCCCTCAGAAGTGCAAGAAAGTACCTCATGGACAGATTTTGATACCTTCTTTAACACTAAATAGCTCCTTACTCCACAGTGAGTTCTGTTGAAGTAAATGGGATTACTCATGGAGTAAGATACTTCTCCGTTTGAGAAAAGATTGTAGAATCTGGCCCTCTGTGACTTGAAATGTTTTCCCATGAAGACTCATATTGTCATAGTTTCCACGATGAAAGTCTACTCTTTTGATTCTTAATTGCACTGAGGGGTCCTAAAACCCTTGTGTTATAATTAATATGTCCCAGTTGTGCAATCCTACTGCCTTCCACTGAGCTCATTAACGGTTACATGAGCACACAATTTTTTTTGTTTTTTTATGACCCCCTTCAAAATAAGTTACCATGTTCTGATGCTTTTATTTCTCAAAATAATTACAATAGAAATGCATATTGATCTTATTTATTATGAAAATTAAATAGAGAACAAATGTAGCTTAAGATTTGGGCTAATCACTTTTTACAATGAAAAAATTCTTAGTCAAGCAAGGGCCCAACCTCGAAAGGCTAGAACATGAGCAACTTCTATTGATCTTAATGGGAATTGAGAGTGCTCAGGATCTCTGAAGAACATTTGTCGCCATATGCCACTAGAAATTAGAAATGGGCAAACATGAAAAGGTCCAGAGGTTCTCTTAAGGTCAGAAAATAATCCACAGATTTTCAGAAACTCAGGTATTACTGTGATGAGCGGTATAATAATTTGTCAATATATAAATGGACACAGAAATAAAACCATGAAGAAGCTTTCCGAATAGGAAATCTTTTAGTGAAACTTAATCTGGAGAAATGGAGGGATCTAAGAGGTCACAGAGCCAATTCAAAATGTACAGTGACTCCTCTCCCATCTCAATAGTCTCTATTTTGGCCAGCTATCTATTTCTTATAATAGATCTTCAGCAATGATCAAGGAGCACACATGGCAGATCAGGGGTAGGAGGAAGCTCTCCTTTACACGCCCCTGATCCTGCACTCATTGTGTACAAGGCCAACAGAGGTCAGATAAGGGAAAAGATAATCATACTCATTTAAGCCCACCAAACAAAATAACCTACACCCACATAAGACCTCTCTTACAGTAGATTGTATGGTCTCTGGACTCCTTAGGCTAGGATCAGTTTCTCATCAGTGGGTTCCAAATACACCAGTGGACTCTACTGGGTTCTTCACATTTGGTTTCTCCTCGTGAGGCAAGTATGACCCACTAGGTTTCTTGATATTTGTTCCTCCTTGTAGGGCTCAGATGCCCACTGGGCTCTGCTATGCTCCTTGGACTTGGCTCCTCCTCAAGCCAAGCCACTCACTCAGAGTCCAAAATGAGCCGTCACTCACAGTTGGTGGTGCAGTTCTTTATAATATGAAATTAACAGTGATATCTAAGGTATTATCATTGACCCTCTGAGTTTGGCCACCTTGCACTTAAGCAGGGAGGAGTTTATCTGGCTGGCCGGGAGAAGAAGGCAATGCTTTCTGGCTTGGGGGAGGAGGGAAGATGTAGAGCTGCTGGAAAGAGCAATCAGCATGGTGGATGACTCACCACATAGGAATGTGGGGTTTAAAAAGGTCAGCTGGGCCTGGCCCCTCCCTTCTTTACTCAGAACAGGCTGGGCAGCACCCACCCTCCCTCCCTAATTAGGTCACAAATATGCCGGGTGTTTAGCTATATCTGCTGTGGGCATTATGCTAGCCGTCCCACTAAGGGGGGCTGGGAAGTAATTTTTCCCTTACCACCATATTGGCCAGGTGCAATGGGGGGGTTTTCACCTTCCTCGCAGCGGGTTCAGGTAGGCTCGGTTCATGCATAGCATGACGGGCGGTAGGCCATATGTTGCAACTCTTTATTTAAGTGTATAGCGGATATTCAGTGCAGGTACTCCATAAATTAAGGCACAAAAGGATGAAAAAATGGCTTGGAAAAGGAATTAAGGAGAGGTGCTTGGTAATTGAGCAAGCCGGGGGCAGTTGCGGATTCCTATGACTGGTACAGCAGAGAGCCAACCTCCCCATCATTATAGTCCACTTTAACCCGTCCTACGAGGGGGCGTGGTCGGTAAGGTCCCAGCAAGGGAATTGCTGGAGGGACCTGGTCCTGGCAAGAAAATTGCTGGAGGGACGTGGCCGAAAAAGGGGTGGAGGAAGCTGGTGAAAGCCCCCCCGAACTGGCTGGAAGTGGTAAGGTCCCGGCAAGGGAATTGTTGGAGGGACCTGGATAAATGGGGAAGGGGAAGCTGTGGAAGCCCCTCCTCCCCCCCGGAATTGGCTGGAATTGGTAAGGTCCCGGCAGTGAATCTGCTGGAGGGACATAAATTTTGCACCTGCACTGCACACATTTTATCCACTGGGTTAGTCCCAGACATGTGTCAATAATAAAGTTGCGGCCTGATTAAACCCATATCTAATGTCTCCTGTCATTCTTTCAGCATAGCCAGACAAAGCACTCATTAATGGGTCAGTTCACACCTCACAAAGTTGTTGCAGATTCTGTAAATGCAGGTGGTGTCACTGCACAGGTTATATTTCACATTTTCAAAGCTAGCAACAATAACAGATTCTAGAGATCATGAGAGGTGCTGGCATGCCATGCTGGCATTTACCAGCTTAATTCAAGACCTGAAGGTCAGTACTTAGGTGTCAAATAGAGGAGTTTAAAGGCTGCTGTAAATTACTGTTGGTTCCAAATGGCCTCAAAGGGCCAAAATGGAGCCAAAGATGTTGAACATACGGCAGCCTTGGACATGCCTGTCTTGTTCTGGGGCAGCAACAGAGAGAGAAGAAGCATAGTTATAGTTATACCAGATCCACATCACAGGAGCATCCCCCTACCCTGCGGTGATCCTGTCAGGCCTGGGTTTGCTGTCCCTACAGCCAGAAGCCACTGGAAGCACAGCACAAAGTGGCTACTCCACATCCAGGACTCTGACTTTTGGACTTTATTTTATTCTCTAATTCCTTAATTTCAAATTCTACATACTTCATAGGACATCCTCCCAACCCATTAAATTACTATCTAGCCCTTTGACTGTCTCCAAATTTATCTGAACTTCTTGTCAATACTTTTCAGTGAGTATTTATAAGCCACCCACCTGCGCATGAATTATCTCAATCCTCTCTCACCTGGGAGATTTCAAATATTGTAAGGTAGACTGCCACTTAGAGAACAAACTGGGTCTTGTTTGGGCAAATGTGCCCAGAAAATGGATTTGCAAAATTTTTAGCAAAAAATGGGCTCCAATAGACTTTGAGGTCTGAAAATGGGGTAGTTTTCTTTTGTTTGCATTTATAACACACGTCTGTGTTGTTGTAGGGACTGAAAGGAAAGTGCTGAATGCTAGAATTCTTATGCATTCCAGAACTCAATCAGAAGCAAGTGCCAAAAATCTCCTGAGGGAGCCAAGTTTTCAGTGTGGCTAGTTCACATAGGCATCCAAAATCTGAGTGTTTACTCAGGCTCAACTGAAGCTCTGAACTTTTTGAAGTTCATCTAATGATTCCTCTTGTTCATGTCATCTGTCACATTTGAAGTCACTTGCATATTTAAGCAAGTTAAAATAATTATAAATTAATCTGTAATGTAAATTTGAATCTATTTGAAATTGGTAATAATGAAATCTAATTATTTCATCATGGGATTCTTTTGTCCATAATCTGGTAAAGGTCAGAAAATTCAGGAACTTGGGTTTGGTAAAGTCATTGTCACCAATGTACATGCCAGTTTCAGAATTAGTTGTGTATGTATGTGGTGCTTAGTTCTTATTGGGAGAAGGTTGACTACTGTAGAGTCCTGACATTTTTTTATGGTATAATTTCACCTTGGAAACACAGATATAATGTTGTGCCTCTCACAATTGGAAACAATATGAAATGACTTCCCAATGCTCTTGGCAGACATTAATAGCTCGTATGATGCAAGAAGTGACTTCTGAGCGAATAGAAAGCTATACAGGCTAAATTCCTTCTGTGTCAGTAGGTCTGTAGCAGGCAGGTAATAAGAATGTAAAATACTATGGGCCTGATTTAACCCCTCCATTGAAGTCAAAGGGAGTTGGATCAGGCCCTTAGCCATGTGGCTAGGTGGGCATGCCATTTCTCAAGATAGATAGATTTAAAAAAAAATTAATGATTTGTCAGTGATAACTCAAAGCTAGATTTTGAGCTATAATAACCTCTAGCTGAATTAGAAACTGCAACAGCCACATTACTTACCAGATGGGAAAACAGATACCTTTTAGTTGACCTAACAGCTAATCATATTCCTCCATGTCCCTCTTTAGCATCCTCTTTTTCTTGAACTGAATATTGATAGTTCACTCTGTATAAATCAAAGGAGTCTGATGATCAACAAAAACTTCTTAACAATGAGCATCAATAAGCACATGACATAACATCTAGTAGTTGTGTGCTTTTGTGTCTTCATCATTGCAGCCAAGTCGGTTTCAAATTTGTGTATCCAAAGTGAAAGCAAAGTGTCTGGACTGTGTGTTTGCAGAGACAGTGTGTGGTGAGTGTGTTGTGCTGTGACATCAAAATAGTGTACATTGCTGTACAGAATAGCTGATCTGGAATTCTTCAAAATGTCTTTTTTTTGTTTTGGACAGAAAATGCAGCTTCTGTGAAATCAATTTTTTTTTCACGGGCAAATTTAAATTTTGCCTTGTTTTTTCCTTTGTGTTGGGGAAAATGGAAACAAAATATTTTGTTTCAGATCAGGTTGACATTAATCTCTGACTTGCCACAGTGCCTTGTGGAAATTGTAGTTTGAGCATCTCATGTCCCCATATTCTTATAAGGGCTGGGCTCCTGTCTGGACTATATCTCCCATAAAATGATATATTTTGATTTAGAAATGTTGAAACATTTCATTTAGATCAAAAATGTCAATTCCTGAATCAAAAGTTTTCAAAATGTTCTGTTCTATGTAAAAGTTTGATATTTCAATTATTCGTTGCAATTCAGAATGAAAACAAATTTCAAAATATTGGAATTTTCCACATGATGGAAAT
The DNA here is from genome assembly GCF_028017835.1 of Emys orbicularis. Taxonomy (NCBI): domain Eukaryota; kingdom Metazoa; phylum Chordata; order Testudines; family Emydidae; genus Emys; species Emys orbicularis. The sequence continues at coordinate 76,973,813 of NC_088691.1, read as the reverse complement.
TCCAGTTTTCAACCAGCTCTGCTGTAGAGGTGATGTTATTGCATAGCTACATTATGGAGAAAAGTCCAACTTTTGCTGTATTTTGTGCTAATTAAAGCTTTTTCATTCATGCATGATAGAGTAAACATTATTGCTATCATTGCTTGTCATTGCGGTAAAGAAGGCATTACTGTCAAGCAGCTGCATGACTTACATGTTTTATAAATTGTATTTCTAAGGACTGATTTTAGAAACAATTTTGTTTAATTTCAAAATTCATGCACTTTGGGGGAAAATGCTGAATAACCCAATTTAACCTTAATCATATTTTTGTCTCAAGTGTCTTATAAAGGAAATTGCTATGGTCTGTAATATCAGAGTGGTAACAATTGTGTGACAATATTTATAATAATTCTTTGTTTAAATCTTTAGGCACTACATGATATTGTTCAAGTGTTAGACTGCTAAACAGACACCAGAGAATTTAGAAACTCCAGTGACTGCATGACTACATTCAATATCTGTGTACGTTTTTGGTGGTATTTTGGGGCCACACAGTAATTTGTGGAACAAGTAGCTCCAGGCATTCTTAGAGGTATCTTTTGAAAAGCCCATCCACCAGAAGAAGACAGCATTGCATCCTGCCACTTAATATTTCAAACACTTTTGAAAGTATTATTTGCTAACTTTAAACTACTTAGTATATGCAGAACAGTAAAGAAACCTATTTTACTGTTTTCTGATTTTGAAAATCATGACTCTAAATATTCCAAAGATCTTTTCCCAAGCAGATTTATTTTTTAATTCTGTTGCGAGGGAAGTACAATGTGTGTTCTCTGTCCATACTGATGTGATGGGAGGAAAACACATTTTTTCCAAATGAATAGATAATGTTTCTAGTACAAAAACAGTTAACTGAAGGTTTGATATTTACAAAATATCATAGAATGTAATGACTTCAAGTTTTTTGTTGAATATTCATTAAATATCCTTTCCGCATAGGGCATATAAATCCTGTGAAATGCAATGCATATACACTTTAAAATTTGACAGAAAATACTCATATTTCTAAGATAAAGGTTTTTTCTTTTTTAAGCATTCTCTCAAATCATATATAATCAGGAACATTGGCAACACTTGCTGCTAAGAGAAGGACAGAGTGAACATCAAGAAATCCAAATGAATTCAAACCCATTAAATGTAATGGTGTGGTAAATCTCACTATACCATCTGCTGTAGAACACTGATACACTATTGGAATTCCACATCTTATTTACATAACAGATAAGAATGCGTTAGTAGATTTATATGGCAAATGAATACCCGGAGACAAAACTAAGTTTCTAGTCTATTCACATCTGGGGAACACCTACATCTGTAGAGCTTATACTGAAATTACAGTAAGATAGCCTTTCCATGGAAGACCATGCTACTTCACTCAGATATTACCCATTTAACAAAGAAAATCAGGACCAGTCCCTTGAAGCACTGGTGGGAGCTGAGCTACTTCATCAAAAGAAAACATAACCTTCCCTAAATTAGTACACATTTTTGAAGGAATTAACATCAAACATTCCGACAAATAAGGTGTATCATATTTAAAACATCTGTGCTCTGAGTTCAGCAAATCACCCTGTGGCAAAGTGTGAAGGAAAATATGCCACAGATTCATTTTTGCCCTGTCTTGCATATTTAGGTTGACACTCTTCTTTATAAATAGTGTCCTAGCATTTTCATTTATTTAACACTGAAATAGAGTGGAGCCCACAACCCTCTTTTATGCCATATCATATCATGGGCATATCCTACACAGCTGAAAGTCTATGAACTGTAGAGACACAATACGTTACACCGTGAACCTTCTCTTGCGACTCTTAATCATTCTATTTAAAATCAGGAGGCTCACTTGGAAACGGCAAGGACCTTAACTGATTTGACAAGTGATTGATTAAACCCATTGCTTGTCAAATCAGTTTAAATATTTATCTTCTAATACATCAAAAGTGCACCAAGCAGCTGACCTGGTCAAAGAAAGCATTTTATGCAGGATTATTAACAGATTGCTTCAGTAGCAAACTCATGTTACTTTAGTTTGGAGACCTCTGAACCAAAGTCAATTGACAGTAATGTATTTGTAAAGGAAGATATTTAAATGACCTCTCTTCCATTTAAATCAGACAAGCAACCTCTGGATCCCAAGCCATAGTTGAATGTTTAAGAGAAGATTCTTTATAGCTGAACCATACCCAAGTGTGCCCACTGACAGCTTTTCTATTGTCAGAAGGACAATGAACTTTTTCTATTGCCAGAAGGACAATGAAATTTGTTTTCATTCTGAATTGCAATGAATAATTGAAATATCAAACTTTTTCATAGAACAGGAAGTTTTGAAAATTTTTGATTCAGGAATTGACATTCTTGATCTAAATGAAATGTTTCAACATTCCTTAATCAAAATATATCAGTTTATGGGAGAACTTTTGCTGACACACATGCTATAATAATTGTTATATTTTCCCTGGAATACATCCTTGGGCTCGCTTTTGGCCTTACTTTAAAGGTGGCTGCTTGTAAGCTAGATATCTTAGCCTGTCACCAAATCCTTAGTATCAGTTCCTAAAATATGCTGCAATAATTTAGCAGTGCAGCGATACTGATCTTAATGGAATCAGACATCGGTAGTTATGCTATTTCCTCTATGGATTCTGGATTCTTCTATTGAACATTTGCTAAAACAGTTGTTCATCAGCCATGCACATATTCCTGCCAAGCTACAGGAAATTACTTCTATTCATGTTTTTAATTTCAGTCCCCAGCAGAAGTGCATCTTTTCAGTTTGGCACTCAGTCTGGTTTCATAAAAGAAACATGGTCTTGTACAATAATACAGAAACATTTGTTTTTTCTTAGGTTAATAGCTGGGCTCTTATGACAGCTTTCTTGTTAGGAATGGAAAATTAGGGCAAATATCCCAATTATATTGTTCTATATTAAAGCCTCATTATTTAGATCTTTTATGTTTAAACAAAAATATAGCTCAGAACTCCTAACTAAATTCACCTTGCTTGTTTTTAATTGTATGCTCTTCAAAGCAGTGAATGTTTTCTTCTGTGTTTGGAAAGTGCTAGCATGCTTTGGGTGATGTCACAATCTTAATAATATAGATTATTAATGATTAATGTATTATATTATTGATTAATTTATGTTCAAACAAAAATTTAGATATGTCCCTTGAAACAACTGTGGTTACCACTAGTTTGTTTATCCTGTATACATTTTGCAATAGCGCTAGTGACAACTGCTAGTTTAAATAAAGAAATTCAAGTAGTTGTTCATCATAAACATTCTTAGGGCTCAGTTCTCCACTGTGCTCCAGCAAAGCATGGAGAGGGGAGGCTGACAGAGCTGATCACATGTCTCTCATTTTTCTCTGCTTGGTCCCAGAGTAACTTAAAAATTGCAGAAGGAAAATGCATCTTGTTCTACTGGCAGAAGAACTTCCACCAGCGGGGAATTGGGTAAAGTGGAGACTTGCTCTGCTATGCCCTTATGCCTCTCCTTCCCAGGCTTGGTCCTTCTCCTGCTGTGCCTTTTCCCTCCCACTTGTGCAGGGTGGCACTGCTCCAGCCTAGAAGATGGTGGCAATGGGTCACAAGGCCCCCTCCTCCAGCTTTACACAAGTGCAAGATTCCGACTATGCCAGGGAAATTCTCTAGGGAGAATCTCAACAGTAAACTTAGTGGATTGGAGAACCTGACCCATTTGAATTTGTCTTTTTTTGATTAATACTAATTGCCTGCAAACTGTGGTCCTGATGTTGCATTGTGATCTAGGAGCAGGCTGCTTCACATACATGGAGGTCCACTGAGATCAGAGAGGCTCTGCGTGAGAGTGGGGAGGGCAGTCAACTTGCATATATGACAATGTTGTGAAGATTTTACTGGAAGTCAGCGTAGCTAGCCCAGAAGAAGTAAAGACTCCTCTATTCTATTCATCAGACATGCTTAGATGAGTTAGAGGCTCCTAAGTCTTTATTGTCCAACTACTGTATTCCTTGTGCACCCACTTCTCTCACTGATTGGACTATAAGTATCCAAAAAGGCTAAACATGAAATGCATTATTTGAATTAAGATATGAATTATAGCCAAGGAGGGACTTTCCTGGGGTTTGTTTCATAAAACATTTGCTGTGAAAGTGAACATTTTCAAATGGAAGTTCCACAACTAATGTTGGTATGCTGAACTTTGCTCATTTTAGTGCAATTCAGTAATATGCTAGAACACTGGAGAGTATTTTATAAATTTTATTTTCATCATAGCATACTTAGAGTGAAAACACCAGAAAATGCAAAAACTATAAGCAATTTGTTCGATCCCTCAGTTCCCCAGCTATTTAGCTATCCAGGACAATGTTGTGTTTTGGGATGACCGTTAATTTTAAGCACGTGGCTTATAAGACACTGATGGTCTAGCTGGTTCCCTTTTCTCTGGATGGATGAACAAGGATGTCTTCCTAGAGATTAACAAAGTGTCCTACAATATTTTGATAAGCACTCAGTTCAGGTGCTCATTGATTCCCCCCCCCCTTACCTTAACCAAAGACTGGGTTGTGGCTGGCCTCTGAGAGAGTACTCATGGACTGCGACAGCTGGGTGCAGAGATGAAAGGGTGATTTACTTTCCTCTGCAGCACAAAGAAAGTGGGCCCAAGGACACTAACTCCAGTGCCATCCCTCATGAATAAGTGACTCTCCAGTAGGCCAAATGAGGGCAGAGGTCCAGAGGCCTCAGATGCAATGGAGGCCTCCATGGCCACCAGCCAGCAATGCACTAGAAGTGGCAGAGGGGAAGTAGCAGAAGGAATGATTTACGGCATGGTCCCCCTCCAACTCCTCCCTTTCACATGCTACAGGGCACTGAGCGTGGGGCCACTGTGTCCCAAGAGGGCTCTGGAATGCTGCCCTCAGAATGTATCTTGCCTGCCCAGTCAGCCTCCCCCATTAGCTGCCTCCCCAAGCCCATCTACTGGGTGGTGGAGCTGCACATTCCTGAGTTCCCTTGGAGGCCTCCACAACTACTAATGACTCATCACACCTTTGGAGGCTGTGTGCATCCTATACTTTGGACATCAGAGCCTATGTTCTATCTAGTCAACAGAACTCTGCCAGACACTCTGACTCTCACAGCAACAGCAAACAACCAGTGACATTGATTCCACTGTCACACCAGGCCTTCTATCTTCATTTCCTTGATCCTTAACTTCACCTACCACCCTGTTCATCCTCTTCCCTAAGTTCACATCCCACCTCTCCATCTCCTTGCCTCTTCATCCTCCCATACACTCTTAACTTTACATATTTTCTCTCCTCCTTGTTACATCAGTTTAGCCCCTCTTATTACTCTTCCTCCCCCAAATGTGTTTAAGTATGAATAGGTATCATAGTAATTTCAAGACATGCACATGACATAGAGTGGTCACATGATCTCTTGCACTCCCTTTCCCCTATCACTCCCCACTTTTTGTTGCTCTCACTTATTTACATCTTGTCTTATATTTAAACTGTAAGTTTTTTATGACAAGTAATGTGTCTTTCCTATTTGCTCATGAAGCACCTACTGTATTTTGGGTTCTCATAAAAAATAATGAATAACAATAAAAGGACCAGACACAACTGCAGTCTGTGTGTGCACACCTAAGTTTTTTTTGGTTTCTAGCCAACCCAAAAGACAAGGATGTGTGAGCTAAGAGGCATAGCTGAGCTAGCTGGTGTAGAGCAAAACACATGTTATGCCTTAGTGGGGGGCAGAAGTTAATGCATTAGATTTTTTTGTTTTATTCTTGTCTGGCCATCTATTTTTTTCTTTAGTAAGAGTGCTGATCCATTACATGGATGCTATACAGTCCTGTTGCTACCTTAGACGTCCTTTCACCTAAAATGAATATAGTTGTCTTTTGAGGTTGTTCCACAGATGACATCAGTGGCTGAAATTTGTGGAGTTTTGTGATAATACCGAGTACCTTTTTATTCCAAAAATTTTATGATATTCTGATAACATTACATTTATTCACCATGCAATTCCAAGTCTTCCACTAACATGAATAAAACACTTACCTTGTTAGAAGGAAAATTGGCTTCAATTAAAGGGTTTAGGTCTTCTAATAGTAAATGATGAAATAACAAGACTTTGCAACTTAACATTCAAATGAAACCCAAACCAAAATTATTTTGATTTGCTATGCCCAGGATGACCAAAAACTTCTCCTGACCTTTGGCAATCAGACCAATATACCATTAAAGATGTACTGCATTTTATTTTATGGTACATCATCCAGTGCTGTGAAGTCAATAGCTGAGCACACACAGCATAGTACAGAGGTGCTCTACAAATGCAGAAGTAGGTGCAGCCACTGAGCTGAAGATCTTATAATCTAAGATGAACTCAGTGCAAAGGGTGGTGGAGGAGGAGACGATCAACTATACATGTAAATTACATTCTATGAGCTCATTCTATTAAGGCACATTTTTCTATTTTTTATTTTAATTTTGTAATTAAATATTGTCTTTTTCCAGTTGCCAGCAGATGCCTAACCCAGATGCTCATCAGCTTAGCCCTTAAGTATTGGTTGATTCCTTGTGTCTTGGGAGAATCTGTGAGTGGTGAAAATGCAAGTATTTTTTACAGCACTCAAATAGCCTAATATATATGCAGTTAGTAGAAATTGCGGACCAGAGCCTCAGTTGTAGGTGAGGTGCTAATAGCACAAGTCACGGAGGCAACAGGGGGTCACATAGATGATATTGCCACCTACTGTTGGGTGACTATATACTTGTTTGCTCTCCAGACAAAAGTTAGAGCAGCCTCCCAGCTTCTTTAACTTAACATTAGCTGTTAGTGGCCCTAATAGGCTGAAGCACCAGCCTGGGATTTGCACAGATTTAAGGCATCTGGTTCACATACCTTTTCCCCCCTAGCCACACCACCTACGCCATTAGCAGGGCAAAGGATAGCATAGGAGCCTGACACTATGCCACCTTACCGAGGTGATCCTCCCAAGGCCAGATATGCCAACCTTACAGTCTGTTCCACTAGTGGTACAGCCCACATTGACCACTCTATGGATGTAGCCCATAGAATTTACCAATATTCTGTAGTATTTTTCATATTTGGTAGAATTGTTTTAAATGGAATACCTTTGGATCAACATAATCAGAAAATTAGAATGAGAGACTAAAATTAAATTCTCAGTCAGAAGTACTAGTAAGCATGGGTATACTACCATAGTGTGTGTGTTGACTTTCCATATATAATTTGTGGGTTTGGATTTTCTCACTGCACTAGAAAAATTTGTTTGCAAATGTTTTGATAAAACAGCCCTGTGTGCAAGCCTTTGCCAGAAGAACTGGCTTAAACCTTACCCCAGATTTGGATATAAACCAAAACTTTTTTTTTTCAGAGGTTCATATCAGTTTGATTTAAAACCTTTTTTATTTATCATTTTTATTCTTCTGATATGCTTGTCTGCCATCAAATCTGAATATTCTGCTTTAGACCAGATAGGAAATGGGACGAGAGAGCATGTTTTTGTGCTATTTCCCACCTAGCTGAAGCCATAGAAATGTCATGGAAAATGCTATTTTCTGCCTCTGTGGTTGTTGTGCAAAATACTGCTGTATGAATCCCTCTACCTGCCATTTCAGGATGAGAAAAGGTTGAGTGTCTGAGGAGTGTGGGTGGTGTTGGTGCGAGTTTTATAGCTCCTGCTGCCTCAGAATAAGTGTGGTTGGCTAATTTTAAAGAGAAAAATAATATAACTAAACATATTTGTAAGAGCTAGTAAATAGTGTTTGGTCTTTGGATTGGGCAATCATGTATTTTGAGTGGGTGCACCATGTGCTCTTCACAAGGTATACCCTTGTTTTCTGCATATCAAGGGAAGCAGCATGTCACTGGCCTTTGATACCTTAAAAGGAATATACAGTTCATGCAGGTTAGACATGCTCCCCCCTTCTTTCCCCAAATCCTTGCAGTATATGGAGTTACATATGGAGCTAGGCACAAGTCAAGAAACACAGAGAGGGAGGAGGAGAGATCTTCCCCACTTTCCTCAGGTTTTGGGTTAGCTCTGCAGAGTTTACCACAGCCTAATGGCTCTGTGAAACATTGTGTCCTTCACCATGAGGCAAAGGGGAGAAGACAGAGACCTGTGCCGTGCAGGGGCACAGTTTCCTTCAATCCACTCATGCCCGGCCCTCTCTCATGTCTTCGCACACACCGCCTCGTTGGGTGATCTTTAAGAACAGGGGTCTGCACTTCAAGGACAGTATGCCCCTCCCCACCTTCCATATCCAGCCCTCCCACCCCTTTAACAGCAGAACTAGAATGCTGTTGCTCTTTGCGGGACTTCTGCACCACAGTTGAGAGGATAGACTTGCCCCACATCGATTAGCTCAGGGGAATAAAAATAGTTTCCATGTATAGCGGACATTATTGTATGGGATATGCACACTGTATGTTTGCATATATTTTGTTAGGCTGTGCAGAATAAGCTGTCCTATTCTTCTTATCCAAGGAGAGTGTTATTCATAATCTCGTTGAATCAGGAATATTATTGCCAAGCATGCTAAATATGCTACTCACAATATGCAGTGCTTCCCCTTGTCATTCTGACACATTAACTGCCCTGGGTAAATGGTTTAATTCCTTAGGTAGTCATATTACAGTGTCACCAAACAAATAACCTTTTTAACAATAGTTTAGATCTCTACGTGGCCATTTTCAGTATGCGTTTTTAGACCATGCTGTGTGGCACCCACTGTAACACGGGAATGTTAAAATGATAATACTTGCACAATTAGATTTCCCAATACACAGCTACTTATTATTGGGAAGAGCCTATATAAAGCTGAACGTTTTGGAAAACAAATCCTTTTATTGTTAGACATTTGGGGGGAAAACATCCTTTAGTTATTAGTGCAGATTTTAAACTGACAAGTCTCAAAGGCAGAATACTGACTCTTTGATCTTAAAAGGGTTGTAAAAGGGTGGTCTCACTTGGGTTTGTTCAAATATTTGCAGGTAAATGCTGATAATCCAAATGGAATCAAAGCTGCAGAATTTAGCATAAGTGATTTGCATATCAAGAGCCTCAAAATAAATACCAATTCAGATATCTTAAATGTTGTAGAAAACTAATGACTTCAAACAAACGTAGCTAATGGTAGAGCTGAGCCAACCATTTATAGCGAACATTTTATTTGATGAATTTTACTTCTTAGACTATTCATGAATTGTTCATGTCTAGAGTTGTCACTTTTTTACAAATTGTTTTTCTATTTGTAATTCTTCAAATATTTCATGCAAAGAAATTTCAACGTATGGATTGCTCACACACTATTCACCCTGAGTATATGTACTTGGTCCTGTTACTTATTTTATTTCATTACTAAAATGAAATAAACAAAATAAAATGAACTAATATTTCATTACTAAAATGACTTATTCACATTATTGTATATCTATCTGGCTGAGAATAAATGTAATAAAGTGGAGGAAGATCTGATCAACATAATGGAGCCAAAATCTTTGAAAATTCTGCTCTTAAATCCATATTTATTCTGGGTTTGTGACATCACAGTTCATTCCCCTGCTAGGTCACACATTCAATATTATGACTCAGTAACCAATGCAAAGCTTACTGGCAGACCAAACAGGGACACATACAACTTCACTGCAGCACCGCATAATAGGAGAAGTTAAAGAGAAGTAATATATAAATGCTACTGCTGGAGAAACTGACAAAATAACCAAATAAAAAAAATGTTGTCCATTGTCAATTCTCATTCTTCACAAAGGGGAAAGCCAAAAACATGCAGTTTTCTACAAAGGCAGCACTCCTAGCATTGGAGATGGGATAGAGTGCTGAGGGCGGCACTTGGCAACTACATAGCTCCAGTCTGCCTCCTGATGATGGCATTACACTCTGACACTAAACTTCTCTGTTAGTGTTGCCAGAGCTCCCACAGTTCAGCACCTGCAGCCCAGCTGCTCCCCTGCTGCTCTGAGTTACTGAGGTTTCAATACTCTGCTTTGTCCACTTTTTTGACTCACTAACTTGCTGCTTTATTACTTTATTGCTTGGAGATCTACACACCTTTTCACTGCCTTATTTTGCTGTTTGCTCAGTTAACATCCAAACCACCACAACTCACCTGGCTCCAAAACTTCCATCTACTCAGTAACAATATTCTGCCATTACTTTTTCACCTTGCTTCTCATGATTTTTCTTGGACCTATTCTTTCCTCTCTCTTCTTCCTTCCCTTCTTCTCTCCACAGACCTTGTATAGCATAAGTAAGATATCCAGACCTTATCCATAAGGAACTGGACTGAGAACACCAACTCTTTTCACACAGAATATCAAACAGCCATCAGATGGTAACAACTCTTGGTCACTACCTACAAGAATCAAATTCAAAGCAGTGACCTCCATATGAAAGGTGTCCTGAGTAGTCCTTACTTTTTTGAACATATACAAGTTTTCATTTCAATTCTGCATAACCCTGCCTTAAATTTTCAGATAAATATATGGGCATTCGTATGGCTAATTTACATGTTCAACTACTGTAACTGCATGTGCAGTGCATTAAAAAAATAAAGAGAGTGAAAGAGACCAATTTTACTTCTAACTGAAATATTCCCCTGACTTTGGAAATTGTTCCTCCTACTTTTGCCCAAAATAGCCCATATCAAATTTCCAAAAATGTGTAATGAATGTGCAAATGACATATCTACGTGCAAATAGGGCTGCTAATGAAGAATCTAATGATCTGATTGCAGGTACAGATGTCCACCTGTATGTGGATATCCAGGGTTTTCCATGAGCAAATCTTGTAAACATACTTTCATAAGCTTGCTTAAGGCCAGGTGAAAATTTGACACTATAGGCCTGACTCTCATCTCACTTACATGAATGCAAATTAGGAGTAACTCCAATAGAACTAGACTAGTATATAAGATCACAATCAGGCCTTATACATCTCAATAGTAATAAAGAGGCTAGTAGATATATCATATTTTGTTTCTACCAATCAGAGTGTTTAGCTATGGCATAATAGCTTGTTTATTTTCTTGCTAATGAAAAGATACAAAATTTAAACACGAATTAAGTAATATACAGCATCTTTTGACCAATTAGTTTTATATACAAGTGCATTGCCATTTTTATTGCAGTTGCGGCCTGCTCTGGTGTGGTGCTGTGCTGAACCCCTCCTTAAGAGGTGCTGCGAAATCTCAACTCCTATTGAGTTAAGGATGCTGAGCGCTTCATAAAATTGAGCCCATGGTTCTCAATGGCATTTCCGTCACCAGAAATAAATCCTTTTAAGAGTTTAACTTATGTTGAATGCTGTCCGTCTGGTCTCCCTAAATCTAATTGAAATGCAGAATGCTCAGTACCTCACAGAGTTGAGCCCTAGGTACAAAACCTTGGGGATTTCAAAAACATAGTCCTAGGTTCCGATTCTTCAAATATTAATCTGCTTGCTTGACTTTCAGAGCATGAGTAGTTCCACTGATTTATATAGGGCTACTCACATACTTAAAGATAAACACGTGTAAGCATTTGCAGGAGCAGGTCTTAAAATCAAAAACAGGAAAAATTCTAGTAGTGTATTCTCATTTCAGTGCTGGAGTATTGCCCTCATTTTAGTGCTGGGGTATTGCCCACATAAGTCCCTGTAAATTGAAATAAGACTCTCTCTCTAGGTTTATGCCACTTTGTTTTTGCTTTACAATCATTGTCATAAAAATAAATTAATATTGTTCCACCGTGTATGTGTTTTATACCTCTTTTTCATACGAATAGGTACATGATAAGCCATTTTCTCTCCTTCTTTCATAACGGTCTTTGTTACAAGAATTTGACTTCTGAATTTTAATGCCTAATATGATCCTTGAAAAGCTATAAACTTTTAACAGACTTTAAACATAAAGTGAGCGAGTAAATTGCCAGGGAGTCTGTCGTTTGATCCCAGGAAATCCTGATTAATAGCTTTCAGCTTTTGTCAGACCACCCTGAATACATTTTGGAAAACAATTGACTTATTTTATGGCCATTTAGATTGTAATTCAACTTACTAAATTTATAACAAATTAAAAAAACCACTAACTGAAGGCAAAAGAATTTATAGTTCTTCACATAAGCCCATATGCTGAAAACCTATTTCTTGGTCTATTTAATTCACTCTATATATTCATAATTCTGTTTGATTACTAAATTTATATGATACTTTTAATGCAAATAGAGCCTGATCCCAAAGCCCATTGTAGTCAACAAAAATACTTCCACTGGAAATAATTCCATTGACTTCAACAGGCTTTGGATCAGGCCCTATGTATTTAAAAGTGTAACTATTTTTTTGAGTTTTAGAAGACTTTCTTGGCGGATGATGAATGTCTAAAATGGTTTTTTCAAGATAATTTGCTAAATTATCATCTGTTTCTGTGTATTGTATGTACAGAGCATATAAAGGGCACGTGGAACTTGGGGATGGATACTCGCCTTTAGTTGCAGTATAAATTGAAAGTAAGAAGTAATGTTAATTCTAATATAGGGCTATATCCTGTCATTGTTACTCATGACCAAATCATGAGAAGTGCTGAACACCCTCAATTCTCATTAAATACAGTGAGAATCAAGGGCTCTGGCTACCTCACAGAGTGGGGCCCTGGACCTCTATTGAAGCAAAACTCCCATAGCCTTGAATGGGAATTTGTCCTGGGCAAGGATTTGAGTAAAGATGGAAGAATTTGGTGCATACAATGAATTTACCACATAAAATATCAGAAGCTTCCTGTGTAAAGGACTTCACCGTACTCATGTGTATGGCACCAAAGGAAATTTTTTAAACATTTTATCAAAAAATTGGGTTGTTCATTGAAAGCACAGTGTTAGTATTTTTTTTAAAATATAAACTGTTCCAAAGGAGATGCTTTCTAAAATTCAGCCATGAAAGGATGAGTAACTGAGATAGTAGAGAAGGATTTTACTTACTGTGTAAAATATAACAAGTCAGAATTAAAAAATACTTGAAGAAAAAAAGCTATGTAGCAATAATGAGAATATACTTGCATTGCATGCCGCTGTAAAAGCTTTGGATTAAACTTGTATTTTCTTTCCATGAAAAATTATAATTTTCCAAGGAAGGGTGAATGCATTTTACTATTCATAAAATGTCTGTATCTCTTTAATATGGAAAAGAAAATATTTTTTAAATTAGTGTCTATCTCTGGTTGTAACACACTCAAAACCCTAAGCTTTCTACTGTTAAATAATAAAAGTCCCATTATTTTCCTAGCTTCACTTTGCTTGAAGTGATTGATGTAGAATTTTACTGCCATCCAATGGCAAGGACCTAATATAGCCTAAGTAAATGTCTAATGCTTTTTGATCAAATTGCAGTCTAGGGAATTTAACTTATGTAGTACACTTTGAATTTACATCAATACATCTCTGTTCGTTACACAGTGAGAAAGAAATATGAATACAGTTTCAATTTATTGTGTTTTCCTAATTCAATTTAACTGTGAATTACTAATATTGCTGTACATAATTACCTAAATGAATAAATCAACCTAGGCTACTCACTAAAAAGAACATTAGAGCATAATATTAATTTGTGCATGTACCTTGTCATATTAGTTTAAAAGGTTTATTTCTTTACAATTAACACTGTTTTCCTAGTAGACTATCCCTTTAAAATGTTCTCCATTTTTATCTGTTGTATCTGGCATGTGGCAGCCACCAGAGACTTCTTAGTTGTTACTGTGCACCAAAGGATTACTGATTAACACTCAAATGCATGCTAGTTTCCTTACAATCTTTTTCCTTTTAAGAAAGCATTTCAGGCTGGTTATAGCAAAGGCAGAAAGAAAGCTAGTAACTGATTTCTGTGATCTGAAATACCTGAATCTTTACATTTTGATAGCTATATTTTCTGTCATTTTGCTTTAAAGGGTACCTGTCCTGTAATTTTTTTATTTAAACTTTAAAGAATAATATAGTATTAAGGCAGTTAATATTTTTCATGTGTGTCCATCTAAAATAGGAAATGTTGATCAGAATGGCTAACCTTAAACTAAATAACGTTCAAGATTATGGGCCAGATTATTAAAACTCTGCTTCCATTCTTGTATCTCTAGTTTGTAGGTGCAAATAATTACAGGTGCAGTTGATGTCATTTGGACCAGCTAGCTGCCTGGTGCATGGGTGCACTCTGATAGTTAGATGTGTGCATGTCATTACTGGGGCACTTCTCTTTGCCCCTTTTCACATTCTTTATGGCAAATTTTATGCCTGAGGATGCATAGAATGACTCTGGCCCATGCCCTGGCTCCTCATTTCTTGCTTCCTTGTGCGTTAGTGCCTTCTGGCTCAGAACTGATAGAAAGAAGACAGAGAAACAGCCCATGCCACGTCATGAAGAAAGAGGTCGTTTTCAGAGGGGGCAGGGAGTAAACTGAGCATTTTAAAAAAAAGTGACATGAAAAATCAGTCTGAGAGGAAACTTGGTTGTTGTAAATGATTCCCCTCCTCCAGTCAATAGTAGAAAGTGAAAAAATAAATGTATTGCATTATTTTTATTTGTTCAAGCATGAAGACCTGTGTTATGATATTCTATATGTATTAGAGGTGTGATCCAATGCCTGCTTAAGTCCATGGAAGGATTCCCATTGGGTTGTGCTCCAATTAAACAATAACAACCTCATGTTCAGGCATTCTCCTTACAGTAATGGCTGCCTGCTGGCCTTCATGTAAGCCCCAATTCAGCTAGATGCAAACGCTTTTGCCATTTCTCCCAGAAGTGCTGCTTATGGAAGTCTGACTGGGACCCATGTATCAGACTTCACATTAGGCCCCACAAAACCTAGGAGCATTCCTAATCTCTGACCTCTCAGATGTTCCTTCAGCCTTCTGGTTAACTAATTTTTTTAATTAACACTCACGTGGGTCTCTGTTCACGGTCTTTGACTATTACCTTGGTAAAACAGGAAATATTATTTAGACTTAATTAGCATTGTTAACATAGTGCCATAAACCTACACAGGTCTCTAAAAATGTAGCATTTTTAAAATGAAGATGAAATTGGGGGATTGACCGTAAAATAAGATCCCAAAGAGATTAGAAAGAGCTAAAGTATGACCAATTTTTGTGCATGCTGAAACAGCCACCTAGCCAAAGCTATCCCAGTATAACTGAAATGTAATAAGGATA
This sequence comes from Emys orbicularis, assembly GCF_028017835.1. NCBI lineage: Eukaryota > Metazoa > Chordata > Testudines > Emydidae > Emys > Emys orbicularis. The sequence goes on along the minus strand of NC_088691.1, from coordinate 76,958,563 downwards.
GTGCAACAAACTTGGGAGAGGAAAGAATAGAACCTTTGTAATCCATTAGAATAAAATCTACTATGGACATTGGCATGCACTCTTATTGGCAAATTTAGTGCTCCAGTTATGTTAGAAAAACATAAAAAAGATAAAGACTAAAGATCACAGTATTTACATTATTAATTATTGTATTTTACTCAACATCATCATGATGTTGCCTGAAAATCCAGAGCTCAGTTGTCATGCATTCTTCACTCTGGCATAAATCTCAATGAGAATTGTTTGGGGGAGGGGGGAAAAAAAGGGAGGGGACCTCCCCACTTTAAATTTTAAAATTTCAAAATTAAAATAATCAATTTCAAAATTCATAATCTTTTGACCAGCTCTATAGTGGGCTGGAAGATGATGGGATGGAGGTGTGGGGGTTGCCACAAAAAAAATCATTTTTACAGTTTTCTTTGTTTTGTTTTCATTTCAAAATTTTAGATTTACAATCAGCTCTATTCTCATTAATTCAAAAGTGAGTTCCCCCTGAGTAAGTATGGAATATTCATCAGCTAATACTTAAGTTAATACCTAAGTTGCTAATTCATTTTCTAAAAGCTTCTTATCACAATAGATCCCAGTGTCTTTTTAGCATATGCTTGTGTAAATTTATTTAGTGAAATCAGCTTTAAAATAATTTTCGGCAAAGAGGTTCAACTGTAACTGTAGTTTCAGTAGACCAAGTTAATATACATTTCACAGGATGAACATTATTTGCATGCCTCGAAATTCAGCCCATCAGGTTATATAAATAGATCAGAGAACATTTTAATTTCAGCCAATTGTCAGCTCACATGTTGGATAACTCTCTGCTTTGTGGGGAAGCTCTGCATCACAGTTAATAAAGCTGCCCTGTCTTTGCAGTGCCCATTTTGTGACATAACATGCTTTCTGAACAATATCACAAGAATTCAGATGTCCAGTCTATATATGGCTCTTCACAGACCATGGGGTAGCTGGAGAGGGTTTGGGAAATGGAGTTCTCCTCCTCCTCCCTCTTCTCCAGGCAACTTATGTGGGAGGCAGCTATACTTTGCCGAGAGGCATGGAGGGCACAAGCATGGTTATGAGAATTGTGTGCAGTACTACCGACCAGTAAGTCATGTTTGGGTGGGGTGGAGTTAGGGCAATATCATACCCACGCCCTCATCTCCTGTGTACTGGCAAGTGCTGGTAGGACAGAATTAGGGGACTATAGATATACCATTTTTAAAGGGGTAACAATTCTCTGTGCTGATTGTATCCCCTTATAGTGTAGTCAGCATTTCCAGCCATGACTATTTTTGGCCAAGACATAGGGAGACCCTTTGTGGTGACAATAGGTAGCACAGATGGTGTTTAGTTAATCTGGAAACTAGAAAGCCAGGGAGAAATACAGAGTCTGTGTCCAGTAGCCTTAATAAAGGACCCCCTTTCCATTCATTACCAGAGTCCTCTCTCTCCTCTCCTAGCATGTTAATGCATGTCCAAACAACTAGTCACTTAAAAGTATCACACTACCTGGAATTTCCAGCCTTAATTTATGAATAAACTACAAACAATAGATTGAATTTTTCCCTGATGCAATTTTCATGTTTATTATGATGTTCCATTCATCCAATGACAATCAGTTATGTGAACTGCTTTTAATTTTCCTGCCCACTAACACTGTGATCCGTTTTATTTGCCTGAAACAAAGTATCATGCAATGACTTTAATTATTTAGTCATGACTTAGAATGCATGATATATGGGTATCATTATCAATGGCTGCAATATCAGGTCTCTTCTTTTTGGCAATTTAACATGAGGAAGATGCTCTTTGTTATTAACATCTGTTCGTCAGGGACACAGTCCTTCTAAGCATTACCAACACCTTCTGTTTTTGTCAGGAGAAGAGAAAGTGATCAAGAGCCTAATCAGTGCCTAATTTAGCACTGATGTGTTTTCCTTTCTCTTACCATGCCTAAGATCTAAATTGTCCCTTAAAATTACAGTACCTTTTAATATACTGCACAATAACTGGATCTATCTAGATACAGACAGATATAGATATAAATGTAACACCTAAATAAGTGTTATGGTTGTGTGTGGGCTACAAGATGAAAAATAAGTTAATAAAAACATGGTGGAATTAGAAAATAAGATTATTGCATTGCTTTAACCGTGAAGCCTTCTTCTAGCTATGAAAAATAGCTAATCTTATTTTTCCCCCATTAAGCTTGTTCCAGCTTTTCCACAGTCCAATGAAGGCCTCACAGCAGAAATGTTACCTTTATGTTTACCTTGTAATTATAGCAGGCATTTTATTAATCCTTTTAAGACTGGCTCTTTAGTTAGTAATAAAACAAGACTTTGCTCTCTGCTTCTCTTTTTCTTATGATGATATTGTCTGGAGGCACTGTGCCATCTGCAGAAGAGTTTCTGTGCTGTGTGGAGTTAAGATCCAGTAACTTTCCCATTTCAATGAAACTGGAAGCATCATCACACTTTGTAAGGCAAGATCGCAGAACTTTTCTGCAGACCTCATTAAAAAAATGATGTCTATGCAGAGTCTCAGTTCTGCAAATATTACCACTGCCAGCCAGGCTTAACAATTTCAGTGCTCCAGACCAGGATCTTACGTTCTTCTTAGAAGAGAGCATCAGAATCTGGGTATCTAGATAAAAGAGGAAACTTCTCATGAATATACTCTGCATGATTAAAACTCTACCTCCCTATGGTTTAGACCTGGAAGACATTTTAATTATCTATTTAACATCTTGCTATTTCTGGAATTCTGACTGTGAATGTTTCTGACATAGTGTTTCATGGAGTATCCTTTTCTCATACTGTGCTTTTTTTTATACTCCAGATGCACTGTAAACAACAAAAGCTTTTTTTTATCTTTTACTTTCCACCAGATAAAAAGCAAAAGGTAGCTGAGAGAAAAACTTTAAAAACGGTATATTTTAATAGTGGATATCCTGTTTATAATGTAAAAGGTCCATAATAATATATCAAATATGCTTTGCTAGATACTGAAATATCTTTTTTTGCTAGATAGATAAATGAGCATGTCTGAAAAATCTAACCACAAACATCACTGCAAATGTAATCTTAATATAAGCACATGAAATACTGTATATACAAACCTTTTTATCTTCATTTTTTGCAGACAAATATATTCAGATATTAAGTGTGTGTGTATAATTAACCCCCACCCAGCAAAGATAGACATAGATGGAAGGCAATTTTACACACACACACACACACGCACAGACACATAATATCGGAATATTTTTGTCTACAAGAATATATATATATATAACATTGGTTTTAGTTATAGTCATTGCCATCCTCATCTTATCAGCCTAAAAGAAACAAAGCACAAAAAAATCATTGGCACTCTAATCAGATGCATCTCTTTACTTTAGACACTTGGGTAGGTGCAACTGAATCTTTAGTATGATTTTTTCCAATCTAATCCAGACTACAAGGCACAATTCACAGCATAAGTGAGGTTTTATTCATAGTATATGTAAATATAGGTATCAGGTTTCTAGTAAGGGAGTGACTACGAAAATAGATGGCTTGAAGATGGTATGGCAGTGATTTTGTTAATAGTGTGTTAAGTGTTTGAACATGCCCATTAAGAACTAGAAATCTTCGGAACCCTGAGCAAACTCAGTCTGAGTTGAGTGTTTGTGCAAATCATAAAACTGCTGTATCTTCTCTTGAACCAGACTGACTAAACATAATATGGTGTCTGAAGTTTTATCAAACTAAAGGTGGAGAGATTATTTTCTCTAAATCTGTTGGATTTGAATTGAGCAAAAGATTGAGGGCAAAATACTGGCCCCGCGGAAGTCAATGACAAAACTCCCATTGACTTCAGTGGGGCCAAGACTTCACCCTGAATTGTTTTTTCATTGCAAAGGGGCTGTAGAGAAAGCACCTAAGATGTAGGTAATGACATTCTTTCATAGGACAGTGTCATTGCAGGAATATGATGGTCTTACTTGGTAGGAAGAAAGAAATGAGGAAGGATGATTTCGTGGATTTGCTTTCATATACTTTAAGGCCAGAAGGAACCATCATGATCGTCTAGTCTGACTTCCTGAATAACACAGGCCATAAAACTTCACCAAGTAATTCTTGCAGCAAGACCATAACTTCTGCTTGAGCTAGTGTATCTTTCAGAAAGACATCCAACCTCAATTCAAACATTTCAAATGACAGAATCTACCACATCCCAAGTATGTTATTCCAAAAGTTAATTATCCTCAATGTTAAATATTATTATTTTTTATATATGTTTGTCTAGCATCAGTTTCTAGCTATTGGAGATTGTTATGCCTTTGTCTGCTATATTAAAGAGCCCTCTACTGTCAGAAACTGCCTTTCCACATAAGTTCTTTTAGAATGTGATCTCATCATCTCTTACAATCTATTAGTTTATCCAAGAGAAGGTACTTTTGAATCTCACACTGTAAGACAGGTGTCCAAGACCTCAAATGATTCCTGTATCTCTTTCCTGAACCCTTTCCAATTCAGCATCGTTTTTAAAGTGTGCACACCAGTGCTGGACATGGTATTCCAGTAACAGTCTCACTAATGCCTTATATAGTGGTAATAATGCCTCCCGGCTGCTACTCAGCAGGGCCGGCTCCAGGCACCAGGCAACCAAGCACGTGCTTGGGGCGGCACCTGGTAAGGGGCGGCCAATCTTGGGGTGGCGGGGGGCAGCGCGGCGCTCGGCGGGGGGGGGGGATTTTGGCGGCGCGGCACTCGGCGGGGCGGGGGTGTTACGGCGGGGCGGCGCTTTCTTTTGCTGCTTGGGGCGGCAAAAAAGTTAGAGCCGGCCCTGCTACTCAGTATTCCTCTGTTATATATCCAAGGACTGCATTTGCGCTCTCAGCCACTGTATTACGCTAGGAGCTCATTCATGTTCAGTTGGCTATCCATCATGAACCCCAAAACCCTTTGTTGAATCACGGCTTTTCAAAATACAGTACTCCATTCTATGAGTGTTTGGGGACTTATATTCTGTGTGGAGCATGGTGGCAAGTGCACACACTGTCAGCAGCCAGAGAGGAACTGCTAGTAGAGTATTTCAACCTATACCTCCTGAGTCAGTTATGCCTCTGAGCTGAGTAAGTTTGGAGCAGCTGGAGCAGCCCTTGAGAGCACCAGATTTTTCTTGAAAATACTGATGCAGTGCTACTTCCCAAAACTACATCTCAGCCCTAGCCTCTCGGAACACAGGAAAGCCAGAGTGCTTTGCACACTTGGCTGTGACCAAAACCAGTCTTTAAAAATAACATATATGCCCAACTGCAAGAAGCATACATAAATGGGCACTGAAATGGCTAGCTTTTAAAATTGTTGGCAATAATGTAAGAGCACCCACAGCTCCCACTGTTGCTCAACACCTCTGTAAAACTGGCCATATATAAACAAACATCCATGCCATAACTCTATCGTTGCTCCTAGTTCAAGGTAACAAGCCATAAGAATAAGGAGGGTCAGGAGTATTTGTTAGTACAACGCCTAGCTTTATTATCACTTAAGTCTCACAATGACAAAAGACAATGCAGAGAGTCAAGGTATTTAAAACGGTTCTGTACTCGTGTGCTTAGTCTTAATAGGAATACCTTAAAGTTGTAGCCTGGAAAATGTCAGATGCCCAAATGCCCTGCCATTTTTCCCCCCAGGAAAATTGCTTTTCTGGCCTCAAAAACAACCTAAAAAATTCTGAGGTACCCCAAGAAGAAGTCAAAGCCAATTTCAACCTTGAAATGTGAAATATGAATAATGTAGATATTAGGGACCAGATACATTCACTATGAGCCATCCTTGCTTCTCAAGTAGTCCCAATGGGCCAGATTGTGACACACACACCTACCTCTTCCCTTACACATATTGATGAGGAGTTATTCACTCAAGTAGTTCCAATGATTTCAATGGGACTGGCCACTTGAGTGACCACTCACTAATGTGATTAAGTGGTTCACAATCAAAGGTATCACTGAGCATGTGTGAGGGTATGCCCCCCGCCACCCAAAAAAAGAGAGAGAGTTATTTGCTTAGATTGATTCATTGAGTGCCTGGATTCAGATCACCAGAAGAGAAGATGACTGTACTATTTTTGTGTCATGTCTATATTTTTAATACACCTGTAAATTACTCTCTGATGCCATGCAAGTATGAAATGCAATTAATCTTCTGGAAGCAAAAATATTCTTTGTATTAGATGAAGGACTTGCTGTGTGCAGAGTAAAATTAGCTGCTTTGTAATACACTATTTGGATATTATAAAGTTAGTCATATGTAGGAGACATAGGTTTAATTTAGTCAAATGGAGTTCATGGTGGCTGGGTCTAGAAAGAGAAAAATGTGGCATTTTTAGTTCCCAGAGTACCACTTTGATCTCAATTCATGACCAATCTTTGGATAAGCATTGCAAGTCGTTTCAAACTATCTAGACAGTTGGGGGTGGGTTTTTTTGTTTGTTAGGGACTAGCGGCTTTTAAAAAACAGATAGTAATAAAATATTTTTTCTCGTGGGAGTGCTAGAATGACTGCACTAGAACAAGTGTTCTGGTTATTCACAGAACAGGTGTGGCACAGGTAGTGGCAGCACAAGCATTCAGATTTGGTCCTGATAATGTGATTTTTCTCTCTGATCTGGAGGGAAAACCTTAAGGGCCTAGAAAGTAAGTGCTGTCTCCATTGTCATCATATATACAGAAATATATGGTTTACACTGAAACTACTGCAAAGGTTTCATAGATTCGAGGCCCAGTAGGGACCATTGTGATCATCTAGACTGACATCCTGTATAACACAGGCCTTAGAATTAGATTCCTAGAGCAGATCCTTTAGAAAAACATCCAATTTTGATTTGAAAATTGCCAGCGATGGAGAATCCACCATGACCCTTGGTAAATTGTTCCAATGGTTAATTACGTTCACTGATTAAAATTTATGCCTTATTTCCAGTCTGAATTTGTCTAGATTCAACTTCCAGCGACTAGATCATGTTACACTTTTTTACATTACAGGTTTCTTCTGTGGTGGAGCACTGCTTTTCCCATGAGGTTTAGACAGGACTAACTTTAAATGACTTTGCATCCAGTTAATTCAGTTGTAGGTCTATTAATTTCAACCATGGAGAATCTTAAAAATAGCCCTTTTCAGGAAGTGGTCATGTTTATGTCTAAGGGTGTATCTACATTGCTACTAAACACCCTGGGCTGGCCCATGACAGCTGACTTGGGCTCACGGGGCTCAGGCTGCGGGGCTGTAAAATTGCAATGTGGACATTCGGGCCAGGCTCCAGCCTGAGCCTGAACATCTACACTGAAATTTTACAGCCCTGCAGCCTGAGCCCCATGAGCCCAAGAAGTCAGCTATCATGGGCCACCATGGGTGTTTAATAGCAGTGTAGGCATAGCCTTAAAAGACCCACTCATATGCTGCTTTAAGGGCTGGGTATAAATCTTTAGTGCTCTCATGAATATTTTAAGCAGGGTAACACAAACATCTGGAAGCTTGCACATTCAGAATTCTGTAACAACATCTCCAAATGGTTATTTCACTTCTTTTGTCTATAAAAATGTCCCTTCTCATTCCCCATGTATTATTCATATATACCTTAAATTTAATTACTAACCCACTAAAGTTAAAACCACACTAGTCCTCAAATATAAACACTATCACACTGGAGTTGAGAACACACTATACCTTATACATAATTATTATCATGCTGAGGTAAGGTTGCCACCTTTTTTCTGTGAAACCACAAAGGTTTTTCTGTACATCACTTTTTTCTTCCTACATGTTCACATAGCGCTTTTTCTTACCTGTATAACAAATCCAGCCTTTTAAAATTCCTTCTCTGTTATGTCTTTTCCTCTGAACATTAGTTTCTTACATTTCAGTCTCATCTTTCCTTTAGTTAGCTGTTGTGTCTGCTACATGCTAAAGTGGTGTTAGCCAGTTAGAGAAGTCTCTTGTTTGATAGTGAAACTCACTCTGGGTGTGTCCTTTATGTTACAACAGAGGCTCAGTTGGAGATCCCCTTTTTTTTTTAGCACCGGGAACACCCCTCTACAAATTGAGCCAAAGTAGTATCCTATTTTGGCTGAGCCAATAGGATCTGTGCTCACCTTATCTCATCTGAAAGTTCTTGTTTTCATATATTACACTTGCTCCCCAGACAATTTTGGGATCCTGTACTGAAAAAAAGAAACACTACAGCAAAACCTTTTTTATTGTTAGGATGTTGGCTACAATGGATTCCTGTGCAGCAGGAGGGCATAATTTGATGGGCTGGCAGGCATACTTATATTTGCATGATAAAAGAATTATGCTGGAATTCCAAAAACACCTGCTAAGGAAGATGCCATCTTAATGAAGTTAGTTATGTAGCCTGTAATGTGATGCATGAGCAGGAGCAATAGGAAGCTACCAAAGCTAGAATGCACTTTGGTAATTAGCATTTGTAAATTAAACTTCTGGATCTTTAAAATGAGCTATAAGCTATGGAATGATTCCTATGCTGTTTGATACACAAAATAAAAACAGGAAAATTAGGATAGGCAATATATAGATTGTAATGGTCTTTGCTTGTGGGAAGATTGCCTAGTGGTCAGGGCGTAGGTCCTTCCACATGCAGAGAGTGATTTTGGTAGGGGAGCGTTGACCCTCCCACTCCACTTGGCTCCAGAGCAGGGCCCAGAGAAAAAGTCAGCATTTTGTTGAGCTTTTCTGGCTCTATGCTGAATCTGAAAGGTGTAGGGTGACAGGTGAGACAGGTACCAGCGCATAAGCTGGGGGATTGTGTTCTTAATGGCATTTAACTACCTCCAGGGGACATAGTTGATGACAAGCATGAATGAATTTCTCAGGAGGTAATATCATAGAGTCCACAGCCCATTTCACAGCAAGACTTCCCTTTTCTATTACAGAATATGCCTGTTCCTGTGGGAACAGCTTATGGCTCAAGTACAGTACTAGGTATTCTGCTCCATTTGTCTCCTGCGACAAGACAGCACCCAGTCCCATTTCTGAAGCGTCGGTCTATAAAATTAATTCTTTTGAGAATCATGTGGGTCTGCCCCAGCCAGGAGGGGAATACCATCAAGAAGGCTTTTAGGAGGTTTCTCACCGGGGCCCTCTGTTCTAGGCAGAGGTGTTCCCCCATATTTATAGAGTCTGGGGCCAGTGTGGTAGACACGTGGGGCCTCAATTTTGGCTTGGGGCAAGGGCAATAAATATGCCTCCTCACTCTTTCCATGATTTCACAAGGCTTACATGATAGATCTGTAAGACTTTCCTCTTGTCAGGCTGCCTAATTTCATTGTTAACTGGCCTGACTTTTAGTACTACTTAGTAGTAGGATTCCTGCCATTTGGCAAATAACTTGGACTCTGTACTTGGGAGCAAAAGGAGTACCCAATCCACCTGCCTTCAATACATGTTCATGCACCCCTTTGTTGTAGGCTCACTCCTGGGTCCGTTGAGCATTAAGGAGGTTTTATTTGGCAAAGGCTACTAGGTTCTCGAGCATCTCCTGGAACTTCAGCACGTATGATAGGACATTCTCTGTTCTAGGAGCCTACCCTTTCCACATCTCTTGGACCAGGTCAAGAATTTCCAGAGCCATCTCCCAAACGAGAGTTCAAATGGGGAAAACCCAGTAGATGATTGGGGGACTTCTTGAATAGCAAATGATGGGGGTGGGAGGATCAGCTGATCCCAATGACAGAAGTCTTCAGGCATAAACTTTTTTAACATCCTCTTCAGGGTCTGCTTGAATCAGTCAACTAGACCATTTGTCTGTGAGTGATAGACCAATGTGTGTGAGATCTTTATTTTCAGAAGATCACATACCTGTTTCAGCAGCCGAGGTATGAAGTTAGTGTCTTGATACATGAGGATCTCTCTAGGTACCCTACTTGAGCAAAGACTTTCAGCAGTTCCGCAGCAATAGTCTTTGCATTAGTTTCACATAGTGGGATTGTTTCAGGATAGCATAACTGACTATTACTAATATGTGTTTGTATCCATGGGCAGTGGGTATTATAGGCTGGGGGTATTATAGTCCCCAGACAGCCTGTAGTGTCTCTTCCCATGCCCCACCCCCAGGCCCCAACCCTCCTGCTTCCCGCTTGGCACAGCTCCAGTCTCCCTGTGGAGTGGTCCCGGCTCAGGCCACCATGCCACATGCCCTCCTGTCACTCCAGGGCTGGGGCCACGCTGCCCGCCTTCCTGTCACTCCGGGGCTGGGGTGGGGTGGGCTGGGGCCACACTGCCTGCTTGCCCATTGCAGTGGGGAGAGGGCCTCTGGCCTCTGGGGGGGGGGAGAGTGGGGAAGAGGTGGGGTCTTGGGTGGAAGGGGTGGGGCTGTGGGCACTACTCCCAACTGGGAGTATGTGAGTGAACTGCTCCACCAGAATGAGCTCAGCCACCACAACTCTAGTCCACATCTCCAGCTTCAACCCTGCCAGCACAGGTCCCCTATTTTCTGGGAATCATGCAGGGCTGATCTCCCTTGGGGTACTTCTCCCCTCCAGAACCTCTGCTGGGAGGTCTCCTCAGTGGTGTGGAGGTAGTCCAGTGGGGGAACTTTCACCTAGCCATAGTCTTGGGATGAAACTGCATCCAGAGCCTGATATGCAGCCTGGGATGATGCCATCAGGTATGATGCCAACATGGTGGCCCACTGGTTAGGTGGCTATTGGGCTGCCATTGCCACTTTTTCAAATTTTACCAAGAAGGTCTATGAATCATCATCAGGGCCCAGTTTTGTGAGTTTCACTGGTATAGGCAGGACACCTGGGGCTTGGGCTTATAGCCCCTGGAGGGGAACCCTAGGGCTGCATTAAGGTCATGATCTGTTGGACTAATCATTGCTGCATTTCCTGCTGTTGTCCCCTAAATCCTGGACCAGCTGTTGAGGCTAAGCACCATTTGCTGACGGAGTTGTTGCAGCTGCTGGTTCTCTATCATCCACTTAAGCCGATACTCTAGATCCATTTCACTTGATCTACCAGCCCACATCTTCTAGTCTGAGGTTGTCTGATCGTCTGGGTCTGTCATTCATCTCCTCTCTCCAAGGGTGGGAAAGTTGCTCACATTCTCCACCAAGTTGCGATTGTCTTTGCTTGTGGGGAGCATTGCATAGTGGTCAGTGGCTTGGGCCTTCAACATGCAGAGGGATGTTTGGTAGGGGAGCGCGGGCCCTCTCACTCCTTTGGGCTCTGGCCCAGGCCTGTGAGAGTGACCAAAGGGTCTGACTTCCAGGAGCACCTTAAGGCTGCCCCCGGACCACTTCCTACTACACTACTATTGTCCAAAGTTCACATTCTGTAGAAGGAGAGTGTGAATGGGGAAAGCTCACTGCTTGGCATCTCTTAGCTGCTGGGTTTGGCATGGTAGATCTCTGCCTTTTGTGGTGGCAACTGCCTTCTCTCATGCCTTGACCCTCCAGCCAGGCCAGTTCCCATTTTCTCCCCTTCAGGGGTAGTCCATAAACAAAACATGGGGAATTAACACAAACAAACTGAGTTAACAAGTGAACAGGGGAAATGAACTTCTTCTCTGAGCCTATCAGGGAGGGATCTTCAGGCAGCTGTCAATGGGAGAGGTCCTGTCTTCTCTCAGCCCTTTCCTCAGGAGCTGCAACATGGAGGTCCTTTCTCTTCCCAGCCTGGTGACAAGTGAGATGTTCTGCTCCCTTTTAACTTCTCCCCCAGCCTGTGCATCTCTTGCAGGTGTAGCAGGGTAGGGCTGGCTGAGCCCAGAGCAGCTCCTTAACCCCTTGTTGTTCAGCATGGACTTTCTATATGCCATTGCACAACTATATGAAGAAGGAAAGAAATGGATATTGGGGAAATGAAAAGTCATTTGTGTTTAATTATGCCGTGTACTTACTTAAATGTATGTGTGACTAAATTACTCAAAACTGATAATTTATTTGGTTATAAGATTGTTGATGGCACACCAGTGGCAAACCGAGAAAACTTCATTTCAAAGATAAATTTGAGTTTATTTTTGTTTTCATTAGCTGGCTAGCAACAGTCAGAGTTGTGAAATTCATTTCATTTGTTGAATCAGTTACAAAATTTACACTTCGTGCAATGCGGAAAATCATTCACAAATGCTGGAGAAAGAGAGACAGATACAGATTCTAATGTGTTAATCAGGGGATTCTACTAGAAACCACTTTGCAACCTTAACTGCAGTTTTGCCCCTAGAAATAGCTTTTAAGGCCTGCTCTTCAAGAATCAGTCACATTCCCATCTGTGCATGTTCAATTGCAGGCCTAGTGTTTGCACACCCTATTTACATGTGTACACAGCTTTCCAAGAGATACCTATATAGGCCATTGCATGTGTAAATCTGGGATTTGTGCATATACATAAAGTAAAGAATGTGCAAAGAAGGTGACCAACTGCATGCACTCAAGTATGTGTCAATGAGATTACCATCTGGAATCGTGTGAATTGTATACATATACATCACATATACACACAGGAATATATAGAGAAGAAGGATGTATGAACTTTGACTAGGGCCCATTATCTACTACTACTTAATGAAGGGAGTGAAGATTACATTTGGTACCCATTTATGTTGCAGAATGTTGTTAATATACTGTCCAATATTCTGCTTTCTCTCTTGGGGTCTGGGTCTGATCTCTTTGTACACCTATATAACTCTCTTTGAAGACAGTGGTAGGTTTGGATGCAAAACGGATGCAGGATCATGGGCTTGTTCCACACTTTAAATGTATACTTTATTGTCAGACCTCCTAGCAACAAACAACTACAGATCTGAAGAAGAGTTTGATTGAAAATTTCAAACACGAATTAATCACTGTCACAGTGATTTGGAACATTGGCAGTTTGACAATTAGTTCTATTACTATACAGTAGATGTTTGAAGTGAAAAATAAACCAAAATACCCGCTTCCATAACTTCCATTCCATTTCTGTGCTAAATTCCATTTTGTCCATCTTCCTCCTTTCTTTTATTGCACTCCTGATTTTAAAACAAAATCAAAAACAGGAAGTTGCACACAAAGAACTAACTAAAATAATGTAAATGTCTTGTTAAATGCCTGGAAATCCAACTAACATTTCTCATTGTGCATTACTCATGCCTCTATACCAGACAATACAGTACACATGGTACATTTTTCTCAGACCTCCGCATTACCTAGGGTCAACAGTATGTATGTATACATGGAGTGAGAAATCTTAAATTTGAATTTCTTGGGTTGTGTATAATTAAAATCCTTACTGTTGTTCTAATGCAGGTTTTGTGTTTATTATAGAAATCCCATCAGTGAAAGTACTATTTGTAGGATTTCACCTTATGTTCAAGAAGCCATAAATACTTATGTATTAAATAAATTAAAATCAGAATAAATAATTAATCAAGCAATCTAAATACATGGCAATATCCTATCTGCAATAGTATCTCCACCCAAACAAATGTGCAGTGTTGAGAACTCCCTCTGGTAAGATTCCCAAACCTCTCTTCAGGTAGCTGGCTACAGCAGCCTACCAAAACAAATCTCTTCCCATGATCAAGGTCAAAGTTGGGTCAGTCATTCACAGAATATTACATCTCTTCTCAGAAACAGGAAGCATTTGATATCTGGTTTCCCTGTACACCATTCTTTGACTGAAGATGGATTTTCCTTTTGTTTCCTAGGGGGTAAAAAAATCTGTGTTAAAATTGTTATGTGTACTTAAATGTAATGACTGATATACACTTAACACTGTGATATATAGCGCTCTGGAAAAACATTATGGGAATGTATAGTCTCTGGTATTCCAAAATTCTCGAGTGTGCTGTTTATGTAGGTCCCAGGTTATCCTTCATGAGACAACCTATTTTACTTGGGGCACTGGTGTATAGTCGGGTTACTTACGCAAAATGTAAGAATCATTATTTCCATATGTACAAATGACACTTTTATCTAAATGTATATCATTTTAGGCCATATAAAATGACTAGTAAGTAATACAGATTTCACATTTTACACAGTTAATTTCCTTGTTCTTCTTTACAAGAAATCTTTGGAAGTTATTATATCTAGGCATTTTTATAGACTAAAATTATATGTATTTAGATGAAAATGCCATTTGTACATATGCAAATGCTGTGAATGTTACACACCCCAACTATATGCTTGTGTTTCAAGTGAAAAATTCCAGTATGCCTCAGTTTCATCTTTAGCCACCTGAAATCTTGATTTCACTAACTTTATTCTCAGGGCCCTGATACTGATGCACCCAAAATTCCTAATGAAGTTAATGAGAGAGCTAGGCTCAAAACTCCCACTGAAGTTGCAATGGGAGTTTTAGAGTCATAAGGAATGCAGGATTGTGGTTCAGATCCAACATTTTTGTAAGTGCCCACTGATCTTCAATGTTTTAATTTTTGTGCTTTCAATTTGAGATATTTTGTTGCAGATTTCTAAGAAGCGCTAAGCACCTGCCACTCTACTGGTTTGTTTAACGAAGTCCATGGGAAAAAAAGCATGAAGACATTTCATTGTGAATTGGGTCAGGAACACAATAGTGGAACAAAATTGCGCATAATAATAAAGCTTAAGCGGATCTCTGCCTTCACCTAAGTCACCAGAAAAGTGTTTCTTATACAGTGTCCACCAGCTTATATGTTCAAAGCATTAAAGATATTGGTAACTCATGGAGATGTGAAGAATTCCACAGTTCTTCCTCACATATACTATGGGGCAGTCCAAAATGTAGATGCATTTGGGAAGTAGTAAACTTAAGAATAAAGTTAATATGGAAGACTTCTTCTCTTCTGTTGTCAGGCTCATGCAACCTGAAGCTCACACTTACACATTTACAATAATGCCTGTTCTGATTAATTTCATTGGCAAAGAAATGTCAGCTACAACTTTATGGATATCACCTCTGCCTCCCATTATAGAAAGCTATCACAGTGAATTAAATGACATGACATTTCTTGCCACAAACTTGATGACACTAGGTCTTTACTTTTAGACTTGTTTGGTTGACATAACTATTGAATAGTGATGTGTTGGGGAACTTGGTTGATGGACCTGGTGGAAAAAATACTGAAGAAAAGATAGTTGTGCACTGGAGTCACTGCTATTTGATGGCAATTTCCAGGTGACTCTGCATGATAGTTGTTCTGTCTGATTGGTTGGCTATGTTCTGTGTGGCTTATGCCTTGTTTCTCTTCCTTGCTTTGGTTCTTTTTTCTGAGTTTTCTTACAACATAAAGTAGTAAAAAATGTAAAAGTTTATTCTGTGACAAGATGAACATGGCATCATGTTATCCTTAACTTTTTGTTTTGGGCTCCCTCCCCCTGCCCCTTATTTCATTGTCTTCATCACTTCCAGGTTAGGCTACTACAACACACTTTAGCTCAGTTACAAATGTTTTGGGGGCCTCCTAGGCTTGAGGCCCCAGTACATCTTCTTACAGGGTGGTGCAGTATCCACCTCTTCCTCAGCTCTCCTGCCACTGCCAGCGTGTCTGCATTCACACCAGACCCACTCTGTCTTAAAAGCACAATAGTGCCCTAGACTTTTGTGTAAGATCACTAGGACTAAACTGTGTCTTGAGCAAGGGAGGGTGTGTAAATTGCATCTACCCAGGAGCAGATCTTGGGAGGCATACTTCAGAGACACAATTCCCTGTCTGGTTCTCTTTGCTGCTGGCCTATGCCAGCATCAAATTACAACACCCACACTGGCTCAGCTATGGTGCTTAGTGTATTGAGGGGTGGAGCCAAGGATATATCCATCCCCTGCTCTTCCTCACCCACCTACTCAGGATCCACAGTGCACATAGCCCACGTAGAAGTGCAGGGGAGGTTCTTTTAAGGGCTGTCCATAAATTAGGTAACAGATTACAGGGTGGGTGAATCCTTAATTTTGCTTGTGTGTTTCAATGTTACAAGGGCGGGGGGGGGGGGGGGGCAGGGGTGTCCTTGAAAATCATCAAAATGTGTTACATAACTTATGGGTCAGCCCCATACTTCCTTTCCTGGACACACAGACCAAGCCACTATCCTCCTGTAGGATGTTTTTTTGTTTGTTTTGTTTTAGCATCTCAGCATCCTCCACTCTTCCTAAGAGAGCGAGATAGGAAATGATGCAAATCTTGCTATAAAGTGTGGGGGAGTTTTCTAGGGTTAAACATGTTCTAGTCTCTTTTCTGCTTCAAAAATAACAATTGCATGACCATAAAGACTGCAGGCTCCTGAGGTGGTCAAGGAAAAAAATACTTTGAAAGGGTTGTTTTAGGGCTCATTAGCTCCTCTTTACCTTTTTAGCCTCCAGTGTTCGAGGAGAGATCATTTAAAAGTTTTCCTTTCTCTGGAAAGAAGGGGCTCAAACTACAATCCCCATAACTTTTCTTCTTCTTCATAATCAGTGCCACAGTTTCTACTAGCCAACCAGGAAGATGACAGTGAGTTTGGAAGTGTGAGTGCTGATCATAATTCATAATTTTATTCAATAGAAACTCTAATTTTAATGCTAGTAAGGCATCTCTTTTAACCCTGTTAATGTAGTGACTATTGTGAAGGGTTCTTTGAATTGTGGATGGGATTTTTGATTTAATATAAATGAGGAAAACTAAAAGGTGGAAGTTGTTGGGTATTTTTTCCCCATGGAAAAAACTTGTAAAATGCTGGATTAGTGCAATAAATACAGTGGTTCTTTCATCCAAATAGCCCACATCATTAAAAAAGAAACACACACAACGTACCTTTTGGTTTCTTCTCTGTAATTATGCTAACAAGTGTCATGCTGAGAAAGGATTACGGCTGATGGACAATCAAAGACAATGCTTCCTTCATGGTAAAAAGGTGTGAAAAGATATAGGCACTAGAGCTGGAGTTATTAGGCATACCTGCAGGAGGCCCATATGACTAAGTTAGGCCAAGAGATGCTAAAGTATAGAAAATGCTTAGTCACTATTATAAGCTCTTCAATGACATCTTATAACACCTTTTGATTCTAAAGGAAAAGCCACAATGCAAATATTCCTCTGACAGGTTCTACTTAGTGTTTATCACTCAGCATGGCAGCCATGACACCTGGCTGAGTAAAAATCCCAGTGGGAGACTAGCACTCGGCCTACCAGCAGGATATGGGCACCTGCAGCATCTGAAAGAACAAGACTAAAGATTAAAGAGGCAGGAAGGGCCTATGGAATAAGCCCTCTTCCAATTTTATTCTGTATTCCATAAAATAAGAGAATGGAATTAAAAGGCAAAAATCAAAGGAAATGTTGCATAACGCCCTCTAATACCCTGTATCAACATTATTATACTTTCTTTGGAATGTTCTAAAGAATGACTAAACTAAGATAATCAGGAGAGAGACAACAAAAAGGCCTTTCAGTTTAATCACATTATCAAGTGATTATGATACATTTTATATAATTTATACACAATATGGTTCAGTCAGTTTTTTATTCAATCTTTCTCTCCTGAAAATATTTTCCTTTAATTTCAAAGAACAAGATTTAAAGATTGAGTCTCTTTTATTTCCTTTTTGTAGCGGAATGTTTATATTATGCCTTTAAGATTAGTTTCTAACTTTTTTGTGTGTGCCACTCTTTAAAACAGCATAATAATTGTATTTTGCCTTGTTTCTTACTGTATGGGCTATTGATATCAGCCTGTGAAAACCCCTGCTCTACAATTGAACTAATCATAAAATACTAAGTAAACATCTCTTTGCATCAAGAATATATATTAAGTTACATTCCACACAGACGATGTGAAATAAAAATATTGTATCTTAGAAATGGGTATCTAATACAAATGTTATTAATGTACCTCCCAAAGATTGCTCAGAGGCAAAGGTGACCACAAGGGCAGAGGTAGATGGTTACAAGCTGCCTTCTCTAACATCTGTGTAAATAGTGGAACTCAAAGTTTCAAGGCCTGCAGTTTCAAATATTATACAAAAATGTCTCTCTCTGTAACTGTACTAAGATATTGCCTGTAGTATCTATTTTTTTCTACACTGCTGCTGGTATTATTTAAGGAAAATACCAGAAGACCACCAAGGAAGAAAGGGGCAGAAAGAGGACACAGGAATAATAAATGCAAAGATTTAATTGACACGGTAGTTGTTCATACTATCTGTTCTTCTTTGGGGATGTTATCCTTTGCATACTAATAATGCTAATCTTCTAAGGAACCATATTGAACTGGATCATAAAAAACAACCAACATTCCAAAAATAATGTTTCTTTTATTTTTTGTATTATGCTGTTCCCAAGAGCAAAATATTTTGAGTGTTAGAACAGGTAAGGAGGGTGTTTATAATAAGGTTTGATATCAGTGAAAGGCAGTTAATAGTGTTAGCTGATAGTGCCATAAACAAATATGGCAATGTACAACACTTTGTACATTAAAATCAAAAGGAAGGATGATTTTATGGTTCAAAACAGGGACTAGGGAGTACTCAAGACTTGGTCTAGTTCTATTTTCAACTCTTTCCTAGACCGTCTGTGTGACTTTGGGCAAGTCAACTATTGCCTGATTTCATACCCCAACCTTTGTTTCTCTGTGCACCACGTTCTTGGTGTGACACTTGAATAATTTTAACATATGCTCAAATACTGGTATTACAGTTTTCACTGCAGATGTATTTGTCCAAATGGGTTTTGTGGGTGCAAATTTTAACACTTGTCTGCATCTTTAAAGTGCAGCCTCATGTGTGTATGTAGAAGAAGAGGCAAGATAAGGCCAAACTGAAAATCTGGCCTTAAATCTCTCTGCATCTTAGTTTTGGTCTCCGCCCCCTTCTCTCTAATGGAATAGTAATAGCTACCGACCATACAGACTTGAAATCAATCTAAAGTCAATAATGCTTGTAAATGCAGAATTAGGGTTGGGGAGGAAATCTTAAAATGATGCTTCCTTGCAAATAGTCATTCAAGCTGGTAGTCACAAATTGAGTTGGGCTCATTCAGTTTGTTGGCAATTTCAAGAAAGTCTCCCCAAAATCATTTTGGGTCAACCAAAAATTTGTTTCCATAAAATCACTGACCATTTTTAAATTTATACTTTAAAAAAATAAAATTAAAGGAAATGGTA
This sequence comes from Emys orbicularis, assembly GCF_028017835.1. NCBI lineage: Eukaryota > Metazoa > Chordata > Testudines > Emydidae > Emys > Emys orbicularis. Next base: position 76,939,438 of record NC_088691.1, on the reverse strand, counting down.
AAAAATTGTAATTTTAAAACAAAAGAACTATTTCATTCTGAAAATGTTGAAACAAAACTTTGTCCCCCCCTCCCAAAGGTCCCCAAAAAGACCAATTTGGCAAAATTGGCACAAACTCACAAAATGTTTGTGATGTTGAATCTGCATTTTTAACCAAAAAAAAAAAAAAAGTTTCAGATAAAATATTTCACACATCTCTAATCAGAAATGATCCTTAACCTTCTAAACCAAAGCTAATTACACCCAGTTTATTCTGGTTTTATCTTTCCTCAGGAGAAGTATGTTCAAGCTAAAAGCCTCCCTTTTGCTGCAGAGCATATTGTAATAAACTGGTTAGTGTATACGTACTGCTGTAGCACTGGTTTTGAAACTGTGGGGCACACGCCCTTGGGGTGGAATGACAAGGTTATCATGGAGGTGTAAGGTGGGGCACAGGGCAGAGGCCAGCCAGATGTCTGGTTCAAGGCAGGGCAGCAGTGGACAGAGCATGCAGGGAGACTCCAGCAGTCAGGGTTAGGGGGGAATGCAGTCCTGTCCTGCTCTGACAAGCCCTGACCCACCACAGGAGCGGCCTGCTGGTCTCCCCTTCCTGACCACTGGGGACACAATGTGTGCTCTCTCTGTTGCTGTCCTGCCCTGGATGCCCCGCCAGCCAAAACCCTGCATATTTTAAACACTCCAGAGCCTGCAGGAGCGAGAGGATCTAGGTAGGGGGGAGGGAGGACAAAGAACCCCAGTCCGCTTCATGCTGTGCTGCCATGGGCTCCTCTGGGGTTAGAGACAGCAGGGTCCTGCGGCTGCCCCAGGTGTGAGAAACTCACTCCCCTCAGTCAGTCACTTTTTGTCATGTACAGGCAGGTGTGTGTGGGGGGGAGGGGGACAGTCAAGTAATTCCCATGGAGAAGGGGGGGGGCAGCAAAAAAATAATAATTCAGGAACCTGTGTTCTGTAGGAAGGAATCAAAACTGATCAGCTGTGTCACAGGCCCTGAAGTGATAATTGGGAGACTCTCTTTTCGATTAAATGGTAGGGGGTGTACTTTTGAAGTAGGAAAGTTGGGCTCTCTCACTGCTTTTGTGGTGAAGTTCTGAGTGGCCCAGATGTGAAGCATAGTGTTTACCAGGAAGTCCATATATGTTACAGTGATTTTAGTGTGGTTATAGTCTGAAAAAGGACTTTGTAAAAATGGAATTGTGTAGTCCTATACTTTAGTCTTTCTCAGTGGCTTCTAGATGAAATCTGCTCAGTCTGTGGGTAAGCAGTTGTTTTTATTTATTTTTTTCCTGACAGTCCTGTAAACAATCAAATTGGGCTCTTTCTGACTGATGTATCATCAGTCATAAGATTCTGGAGTCAGAACAAGACCATGTTTTATTATATGTTTTTTTACTTTGCCAGTCACAATGGGGCCCTCATCTTGACTGGGATCTTTAGCTACTGCTAAACAATAAATAATAATAGCAAACAATGTTGTTGATGATACACAGTCTGAATAGAATCTGGCTCACTTTCCTAGAATTCTATAACTATCAGGAGTAAAATCTTGTAAACTGATTTTGGTCAGAAAAGTAAGCAGATATGACCCTGAATACAGACAAAGGAGCAGGTCCATGATGTAAAATGGAAATCTCTTACTTTAGAATCACCCTTTTACAGCACAGTCATTTCCTTGATGTAGGAATTCTCTCTCATCTCTGAGGTTCCCCAAGGGCAAAACTCAATTTTTTCCTTATACATTTCCTATATACATTTCTTATTGCTGAAAGGTGTGAAACCAGTTTAGCACCTTTTGGAACATTGCATAAAAATAGGAATAGAACAAAAACCAAAACCAAACATACAAAACAGCCGCAGCAGCCAGGGAAGCTATTGTCCTTGACAGTTGGAGAAATATAGAAAGGTTTGTTGAAACTGTTTGTGAGCCTGGGGTATTTCTTGTTGAAGGTAATTATTAAGCCATTATATTATAATTTTACTCAAACTCTTTTCCTTAAGGGAAATTGCATAAGAATGATGCAAGAATTTCCTAAACATTCCCTGACATAGTTAGAATAATAGATATTAGAGATGGAAAAGACCTATTAATTCATCTAACCCATGCCCAGTGAAGAAATGGTTCCCTACAGTACACTTATTGGCAATTATCTAATCTAAATTTTAAATGTGTGAAGAAATGGGGATTGCATGAGATTTTTTACTTTATTATTTTAAATATGATTAATTCAGGCAAATACTAAATTTTTCATGTGCAACACTATGGATGCAATTTCTATGGTGACATGATAACAGTGTACAATTTTTTAAAGTTTGTGAACACCAAGGCGGAAGAGGATCTGTCGGGGTGATTAACTAAGATGTTCAAGGCTCATATATTTTGGGATAAGAATGCATAGTTCAGAGAAATGCTTGAAACTGGTGACTAAGCAGAGACCCAGATACCATGAGCAGCCCAATTCTTGCACTCACACTGCTTTTACACTAAAATAATTCCAGTGATTTCAGTAGAGTTGCTCCTGATTCACATCAGTGCTAGTGAGATCAGAGTCAAAGTTCCATGTCCCTAAAGGACTTTGCCTAGAGGTAGAGGGCTTTTCTATTCTCACAGATGGCTTGTGTATATTCTACAGTCAGACACTTTCTGACTCCTAGAGGGGGAGTTGACTCTGAGCAGCACCAAAATGCTATGTTCCTATTTGTTGCCTCTTGCTTGATTGGCAGTCAGTGGAGAACTGACTTTCTCCTCCCTCCTCAGTGGTGGAACAGAGTCACAGTAAGGAATTACTAGGTAAGACAATCTCCTATTAACCTATTTTTAGTAGACGTATTTTTAAACTAGCACATTTCTTTAGTGACAAGAACACAAATATCATTGTGATCACATCAGCATTTACAATTTCCCAAATTTTATTTTAACCAAGAGTTAATGATGTATGGCATTGCTAGTAACTAAATGAATATTTGAATTGCTGTACGTTATTTTAATAATTGCTCAGATCACCATTTAAATTATCAAAGATCTTTACTTGTGCAATGTCATATAAATGCTAGAAATTAAAAATTAATCAACTCGATTTACGTAACTAAAAGCTGCCATCTAATGGAATATTTTTCAATAAGAAGACAGCAGTAATTATGCTGAAAAAATATTCGTTCCTGTAGTTTGAACGATTATAGCAATTTCCACCAGGAGATTTCGCAGTGAGATTCCAGTTCTGGGCAACAGTGATTAATATAATGGTTATTAATGAGAAGTCATTTTTGTACGTCTAGGGGTGTTTGGGTGTCAATGTTCTGAAAGCAATGTGTTTAGCATATTAATAAAAGATAGCATTGGATTGGTGACTAAGTAACCATATTGATTTTTTTCTCATTTTCTGTGATGTGAAAGGTCAATTAGACTTATAGAAACAATGGAGCCTTTCACAGCAGGGCCTATCATTTCTCTGTGCTGACATCTTTTTTAACCATGTACAAAGTTCATTAAATGTGCAAAAGTAGTAATGTTAAAAGGAAGAAAGTGATTGGGTCAGAGGTCACAAACCATGGCAAGCTGACAGCCTCTCGTGGATTACACCACAGGAGTTAAGTAATAGTGAGAATTGCCTTTCAGGTTGCCCACTGGGACTGAGGAGAGTGAAGTCATAAGCAGCTAATACTATTGGGTTAATTAAAATGAATATTGGCAGCAGCTTTGTTTGTCTTGCATTGAGTGGGATGCTGTTAACGAAGTATTTCATAGGGTTACATAACAATAGTGAATTTTGTCTTAAATAACAGATTGCCAAATTTTCCTATCTACTATGGCCAGTGTGAAAATAAACTAATATTGAATCAAACATGTCTGACTTCTATTTCACTGTCTCTTTTCATACGTGTTGTCATATGCAACCTATTTAAGTCATTTTCCTTCTCTTTGAAGTCTACTGTCCCAGACATTTTCACAAATAGGTTAAAAGTAGCTAGAGTTCTCTTTTTTTTCATAAATTGACACAGCTTAATATATTTGACTGAAGTCTCCATAATCATTTTGTACTTTATGCAATTATGAATTAAAGCTTTCAACTCTTTAAAACAGTCTTACTAATTTAAAGCCAGGAGATTGAAAACATATAAGGCAAAACAAAAATCCTGACCATAAGGACAAGAGGTGTTATAATTTAGAACGTGAGTGGATTCATTATTATTCTAATGCTTGGAGAACAACTGAATAAAGTATTATTGATCATCCTGGTGAAATTAATAACTTTAACAGCACATCTGTGAAGATTTCAAATTGATAGTCATTGTCTCATAAAAATGACAGGTTTTTTATACTATACGTCCAAGAAAATAACTCCACATTTTTATAAGTTTTCAAAGTACTGTTTTTCACTGTGTTGCTGGTAACATTAATTGTATGCTAGATGTGACTAATTTGCTTGTACTGTTCATCTCAAAACATCAGGGTTTTTACTTCACCTTGCTACAAAGAAAGAACTTGATGTGAAGTCTCCATGTAGCAATCTGTGTCTGATTGCTTGGAATTTTGTGTGATCGTTCTTTGATTTCAAAATGAGCTCAGAGTTGACACTGCACTGCAGATGTACAGGTAGACTTCAAAGCTGACTTTATTCTTCCATTTTCTATTCTGACAGTCGTCGTCCTTTTGGTTTGTTTTGCTGAAACCTACAGTAATACATACAGCATTATCTGACGTGCTGGAGAGAGATGTAAGCAGAAATATAATTAATCTCTACTTTTTTCTTGGTTCACAAACAATGAAAAATGAAATCAAACTTAATCAAACTTCCTGTGTCTACATGGGGTGGAGTTAATCAGCTAGCAATCATTAATATCAGAAAAATCCTCTTGAAAAAATATAAGAAAAACATACACTAACATGAGTTGACCAGACCTGTAATGAAATAAATAAAAATTATTGAAATGTACAAGCTATATTCTGTTTCAGGGGGGAAAGTAAATATTCCACAGAATATTCAGCAAACTCAAAAGAATTTTCTGTCCCATTATATACTTGAATGGCATAGTTTTCCCATTTTTTTCTGGAATTATTTTTTAAATGGAATTAGACAATTTCAAAATTGGAAAATGGAGAATAATTAATTAGGTGACAGAAGCAAGTTGCACCTACAATGAGATGATCTTGCCTCTTTTATTCCATACCATTTCTTATATATATTAAGAATATTTAAAATAGTTATACCACTGGTTTGGTGTGGTGTATGGTGACAAGGGTATGGATATTACCTATAAGGGTTCAAAGAAGGGCTCAGTTTAGTAGTGAGTTACATAGAAAAGGGGCATGACTATCCCACATGGTTACTATTCTCAAATACATTTTGTAGTAATTAATGCAATAATTAATTTCCACCTTCACTACAGGGTTGTAAATAAGTTCATGTATCAAGTGTGCATCATCTATGTTGTTTGAATGTATAGGGTTTAACAGGAAAGCAGGGTAACCACTGGGCTCCAACTGTACCTGTCTGTCTTAGATACCTTTATGATCCCTCCATCACTGTAGTATTCGAACCTCACCATCTTTAATGCATTTGTCCTCATGATATCCCTGTGAAGGAAGTTCTATTATCCCCATTTTACAGATGGAGTACTGAGGAACACAGACTTGCCCAATGTCACATACAAAATATATGGTGAAGCAAAGAATTTAATCCTAGGCTAGTGTCCTAACCACTGTGCCACCCTTTCCCTACTTCAAACTAGAGTGCTCATTGGCTGAGAAGGCCACTAGGTATTCTGACAGGTATTCCAACAGCTTTGGACAGCAGCTGCCCAGTGGAAAGTCCCATGGACCCAAGGGAGAAGGGATGCAAAAAGCAGCCTCATTTCCATTCACTTTTATTGCCTTACTTCAAAAACTCAGTGTATGCAGCGTTCAGTGAATAAGCACTGTGCCAGAGAGAAGGGTGAGCATCTGACACTAGTGTTCACACTGTTCACAGTTCTCACGTGATAGTTGTTAACACCACTGCCAGTGTGCACAGGGCAGTAATGACCATAGCAATATAATTACTATCCTCATACCATAGGTTGAAACATGACCAGCCTTAATGAAATAGCTTCCTTAATGGGTGTATCATTCTACGGCTTGAGTAATCCAACCCCAAGGCAAGGGACACAGGGAAGTAAGCAGGTTGTATATTGCAACTAAACATATCCTGCAGAGCCCTGCTCCTTGGCATGCCTCATCCATGACTTATATAGCACATCTGCAGTGATGCAATTTTGCCTACTGGTGTCCTTGATATTTGTGGCTAATGATTCGTTGCAGCCACTGATATAGCAGGGGCTATCGTTTTGTGCAGAGTTTTTTAGCAGCCAAAGTTACACCTCTAGTAGGTTGACCAGGATGCATATTTAAAGCAAATGGGCCATTTCCCACTGTCGTTCAAGCTCCTCCCATAGTACTGCAGTGTGCTTGTCCTAGCAGTTGTATACAAAGTATGACTGAATCAAATGTCCAGTGCTGTGCATTAGATTTATTCCATGGCTCTACACCAGCATATAAAATTGGCCCTCAAGGCAAGTAATATTGGTTCCAGGGGACCTATTGAGATTAATCAATGTAAAACTCCCTTCTCCTTTATTGTAATAGTCATAAGTGGAATCATTTTTTACAGTCTCAATTTCTTTTTTCTAAAAGGAGTTCATAAGTTCTCAATTTTTGTCCTATTATGCCACGGTTCATTTAAAAAAATTAATTCACAGCCTTTGGCAGACAGAGCTAATGTACAATGAAGAGAGACTTTAGTAAGTCCATTTACAAATGCTTCAAGAGTCATGGGACAAGAGAGAAGGCAGAAGAATGGAATGTTACAATATGACACACAATTCTGATGCGGCTTCTGCTGGAGATAATTCATTTATTTAAATCTGGAGTGTGTGTCAGGGAGACCAGTTTAACATCAAATGGCAGCCAATGTCTTTCAAATTAAGCCTATATATTTATTTCTCTTTAGCAAGTAAATATGAGTAGTAAGAGTTTTGTGAATAAAAGTGTAACAATTCATAAATTTCATCCAGCAATGCATTTCTGACCCTTCTAATAAACTGAAGGCTTTCATCCATTTTTTTCATACCCATGATACTCATGTATGCTGAAGTTATCACTTAAATCATTTGTCTCTGTATTTTCTCTATTCTAGATCCCCTGAAGATACTTTTTCTTTATATTTCTTATTTTTAAAGGATATTTTTTGAACAAAGTGCTTCTTCACAAATGGAAAAAGCTCTATTACCAAGATTACAGCTCAGCTCTAAGGTGTAAAAGTTAACAAAAGACATTTTAAAACCATCTTGTGCCATTTCAGACATGATTGCTTCCCTTTACACCTTTTGCTGCCACTCATTCTGATGTCACAGTTTCCCACCTACAAATTTTGCCGTATTGTGCCTTCTTCCGTTTTAAATATGAAGGGAAGCACTTATGTAAACTGGCTATATGCTGAACTACAATGTCATCAGATTGAGTAGGAGAAATGATTTATCATTGAGGAGGGAAATGACATTTCATTTGCCACACACTTTGAAATGTTTTCTTAAACATGTGATACTTTAGGAGAATGCTGCTTTAACAATGACAAGAAATTATTTATTACGTGGTGCCTTAATTTCAGAGTTCAAAGGCCTTAATTTTTAGGAAAGCATCCCTAATCAGGAATGGTGTTTAAGCATGTGCTTAACGTTAACTATGTGTTTAAGTCTCCTTGAAGTAAATGGGAGTTAAGCACATGTTTAAAGTTAAGCATAAGCTTAAATACTTCCCTGAACTGAGGCCAAAATAGGGCCAAATTGTGTCCATCTGATGCTCATCAAACAGCTCCCATTGACTTGGAGGAGCTCATCTGAACTTGATTCCAAATTATTCAGATTACTCAGGCCATATTCTCAGCTAGAGCTAGGCCAGTTTACAGAAGCTGAGGATCTGGCCTAATAATGTTAAGTTGCTCCGCAGAAAATGTGAAAGAAATAGTCGAAAATCCCAAAAAGCCTGAAGTCCAGTCACTACCCTGCCCTCACAGAAAATATCCAGTAGATTGTATTATTTATTTCATGATTCTAGGCTTTTTATTCCATTACAAAATGAATCAAAGGCCCTATGTGCCCATGTAAGAGGAAACAATGAGAAAAACAGCGTCCCCTATGAAAGGTACCAGAAGTAGAGTTGGTCAAAAATGTTACAGGTTTTTGTCACAAACCCATTTTTGTTGTTGTTGTTGTTGTTGAAAATCAAAACAATTCTATTTTTTAATTTGGTTGAAACCTGAAAAAATCTTCCTTTTTTTTATTTATGAAAACCCCAAATGTTCTTTTTTGTCAATTTTTTTTGTAGAAAATAAAACACATTTTTCAACGAGCTCTGGCCAGAAGCCCAGTACTCAAAGAATCAAACATAGTCACATAGGACTTGCCAAACTGGATCACACCCAGGATCCATCTGGTCCAGTATCCTGTCTCTGACAGTGGCAGGTATTCAAAGGAATGTGCAAGAAAGCCTGTAGAAAGCAGTTATAGAATAAACTTGCCCCCGGGGATAGCTTCTTTCTAATCCTCATTACTGAGAGGCTGGCTTATACTCTGCAGCATGAGGGTCAGCAACTGAAGTGCTTCAGCAATGGTGGAACATCTCTATACAGAAACAGAATTCTTTTTCAGGGTTCCAAGAGGTTGTTGTAAACCAGTGTCCTTTTTTTTTTTAATTGTGGAACACTGTGAAAAATATTTTAACGGGGTCCTTTTTAAATGTATACCGTATGGCAACACAACAACAACTATATATGAAGTCAACTTATTCTTTATTAAATCCAGGCTTCATCTAATAGTTTCAACATACTTAGAAAAAAAAGTTATATACAAATGGCCTCAGTCTTTTGGAAAGGCTGTGACCTGAATGGTATTTAAAAGTCCACAGGAGTATATAGGAATGAACACAGCGGTTGTTCCTTCATAGTATGTTATTACAAAGAGAACTGGGGGTCAAATTGCATGAATGATAAATGGAAGGTGCTTGAAATGAGTTAGTTCTTTTTTGAACATTATACATTGACCTTGGCAGTTTTGACAATTACATCCATCATTTCTCAGAATCCATTCCAGCTCACCCGACTGTTCTCTAATGTGGCCAAATAAACAGGATTTGTGAATATACGAATCAAAGATTGATCTTCTGTGCCAATGCGCTGATTAACAGTTGGTTTCTGGGTGTAGCTTTTTCATTCTATGAATTATGCGAGGATCATAATTCACCATGGCACACCTGTAGACAAGCGTGTTAGAATGCTTTAATCTTCACTTACAAGGCCTCAGTAGAATTGATAGTTGGCTCCTGAGTTTGATAAGCAAAATGAAATAAAATCATGAAAAAAGCACATTGTATACAGCAAAAGTGATATTTCACAGCCTCACTGTGTTTTTCTTTAGGAACAGAATTTGTTGAAGACAGAGATGGGACAAAGCAATTTGTTTAACTACCTCTGAAGTTTAGCTACCTCCAAACATTGAGATCCCCAGCTACTCAAGAGTAAAATAGAAATTTTATTAGGAATATAGAACTTAGCCATCCAATTAGGTCGCCTACCACAGAAAAGCAATGCAAACAGGTCCTGTGACTTTGAGACAGGTAACACTGTACACAGCTCTTACTTTTTGTAGTGTGTCTCAAATATTTATTTGGAAAGTATTGTCGTAGTTAATATTTCGTCTGTCTCCCTTACCTGGCTTACTTCACTTTATATCAGGTCATTTCCACTGAGCTGGATATTGCTAGCTAGTTGGATAGTAACAATTTCATGGATTCAGTTTAAATACCTCAGTTACGTGCAGAAAATGCAAGTTCACCACTGACACTTTCTCTCATCAATTCACAAGGTTCCCTCCCTAGAAGAAGGCTTGAGGTAAAGATTTAGGGGCAGATCTTCAGCTGCTATAAATTGTCATAGCTCCATTGACGTCCATCTTCTGCGCTATTAATTATATTATAGTCATTATTTTTCAAGTGCCAAAGAGTTTGCTTGTTGCATCACGGAAATAAGTAAAGGCATGGTCCATACTCACACTGCTTACCAGTTAAGGCAGCTCTTCAGAAAAGCATCCCTAACCTGTACGGCACTAGAGCCTGTGCTTAACTTTAGTCAATGGACCTTAAGCACATGCTTGATGTTAAGCATGTTCTTCAATGCTATTCTGAATCGGGATGGACTTAAGTATGTGCTCCTCAATCATGGCCTATCGCAAATGTGAGGATGATAAGCAAACAAAAGGTGGGGAAAGTGAGAGGCAGGACAATAAGCCTCATTCAGAAGTGTTGTGTGCAGATCTTGGCGGTACCATCACATCAGGGTTTGCAGGGTTTTTTAATCCTCTCTTCTCATAGGCAACATGGCAGAAGTGAGTTTTTAGGAGGGATCTGAATAAAGAGAGCAGGGTGGCTTGGTGGAAATTCCATGTAGAGGGGGCAGCATGAAAAAAGATGAAGTGGAAGAAGGGAATAAAGGAGTGTGAGTCTAGACTAGTATTATTGGCAAAAGAGAGGGGAATAGGGAACATGATAGGAGACAAGGTCAGAGATACAGGGTGGGGCTGAGGAATGAAGGACCTTGAAGACAAGAACACGGAGAGCCTTACACCTTTCTGACACCCCTAAATATGATGTTCCTGATCTTTATTGATGCTAAAACAATTTAACAACATATCCCCAGACATTACAATACATCATATCCCTAGATGTTAATGCCTTAATTTTGTGTTGCAAAATTACTATATCACATAGATTAATATTCTTTACAGGCCGATTGAAATCAGAGTTAGAATATGTTAACAGAACAAAAGACGATTTATTCAAATGCTTAATTTTACTGACTGTAAAACAGTGGAGCTACTTACAACATGTAAAGTGTTTGCAGGATCAGATACTGCAATTGCTACAAGCAATGCCGTTTGGATGGGATTACGCACCATGCAGGAGTATATATGTAACTGCATACTATTCTATGCAAAAATTGTACCTATTATTGGCAAATTCTGTACTTTTGTCTACTGACAGCTTTTACTTGTACTCAATCACACAAGCTTTACCATGTGTGTTACATTCACAGACCAAAAATGTTACCTTTGTAACAGGATGCACAGGAATTTATACCCATCTCATAAATGTTTGCACTTTTTCAGCTGCAAGAGACACATTCTTTAATAGCATCACTATAAACCACTAACTTATTAGTGCGATTAACAGGTTGATACACACCCAACCTACACACTTTAACTTCCTCAGAAGGTGTTACTAAATTTGAAAAAAATGCACACAAACACACTACTGTGCCACAGACATATCATTATCAGTGTTTTCTCTTCCTCTTTTGTTGCTTGGTAATTCCAAATCTCCCTGAAGACTTGGCATTGGGCTACCAGTCTGAAGCACTTCTTATCATACTACTCTTCTTTCTCAGGTGCAGGCAGAGGGGAGAGTGCCTTCCTTTTCATCCTTGTTCTTTATTTTACAGTGTCGTTCTTGGTTCTAAGCATGTGATGATTCACATCTGCTTCTTCTTCATATGGCTGATGTAAATTTAGAGCAACAACTATAATTTTACATTTAGATGGTTAAGCCAGATAATTGTATCTGGTGTAGCAGAGTGTATTGCTGTGATGCCTCCTTCATATTTGTGAATCAGGCATTGAGCTGTTATATATTCCATGGTCTGTTCTGGACAACCACAGTTGCACACTGGAGAGTCTTTAATTTTCCATTTGTGCAGCAAGAATCTGCATCTGCCATGGTTTGTGCAGATACGGTTTAGGGTTGGCCATGAGCTTTGTGGGAGATCGAAGTCAGGGATCTTCTGCACTGGGTCTTTCACAAGGTGTTTATTTGTGACTTTGTGTGAACTCCATTCGGCTTTACAAGCTTCATCAGGGTTGAAGTTGCATTGTTGAACGTTAAATGCATGGGTCCAAAAGGGCTTAAACAACTTCAAGCAGTGGTGAGGGATGGTGTTTCACATGAAAATATGAGATTGAACAGCTTTGGTCACCTATTGGCCCACACACTCCACTGCTCCTCTTGTTCGAATTCATCACCATCTATATTCCATCTGCTCACAGTTGGTCAACCCCTGAAAATCATTTTCTCCAGCATTTGGTTCCTTTCACTTGGATGTGGTTCCCTGATCCACAATCAAATAAGCTTGGCTCTGTTTTCCTGATCCACAGTCAATGTTTTTCTAGACCTTTGCTCTGATTCCATACCTGTAGGGTGTGCCATTAAAAACTGGACATTTATCACCGGCAGTAGGTAAGTTGACTATCAGAGATGAGGTATTTCCCATTCTAGGTAGAGAAATAATAACAATATTTTGTCTAAATTAAATACCACAAAGCAGTATCATTTGTTTCTGTAGCGCCCCCCTATCATGTCTCAATATGTGTTGCCACAGCTTGTATCAGGATTGGGTAGAAGTCTTTAAAACTGTGTTAAATCAAATTACGCTTTTATGAAGGCTATAGGAGTGTTATGTCATTGTCTAACATTCACAGTTATACTTTAAAGCATTATCATTGAACCCCTTCTGACAGTTTCAAATATGGTTATATTTCTGGCTATAGTCTGCTGAGTAGTATCTTCAATCTGCAGTAATGTTTAAACCAAGTATTCTAGTAGAATGTAAGCTCTTGCTAGCAAAGATTTACCATAGCTTCAAAGAATAATTGCCCCTGATGGCATGCTTTCTTCTTGCCTTTAAAACCAGTTTTGGTAAATCAATGGAGCTGATGATGCCCAATATTTTGCAGGATCAGGCCCCTTTTTTCTAAATCTCATGATTGATAAAAATAACATTTTGCTACCAAATACAGTTTCTCCCTTGAAGCAGCACAGATTTTTTTCCCCAACTCCCTGTGGCTGGTTGAAAATATGCTCTTCCATTAACACGCTCTCTCTGCAAAGAAACTACAGGCCATCATCCCCCTTTTCCCCCATCACCACCACCACCACCACCATCTCCCACACTCTCTGAGAAAAGAACCAATACTCTGACAATGTTCTTCACTGGGCGAACACATCACAAACTGTTGATAAACTAGCTCATGTGGTTTGGCTTTTAGAACTTCCAAGATGATTTTGTGGAGTTCCAGGGTGCTCAGCATTACCTCCTACCTATGAACAATGCTCATTGTAGAATTTCAGTGCTGCTCTTCAAAATGGCCTATAGATTTTTGCTAACTTGGTGTAGTAGGGGGAAAGTGGTGTAGGGAGAGAATGACTCTTTCACTTACTAAAGTTCTACCAGGGCCTAGTAAGTGAGGAATGGTATAAGAGGAAGGATAAAAACGTATCAAAAACAGTTTTGGGGGTGATGGTTCCTGGGATTGGCAAGTCACATTTCTGATGGAGCTGAACATTGTATATCCATCTTTTGCAAGTAGGATCTAACTCCTTCTGCATTCTGTACACTAAGCAAGGAGTTTTCCTTTCCAGACATCATTCCCAATTTGCTGACTTGTTGCAATGTTTAAAAATCAATACATAAAATCAGTTCTGAAATATGTCAAGGCACAAGTTTTTAGTTCACCACCATACCAGGAGCTGAAACGAGTGGACAACAGTTACAGATCCTTATTAAGTTAACATAAAAAGTAAAAAAGAGAAAAAGTGCTGTGGTTGAAACTGTTCAGAAATTCTGTAGTGACTGTAGTCAGATTGAATACAAACAATTGAATGCCTGGGTACTAGACCAGATTAATTCCATGTGATAGGGATAACTTCCTAACTGTGAGTGGTATAGCTTTGGCATTAATGGCATTCTCTCTTTTCTCCTCCTTCTCTTGCACTGACTGAACTATAAAAAGACCGAGAATGGTTAAGTGACTAAACGAATTAGAGATTCCAGCAGGTAGTATCACAGGTGCTTGCCTAATTCCTATTGACACAATCTGCAGCCTAGTAGCAGGGAAGGATGGAGATTCCTTGATTGTTAGTCAGAATTAGGGTGGAGTGAGGAGAGTAAGATTAAGGGCTCTAGCTCAAGCCATGAGCCTATTAAAGGGATTATTAATATTAGTGGAATTAGACATGTTGTAACAGACCAAAGGTCCATCTAGTCTGGTATCTATCGCTGAAGTAGCTTGTGTTGATGCTTTAAAGGAAAGTATGAAACATCCTCTCACACTTTTGCCCAGTCTGCTTATTGTTGGTTAATGCAAAAACCAAAAACTTCCAGATGAGACAAATTTAGCAGAACTCCTACAACTGATCAAGATGAAAATCCCTATCGAACCAGCCAGTAGAGTTGCTCCTTTTGGTTCCCTGTTCAGGGTTCAGTTACAGTCATACAAAGGATGCGTGCACAGGAAGCCCTCCCACCAGATGGAGTGCTTGGCTAATCAGTTAAATCTGCTCTAGCTGATCTATCTGTGTCATGCGCCATAACTAGACTTCTGAATTACACTAAGCAGGCTGTCAAGGGGAGTCCAGCAGAGAACCATGTACAGCACACTTCCCTTGAGATGGCACCACTGAAATAAAAAACTTGCAATAATTTCCCAGATCAAATGAATGCATGCCATGATAGCACTTGTTTCCACTTAATACTGGCACTGAAATCATTTTGCATGAACGCTGTTTTAGTGTTCATTGGTGTCAGCATGGTTTAGCACTAACCAGTTAAAAACTTATTATTGCAGTCAGGTGTAAATAACCCTCAGCTTTGTATGCTAATCTCTGCTCATGATGGCTTCCAGGAAAATCAGTCATTCTATCTCTTTGCTGAAAGATAGTGATAATCATGCTTGCCGTGTCTCTGCCAAAAATGAGCCTGATAGACATGGTAGCTCCCTTTGTTCTATCCAAATTGACCTCCAATGACCAAATTAAAGCAAAAAGTAGAACAGCTCTTGTCAGAATGGAACAGGAATCAGAACCCTGGCCTAAATAAATAAATAACAAAGGACTGGCGTAAGCTCAGTTATGCTGGTTTTCAAATGCCAGGGATTCAGAAACACTGATTACCAGTCCCCTGCTAATGCAAAATCACAGCAGCTCACCTCAGCTATGAAGGACAAGAATTTTAAATCTGCAGATGGCTAGCTGTAGAGGTGGAAATCATGGAATTACATTTGATACAGGAGAGCTCATGGGGGGGGGGGGGAGGAGGGGAATTAAATGCAGATTTGTCAGATGCTGACTATCAACTGTTTTTCTACCTGATCAGCTCCATATACCTGATTACTTCTAGAACTAGGACATTCACAAATCTGAAATGCACAGCACTTTCGTAAATGTCATAATTTATATATTGGAATACACAGAATGATTAAGTTGATTTCTAATTGACAAAGAGCAATTGCCTATCACTTCTTTTCCCTGTATATTTTCTCCCCACACACACATACACGCACACACACATCCATGTTATGCTTATGTAGGGCCAAATTATGCCCTCCCTTATGGCACTGGTCCCTTGCAGAGCTGAACCACTCAGGGGAAGCTCATAGCAGGACTGTGTCTTGGGCAGACCTTATGGGCAAGGGTGGTGCATGCAGCGCTCTCTGCCCTGATGTCACCAGGGCAAGCAGTCCTTTTTACTCCTCTGTCCAGAGGTACTGCACTGTATCTGGCTCTTTGCTGAGTGTGAAGTGGATGGGGAAAGCATCTTATGCCTTCCCTCATTGCAAAGACCAGCCACAATCTGATCTATAATGAACTCTGCTTATAACGGAAGTCTGCTCAAGAGACACCAGCTTGTCTGTTTTAAATGGTTTGTGGTTTATCATTACATCCACAGATGCTGTCTCCCTAATGCATGCAGTGAAGGACAGTGGCACTAGCTATAAGCATTATATATAGCAACCCCTCCCTCCCCTCACACACACACTGCTTAAAATAGCTCATCATTGTTTTCTGACATGATGACCAGAATATGGTCGGAGGCATTTCCTTACCTTAATCCAGTCAGAAAGGATTTTGTTGTAAACTATGAGCAGTAGATCATACTATTGACTTCATTATCACCCCATCCATTTAAAAAAGTCAAGGGCCAGATCTTCATTCAAGTATAAATTGCCAGCATTTCACTGACTTACTGCAGCTGATTCATATCAGCTCAGAATCTGCCCTCTCCCTCCCCATGCCTTTTTTTTTACTTTTTTTTTTTTAGGTGTCCTTGTTTTGTTACACCTCTCTCTCAGCTTTCTCTCTTTTGCCTGCTATGATATGGCCATGATACCAGTTGCTGATGTGGTAAAAGTGGTACAGCTTTAAATAGTAATTTTTCAGTTATAAACACAGTACTTTCTCTGGTATCAGGGGACTTATGTTAGGGCATGTAATTCAATACACACACTTTTAGTTGAGAAAACTAGTTCTGTCATAATTTTAGATGTACTTATTTCTGCCTATATATACTGTTTTTAGAGGGTCACTTTACATCATTTTACTTTATATCAGATAAAGTAACTTGCTTTTCGAGTGTTGACAAGGTGGTCTGTTTCCTTAAAAGGCTGTTTGGATTTTTGTTTTTGTTTTTGTTTTTTCCTCTTAAAGATTCAGGTCAAATTACTGTGCGGGGCTTCAGATAAATGAAGTGTGAAAGGTAGAACAGTTTTGTTTCCTCCTTTGTGTTAATTATGGCAGCATTTTTTCCCCACTCTATCGCCTTAGAAAACCAGTAAAGTATAAATATGCAAATACCTGTGGACAAGTTGCTGTTAATGCTTGCTAGCAACTGGGAGTGAAGTGCAATAGGTTAGGAATTAGAAATCTTGAGGCACAGTAAACTGTATTTTAAAAAGGACAGAAATCTGAGTTGAAAGGGAGCTGGTATTTCCTACCTCCTTGGCCTAACGTTAGTGAGTGCCCCCAGGTCTTTATTCTGTCTAAGATGGCACTGCAAATAACTTGGATGTGTAATTTGTTTATTTGGGTTGTTTTTCCCAGGGTGGGGAGGACAAATAAATACATTTTCCCCTGTTTCACTGAAGCACCTGTATTTTTTTATTTTTTTTAAATCTAACTCAGCTGGGTTCCTTTTGATACAAAGTATATTAATACTTGTGAGCAGTATATAAAGTACATTCATGAACCATGCAGCAATATTTATTTGCGCATGAGAGCTATTCTAATTATCAGAGCTGGGAGACTCAGGCTACTCGTTTTCTGAAAATATTCATGTTAAGTTTTAAATGAACTTGCTTTGGCCATGCCTCCCCCCGACCCCATGTTTACTTTTCATAAACACCTGAATGATCGTGTCTTACTGGTACAAAGGTTTACAGAAAGAACACTTCAAACTTACATGCAGGAGTAATTGCAGAAACCAAATGTTCGTTTTCACACACAATCTCTTGTGCTAGAAATGCTTGCATACTCATCCTGTTAGTGAATAGCAACAATACCATATGACTTATCTGACTAATCACAAGTAAGTAACTCAGCTTGATTTATCAGTACTAGTAATCAATCCACTGAATTACAAATTTGAGAAGAGATTTTTTAATAAATTCAAAAACTGGATAGATCTGAGGATATCAGTCTGCTCATGTAACTCTTAAGGAGAAAAAGAATAAATTTATCAAATGTATTTATTAATAATTCACTCAGCTGTATAATGATGAGTTAGTTTTTTATGCATACATACCTCTGCCCTCTGTTGGCACGGAGGTATATTGTACACATTTTAGACATTTAAGTTTTCCTCTGCTTGCTAAGTGGTCAGAGATTTAGTTTAGAACCATTTACTCTATTCCAGAATCAGCTGTATTTATAGTCTGTGGTTTTCTGATGACTGTTACACTTATGTTCACATATGCTCATGCATCATTACAATAGATGGACAAAGCTTTCTTGGATGTACAACATAATGTGTATAGAATCATAGAAATGTAGGGCCGAGAAGTCCTCAAGTCCAGCCCCATGCACTGTGGCAGGACCAAGTTAACGTACACCATCTCTGACAGGTTCTTGTCCAACCTGTTTTTAAAAACTTCCAGTGATAGGAATTACACATTCTTCCTTGGAAGCCTATTCCAGAGTTTAACTACCCTTAAACTTAGAAAGTTTTTCTTATCATCTAACCTAAATCTCCCCTGCTGCAGATTAAGCCCATTACTTCTTAGTTTAACAGAGGACATGGAGAACAATTGATCACCATCCTCTTTATAACATCCCTTACCATATTTGAAGGCTAGCAGGTCCCCCCTCAATCTTCTTTTCTCAAGATTAAACATACCCAGATTTTTAACCTTTCCTTATGGGTCAGGTTTTCTAAACCTCTAATCATTTTTGTTGCTGCCCTCTGGATTATTGTCCACATCTTTCCTAAAGTGTAGCACCCAGAAAGGGACACAGTACTCCAGCTGAGGCCTCACCAGTGCTGAGTAGAGTGGGACAGTTACCTCCTGTGTCTTACGAACGACACTCCTCTTAATACACCCAAGAATGATATTAGTCTTTTTCATAGCAGCAAGACATTGTTGACTCATATTCAATTTGTGATCCATTATACTACCCAGTATAATCCTTTTTAGCACTCCTACCACTTAGCCATTTATTCCCTATTTTGTAGTTTGTGCAGTGATTTTTTGGCTTCCTCTGTCTAGTACTTTGCACTTGTCTCTATTTAATTTCATCTTGTTGAATCCACATCAGTTCTCCTATTTGTCAAGGTCATTTTGAATTCTATTTCTGTCCTCCAAACTGCTTGCAACACCTCCCATTGGTGTCATCTGTACATTTTATAAGCATACTCTCCACTCCATTATCCAAGTCATTAATGAAAATAGCGAATAGTACCGGACCCAAGACTGATCCCCGCGGGACTCCTCTAGATACACCCTCACAGTTTGACACTAAACTACTGATAACTGTACAATCTGTCAACCAGTTGTGCGCACACCTTATAGTAATTTCATCTAGACCACATTTCCCTAGTTTGCTTCTGAGAATGTCATATGGGACTGTGTCAAAAGATTTACTAAAACCAAGATATATTACATCTACTGCTTCTTCCCTATCCACTAGGCCAGTAACCCTGTCAAAGAAGGAAATTAGGTTGGTTTGGCATGATTTGTTCTTGAAAAATCCATGCTGGTTATTCTCTATTATCTTCCAGATGCTTACAAATTGATTGCTTAATAATTTATTCCAGTGTCTTTTCAGGTATTGAAATTAGGCTGACTAGTCTATAATTCCCAGGTCCTCTTTGTTCCCCTTTTTAAAGATAGGTACTATATTCGCCCTTTTCCAGTCTCCTGTAAGAGTCCTCAAAGATAATTGCTTATGGTTCTGAGATTGCTTAAGGAATTAGCTGAAGTACCCTATGATGAATTTCATCAGGCCCTGCCCACCTGAATACAACTAACTTATCTAAATATTCTTTAACCTATTCTTTCCCTATTTTGTCTTGCATTCCTTCCTCCATTTTGGAAACGTTAGTTGTGTTGAGTATCTGGTCACCATTAACTTTTTAGTGAAGATTGAAGAAAAATAGGCATTAAACACCTCAGCTTTCTTGATGTCATCACTTATTAACTCTCCTTCCCCACTAAGTAAAGGACCTACACTTTCTTCATCTTTCTTTTGCTTCGAATGTATTTAAAGAACCTCTTCCTATTGCCTATTATGTCCCTTGCTAGGTGTAACTCATTTTGTGCCTTAACCTTTCTACGTGCTTTTCTAATTTTATTCCTACATGCTTGTGCTATTCTTTTGTATTCCTCCTTAGCAATTTGTCCATCTAGTTGTGGCTTTAATATTGTCTCCGTGAGAAACAACCAGCTCTTCTGAACTCCTTTTCCCGCTTATATTTTCTTTCCATGGGACCTTACCTACTAGTTCTCTGAATCTGGTAAAGTCTGCTTTTTTGAAGTCCATTGTCCTTATTCTGCTGCTCTAATTCCTTCCTTTCCTTATAGTCATGAAATTTATCACTTTCACCCCAATTCCCTTCCACCTTCAGATTCACTACCAATTCCTCACTGTTGGTCATGGATACACATGGGGAGTGATGGGGTTAACATCTATGCTTATAAAACACTAACTCAACTTTCTAGATGTATAAGAGTCACTAAAAGAAATTATGACTCCAAAGTCTCCTTGGAATATCTAGAGTTTTAGTGTGGGCAGACAATTTACTGTAGTATGTACAGCTATTGCACCATAAAGAACATTTGCCTACTAAATGGCTCCTTATATTAAAGGAATAGCTTTTACACTTCTAATTGTATGTAACAATATAGAAATGAAAGGAATCACAAACAATTAATCTTTCTATTAAGTCAGTGTAAGTGTTGAAGTAGCTTAATCATTCAAATGCAGTGGGGGTATCTCCCCATATAAAGCTACTATGAGGCCGGCAATAAGAAGCAAGTTTTATATCTGCATTAGCCTGAGCTCAGTGAACACAACATGCTGTTCTCTGCATTCCCTGGAGTACTGTCCTATAATACCTCTACAAAGAATTGAATTGCCAGTCCAGGTTGGCTGATTCTGTGATTTCATGTGTGGTATCTGTGAGGATGGCTTCAAAGCATGGCAACCCCCCACCAATTTTGAATGCCCATGGATAGTTATAGGTATTTTGACAATACCCATGAATATCAAGAGATCCTGTGCTATGTTATCTCTGATAAACATACCAGTGAATTCACATTGTCTTTTGTAAAGTGCAACTCTTGCCTGTTTATATTATTATTGACCTTTTGTATTGACTGGGTGTTACATTATTGATTTTTCTCTTGGTATCTACATCGGATTTAACCATTGATTACCTAATGTGAATTGTGTTTGAAGTTTAACTCCAGGTATATCTGAAATGTAGCCAGCAATGATGGTCATGAAATAAAGATATATTTCAGCAGGCTGTACACTGAAAGTGAAATATTTATAGCACAACTGCTTCTGAGAGGTCATTGGCAGAGATCAGTACAATATCTAATCCAACGAGGAGGTACAGCAAACGCCATTGAAATAATAATCAATGGTAAAATACATGGTAGCTTTGTGATGTTTAAACCCTTCAGCTAAAACTGTTGTTCTTAGCTTTACTACTCCGTTGCCTGATACACAGGCAATATCTGTATACATAGCTTGACATGTACTGCATTTGTAGGGTCTGATTCTCCTCTCACCCAGATATGAAAATTGGGAGTAATTCTAATGAAGTCAATGGAATTACACTTGTGTAAACTTGTGTCCATGGCCACACAATCATTTTTAATTTTAAGGTCCTTGTCAAGTCCATTAACTGATACTTTTTCCATTCGCCATCAGTAATTTATATTTGGTTGATTCTTCTGGGAGTATCCTCTGTTAGTTTCAATGGGAGCTATACATAAATATGGAGAAGAGAGTAAATTCGAAATTAAGTTCAACCACAAACATTGTGAGGCATAAAGCAGCTTTGCAAAAATGAACTTTCTGCCATAGAACATAACAAATAGTTAATACCTTTAGCACTTTCATATTCATATTAATGTGGTGAGCTTAGTAATGTGCAGGGATCCTAGCTTTCCATGATAATCCCCCCAAAATTCTCCACAATTTTTCCACAGTTAAAATGAAAAACTGAACTTTAGTTTCCCTAACCACAGTATATATAGGCATCAGTTGAACACAATGTTTTATTGATATACAAGTAGAACCCCATTTAATCAAGCCTCCATTATCTGGCTGTCCATATTAGCCAAACCAGAAGCCATGTGGGGATGACCTCCCAAGCCCCACCGCCCATCTTAAAATAAGGGGTAGAAAGCTCTTTGCCAGTTCTCCTGATTAAACTGCTCTACATCCAGAATGCTTCTGAAATAAATGTAGTCAAACGTTACTAATTCTGGGTCACTGAGAACGAAAATGATGCTTAAAATTGTTGATTGGCTCTGGTTTTCAAGATATGCTATTGGGTCAGTATATACGACCCTTGACTTGGGAATGGCGGAGGATAAGTGAGTTATAAAGGGAAGGGATCTCAATTTAAACCAGAAATGACTAAAATACATCTTTGACTGGATCTATGAATAAATCTATGACTGGGTTTGGACAGTACTTGCTTTTTAGGCAAAACAATGAATGATGCAATCTGAAGCTGGTATTGCGTCATACATGATATGAATTGCATCATGTTATTCCTAGAAGTCATGGATGATGCAATCATAACGAAGCTTACATCACTCTGCTGAACAAATTGCCCTATATCAGCTCTAGAAATCATACAGTGTCGTGCTCTCTTATTTGTCAGTGTTTGATTTTGCAGAGGGACACATTTCTGTTTAGCCAAAGTGAGCAGAGATGCCTTGTACTTGTGTGAACAGTGCAGATAACTTCTACTATGTTTGTGGTGAAGTGACTTTTGCATCACAAAAGCGCAGTATAACCACTATGGTTAAGAAAGCCTATCACCTTTATTTTGGCTGCAAAATTGGAGATAAGGACAAGAGGTGGGCCCCACACATATGCTGCAAGACTTGTGCAACAAATCTTCGCCAGTGGTTGAACAGGAAAAGGAAATCTATGCCTTTTGCAGTGCCAATGATTTGGAGAGAGCCAACAGATCATACCAGCAATTGTTACTTCTGCATGGTGCCTCCAGTTGGGAAAGGTGTGTCAAAGAAGAAAAAGTGGACTGTGCATTATCCAAACATTCCATCAGCTGTACGCCCAGTACCCCACGGAGAAGGACTGCCGGTTCCTGATGCACCAGAATCATTCTCACTTGAGTCAGACGAGGAAGAGGAAGAGGATGAAACTTCTGGTCCTGAACCATCAATGTCACAGGACCCACATTTTCTCCCATCCTCCTCCTCTGAACCACACCTCATAACACAAGGTGAATTGAATGACCTTGTCAGGGATTTGGAACTACCCAAGAGTAAGGCAGAGCTGTTGGGTTCCAGACTACAGCAGTGGAATCTCCTGGCAGGTGAAGTTAGGGTTTCCATGTTCCGTGACCGTCAAAAGGATCTTGTCCCATTCTTCTTCATGGAAGGTGATCTTGTAGCCTGCAACAACATCGATGGTGTGATGGCAGCCCTCAACATCGTTCACGATCCAGATGAGTGGAGACTGTTCACTGATTAATCGAAGACGAGTCTTAAAGCTGTTTTACTGCATAATGGCAATGTTTTGCCATCAATTCCAGTTGGTCATGCAGTCCATATGAAGGAAACCTAGGACAACATGAAACAACTTTTGAGGTGCATAAACTATGACCAACGTCAGTGGCAGCTTTGTGGCGATCTGAAGGTTGTTGCTCTCTTGCTTGGTCTGCAGACTGGATACACAAAGTACTGCTCTTTTCTCTGCGAATGGGATAGTCGTGCAAGAGATTCCCTCTACATCAAGAAAGATTGGCCACTCCGACAGTCATTGGAGCCTGGGAGGAAAAGTGTTCAGCATCCACCACTTGTTGAATCAAGGAAGATTTTGTTACCACCCTTACACATCAAGCTGGGTCTGACGAAGAACTTTGTCAAGGCCATTGACAAAACACAAGCAGCTTTCAAGTACCTCCGTGGAAATTTTCCAAGGTTAAGTGAAGCTAAGATAAAGGAAGGTGTCTTTGTTGGTCCTCAGATTCGTGAACTTCTTCGAGATGATGCATTTGACCATGCACTGCGTGGCAAGGAAAAGACGGCATGGAAAGCCTTCCAGTTAGTGGCAATAAATTTTCTCGGAAATAACAAGGCAGACAACTACAGGTTGTTGGTGGAAAACCTCCTCAAGGCATACAAAAGCCTTGGTTGCAACATGTCACTAATGATACATTTTTTGCACTCTCATCTAGATTTTTTTCCACCGAACTGCGGAGCAGTGAGCGACGAGCACGGCGAGCGATTTCACCAGGACATTGCAACAATGGAGAAATGCTATCAGGGCAAATGGAGCCCATCAATGCTTGCAGACTATTGCTGGACAGTGACAAGAGATGCTCCATTTAATAAATACAAGAGACAAGCCAAGAAGCGCCGAGTAGACACTGAATAGGACTAAACTGTGTACATAATAGTTTTTTGCCTTTTGTTTCATAATAAATTTTATTTATATAACCATTTGCTGATTTTTAAAGTGTTACATAAACAGGACAGGTGAAATATTATCATGTAAAGCAACCATAAACACATGAAAAGACCTAGGTTTACAATTTATGATTAAAACTCTACTATCTACACAATATACATAGACATAAAATGTAAAAACTTAAATATCTTAGAAACAGTAGCCAATCAGTTGTTTTAATTGTCATATTTGAATTCAGCACATCAAAATACACAATAAATAGCACATTTTATCTCTGAAGCAGACGACTTCTCAAAAATTGTAGACCAGTGTTATCTGAATTTTTGATTATCTGATCTGGCCCCGGTCCCAATTAGATTGGATAAAACAGAATTCCATTGTAAATGTAAAGCACATTCAAAAATCACCTACAACGGGGAGAAGTTGCAAGCATTGAATAAGTGACACTGATACTTTCAGTAAAAAATAGTTTATAGTTAACATATGTTCTTATTTTTCCACAAAATGTAAAATCTAAAGATTCTCTAAAAATGCAAATTCTGCGTTTTTCTGCGGCAAATGGGTTTCTAGGATCTCTGGTAATCTGTAAGCTCCTTGGGTCATTGTGGATATCATGTTGTGGGCCATACAGTATTTAGTGCATGCAGCACTATTATAATAATTCATAAAAATTGTAGACTAAGTGCCAGAACCTCAGATGGTGTAAATTGGTATAGTTCAACTGAATTCAATGGCAATTTATGCCAGCTTGGGGATCTGACATTAATAATTTAGTCAGAGAAACCAGTGTTGTAACAGTACATGTATGGCCCCAAAGTAGATTTCCTCCTTCTCTAAGGCACTTGGTTACCGTGGTAATGGGTACTGTATAAGAACCATCACAGATAGAACAATGGACAACTTGAAAGTGCTTCCTTCCCACCCAAAAATACCATCCTTCCCTACTCACTAACAGCTTTGGTGTCTCTGCTGGTCTTAGATTCCCAGCCTCACTCGTTGCTGGAATTTCTGCCTTGCTCTCATGCATTCTGTTGAGCTGGCTCTGCTGGATGAGTTGTCGGGATAGTGGAGCCACTCTCTCAAAGCTGTTCCTGGGGTGGAGAGCTTATTGAACTCCTCTCAGTAGAACACCTCAGTCTCACTGGTACGGAGGGGACTTAGTGTCATTCTCCTCTCTTCTTATGAATTGTGCTTTCATTGTTCTGGTTCTGCAAAAATGTGTACATACTACAATGGAACCTTAGACTCTTGTGCCCCGAGCAGCAGAATGGAATTGATTTAGCCATTTGAAAGATTCCCATATGTGTGACTCCTTTAACAGCTTTGGTGGTTTTTTATGTCCCTTTTGATTAGCTATCAAAATAGGGTACTGAGTAGTTAGGGATAACTGCCTTCTCTATCCAGTGCTACCAGAAACACAGAAGGTAGCAAAGACAAGGGCCACTGCCAGGAAGATGTGTGGGCAAGTGGTGCAATTGGAAGGGATAGAGAGGATGTTATAAAAATCTTGGAAAACCAACACATAGAGTTTTGAATGCCTTGGACTAGATAAAGAGGCCTAGAAGGAAGTAGAGCCCAACAGTAATGGAACAAAGAGGTCACAGCAGAGAGAGAACATGTCCTTGAACATCGAGAGGGGTTTGGATCAGACTTTGAAGAGCCTGTCTTTTGCGGAGACAAGTCATTTTGCTGTCCTCCTCCAACTCTATCCTAAAAGCTTAGTTCTTTGGCAAACCTTCCACCACTAGCCACTCATCCCTGCTTGTCTGCCTTACCTCATAATCTTATAACCTCACCCACATTCTGTTACAATTTTAAATTGTTTAAAAAAACAAATAAACCCAAAGTCATATGGAAATAACAAGGTACACACCATATTTGCACTATCTCTTTCACTACTTCCCTCCTTTCTTCGTCTAATTTTAGGCTGCAATAATTATAAATAATAATAAATAAACCTACTAGCAGAGGTCAGAGCAGAACTTTAGAAGAAAACATTTTAGCATAGGACTCTGGGCTAAATTCTGACTTGGCTCACCATGCTGAAGACACAGGGGTAGCAAAAGATGTCAGAAATTGCCCCTGACAGAAAAGCTTTGAACTATAAGAAATGAAAGAAATGCCTGTGGACAAATCAGGGAACCCCGTGGGCAGAAAGTTAGGGATGGAGTTTCATTCAAATGTAGAGAATAAGAGAGGGGCTCCTGGATTTGTGGGGGAGTATAGTGGTTATGTCACTCTCCACTTCACAATGGTGTCTGTGGGGAGTGGAAAATGACTAAGAAAGTGGGAGCATATCATCCATGTTCTGGGGATCATAAGTACCAGCATCTCCCCCCTGCATCCGAATTTCAGCACTGAAAGAGAGGCAGCACCCTTGGAACAGAACTCCTTTACATCAGTTTCGTCCTGTTTTATTTCCACTGAAATGAGTCATACCATGTAAAACTGATGTAATGGAGCAGAGAGAATCGGGGCCAAAATGGGGTAAATGAGGGGAAGAAAAAGAGATTTGAAAAGGTACTGAGAGGCGCATTGTTGATGGATACAATTCTAGAAACCCAAGACAGTTAAGATGATTATCAGTCTAAGACAGTTTTAAATTTTCAATGAAGTTGATATTGTTGAGTAGCCCATGCAAGAAAAAAAATGCTTGATTACAATCTGCAAAATATGTCTGCATTTTAAGACTGTTTGATAAACTCTAGAACATTACAGCAGTCAAAGCCATTTTCCAAACCCCAAATACACAAGAATATTCCTTCTCTCAAACTCTAGTCATATCAGTTTTAACTAATCAAATAGCATTACACTCCCTGCAGCTCCATGGACCCCTATAGAATTACCTTCTGTGTAAGTCAGGGAAGAATTCAACCCTTGCGGCCTGATCCAAAATCCATGTAAGTCAATGGGAAGATTCCTAATGGACTCAGATGGAAGTGGATCAGACCCTTAGTGAGCATTGAGACAAACCTAAATGTACAAGTAAAGCACGTGCATTGCAATATTTGTGCAAAACAAAAGTGCTCATAAATAATACATGTCCTGTTCTCAGATGAGCATAAGGGCTGAAAAAAAACTTATTACCTCACAACACTGGACTACTTAAGCAACTCTGGTGTTTAAGCAAGAAACTACAGTTATTACACTTATGATTGAGAGTAACTGGTATTTTCTGGCTGACTTATTCTCCATTCTGTTTTCCCAATATAGGAGAGGTCACATATGTTTGTGTGATAAATATGGGATACAAGAAATACAGTAACAGATGGTAAATAACTAAGTGTATTGATAGTACAGTGAGAATCTAGTAAATGCCTGACATATTGTTGGTGCTATATGAATAATTACAATAAATAACAGTTATTGCTTTATGCTACTGATCAGTTTCCTTATGTTAGCATCCTGTATAAATGTGCTCTATGTACAAAGAATAAATTAAAAAATGATACCAAAAGTGAAAATAAATGAGTTGAAGGTTTGCCTTATTTGCAAAGGTCAGGCAAACATTAGCAATCGGCAACTTATTAGGAATGAAGCAATCCAACCATCTTTAAGTTATCATTTTCATAATGTGGTGTTTAGTGATACTGACACAGCAGAATGAAATGGAGACATATGGCATATGTTGGCTTGTACTATGGGTATAGAGCACCCTCTGCTTTCTTTTGATTAAATAACACTCCAGGGCTCGGAAATAACCTGGATGCTGTTTTTCTGCAGATTTTTGCACAGAAATCTGAAGAAAGAATTTGTCTATAGGGTTCATTAACTGTTGGCCTCTGCTGGCAGTAACCCATGTTATATAGGCCACTATTGTGACATCCTCAAAAGAACTCCCTGAAGGAGGCAAAGTCTAGAAGGAGAATATCTACTCTGAAGTTTTCCACCTTCCCTGAACTATATCTGCAGAGCCACCCCAGGAGGGGAGAATGTGGCTTTGAAAAATAACACCTTTGTTATTCCAAGTGTTAGAGATGAAGCAGAGTTTTCAGATGGCCCCGAGGTTTTTGCACCCTTCACCAAACACAGATGGAAACTGGACTCTTTGAACTGCTTTGAAAATCTGTTACCATGTATTGCTGTGGGGCCTGTGAAGCAACCATTGCTAACTTCTGTCTGCCTGCAATTTTTATGGCCATGTGATGACAAGGGATTAAATAGCTTCATTTTAGAATCAGACAGCTTTTAAATGTAAAAACAACAAAGAAGGCAACAACAACAACAAAAAAGCCCAATAATTCCCAGCTGAAGACAAACTCTTAATAGATGCCAAAGTAATATCTCAATGAAGGAGACTAAGATATAATTCCAAAATTCTAAGCAGCTCACATTTTATTTCAAAATTAGACTATAGTTGCAAAACCTTTTATAGCATTATGATCTTAAAACATTTGGCTCCTGCAAACTAAAGATTCTTAAACTGGGGATCACAAGGGGCAATCTATTTGAATACAGGAACTGATTTAAATAATTACAGTATATGATACAATTGCTGTTCATTATAGTGCATTATTTCTATTTAGTGCCTATATTATATACTGAGGTATATATAACAGAGATTTTGGAACAAATTGTCCATTTATATATAGGAATGAAACATTCTCTGTGAATCATATGAACTAACTGTTTAGTTGATAAGTATCATAGAGCTTTCTCTGGCAATGGATCACCTTGTTTATGTGTAATTTATACTAGCAGTATTTACTGTGCCTGATAGTAAACAACTGCTCAGTCCTTTTATATGGACAACATAGAACCACTTATGAGTTTTTTCCTCATTTCAGTAGAGCTGAATGCAGATGTATGAATCAAAAGATTATAACACTCTCAAAAGCTCAGTGATTTTTGGTTATAATGCCTAATCTGGGCAGATCAAAGTCTAATCAGTTCAACTAAATGATAGCAGAGCTGTATACGTAGTACTGTACTCTCCCATATACCTTTGTGAGCAATATTATGGTTTTATGTAAACACACCCACCACATTTTTCAAGGGACATTTTTTAAAATGACAGAATCAAAGCCTGACTTAAAAAAAAAATGTTTTAAAATGAGCTCCTCACACTAACGATGAGTGAACTGATTTGGATACAATAAGAACCTGACTAAACCTTTGCCTATGTTTAAAACATAATCTGAACTGAAGCATTCCGAAGGTTCCACAAAGTCCCTTGACTCCAACCCCCATTGCTTACCTCCAGTAACAGGCCTTCTGTTCAAGGATTGCAAGTTGGCCCACTTCCCTCTCCCACCAAAGGTCCTCTTCAGTCAGAAGGTGGCCAGATGGCTTGCTCCTTTCTTCATTATAGCAGATAGGTCTCAGCAGGACACATCATGTCAAAATAAAAGGATGCAATAGTCCAAAATACTGTGGTATCACTTTATGAGCTGTAGTGCCTGGGATATTACAGTAAAATACTGTAGATGTATATGAACAATGGTCCCTTCACTACATCCTACTAAATTGTCTTTTAAAATGTTTAATTTTACTGAGCTTCCTTGCAGTTTTGTGCACTAAGAGTGCACCATGGGGTTGGAAAATCTTGGTACACAGGATCAAAAGTTCTGGAGGTTTCAGACAAGTCCTGGAAAGTGAACATGCTTATCTGAACTTAGCTGTAACTTTCAAATCTGTTGCAGAGGTGAATAGCTCTTCCAGTTTCTGTATACTGCCCTGATTAATGCTGAATTGCGATCAAGTTGCAGTGGAATAGTATATAATACAAGGTATATATGTGAAGCAAGGAGGAGGAAAGGGAAACTTTCCCAATGGAGCTTTCATCATGCAGCTCCCACTAACACTGCTGAAACCTCTGGGCCCAGATATTAAAATATAGCTCCTTTGATAATTCAGAGAACTCTGCACATTTTGGCAAAAGCCATTTCAAATCTGAGGCCAGGAACAGATCAGCACTTTGCTTTACTGCTAATTCAAGAGTCATTTTGAAATAATACTGAAAACATCTGGGGCTAAATTCCCCTTGGCAGAAAGTCCTGTAGAAATTAATAGCAAATTAATAACCTTCCTAAAGGTTCTTTCAGCTATCCTACAGATTTTCAATGGAGATTTATATTCCTTCTGTAGAATTCTACAAGACAATTAAAAAAAACCATAGAAGGGTATAATTTTCTATTTAGTTTTATAGGTCTTTAAAGTAACCATTAAGGACCATTATTAATGTCAATAGAGTCCTACAAAAATATTTCTACTATAGGATTTTTCCATAAGTGTTGCTCTAAGTCATGCTTCATCAAAATCAGTACAGCCATACAACTATAACTGGCAGCATATTTTGGACCCTTTGATCTCAAGACTTCATTTTTAATATCTGCAGTGAAGTTCTCAGAATCTACAGATAATGGGTCTGAGTCTCCTCTCACACCAGTTAATAGCACTGGACAGATGTCCTTTATGATCCCTTGAATTTCGGGCCTACCAGGGGATAGCTTGGCCTTTGGCACTAGTTATAGCAGCATTATGTTTAGGCTATATGTGCCAGGCTGGAATGGCCACCTACAGGGGTTGCTCTAGAAGCTGATGATCATCAGCACAGCAACCTTTCAGCCACAACATGTTCACCGGCCAAGTCCTGGGTCACTCCCCTCAACCCAGACAGGGGGACAGAAGTGGCAAAGAGCCCTGTGCCACCCAGAGGTTTTTCTATGCTGGGAAGATACTTGGATAGCCTACAAAGCTATATGAAAGATGTGAGTTTTGTTTTAAAACCTTCTGGAACGCATATGAGTCCAGTCCTACCAGCGTTCTAACACATGCAACTTCTGTTGCAGGAGTGGGCCATCTATAATTTTTTTTAAAAATTGGAGAATGGCTTTTTCCCCCTTTCCATTTGTTCCCTAGTTATTTAGCTCCATGAGTACTTTTTCATTTATGCCTCTGGGACATGCTCAGTCCTTTATGCAGTCAAACCTTCTGAAAATTATAAGTCCTAAATTGCAAAGAAGAGAATATCAACATCATGTGACATCTGTGAAAGAGTTATGTTATATTTTGTTTAAATTATGCTAAATTCTAAGGCATGCACAGTGTGAGTAAGGGCAAAACAGGGCCCTTGGTTTTGTTTGGGCATAGATGAGGTATTAACTATGAATTATACATTTTGTATTGGAGGAGAGGATACATTTCTGGAGCCTGAGGCTGCCTGTTGTTGCCTAGCTCTGTTTCTACTTAAACTTGTAATACACAGGAAAGTGGATATTTGCCAAGCACACAGCCAACATGGGATCTCCAGTTTCTCAGCTAACCAGGATTGATTACTGTCCTTAGGAACTGAATTTTTTTGATGTTTTAAAAATATTCTATAGTGGACCAAAAGACAGGCAGCTATGTTGAATGGTCACATATCACTGCTTCTCTCTTTTGGGACCTTGCTTTTGATTTAGCCTTGCAAAATCAAAAGCCAATAAAAAGACAGTCATCAATCAGCAAAAGTGGAAGTAACAGGAAGACATAACATGAAAAATATTTTATCCTCTTGTGTGCATCACTGTTATATCTAATAGGGCAGTTTTCCAAAAGAAAAACAAATGGGTAATCTTGTTCTTATTTAAAAGAATAATTTCTATCTTTGTGAAATCATAATTATTTCTACCATTTTTCAGAACTTTATTTTATTGTTGCTGCTCCAGCACATAATCAGCTTTTTATGCAATCTGGGCCAGATTCACTACTGTATTACTCCAGTTTTATCCCCAGTGTTTCCTTTGGGCTCAACTGATACCTTTCTTCATAATGTATATTCGCTGTCTCATTGAGTATTCCCAGGGCTTTCAACTGAGGATTTGCTGAGTAAGGTACTATTCTGTATGCATAAGGGTATCAGTGGACCCTAGTATGGAGTAACACAATGGAAAGTGATCCTGCAATATGTTAAAGGGCTGACAGATCTGTTCTTTCAGGATCCAAATCTTGCAAACAGTTCTCACGTGAGTAGTTCTCACACAGGTAGTGTCAATGATGCCAGTAGGAATACTTGCATGAATAAAGACTATTAATGTGAGGAAGGGTTTGCATGATCTAGTCCTCAACTCACAGGTAACGCCCTCTGATATAAATGAGGGATATGCATCTACATTAAGGAAAAGATGTATCCCAAAACATAAGAATCCATTCAGCAGAAGTTTTACTAAGGGAGAAATCACTAGCAAAATAAGCTATTTAAATACACAATTTTAGCTATAATTTTTTGTAACTCATTGTGCCCAATTATAGAAGATTTTATTTCACTCCATAAATAGTATATGTTTTCCTACAGGAAACCAAAGCAAGGATTTTTACACAGAAAGACACTTAGTGGAATGGGTCAGCAGGAATAGTCCAGTTTATTCTAAGGATTGGGAATATTGTTTTAAAAAAATCTGGAAATGGCAGGTAATTCTATCAGAGCCTAGCATAAGTGCTAACTACAACTGATCATTAAAAACGATGGGCTGACTCTCAAAAAGAGCCTTTTAAATAGTCATGCCCAGAGGCCCAACCACTGAAGTGGGCATCCTCAGTAACTTTTGACAAATTAGTAGTTCCACTGAAGTCACTGGGATTACTCATGGGAATAACATTGTTCATGTGCATGTTTGCAGGATTGGCTCCTATAGTTTAGGGAAGGTACTATAGAAGTTAAGGATGATGAGAAAAAGTGCTAATGCCCGTGTATTATGAAAATATTCTATTCTTATATCTGACATCTTTGCAACACAAAAAACAATCAAATAAAACTGGAATACCATAATTAATTCCAACTATTACATAGATATGTTTTGGGTTTTCCCCATTTTAAACTATACT
This sequence comes from Emys orbicularis, assembly GCF_028017835.1. Classification (NCBI taxonomy): domain Eukaryota; kingdom Metazoa; phylum Chordata; order Testudines; family Emydidae; genus Emys; species Emys orbicularis. Next base: position 76,906,611 of record NC_088691.1, on the reverse strand, counting down.
TTCATAGAAGAACTTTCCAATTTTACATTGGACTCACTGCAGTATGATATGGTGTGAGAGGTTTCAGTATACTGAAAATTAGATAAGTGTTCAAAAATGTGTTGTATAGGTTGCTTCACGAGATGATCCTTATCTCCAAAAATGTTTTGGGGCTCTTTACCCAAATATGCATTTCCAGATAATGATTAGGTAATTGTACAAAGAAAATGCATTGGGCTACATGCTGTTCCTTTGCCATTTTTCTCATGGAGGGACCAGGAAACTGAATTTCCTCCACTCATTGATCTTTTCCCCCCATTCACTTCTGTTGTTGGCTTGGTCCACCAACTGCATCGAATGAATAGGGGGAGTAGCCTACAAAGAGGTAAATAATCTAAATTTCCTGTTTTTGCTGCACAGATCACTTTCCATTATGGGGACTGTAGCTGTATGACCAGCAGTAACTCTAAAATTGATTTCAGATCTAAAACAATCCTGAGCCCCACACATTTTGGCCCATTGTGCTTAGCAGATAATAATCTGACTGCTGCTATAACAGGAATATGACTTGTATCATTCTGATGGCAAAGAGGATAAGAAGGTGTAGAACACATGCCAAAGTGCAGCTTCTATATTACAAAGTCTCTAAGAATTGTTACTACTTTTAAACTAGCATGGGACAAACATCATAGTAAACTTTCCACAAGAATTTTAAAATAAATAAAATAAAAATAAATTCAATGTATTCACCCCCCTTTTTGTGATTATACTTTCCACATGTAATTCACTCTAGGACCGTGTGGGTCTCTGTCTTCCTCTTGTGGCTGCTGTACATGAGAGATTTATACATTTTATTACTAGCTAATGGACTTAGCTCTCACTTCAGCAAAACAAGAGGTTTAATCCTTTGCTCAAACCTTAGAGGGAGGATAGTATACTGGATAGGGCACTGGCTTTAGCCAGGGAGACCTGGGTTTAGGTCCTAGTTTAGCGACAGACTTCCTGCATGACCTGGAAAATCACTTAATTTGCTCTGTCTTTTCACTTCCCCATCTGCAAAATGGGGACGATAACTTACAGGCGGTGATGGGTTTTTTGAGGTCTCAAATAGTAGGGATGATGGGCAGATAAAAGTACCAAGATATAGTTTTAATGCTGAAGGTCCCAGATTCAAACACTACTGTCAGTCCCAGGGGGATTAATTACACGTACATAAATACTTGTGGAAAGGGGCTTTTCAACTCCTACTATAGTGTGCTCATAAACAGAGCTGGGTGAGAACCAGATTTTCTGTTTCATGTGATTCATGTGATTCAAAATTTTGTGATTTTGAATATTTTCCATTCCAAAATGAAACATAATTTAAAAATTTCAAAACTTCCTGCAAAATGGAATTTTGAAAAAAAGTAATCTCAGGCTGAGTGAAATGTTTTGTTTTGATTTTGAGCTTTCATCACTTTTTAACTATTTTTATATAAAAATGAATTTATTTTCAAAAAGTCATTTTGAAACAAAAATTCTAAATTTTCCATATTGAAAATTTTGAAGTGGGATGTTTCAAGATTCTCAAAGTGCTTTATGTCTTTTTTTCCAAATGATCTTTTATCAAAATGAAAACATTTATCAGTGTGTTGATTTTAACAAAAATGTCTTTTGTTGTTGTTGGGAGAAAAATTGACAATAATTTCTGACTAGCTCTATTCATGACTAGCATATTTACATTTGCATTAGAAGTACTCAAGTGGCCTTGACACAGGACAAGGCAGGCCTTTAAGAGAAATCCTGGCTCTGCTCTGTGTTTTGCTTCCTCCCAGATCAAAGGAATTTTGGGACTTGTAGTTTGCAGAGATCACTATGACCATAGGTTAAGAGCAAATCCTACTAAGAAGCCAAGCCACAATGTCAGTGTGAGTAGAGCTAGCTAGACCAGCAGCTTGTTGGTAGGGGACTGGGCAAGACCTGCGCTGGGGTTTCCTGATAAGCAGGTGCTGGAAAAGAATCTTGGGGGGGGAGGGGGGACATAGAGGGAGAGAGGGAAGTCAGTTAGCCTGGATAGGAGGTAATCCTGGGGGAAGGCTAAAGCAAAGTTTGAGGCTGAAGCAAATGGCTGCTTTGTTGTTTAGGGCTTTGGGCCTAAAGTCTGTGGTAGATAAGGGAGCTAATGTGCTCTCCACTTTGATTGTGTCCTTTGGGGGGATGAGTGGATACTCCTGCAACCACAGGGCTGCTGTGACCAACGAAGGATGTGATTACACAGATCCTAGAGAGAGGGCTGTGATCTGGGGAAGGTGAATGATTCTTTGTGGAATCCCTGAACTGAAGAGTAAAAAGAATTGGACTCTTGTTTACCCTTGAGGGGACTGAGGGAGCTTATAGTTTGGCTGAAGAGCTAAACTACTCAAGGCCAGGAGAAAACTGAGACACAAGCAGATCCTGTCCTGCTAATTAGGAGGAAATGGAGGCATGGCCACACTTGCTGTCAGTAAGGTAAGCAACCTTTTCATAACATACTTCAAATAAAAACTCTATGGATGTGCGAGTGTGAGGCAGACACAGAGAGAGGCGGAAAGAGAAATAAACCAACTGTTGGTGCTCCAAGTCTTTCATGTTATCCCCTTCATTATCCCTGTTTGTGTCCTGTGCATCTGCTTCCCTGCTTCTAGCCATATGTTCTGGTAGTCTGTATGCCTGTGGAAGCCGTGGTTTGTTCATTTTTATGATATCAAAGCCCCTGCATATTTTCTGTGGAGAGGCAAGTTCACCTGTTGGTGACTACAGCATCTGCTGTACTCAGAAGGCATTTAGAGGAAAGGCTCAGCTTACCAGTGGGATTTGTACAGCTGAACGTAAAACAAGGCCAGCTATGGATCCCTGTACTGCTACCAATACAGTCGAGGTTCTATATTGGCAGATATAACAATGGTATACTGGCCATATGTGCAGCCTTTCTCTTGGATGAAGTCTGCAGCTTGGCAGCAATAAAATCGAAGTATTCCAGGATTTCCCACAGAGCGCTCCCCTCACTCAACTACTACTTTCACACTAGTCCTGCCTGGCATTTCCATTATGGTCATTCCTGTCACATACACAGCCACTAGGTCAGTTGATCTTTTCTTCCTCTCTTTCAAGTAGGAAAAAAGACCTAGTATTTTCAAGCATGAGTTTTTAAGCAGGAGTGGGGGAGGTATGGGCCACTTGTAGATCTATCTTTCAGCTTATGTAGCTTTGTTTTGTTTTGTTTTGGTATCCCATCAGGCAGATGTTTATGGATTTCAATATGTATCACTGACCATGTCTGTGGACTGGAGGTGTCACAGAGTCATTATTAATGACCACTCTCCTGGTGTTAAGTGCAGACTGCTGAATCTGAGTGGAGCACGGATGGTATGTAGCTAATTGATGCTCCTAGAGATAATCCAGGATATGAAATTTCACTTTGTTGCTGCCTTCTCCTTCATCGAGTGGCATGGAATTTGATTCTCCACATGAAGTTCCTGGAGAATGTTGTACAGCATGAGATCAGCTGAAGTGTTCACAATTCTTCCTGGTTGTGATAAGAATCCCACAAAGTTCTCATTGAGTGATGAGGGAGCAACTGAAACAGTGCACGTTGCAGGATGCATATAGAAAACTGCCATCATGCACTGCCTTCCTTGTGTTTTGCCACTTGTCAGAGACCTGAATGAGAGACTATATCACCATCCACTGTTCTAGCACAGTCTGGAAGTGTGCAGTGTGACATGCTGATTGCTACTGATGAATTTCAGCTCATTGTGTACTGTCAATGCAGTTAGTGGCTTGTCCGTGTGTTTGCAGTTAGGTGGATCCTCTCATGGTGAGTATGAGTATGAGTATGCCTTGCTACTCGCTGATCAGCAGAGCCCTGATACAGCCTGTTTTGTGGAGAGCAGGAAGGGAAAGGAAGTACATGCTATCATGAAGTGGTAGCAACTATCATTTAAAAAAAAAACCTCTGGCCACATGTAATAAGTGCCAGCATCTTTGCATAGGCAGCATTCACTAAATAGGACTGAGGTTGTTCATGGTGGTACTTTTTGCCCATTTTACCCTAGGTTAAATTCAGCTAGCGTAGGAAAACACTGAGGCTCTTAGGAGCAACTGAGTCCATTGCTGGTTCTGCTGCCCTCCCTCCGCATCAGAAAAGGCATTTTCCTGAGTCATTGTTTAGTGATGAGAGAGGCACCCCTTCACCTAAGCCAAGATGCTGCTGACCCTGGCTCTTCTGATGAGCGTATACATTGCTATCATTATGCTTTATATGGTTACTGAGAAATGAAATACCCATCTCTTAGGGGTCAGTCTGCATGTAACTGTTCCCTGACATACTGCACCAATTATATGAGTTGGATCACTGGGAAAAATACTCACAGCTATAATTTGTTTTTGGTGTTTCCATGAGATTGCCTGTGTGTAGCATTAGAAACATAAATAGGGCTGCAGGGACTTGCACCACCTCTTGTGTTTGGTCTCTTATTCCAGCTCCAGTTTCTTCCCTACAACCCACCACAGAAGGTATATGTACTTTGCTAATACCTTACTTAACAGTGTCCATAACAATGTTCTTTAAGAGTTCCTCTTCTAGTACCTTCTCTATGACTCAGTTTCATTACCTTTCTGCTTCTTCATTCCCAAATCATCATGAGTAATGAGTTCCACGGTAGCATTGTTATTTATCTTGGTATACCCCAGAATTTATGTCACTCTCTGCTAAACGGTCTTCTCCAGACACCATAACAGTACACTGAACTAGTCAGACTACAACTGAACAATATGCACCACATCCCCCTGGAGTCTGAACTCAAAGTCCTTGACTGCTTTCTCTGTCACATTGAACAAACTGACCTGATATTTCCTTGCAGTAGCCCATTGTCATCTGAAGCTGACAGAAGTGGTGTGTTATGACAAAACTGTGCTGGTTTCCATGTTAGGGCTGATGCTTGCCTCATGCTAGGACCTAAATATACCAACTCTGCAGAGCAGTTTCTTCATCCTCTGCGGTTATGACTCCTTTTCTTCTATCCATTCAATAACCAGGAATGGCAGTTATTATATAGTACAATAAAGATAATAACCCAGAAGGAGGACACTAGTCCCAAGGCACAGAGACAACTAAACAAACCATTCAAGCATCTGTCTACACCCTCCACTGCATTAAATACCTTATGACTATGATAGTGCTGACAGAAAACTCCAGGCCAGAAAATGCTATAAAGAACCTGGTATATTATGTATAGGATGGGACATTCTTAAAACACCAGGGTAGAGTGTTCCCAAATTCCATGTCCGGAACCCTAGCCTGAGGCCAGAACTACACAGGCTAGAAAGAAAAAGATCATTGGGGAACAGCTACAGTTCCATTAAACTCTTGTGACCAGTCAAAATTAACCAAAAGAGCTTGTTTTAAGATATATAGGAACAAGCCATAGAAAAAAATTAAATTTGTAAAATAATTCAGAGTAAATTCATAGAGTACCTGTAATTTAAAATGAAGGAAATCTCTCTCCTCACAAATATGCCTGATAAAAAATGTTGAGAAGATAAAGAGTCTGAATCTGATGTGATTTATACTCTGTTCTTCTTCAACCCTTTAACTTTTATTGTTTCCATATTTGTTTCCAGTACAGCTATGGTTCACCATCTCATTTGTATCAAATGAGGATCTGGCCCTGAGTCTTTTTGTATTAACTTAGTATGTAAATTTTCTGGCATATTTAATGCTAAAGGTCACCTGCTTGATTTTGTTCTTTCTTTGGATTGAAGCAACCCTTGGAAGGTTGTTAATTGATTGTAATTATTTTAGTTAATCAATTTCGGGGTATGAGGAACCTGTTTTACATGCAAGAGTTGTTCATTCTCAGACAGTTTCCTGCAGAAGTAAACTAGCACAGGTCAGATTGCTTTGTTGTAGAAGATACTAGAAAGATATTTTGAACCAGCTGAATCACACTTTTTTGGCATATGTGTGACTGCAGCTATGAGAACTGTATTGTCTCCTTGCTTATGAATGAAAGTGGAATTTTATTTCCTGGGTCAGGATTACAGGTGAGCAGGATACAGTTTTCACATTCTGTGAAAATTGTAATGCTTTCAAAGTGTCCTGTTCTGCATTGAGATGAATGTGAGACTTTTTTGAATTTTTGCCCCAAAAATGAGAGATTCAGATCCTTGCTCTGAATCAAACAGGTCGGTCGGTCTCTCTCTCTCTCTCTCTCTCTCTCTCACTGGTTTTGACCTGAGAAACCTTATCCAAGAAAAGTTAATCAAAAGTGATATGTTCCCGTGAAAAGTTTTGATTTCAAACAATCAGCATTTTCTGATGAAAAAACACTTCATCAAAAAATTCCAGAGAAACTGTAGTCAGGATTGTTGACGCACTTTTATGTTGTTGTTGTTTAAAGGAGGATAGAGTTTGGTTTCAGAAGAAAGATGCTCTGCAGTGATAGGATTACTAGGTTTTTGCACAGATAGGGAAAATCTTTGGGCTCAGCTTTGGTGAACTGAGTTCTGGTTATATCTTATTCATTAAAGGTGATGAGAGAAGCAACTACTGGATGTTTCAGTTTTAAATCTCATATCCGCATGTATGAATTTTTTTGTTGCCTTTCTTGTCTCATCTTTTTCCTCTCTCATTTTTCTCTCATTCATTATTTTCAGTCCTGCCCTTGTCAAATCTTATTCCTTCATCACTTACTCAACTCATTCTTCTTTGTGTTTTAAATCCCATCCAGGTTGATATTTATAACCCCAATTAAGGCTGCATTATTGATGCAACCACCTTCTCCTTATCAGCTACGAATGATTAAGCCCAGTCATGCCATTACCTGATGTTTTGATGACATCAGGGACATGAAAGTGAATAGTTACAGCCTGGAGTGCCTCACTTGACTTTCACATTTGAAAGAGGTTAAGGTGTAGGGTATGGGAAACAGGAATGTCTTTATGCAAAAACTCTGATTTCTGCATTTGCCAAGATTTGCTGATTTCCACCAGGGTTAATTGTCAATGTTTTTACAGTGAGAAATGCTGAAGTTCAGCCATATAACAAGTGGCAAATTTTCACCCATTTGCAAAAAGCGTTTTTTTCACAGAGGTTTTGTGATTAGCTCCCTTCGTCATCTGCACAAAGGTTTTGGACAAGGAAAGTCTGTTTCCCATCTCACCTCCCCATGGCTTAGTGCAGTGTAATTATTTTTTTCACAGATGAAATGTGGAAATAGTACTTCACCCCAGTGCCTGAGCAAGTAAAATTTTAATTTTTAATTTATTAAAAATATATTGGTTTATTTGCTACGTATTTTTGAACACCCTTTAAATCGTAAAGGATTGACTTTTCTTGTAGAGATTGTGAAAACTAGAGGATTTTCCTGTCACCTTCATAGTCAATCTGAAACTATTATTTAATGATTTGCATGTCCTAATAGGAGACTAGGGCTCTTAGAAGTAGTTTCTAAATCATGAAACTTTTTGTTTTTTTTAATTTTCATAAATGTCACTGAATATCATGTTCAGAATCTTCAAATAAACTACAAATCTTGTCCTCCCAAAACTTGTATGTTTTTGGGTTGCATATTTGTTTTTGCATAATTCTTCTTACATGTACAATAATTTTGAAAAATTGGCAAAGACCTAGGCTCAGATCAATTACATACCAAAATTCTGGAGGGATTGGGAAACAGGAAAGCCTTCTGAGAAAGAAGCATGACTTGCTCCATAAGGGTAATTAGCAGAGGACTAGATTGAGGGTAGCTAATGTAATTCCCGTATTTAAGGTATCAAAGTCAAAACAAAAGAGCATCCACAACACTACATGCCAATAAACTGATCTTCACTTGTGGGTTAAATAATATAAATTCAATAAGTGTCAAGATTACAAGGCATTTAGGACTTTGAGCATGGATTCTTTCTTAGACTGTAAGGTCTTTGGGACAAGGACCATGTCTTTGCATGTTTCTTGTAAAGTTCCCAGAACAATGGGATCTCAGTCCAAAGAAGTGAAAGGCATTCTGGCCTCTTCAAAATCTGAGACTCTCTTAGAGGACCCAGTGAAAGCTCAGAGTATTTTGGGAAGAATCTCCAAGTATGGTAAGCAATTATTATTAACCCATTTTACAGATGGGGGAACTGAGGCAGCGTTGAAATTTTGAAAGGACTTGTACAAAGACACACAATAGAACCAGGATTAGAACTTCTCCGGACTCCCAACCCTGTGCTCATTCCTCCAAATTACCTCCCAAAAGTATGCCTCTGACTATAGTGTGTTTCCAATCACATATACTAATTATGGACAAGATGTCCCAAGCCGTATATACAAGGAGTCTCTCACCCTTGCAGCACTGGTGCTACTGCTGATGCTAGAGTCACCAAAACAGATAGGAAGGGGGTAGTCGCTGCACCTCTTTCAGGGTGGCATAGTAATGGGGCTCCATCCTGTTCTATAAGGCACTGTGCCAGTGGCATGGTGCAGCTCTGCATTGGCTCCAGTTCTGACCTGTGCCTTAAGGGCACAGAAAATTATTTTATTATTTGTATTTCAGTAGCATTTAGGGCCCAGATTAGAGACTGAGGTCCCATCATGCTATGTTCGGTACAAACATAAATAAGACAGTCTCAGCTTGAAGAGCTGGCTATCTAAATAGACAAGACAGATGGGGTGGGACGTTAAAAAAGGATATAGCATATATACAGAGATCAGGATGATGAGTGGCAAATCTCTTGTTAAATCCTATGATTTCTTCTTGTTTCTTTAGAATTTGGGCTAAATCTTACTCACCTGACTCTTGAAACTAATCCCACTGACAGTCTGGGACTGTCTATGTAAGCACAAGACTCACAATTTAGCCCTTTATGATGTGCAGAAAAATCTGTTATATTTCTGTTCTTTGACTTCCAGAAACAAACAGGAGTTATGGTAAATTACAGTATATTACTTCCAAACAGTGTGCCTCACAAAATCACAGGTGCCTGATTCATTTTATGTACCTTTCTATTGGGAAGACAGGCAGGAAATTCAAGTACAATATAATTGTCAGTATAATAAATGCCACAGCAAAATACAGTTAAGCAGTAGAGGACACTGAGTGTTATTATGGCCTATTGTTGCTATGAATAGAACCACCCAGACACCAATTAACATCTCATTGCTATGATTACTTGCTACAGTATCTGTTCCACTAATCAAACTTGCCCCTTTTTAGTCCATATTTTGATTTCAAAAAGTTATACTAAGAACAGATTACATTTATCTCAAATGCAAATAAATGTGAAGTTTAAGAAGCTAATTAAGTTTATAACCACTGAGAATAACATTAGAAAGAAAATTACATTTCTTGGTTTGGAGGAAAACCTTTTAGGAAACATTTGTTGAATAAACATAAAAGAAATTCTCTTAATGTACTGTAATGCAAATAGTTTTCTGTTTATATTTTTCCATATGCCAATCATATGTAATTCTTATAATTTCTCTTCCATTGAACACCCCTCTTTATAATCTAGCACAGCTTTGAGAAAAATATTTACTCCCAAGCACATTGTATGTATTAACTACGTAGTAGATCTGACTGGGGAGCAATAAATATAGCTAACCAAACTTTGTAAGAACACAGGTTCAGCCATGTAAAAATGATAACACCGTTAAAAACATATCAAATAAATGCTGCAGCCAAAGGAGCTGAAAATCAAGAAAGACATCTCAAAGATTCCTTATGCCAAACTTTTAGTGCTCATGAAATGTGCCAGACTGAAAGACCTGGAGAGTGAAGTTTTCTGTGTATGCATGATGTAGGCAACAATTGTGCAAGATTCCTTAATATGGGCTTGATCCGACAAATTGCTTTGTGTGCTGCCTCCAATCCAGCTAAGCACTTAACCATATGGGCCCAGATTTTTGCTGTGCTTAGTGTTGCAATGCCCAACTGATTTAGGGGCCTAAATCTTATTTTAAAAAGTGATCTAGGTACCTTAAATGCAATTTAGGTTCCTAAATCAATTAGTGGTTGCAACACTGAGTGCAGCAGTGCCCAAATATGTTTAGAAATCTGGGCCATGCTTAACTTTAAACATATGATCCATCCCATTGAAGTAAAAGGGAATACCTGCATAATCAGTTAAGTAAATGCTTAAGTGCATGGTTGGATTCAGGGCCAGAGCTCTATTCATCTTGAAGGATTTAATCCATTGCCTCTGTGTGCCTCAGCTTGATTTGGGAGGGACAATTTCTAAGGGAACATTCAATCTGCCTACTGAATCATATGTAGAGATGGTAGGCTTGCTCGGGACCTGGGATGGCATGTAATTGCTCCTCCCTAGGAGCAGCCCCAGGAAGAAGTTGTGACCAGGGCCGGCGCAACCCATTAGGCGACCTAGGTGGTCACCTAGGGCACTACAATTTGGGGGGCGGCGACCCTGGCGGTATTTTGGTGGCAGAAAAGCTGGCGGCGCTCCTGGTTGTGACTCAGTCACAATACCACCTCCTGCTCCTCTCTTGCTTTGTAGTGGGGAGGGAGGAAATTAAGTTACTACAGCCCTGAAAGGATGCACCCCACACCTTGTGCCTCGCTACTCTGGCCAGCAAGTAGGAATAAGCAGAGTCAAGGCTCTGTCTCCTCCCTATCTCTTGTCCAAGACTTGAGTAGTCTAGATAGGAGTGCAGGGCCTTAGTCCCCTGCTTGGCCAAGCAACAGAAAGGCACAATCCAGTCTTCAGTTATTGAACACTGTCCTGAGACTGCGAGCAAGGGTGTCGGTTATAGAATCATGGAATGATAGGACTGGAAGGGACCTCGAGAGGTCTTCTAGTCCAATCCACTGCATTCAAGGCTTGACTATGTGTTATATAGACCATCCCTGACAGATGTTTGTCTAAACTACTCTTAAAAATCTTCAATGACGGAGATTCCACAACCTCCTTAGGTAATTTAGTCCAGTGCTTAACTATTCTGAAGTTTTTCCTAATGTCCAACCTGAACCACCATTGCTGCAATTTAAGCCCATTACTTCTTGTCCTATACTCAAAAATAAAGGAGAACAATTTTTCTCCCTCCTCCTTGTAACAACTTTTTATGTACTTGAAAACTGTTATCATTGTCACAGATTGAAGTGTCACTAGAGGAGGTTTTGAACTTAATTGATAAACTTAACAGTAACAAGTCATCAGGATCAGATGGCATTCACCCAAGAGTTCTGAAAGAACTCAAATGTGAAATTGCAGAACTATTAACTATGGTTTGTAACCTGTCTTTTAAATCAGCTTCTGTACCCAATGACTGGAAGATAGCTAATGTAACGCCAATATTTAAAAAGGGCTCTAGAGGTGAGTCCAGCAATTGTAGACAGGTAAGTCTAACGTCAGTACTGGGCAAATTAGTTGAAACAATAGTAAAGAATAAAATTGTCAGACACATAGAAGAACATAAATTCTAGGGCAAGTCAACATGGTTTCTGTAAAGGGACATCATGTCTTATTAATCTATTAGAGTTCTTTGAAGGGGTCAACAAACATGTGGACATGGTGGATCCAGTGGTCATAGTGTACTTAGATTTCCAGAAAGACTTTAATAAGGTCCCTCACCAACGGCTCTAACGTAAATTAAGTTGTCATGGGATAAGAGGGAAGATCCTTTCATGGACTGAGAACTGGTTAAAAGACAGGGAACCAAGGGTAGGAATAAATGGTAAATTTTCAGAATGGAGAGGGGTAACTAGTGGTGTTCCCCAAGGGTCAGTACTAGGACCAATTCTATTCAACTTATTCATAAATGATCTGGATAAAGGGGTAAACAGTGAGGTGGCAAAGTTTGCAGATGATACTAAACTGCTCAAGATAGTTAAGACCAAAGCAGACTGTGACAAACTTCAAAAAGATCTCACAAAACTAAGTGATTGGGCAACAAAATGGCAAATGAAATTTAATGAGGATAAATGTAAAGTAATGCACATTGGAAAAAATAACCCCAACTATACATACAATATGATGGGGGCTAATTTAGCTACAACTAATCAGGAAAGAGAACTTGGAGCCATCATGGATTGTTCTCTGAAGACGTCCACGCAATGTGCAGCGGCAGTCAAAAAAGCAAACAGGATGTTAGGAATCATTAAAAAAGGGATAGAGATTAAGACGGAGAATATCTTATTGCCCTTATATAAATCCATGGTATGCCCACATTTTTAATACTGCGGACAGATGTGGTCTCCTCATCTCAAAAAAGATATACTGGCATTAGAAAAGGTTCAGAGAAGGGCAACTAAAATGATTAGGGGTTTGGAACGGGTCCCATATGAGGAGAGATTAAAGAGACTAGGACTTTTCAGCTTGGAAAAGAGGAGATGGGGCATATAATAGAGGTATATAAAATCATGCGTGGTGTGGAGAAAGTGAATAAGGAAAAGTTATTTACTTGTTCCCATAATATAAGAACTAGGGGCCACCAAATGAAATTAATGGGCAGCAGGTTTAAAACAAATAAAAGGAAGTTCTTCTTCACACAGCGCACAGTCAACCTGTGGAACTCCTTGCCTGAGGAGGTTGTGAAGGCTAGGACTATAACAGGGTTTAAAAGAGAACTAGATAAATTCATAGAGGTTAAGTCCATTAATGGCTATTAGCCAGGACGGGTAAGGAATGGTGTCCCTAGCCTCCGTTTGTCAGAGGGTGGAGATGGATGGCAGGAGAGAGATCACTTGATCATTACCTGTTAGGTTCACTCCCTCTGGGGCACCTGGCATTGGCCACTGTCGGTAGACAGGATACTTGGCTGGATGGACCTTTGGTCTGACCCAGTATGGCCATTCTTATGTTCTTATGTTCTTAACTGTCTGGCCAGGTGGTTGCTGAGAAAACTTGCACGGAAACTTTTTAGTAAAAGTCAAGGACAGGACAGGTCATGGGCAATAAAACAAGAATTCTGGGAAGCCCATGACATGTCCATGAGTTTTACTAAAAATAACTGTGACAAAATGGGGATGGGGTGGTGGGGTCCAGCACTCACCATGGCACTCAGCAGCTGGGAGCTCCACCCTTGCCACCCTGGGACTGAAGCAGAAAATATCACAGAGGTCTCTGGAATTCATGGATTCTGTGACCTCCATGATATAATCTTATCCTTACTCATGGGTGATGGAAAGTTTGTCCTTTGCCCCTAATGGGGGTGATGCCCTCATGTCCAGAGTGGCCTCCCAGAGTCTGCTTCAAAGCATGCTGAAGTCAAGGGAAAGACTCCCAGTTATTTCAATGGGCTTTGGATCAGGCCATGTCCAACCACATTTACAATGTCCTTTAAGATCTGTTTTACTTATGTTCTTATGTTCCAGACCAAACAAACCCATTTTTTTCAATCTTCCCTGATAGGTCATGTTTTCTAGACCTTTAATCATTTTTGTTGCTCTCCTCTGGACTTTCTCCACATCGTTCCTGAAATGTGGCACTCAGAACTGGACACAATACTCCAGTTGATGCCTAATCAGCACAGAGTAGAGCGAAAGAATTACTTTTTGTGTCTTGCTTACAACATGCCTGCTAATACATCACAGAATGATGTTTGGGTTTTTTTGCAACAGTGCTACACTGTTGACTCTTAGTTAGGTTGTGATTCACTATGACCCCCAGGTCCCTTTCCGCAGTACTCCTTCCTAGGCAGTCATTTTCCATTTTGTATGTGTGCAACTAATTGCTCCTTCCAAAGGGGAGCATTTGTCCACATTGAATTTCATCCTATTTACTTCAGACCATTTCTCCAGTTTGTCCAGATCATATTGAAGTTTAATCCTATCCTCCAAAGCACCTGCAAGCCCTCCTGGTTCTGTATCATCCGCAATATTTATAAGTGTACTCCCTATGCTATTATGTAAATCCTTGATGAAGATATTGAACTGAACCGGACCCAGAACTGATCTGTGTGGAACCTCACTTAATATGCCTTTCCAGCTTGACTGTGCATCACTGGTAACTACTCTCTGAGAATGGTTTTCCAACCAGTAATGCACCCCCCTTATAGTAGCTCCATCTGGGCTGTATTTCCCTAGTTTATGAGAAGGTCATGCGAGACAGTATCAAAAGTCAAGATATTCTACATCTGCTACTTCCCCCCATCCACAAGGCTTGTTACCCTGTTAAAAGAAAGCTATTAGATTGGTTTGACAATTTGTTCTTGGCAAATCCATGTAGATAGTAACTTATCAGCTTATTATCTTCTAGGTGTTTGCAAATTGATTGTTTAATTATTTGCTCCATTATCTTTCTGGGTACTGAAGTTAAGCTGACTGGTCTGTAAATCTCTGGGTTGTCCTTGTTCCCTTTTTTATAGATTGGCACTATATTTGCCCTTTTCCGGTCCTCTAGAATCTCTCCCATCTTCCATGACTTTTTGAAGATAATCGCTAATGGTTCAGATATCTCCTCAGTCAGCTCCTGGAGTAATCTAGTATGTATTTCATCAGGCCCTGGTGATTTGAAGACATCTAACTTGTCTAAGTAATTTTTAAATTGTTCTTTCCCTATTTTAGCCTCTGATCCTACTTCATTTTCACTGGAAGTCACTATGTTAGATGTCGAATCGCTATTAAACTTTTTGGTTAAAACTGAAACGAAAAAGTCATTTAGCACGTCTGCCATTTCCACATTTTCTGTTATTGTTTCCCCCCCTCATTGAGCAACAGACCTACCCTGTCCTTTGTCTTACTCCTGCTTATAATGTATTTGTAGAAAGTTTTCTTGTTACCTTTTATGTCTCTAGCTAGTTTAATCTCATTTTGTGCCTTGGCCTTCCTAATTTTGTCCCTACATACTTGTGTTATTTGTTTACATTCATCCTTTGTAATTTGACCTAGTTTCCACTTTTTGTAGGACTCTTTTTTGAATTTCAATAATTTAAGATCTCCTGGTTAAGCCATTGTCTCTTGTCATACTTCCTATCTTTCCTATGCAGTGGAGTAATTTTCCCTTGCCTTTAATAATGTCTCTTTGAAAAACTACCAACTCTCTTGAACTGTTTTTCCCCTTAGACTTGTTTCCCATGGGCTCTTACCTACCAGCTCCCTGAGTTTGCTAAAGTCTGACTCTTGAAATCCATTATCTTTACTGCGCTCTTTTCCCTACTAGCATTCCTTAGAATCATGAACTCTATCATTTCACGATCAGTTTCACACATTTGCCTTCCACTTCCAAATTCTCAACCAGTTATTCCCTATTTGTCAAAATCAAATCTAAAACAGCCTCTCTCCTAGTAGCTTTCTTCACCTTCTGGAATAAAAAAAATGTCTTCAATACATTCCAACGACATGTTGGATAATAATTATTGGCAATTGTAATGGTAAATTTGTAATTGAGACATTTGTCCAGGAGGAAATGTATTGAGAACACCCAGTCATTTCACATAGGCCACTCGACAGTTGGATGGTAATAATTTTCAGTTATTACCGACACTATGATTGAATTCAAAAAGGAGAATTAGTGGGAAAGTCTCTTAAATTCCATTACCAATGCCCTGAGCCATCTAGTGCCTCAGCAAACATATTTTGATGGAATCTGTTGTGTTGTGATGGTGTCATCTCTGAGGCCTTGATTTCTTTTCATATTTATCACATGCTTTTGGCTTGCTGATATGCAGAAAGCATCCCTTTAACTGCAACAGTTTCAATTATTATGAGCAGAGTATTTTGAAATTCGAGATGTGTCCCTGATGATGCACCATATTTTTTTACGCCTTGAATAAGGAAGAGTAGTGTTGGACTTGAAGCTTGGATTTAGAAATAATTTTTTATACAGCAGCTGACAGGTTTGCTGGATTAGTGTTTATAGTACTTATTGACATCCCATGATACCTTTCCATAGCTGAACTGAGTTTAGATTGACTCTGGAGTATTAGCACTTGATGAAGGTAATCTGTTTTCTTGGCTGAAGCTCACAAACAAAGCAGTTAAATCCCCATTACAAATGGCTAAACAGGGACCCATTAAACTTCTTATAGGCCTGTCTCATTTCTATAGCCCCTGAAACATTTATAAAGGGCAATGTTAAAAATTTACAGAACATTGAGATAATTCCTTAAGCAGAGCATAATGTGTTTGTGTGTGTGTGTGTGTGTGTGTGTGTGTGTGTATACATATACAGTATTAAAAATCTGCACTCTTTCTTTAAAGGGCAAATTAAAAATAGCATCAGAATAAAAATAACTTTTTTAGCAGTTTGACCGACAATAACTGCTTTGGATGTCCACATTTTATTTTCAAAGTATCCTAGCAAAAGAAATTTGACAGCTGGAAAATAGTAATTTACACTGTAACTATCAACGGTAATATTGATATCAGTCATTCATAATAAAGCTGTCTTTGTTAATGTCTGTTTCAATTATTAGTTCTTCAACCACCCTGTCTGTAAAGGAAATCAATTTGTGATTAATTTGTTAATAGTGGATATATCGTGTTAATGAGCAATCCCATATTAAGAAATATGATTCTACTGGCATCAAACTATAGAAGCCACAGTCAAATTATGTATATATATATATATTTTAAGAATCAATCCCCATAGGCCTAAAACAATTTCGCAAAACTGTGGTTTTTCCCTCCATTATAGTGAAATGTATCCTCTAATAGAAACTACATTTTTCACCATTTTGTCGCAAGTTTTGCTATGATAAATACAGGTATTTTGTAAACTTCAGAGTGAAAATATATAGCACTGAACTAGAGTAGCATAACTTCATGTCAGCCAGGATTTCTTTAAAAATTACCTCTTTTATCAGATGGCTCTATGGGTTGGCTATATACACTGCAACCAATACCATCGATGATTGCTTGGTTCAGGCCAGTACTTTGGTGATATTTAGCAACACAGGCTGTGCTTAATCTGAGAACTACAGCCTCAGGGAGAATTACAGAAACTATTTGCATTTGGTATCCTCATTATAGAGTCCACTTTATATTCACTACAGCCAGGGCCGGCTCCAGGCACCAGCTTACCAAGCAAGTGCTTGGGGCGGCCACTTTGGAGAGGGGCGGCACGTCCAGCTGTTCAGCAGCAATTCGGCGGACGGTCCCTCACTCTTGCTCGGAGCGAAGGACCTCCCGCCAAATTGCCGCCACAGATCGCAATCGCAGGTTTGTTTGTTTGTTTGTTTTGTTTTTGTTTGGCTGCTTGGGGCGGCCAAAACCCTGGAGCCGGCCCTGACTACAGCTAAGTCTTGTCTCTCCTCTACTATGAGTGTTCTCTTCCTGGCTCTCTCACTAACCTGCTGTTGGACCTGGAGCAAGTTATTTAATCCGTCTTTGCCTACGTTAGCGCAATTGTAAAGCAATTTTAAATATATAGATGAGAAGGGCTATATACCTTATAAAGCACAGCCAAGAGGAAGACCTAAATTTGAATCCCAGATTGTGGTCTATGGAGTTGCACCAGTGCAATCGAAAAGGACACTTGGCTCTTAAGTCTTCTCTTGCCAGTCAGTGAGAGCTAAGCTCAACTCTTGTACTGACACATTGAAAATATTGGAGCTTTCTTATTTTCTACTTTTCCTCAGTAAGGACCTGAACCAACTTCCCTGAAATTAATGGGAGCCTTTCCAATGGCTTCAATCAAATTTAATCTGGCCTCCCAAAGAATGTCAACAAGGAGATGTTAATTAGAGCGAGAGAAACAGCAGTTCCTTTATTAGGCCATAGATGGTTTGATGGCTCATGGACACTCATAAGTTTCTCCTTCCTAAGAGGGCCCTAAATGCAATGCCTATCTCAAATTGCCTTTGCCAGCAATGGCTATATCCCAGGAGAGTCACTTCAGTGACTGGGGACAGTGGTATTTGCGTATAATAGGGAGACCTAGCATTGTAGGAGTTGACCAAGAATAGGAAGGCTATATTGTCTGGACCTTTGGTTCAGTCTTATGCAAGTCTTCCTTCCAAGCACTTACTCTCCTGCTCAGGAATTTTTAAAATAAATAAGAGACAAGGTGGATGAAGTAATCTCTGAAGGTGAAAGAGACAATACAAGATATTACTTCACCCACCTTGTCTAATACCCTGAGACCAACATGGCTCCAATACTCTGCAAATGTTAAATAAATAAATAAATAAAACAAATGAGTTATTCTGTCTTTATGAACATGGGAGTGTAGGAATTAATCAGACCATACTGTTTATACATTTTCTAGTTCCTGGGCATCTTGATAATTTCCAGATGGTGACTTGTAAGAAAAGGCCTCAGATGTGAAGAATGGTTTGATAGAGTGTAATTCATATTCTACAGTTGCCTCAAAATATCCAGGGAATTTGAATCACAATTATTTTTAGGTATTGCTTTTCTTCCTAACCAGTCATTGATGCCACAAAGAGTAATAGTAAAGATAGCATGTTTTTTTTTTCTTACATGGATCCTGAAAATATATGCTAAGCCATCTATCTACACCATCTGCTGAGGAAGGGTCAAAGCCCCCAGCTGTACAAACTAGGAATAAGCATTGTAAAGCTGATATTTTATATGGGCTGAAGCTGGTGTTTAAAGTGGTTTTAAGCAAATCTTTGATATAGCTCATGGATGCAGCTGACACTTGTTAGCATATTCCTTCCTGTGCATTCTTTGTAGAAAAATAACAAACCTATTTCCCAGCTACATTAAGCGAGGGCAAAAAAGTAATCTCTTGCTTGATCTCAAACAAGTAGAGGGTTGTCTTATTTGCTTCACAATAGATATGGGACCCACTGGTCAAACAGTCAATTAAATGTCCATCATAGGATGGTAGGCAATCTTCTAGTCTGACAATTTCTGCCCTGCCCAGCTCCAAAACATGTATCAGCCATAAATATTCAATCCTGTGTATTTTCAAAGGGACATCACTGTGATCATTGTACTGTTAAGAATTATAGCACCAATTTGAAGCATGACTGACCTCAGCCTCATAACTTGGCAAACAAAAGTAGGTAAACTGAAGAGGTGCTGTGAAAAGAAACAAATTTAATGGGGCGAATTTTGAAATAAAAGTGCGATCTCTGGCTTTTTAGAAAATTTCAGACCAATATCCTTAAGAGAAAGAGGTGAGTGGATCCTAAGAAGCCTACTGGATATTTATTTGGGATTCTAAAATAAGTTGTCAGTGGCAAATTATGTTCAATTAAAAGACCCAACACATGTGAACCAGAAGCTCTGAGCTCCAGCATACATATATACATACATACATACATAAGTATTATGGGAAATACAAGACATTCTAAAGAAATCAGTGTCCGCATTAGTTTCATATGTTCAACAATTTTTGTTGCTTCTGTTTATTTTATTTATTTAATAAATCAGACTGTCTCAGATTGTAATAATGTTAGATTCCAATGCCTGGTTCTCAAAGCAGATCTCACAAGAACCATTTATTTTGCACACCAAGGTACTGTGCACACAAATAATTTGATATTTTGCAAACAAATAATATAAATTTCAAACTAACTGTGAACCTTGTTTTTGTTCTCTTAAAAAACCACCAAAAGCAAAAAATAAATTTCAACTTTACTTCCATCCCAGACTGCCTGTTATTTCTTCCTCTATTCAGTTTTCCCAGTCTTTGGATCCCTGGCATATTGTGCCTTCCTGTCCTCATCTACCACCAGCTCTCACTCTTAACTCATATTTTCTTCCTTCCATGTTACTTTATTTAGCTAAAGACAAGAGACCTTTATGTCAAGGTCTAGACATGGCTCATTGGAACTGTAACAGGGGTCTGGGGCTTGCGTGCATGTGCATGTTCCAACATGCTTGCTATAGTCCTTAGGCCTCTTAAAACTGGGAGGGGTAGCTGTAGGTCACAGAATCGGGAGCAAGTGTGTGTGACCTTCATTAAGCCAAGAAGAGCAGACAGGAGAGAGGCAGTGTCCGGGAAGTACCTGGGAGGAGCTCTCCATAGAATTTGGGAAAGTTACCTGGGGGAAAGAATATTTCCCCCCACACCCAACTTGTAGAAAGCAGTAGAGTCTTTGTTTCTAAGCAATTTGTATTACCTTGGACCTATTGTATCTTCTATTGTTAAATAAAATCTGCCCTAAGGAAAGGGACTAGACTTGAGCATTTGGGCTTTGTTTGGACTGCTCTGGCTGGTGAGTCTGGTGAATCTATTACTAGGAGCCCAAGTTCAAGTTCCATTAATCTTCAAGGGCATGCAGTCAAAACAAGCCAATGGGAAAATGAATCCCTACCTCTGACAACAGGGGCCATTGATAGGTATGTGACATGTGTAAAATATCCAACTTTCTAGCCTATAATCTACACTAAATGGAAGGGTGCGAATGTGACTAGCAATGTGAGTTGAACCTGCAATGACCTGAACTAATACTATGGTAGTCAGGTGGCTACAAAATCCTGAAGAAATTCAAAAGAATAGTCTGTGACCCTTCCCCCCATTAACTCCCCTCTTCCTCCAACTTATTTTATCCTTCCCAAATCTCAAGGGCTAGATTCACAAGGGAATTTGTGTGTGGTGATTGTAAGCAGCAGCATGCCTAACTTTTTGGTGCCTAGAAAATCACTGGGATTCAGAAAGTTAGGTGCTCAAGCTCCCATACAATAAATGGAGGGAGATGCTTTCCGTTGATATGGAATGAATTTTAGATTAAGGCCCTTACTTAGCACATTCCTTGGCTCTCAAACCATACCACCTCTCCAGTAAGATGCCAACTTTTGGCCCGGCTGGTGGAGGATGGTCTGTCGTGTCTTGCACTGTGACATCCCCTTCTGCATAGACATTCTCCAGCTGGAGTCCTGCATTATCCAAAAATCAGCATAATCTAAGGCTGAATCTCGTCCACTAATTGAAGACTATGGTATCTCATAATTGCCAATATTGCTGTGCCCACAGCAGTTCTCACATTACAAGAGACTGGGCCAATCCTGAGCACAGATACAAACATATGCACCTGAGGTCTGAATTTGGTCAATTTATATTAGTCACTGCATTCTGTTGATAACAAGTGTACGTAGAGCAGGGTTTGAGTCGTTCTGGCATTTTTCTGGGGAACTGGAACAGTGTTGCAGTACTTCTGGTACTGTCATTTATGAGTGATAGTATAGTACCAGAAGTGCATTCTGGCACTTCTTCTTTTAAGATGTGAGCTCCAACCTGGAGTACAAAAATACTAAAACAAATCATACAGCAATATCTTTTTACATGGTCACAGCCTATAGGTCCAGACTCACATGACACATCCTTAGCCTCCCAACCTGTGGATTTTGGTTTTACTCACAAATTCTCTTTGAATAGATAGCAAGGTCCAAACCCTTTCAGGAGCTTGGTTAGGCTTGTTTTGACTGGACAGGGTCAATAAATACTACAGACAGATAAATAGTACAGTCCTGATATTTCTGAACTCTTCAAAATGGGAATCGTTTTTTCTTTGTTGCAAAGTACTGCTAAGCTATTGGTGGCTGCTGCTGGTCCCTAATAGCTATTTGTATGAGAAATATGTGTATCTTTGGCAGACTGCTAAATATTACTGCTTAAATCTATTACTAGGAAGCACAATTTTCTGTAACTTAATTTCCTAAGCCTAATGAGCCTAGTAAATTTGCTCTGATGTCTTCCCAAGTTAATATGTTAAATCTAATTTATTTGGCAAAAAATCGGACAAATTTCCTCTTAATTGAATTAATCTAGAAGGGGAAAATATGTATTATTGTGGAAATCTGTGATTTATAATCCACAGATGTGAAAGTCTTATTTTGGTTCCATTCATTTACTAGGTTAAATTGCTGCTTTTTTGTTTGTTTAGTCTACCTGGAAAAATAGAAAACTGACTGATCTAATTTCTGGTATATGGAACCTCTTGTTCTATATGATTATTTTAATATTTGCCTGGCTGTGCCACATCACATTTCAATCACCTGGTACAAATTCAGTATAATGCTGTAATACTGATATTTTGGATTTGCCCATAGTCTTTAATGGGTTTTGGATCAGGCTGTTGAAGCAGTTGTTTTGAGGTTCTATGGATAATAATAATTCTTAGAACTTTTCAGCCATAGATCTCAAAATGATTTACAAAGAAGGGTCAGATTTGTCCCCAGTATTCAGATAGGGAAACTGAAGCCTTGTGAGTCTTGCCCAAAAACATACATCTAGTCACTCTCTAGAATAGAAACTACTTCTCTTGATTCCCAGTTGTGAGTTCAACCCACTGAACCACTTTAACAGTGATACCCAAGGTAGGAATGGGCCCAATGTACTTTCTGTATTATTCTCTGCTTGTAAATGAACAATTTAATAATTAGCAATAGCAGGTCAGCCGTTAGAGAGCAACATCACACACACGTTACATATTTCTTCCGGTAAGGCAATTCTAGGCAGTACATTGCATCTGGCTTATGGCTGGAAAGCTATGAGATGAGAAGTATTACTGCCATTGTACAAAGTATTGGTAAAACCTCATCTGGAATACTGTGTACAGTTGTGGTCACTCATGTTCAAGGAAAGTGAATTCAAACTGAAACAGTTGCTGAGAAGAGCTACTAGGATGATCAGGGGAATGGAGGGCCTATCTTATCAGAGGATACTACAAGACCTTGGCTTCTTTAGCTTAGCAAAGAAAAATCAGGCAGGAGATATGTTTGCTCTTTATAAACACATCATGATGGTAAACACTGGGGAGGGTGAAGAGTAGGGTGACCAGATGTCCTGATTTTATAGGGACAGTCCTGATATTTGGGACTTTGTCTTATATAGGTGCCTATTATCTCCCACCCCCGTCCCGGTTTTTCACACTTGCCGTCTGGTCACCCTAGTGAAGAGCTATTTAAGCTGAAGGATAATGCTGGCACAAGAACAAATGGGTATAAACTAGCCAGGAACAAATTCAGGCTGGAAATCAGAAAAAGGTTTCTAACCATCAGAGGAGTGAGGTTCAGGAATAGCCTCCTAATAGGAATTGTGGGGGCAAACAACTTAATTAGTTTTAAGAGAAAGCTGAACAAATTTATGAGTGGAATTGTATTGCTGGTGGAATTGTATTGCTGGTGGCCTGTAATATACAGGAGGTCAAACTAGATGATCTGATGCTCCCTTCTGACCTTAAACTCTATAATTCTGCGATCTTTAACAAAAATATGTCAAGGGTCAGTAGTGAGCATGATCCTTCACAGTGCAGCTGGAGTCCATTATGCCCATTTCTGATCTCTGCAATGATAATGTGGACATACCCACATCTCAACAAGCCTTTTGCTCAAAGAGCAATAATTGAGTGACCTACAATTTTAAAATAACCTTGCAAATTTAAATGATAGGGCTGGATTCTGTGCTGATCTGCAACTCATGCATTCCCTATTGGTTTCAATGGAACTGTAGAGGGAGTAAATCAGTCAAGATTTTGGCCCTTGATATTTAGACCAAAAATAATTGTAAAAGTCTTGCATTTTAAAACTGTTATCAGCAATACCTAAGGTCATTTATCAATGTACCTGGAGTTTCCTGCTATAAATATTTCCCTTGATTTTATATCTTTCCAGTACAACAGCAGTAATGTGAAAAAAATAGTCAATAAACTGCAATTGTAAGGTCAACAGTTTTAGTATTAAAATCAATTTACAGTATGTTTGCTTGAAGTGCACATAAATTCAAAGAGGCAATAAGTATAAACAGAATAGCTGATTTCTTGGATGCACTCCAATATAATTATAGCTATCCACCCTTGTGACTATTTGTGAGTGTAGCTTAAAGCTATTTGCCTGCCCTGAGGTACAGTAGCAGTATTTTATACAAGTCTGCATCTGACTGAAATGCAAAACTCAGTAAACCTGGAAAAGATGCTAACAAGCTTAAAGAACTGGCTGAGTAAAATCAAACAGCAGACTAAATGTACATTTTGATCTTTGTTAGCAGAACCACCCACCTCTTAGTACAGATAACCTCTCTTATTCTGTTTGGATTTGAAACTGAGTTAATCCTAAAGGATTTGTCACAAAATAGTGTATTTCTAATAGGCAATTATAAAAAAAAATTATCATCAATCACATTTATTGCAAACATCTCATAAAACAGTAAAACATTTATGTGGCTTTGGAAGGCAAGTATGTTGCCATGTAATATACCAAGATTTGCATATAAAGAACAGCAGGCAGCAAGCAAGTATATTTTCTTTCTTTTCTCTCCCCCACCTCCATTTATAGAAATGTAGCTGATATAATGTATCTATTTAATTTACATCAAATACAGCTGTAACACATGAGTGATATTAATTGGCATTAGGTCCCAAAAACAATCCATCCTTAGGTAACCAACAATTCCTTCTTCAGGTAAGGTCATACCTTGTCCAAACCCATTTGTCAACAAGGAGGCAGACTTTTGTTTCAAGCTGATGTACACCTGTCAAGGATTTTCACTCTGTCTCTCTTCTCATATTTGTTTTCCCTGATTATCAAATTCACCTAAGGATTTTGTTTTCAAACTAACCAGTAATGTTGGGTCTCTCTATTGTTTCCATTGTTTCACTTATAAATGAGAATAAAATGTAATTTTATGGATAGAAATACAGCTCTTTTTGTGTGCTGCCTTATGGCAGCTGACCATCAATACCTAAATCCACTAATCCTCTCTGTAATCATATGTTCACGTGCTGTGCAAACACTCAAAAATCATTTTCCAGAAACATTATTTTTATGGCACAGAGTGTGCATAGCATGGGCTGTATGATACAAAATGACTAACAAAATGCTGGGTTATTTATATGTCAGAGCTGGTAACAACTGTCTTTAGCTGGGTTTTGCACAAGCTTCATGGCAGTGAAGAGAAAAAAATGAATGACATCATATAGAACAAATCTATGGGGTTTTTTGACATTTGACTTCCAGCTATCATTTTAAAAAGATTCTGCTATCTATTTACTTGTCAGGGCTGGATTTAATTCTTATATTCTGCAAAGAGTTCTCCATGTTAAGATATTGATATAACAAATTGCTGAATGTTTTAGAGATTGATTCTTGCTGACCAAAATGGGCTTTCAGATTGGAAGTCTTTCCCCCCTCCCCTAGAAAACACCTGCTGAGATAGAAGTCTGACTGCTACACAAAAGAAATATATGGTTTCTTAGTCTGTTTCTATCTGGCAATTTGCAGATGCTATCAAAAATTGTATTTTTAATGAAAATTACCTAAGGATTTGGCAGAAGAACCTTGGCTAAAATGGACTAACTATCCACTGTCAGGCAGAGTATTAGCATACTGATTGGTTGTTACTTTTGTCAGTCTTCTTTCTGCAAAACTATGACAGGCCACACAGCAGGGAGCAAATGATCATTAATACCCTATCCTCTGGGACACAATAAACTGCCATTCACTTGCATACAAATAAAATACATAAAGCTTGTCAGACAAGGTGACAGAAAGAGAGATGCTTTTTCAAAATGGTTTTATACTGCTTTGGGATGTGATCATTTAAGAGATGTTTTTGTTTCCTGGAGTATAGCATCTTGACAGTAGTCTTTAGAAATAGAGCTAGAAGCTTTAAAAAGAAAGTCTTTCTTCATATATATTTTTTAAACAGCAGTAGGTACTGACAAGTGTTCTCTGATTTTAAGCTTAATTTTTATTTTATTTATTAAGTGCAGGAAAAAACCAACCACATTTGCCCATTAATGTAATGCACAAAGGTTCAGGTGCTATGTGTACACACACAAACTCACACCTCCACACACTGATTTTTTAGGTACAAACAATGCAAAACTAAGATTCTAAAAATTCTTTTGGAAGTTAAACAAACATGCCCGAACCAGAAAACAGCCATCCTGAGCTTTAATGGGATACTCCTTGTAAGATCCATTTACAAAGCTAAAAGTTGACAATCTGCCAAAAATAAATCTTGCATTCTACCTTACTTTTGGTAAGGTCAGGTACAGGTTAGGATCTGAAGTATTTGCTTCACATAATGCTATTCTGTTCTGGGAAGTACATGATGAGGATAATTACTGATTTATGAGGGGTTTTTGCATATTCTGGTTGCAGTGTATTTAACACATCAATCAATGAATTATTAGATGATTACTTCAGTGGAGTTTTGGGTGGGAGTTTAGGGTTGCATTAACCAGTCAGTAATGAACCACACAGTCTTACAATGCTAAGAGTGAAACTGGGGCAGCACCTTGTAAAAACAAATGGCAATTAATTAATTCCTTTGACATTTATTATGAGCACAATTATCCTTATGCACTCTCAATTCTTCAGTTCCCATCTCTACTTAAGACACATTCAGGATGCAGTGTATGGCATTGCAGCATATCTCATTGAAGCCACATAAGTACTCCTTTGCTGGATAAATATGTTCAACATTCTAATACATAGTAAAAGATCATATTATGACCAAGGTGCCTATGTAAATATAGGTATAGCAGCTTTTAAGAAAAATGGAGCAGGTAACGAGAGACCGTTACACTTCTGCTTTCTAGATCCTTATGCAGAATGTGTGGTTTTCTGCAAATGCTTCTTTTCTTTTTAGGCCCTTACAAGATAAGGGAGAGGTCAGGATCTTGTGAGAGTGAAGATTTTACCATCTTTCAGTTTACTCTGGGATATAGGCATCAGAAAGACCAGCACAAGTAAAAAACACATTCTGTCAGAGAAATTAGTGTTGTATCGTACTTGGGCTTCCTACCGGCTATCAGACCACATTGTTTAGGATAAACTGGAATTTAGATATTATGTGTTTTCCAGAGGAAATATTTTTAAATCAGAAAAATCTTTAAAATGCAGTGAATGTGCACTTTGATTTAGTGAGCTGTTTAGATTGCTGCACATTCTCAAGGCCCATACTTACATAAAAATGTCCATAATAGAAAGTATGGAATCCTTCAGATGATAATACTAAAAACCTATGCTAACTAGACCTTTCCAGTGCCTAATTAAGAAGATAAGAACATAAGAACGGCCATACTGGGTCAGACCAAAGGTCCATCTAGCCCAGTATCCTGTCTTCCGACAGTGGCCAATGCGAGCTGCTTCAGAGGGAATGAACAGAACAGGTAATCATCAAGTGATCCATACCCTGTTGCCCATTCCCAGTAATTAAAGATTGCTTAGAGTATGGTTCTAAACTTTAATATACAATCATTGAGCCTTAAAATTCCACCTGTACACTAAAGTGAATTCCACTGAATGTCATTAAATCCCTGAATCCTTCTAAAAAAGACATTGCTTTCCTGCATAACAGGTGGGCCCAGGTCACCAGCTGGCTTAACTCAGCGTAGCACCATGAAAGTTAATGTAGCTACTAGAGATGGATGGAGAAAAACAATTCCATTTTGCGACAACTTTGAAGGTTTCAGAATTTGGTTTTGGTCCACACTGGAATGAAAACAAAACCATTTTGTGAAACTGAATTATGTTTAAATGGGTTGGTTTTTCTCCCTCTCTGTAAGTGATTGGAGAGTCCACTTGAACCTCAGGAATTTTGCCATTGAAAACTTCATCGTAATTTATGTTTCTGATAAATGTTTTTGCTTTCGCAAAAGAAAATTTTTCAGTGAAACGATGTTCAGTTGAAAAGATTTCAACCAACTCTAATAGTTACACTGATTTATATCAGCTGAGGGACTTGGAGCATAGAGTTTTAAGGGATCCAGTATTACATTCTACCTTTTTCTAATTCCTAAAAGTAATGGATGAAGCAGTCCAGAACTTGCTTTCACCAAAACTGAAAAAGGACCAAATCTGTTTCTGAAGTTTTAGAAGTTTCTTGTTTCTTCTGGATCCTGACTAGAAAAAGAAGTGTCAAAACACTGATACAGAGGATGTTTGATATTTTTGATCCAGCTGAAGTAAGAAGCATTGGGAATTTCACAAGGCAGCTCAGTACTTACAGCCCATTTTTGCAGAACCAAGAAGTTTAATTGGTTTATATAAGCATCCACATTTTTGGTTCCAAACTACACTTAACCTTATAAACTTTTGAGTTCACCCCTCACTGTGATCTCAAATTTACCTCAAAGTTCATTGTCATGTTGTCCTGACCCTCAGATGTTACAATGTCATTATGTTGTATCAAATATGCCAGAGCTTAAGTATAGCAGCACATCTACAAATGTTGTATAATCATGTAACAACTGAAGATCAGCATTTCTAGCAATGTTGGATCATTTGCAGAAGTGCTAATGAGGAATCTGACATTATTTGTGCAGGTAGACAAAGGCCCAAGTAATTGTGTACTTGAAATGACATCATGTGGGCAGCTGACTCAAAAAGAAATGGACAATTAGAATATAAAAATCTCCTTTCCCATAGGAATGATGGTTCTTTTCTCTGGAATCCTGCTCTCCCCGCGTGCATTGAATTACCACGGTTGACACTGGGAAATCTATATATGAAGGGAAGCAGAGAACCAGAATTTACGAAGGTGACGAATTTTCCCCTTAGGTGTGTTTTTCTTTGATTTTTTTTCTTACAGAAGAGCATTGAGAATTTGTTCCAAAGCCCATTGAAGTCAACAGAAAGACACCCATTGATTTCAATGGACTTTGGATAAGTTTGTAAATAAAAAGGTGAACTGTTTCTTTAAGATATGGCTTTTATTTTGGCATCAGTTTAGCTAGGAGGACTTTAACCGTAATGCAAAGCTAGGAACTGTTGATAGAGTAGGTAAGATGATGCTTTCCTTCAATTTTGCACTATGAGTTGTTAAATACCATGGTAGGCATTGCTTGGGCTATGCAAAATTTGGTGATAAGATCAGTATTTTTTAGCATGGTAATTTCCCTTTGCCCACCTTCAGTCCTATGCTTTCTGGTTTGTGCATGCACAAGCATGAAAGTTAGGAATGATTAGAAGGCAATGGCATTGCAAAATCCCCCCAAAAATACTACTGTTAATGAGAATTGTTCATGTAACCCCCTGCTTACTTCAATGACAATTCTATACTATGATACTGTCAAATATAAAAAATAAACCAGATAGCTGAATAATAAGTAAGTTCACTAGAAACACACATTTTTGAATCTTATGGACTCAATGGGTCAAAACCTCAGCAGGAGTAAATCAGCATATTTCCATTGACTTCAATGCAGCTGCTACATTGATTTACACCAGTTGAGGATCTAGGCCAATATGACTTAACCTGTAAGGTATGCAAAGATTTTTACAAATTTTGTGGAAGCATTGTCACAGATGTGCATTGGGGTTTAAGATGTTAAAAATGAAGCAGTGATTAAAACAAAATGAAAACCACTGCTTGAAAATCCTTCACTGCAACCACTGTCCAAAGAATACTGCATATGTTCCAATAATCTGCTGAGCAATACAGTCCATTGTATTCTGAGAAAGAAGAAAACTTCTCATGAGAATGTTTGAAATGTCACTGGAGTTCAGTTTACATCAGGGTGCAGGTGGCTCTACAAAGCATTTGCTGAAGAGATGTGTGTTTATACAGTTGCTGTTGCAAGATGGTATTGATTGGTTAGGCAACTAATAAAACAAGCAATCCCACTTTCATCTTTGTGGTTTCTGTTCCTCCAGAAGATGGAAAAGTGGTTTTAATTATACACTCCATGCACTTTACTTATTTTTAATATCTCTTTCCTTACTCTCCTCCACCCACTTTTGTTCTAACCAAATCAACTTCCCTCTTGTAGTCATGACACAAACCCTGCAGGCACCAGGGTGGAAGATAAGTTTTTATGAAGTGAAAAATTCCATGGGCCATGACTGATCAGTAGAAGCCAGGGTGCTCTGAAATCTCATTCCTGGGAGACTCTGTCACCTTTGTAATATCAGAGTCTTTGGCAGCTTGAGCCAGTGTTTTCATGCATTGCTACGATGTCACCAATGCGTGATCATATTTTTTTGCAGGGAAAATTTTTACCAATGGGCAGTTTAACTTGGCAGAGTCCTGCGGGCTCTGAGTACAGATACTGAGTACAGCATGCTCAAAATGGGGTGGGTTCAAGGGTTGGTATAAGTAGTTATACCATAATGCTCAGATGGGAAAATATAAAGGGGTAGGGAGGTAACAGCTAAAATGGCAAGGGGAAGGAATGCAAAAAAGTCAGAGCAGACCGTAACATTTCCCCTTAATTCAAGCACTGATTCACATACAGTAGATGTTAAAATGGGATTTCTGATCTGACCAAAACGATAGAATAAAAATAAGCATGAAGAGGAGAAGGTTGTTTTCATTTTAAAATAATTCCTCAAGCTGTGGAAAAGATTTAAAGGATATTAGAGAGACAAGGTGGGTGAGGTAATATCTTTTATTGGACCAACTTCTGTTGGTAAGAGAGACAAGCTTTTGAGTTTACACAGAGCTCTTCTTCAGGTCACCAACAGAAGATGATCCAATAAAAGATATTTCCTCACCCACCTTGTCTCTCTCTATCTCAAAAAAAAAAAAAAAAAAAACTTGAGAAATTTGAAAGCATCTTGATTAAGTAAAAAATCTAGGTGATCACAAAACTACTATCAGATTTTGTGTCCTAGATTGGAAGAATGTTGGTATTGTCTGATGGCTACAGTATTCAACTAACTACAGCCTTTCAAAGGTGTGAACAGGACAGAACATTGCAGTATGTTCACACAAAACATCTGCAAACATCCATATGCCAAATTAGGACTTCAGCCAAGTGATTGAAACCAACTGAAGGACCCCCAATGAATTCATTGGAATAGGCCCTTAATGCTTATGGTAATAGTGACAAATTAATATTTAATTGAAAGATAGAGTCTCTTTCTGCTAAAAGCTCTCTAAATTTACTATTTTTATAGTTTGCTTTTTAAAGTGTACCTGTCTCTAACGTTTGCAGATATATTTGTAGGGTGGAACCCCCTCACTTCACACAGCAGTAGAAGAGCTGTGAAAGCCCTCCCTTTTCCAGAGCCCTGACTGGTTAGAGGCTAGACTCAAAGGGGGAGGAGCTGACCTCTCCATTTCCCCTCAGAGCCCTGGATGGCCAGACAGCTGGCAAGAAATCCCACACCTGACTTCCAGATGCCTGGTCTTCTCTTGTTGGAGAATAGGAATGCCACTTAGAGGGAAAGATCACAGCCTGGCGCACATGCTGCTGCTGGAACATACACAGCAGCTCCAAACAGAGTGAGAATCCAGGGACTATGCACTCAGGCTATTCCCCACCCATGCACCTCCACTGCATGTAAGAATTAGCTATAGCGCAAAGGGTGCCATAATATGGGACTGAGGAACCAAAACTGGATAGACAGTTGAGATTCTTATTGATGGAGTTAGAATTTCACTGATAAGCATCTTGGATTATTGTTATCTGCCTGCTCGTTGTTTTCAGTGGTATCAGGGTTCTATCCATACTGATGAAGGTGTTGGAATAAGTCTGTACATTAGAATGATTTCTGGGGGAATTTCTGCCTCCCTCAAGGTTGCAGGAGTTTGGAACAAGCTAGGTAAGAGGGGAGGGAGCCCAACCGCAAAAGAAGCAAGTGACTTTTCTTCCCAAATAGAAAAATTAAAGGCATTTTCGACCACTACATCACTAGTTTTTAATGTGTTCCTTTAACTGAGGAAGAAGCAGAGGTCATATAATTCATGGTTTCATAGATTCATAGATTCCAAAGCCAGAAAGGACCATTATGATAATCTAGTCTGGCCTCCTGTAAAACACAGGCTTTAGAACTTCCCCAAAATAATTCCTAGAGCAAATCCTTTAGAAAAACATCCAATCTAATTTAAAAATTGACACTGATGAAGAATCCCCAAGAACCCTTGATAAGCTGTTCCAATATTTAATTAACCTATTTTTTTTTTTAAAATGCCTAATTTCTAGTCAATTTGTCTAGCTTCAGCTTCCAACCACTGGATCCTATTGCACCTTTCTCTGCTAGATTGGAGAGCCCATTATTAAATATTTGTTCCCCATGTAGATACTTAGACTGGTAATCGATTCACCCCTTAACCTTTCTTTTGTTAAACTAAATAGATTGAGCTATTTGAGTCTATCACTATAAGGCATGTTTTCTAATCTTTTAACCATTCTTGCAGCTCTTCTCTGAACCCTCTCCAGTTAATCAACATCCTACTTGAACTGCGGGCACCAGAATGGGACGCATTAGTGCAGCAGTGGTCACACCATTGCCAAATACAGAGGTAAAATAACTTCTCTACTCCTACTCAAGATTCCCCTGTTTATGCAGCCCAGGATTGCATTAGTTCTTTTGAGAGCTTATGTTCAGCCGATTATCCATTATAACCCCCAGATTTTTTTCAGAGTCACTGCTTCTCAGGGTTGAGTCCCTGTGCAGGAGTCAGCTTCAGGATAATCCATAAACAAAAAGCAAAGGGAACTGATGCAAAAAAAACTGAGTTAGTAAAAGAGTTAGGGGAATGACTCCCTCTCAGCTTGTACCAGGATCTGGCCCTCCCTTCTCTCAGGGAGGGGCCTTCAGGCAGTGGTTGTCTGGGAAGCTGTTGCCTTCAGTCAGCCCTTTCCTCAGGAGCTGAGAGTTGAAAGTCTGTTCTCTTCTTTGGTCCACCTGCAAGTGAGCTGTTCTGCTCTCCTTTTAAGACCCACCTCCAGCCTGTACCTGCCTTGCAGGTGTGGTAGGGTGGAGCTGGCTGAACTCAGAGAATCACCTTAACCCCTTATTATCTAATGTGGGGTTTGTATAGCCCATCACAGCCTCCGATCCTGTAAGCATGGGCTAAATTCTTTGTTCCCAAATATATATATTTACACGGATCCATATTAAAATACATATTGTTTGCTTGTGCCCCATTTACCAAGTAATCCAGATAGCTCTGAATCAGTGACCTGTGCTTCTCATTATTTACCACTTCACTACAGTGAAAGCAATTCAAGCGCAGTCATGCTGTACAAGCCACACTTTATGGTTGCTCCCTCACATTCTCTACTTTCATCTGAACAATGCATCCTTTTTGTGACCAGGACACATTTCCTTTATGTTGTACTCGAACTCATGTTTTGTTTTATCTTCAGTCTATTTCCCAGAAGTGATCATTTGCATGCAGGAGACACATGTTGAGCTGATTGCAGAAGTGATCCACATCCCCCCAGCCCCCATAAAATAGACTGGAAACCCATGTAAATGATGCATACCATTTATAATAAATTGGGCTGAACATGATGATCTGTTCAAGTGCATCTTCCAAAATTCATTAACTTAATGTAATATACAGTGGAGAGAATGATACCTATGATTGCTACAATTTAAATGGAAGTTTTCTGTTTTTCTGTAATGCAGGTTAATACTGTAAGCATGGGAAGCACACCTCACAATGTCACCCAGTTACAAAAATGACAAAGTGAGTCTTCCAGCACTTTCTCATGGCATATGGGGTAATAGGCATTGTTACTGCTGGATTCTGTTGACAATTCTAGTGGTACACAGAATGAACAAACACAGTTAAATGTTGACTATAAAGCCAGTAGAAAGTCACACAGATACAATACAGTAGAACCTCAGAGTTATGAACTGACCGGTCAACCACACATCTCATTTGGAACTGGAAGTATGCAATCAGGCAGTAGCCAAAAACAAAACAAAACAAAAAAACACATATACAGTACAGTACTGTGTTAAATGTAAACTGCTAAAATATAAAGGGAAAGTTAAAAAAAAAAATTTTTGACAAAGTTCGGAAACTTTCTGTGCTTGTTTCATTTAAATTAAGATGGTTAAAAGCAGCATTTTTCTTCTGCATAGTAAGTTTCAAACCTGTATTAAATCAATGTTCAGTTGTAAACTTTTGAAAGAACAACCATAACGTTTTGTTCAGAGTTATGAACATTTCAGAGTTACGAACAACCTCCATTCCCAAAGTGTTCGTAACTCTGAGGTTCTACTGTACAGTAAGTATTATAACTAAACAAGGCATTACAAGAGCTTAAGGAAAGTGTGAACATGTGCATCAGTTAATGCAAATACAAATAAAGCAAATGCAACTACCAGTGCTTGACCCCATGTACCCCCTGGAACAGTAGGGTCAGTGGGTGAGGCTGGCCCACAGTCACACTTGAAGACAGCCTGGGATTAAGGCTACTTTTGGTTTTGTACTCAATGCTTAGTAACATAGGTGTGGCTGGTAACTGAAGAGATAGAGAATATATTGTAAGGCACCACAAAACATATGTGAGATGTCATGTCTGAAGCCATAATGACCAATTGTTTCTGTCCTTCTGGTTCACTTGTATACCCCATGAAGTAAAAGGATATATTGTGACATGTGCCCTCCTTGCCAACCTGTATTTTAGAAGTGATATAACAGAGATGAAAAAGAGAATTTCCCTTTTTATCTCTGTCTTTATATTTATATTTACTTTGTTTCAGCCTCCAACAGGTGTTTTAAACACTCAACAGTATTTCACATCTTTAAATTTTAAAGGACATTACTGTTGCTGTCCTCCAACTTGTCATGTGATATGCAACCAGAGGGGTTGCATCGTAAGGAAACTTTCCAAAACTCAGTTCAGCAAAACCAGTCTTAAGAACTTATCTTGAGTTCCCGGGCCATCTACAACTTGCCCTGTGACATCTTTAATAATAAATACTATATGTCCTTAAAATTGGCACTCAGCAGTAGACAAGTCCAGTATAGAATAGCAAGCCCCCCAGTTAAAACAGGGACCTAGGAAATGGTAGTTGCTTAAAATGTATGTGATTATGTGGGATGCCAAGAGGCCACCCCCCACTGTTTCCCATTCAAGTGAATGGGAAACCCATGGATAAATTACCGCCTGCAGTGCATGATAGCGGACATTGTAAGCAGCTGTCACCGTAGCTCTGTAATTATGCAAGTATTCGTCCAATATTATACAATTAGATGGCTCCATCTCTCTTTCTTTCTCTTGATAATGTTTTTGTAGGTGTCAAGAGCACTGAACTATCTACTTGTTCAATCACTTACGGCTTAGTGGAACACAACTAGCACTTTGCTGGATGCTACCACTGCTGGCACTCTTTCTATGCCACAGGCTGTCGCCTGAATTGTTTTCGATGCCATATTGCTTTTTTTAATGAATGATTTCTGAGATCCCACATAAAGATCAGATGCATTTTCTTGCTAAGGACTGAGTTTTATTGTGAAGAGCCAGAACTAGAGGCTAGAAGAAAGATGCAGCTGCCTTCTTCATTAGAAATTCCTGTCCAGTGCACATAATCCAAAATATGATTTACATGAAGTATGGTTTTGGCACAGCAACATAGATCAAGCAACATTACTAATGCAATTTCTGCCCTATTCTTGGAGTCCCTCTAGCTATGAGGGAGTGTTGCTCTAGTGAGCAGGAACATAGGAGTAAAGATTATATTATCTGTATATTTTTAACTAAATCTGTTATTTAGTTTGAGTTAAAATTAATGAATGTTTGGAATCTTTTTGCTAACAAATGATTAATTTGAAAGAGAAACTTTTCATATAGTCAAACCGCATTGTCTGCTACTGACAAATGCAAAATATGAAGAAATAAGATTATGAGTAAGCAGTTACTTAATTATTAGTTTTTCCTGTCTTTTCCATTAAATCAACTATTTTCCCTTTCTCAAATGGCCACCATTTCCTATAATTTACAATGATATTGAAGCTACTCACTTGATCAGTAAAGACGGCCATTACTTTATGAGTGGGGGTACTCCTACTAAAGATGACCACTATTCTCCATTGTTTCCAGGGGGGGCTGAAGCCCCAAGTTGCTCTTAGGGGAGATACTCACCATTTCACCTTTGCTATCATACTTTGAAATCTATAAGTCTGTCAAGCCATTGAAATGGGTGACAAATTACCAAAGTGTGGAACACCTGTGCTTTGCTGCACATCTCACAATAATAATGTTTTTTCACTATAGAACCTGTTTTTGAAGATGATTTCTATCATATGCAACTATAAGGACAATTCCTTTCCCACCCCATCCCCACCCAGGGTCATCAGCAGAGTTTTAACACTAAATCTTAATTCACCCCCCCTCCCCAGCATATATTTCTACCACTTGAATAAACTTATTTTTTTATGAGGAAGAGCCACTAGGTGGGGTTATGATATACACTTTGCAAGTGGATTCTGCACTTGCTTACTAGTTAGCAGTAAAATTCTGGGAATCAGGAGTTCTGGGTTATTTTACCACCTCTGAGACGGAAGTGTGGTAAATGGTTACAGCCAGCATAGCCAACCATACAGAACTGGTAGATTCTTCCTGAGAGGCAGTGTAGCTAACTGGGGGACACCAGAGTCTGTCATGTCAGACACCTGAATTCTAATTCTAAAGTGCTATTGTGCAATGTATCAGTTTATTTGTAAAATTGTGTAGCTGATGCCTGTTTGACCCCTAAGGTGGGGAGATGAGGCTTTGCCCAACAATAAGGGTCGGGACCCCAGGGCTGGCTTAGACTTGCTGGGGCACAGGGCAACAGGGCTAAGGTTACAGGCCCCCTGCCTGGGGCTGAAGCCCTTGAACTTTGGCTTTTGCCCCCCAACCTGAGGCAGTGGGGCTTTGACTTTGCCCTCTCCCCCCCCCCCCCACTGGAGTGGCAGGGTTTGGGCAGGCTCAGGCTTCGGTCCTCACTCCTAGGGTCCTGTAGTAATTTTTGTTGTCAGAAGGGGGTCACGGTGCAATGAAGTTTGAGAACCCCTGTCCTATGCTAGGGGACATTTTGATGGAGAACTCTGTTAAATTAATTTAGATGGAATAAATGGGCCCAAAGAGTCAAAGATGTTAACATAACGAAATCACTGTCTAACATTAAACAGTTTTAAACAAGGTTCAAGTTTGTTATTCAGAGACCTCAGCCTGCTCATTATCATGGCAAACGTGCCATTAAGCATCCTTTTAACATTTTATTAAAGATACAGAAGGAAAAACAATTAAAGTATTTGAAATGTAAGGTATTCAGTAAGGCTTGCATTTTAACTACATATATTGTTCCCTTTCCCTTTAACTGGAGAGCTTTTAGAGGGAACCCCCTTCTCCACTTGTTCGACAGTCGTTTAGATTGTATCAAAGATAGTAATAACTGTTCTCTTGAGGAAAAGAGAAGAAGCTAGTTGACATGGACTAAATCTATTGTTAAAGTCTGATCCCATTACCTACAAGACAAAACAAACACATGTAAAAGGGGAGACAAAAGAACAGCAAAGAGAAAATTCAGCTTCTATCTCTAGTGTTGCAACCTCACTTGCAACCTCACTGTTGGGCAACCCCGGCCCAGCACACAATCTTATTGGCTACTCCAAGACCTGGCAAACTCATACCAGCATTGGGCTATTTAGGGATTTGCTTTTAACTGCTCTTTTCTGATAACAGGCTTATATCAGTGTTACAAAATATACCGCCTAGGAGCCAGAGGGACATGCCGGCCACTTCCGGGAGCTGCACAGAGCCAGCCGCTGTGGTCAACCGGACTTTTCGCAGCCCGGTCAGCAGTGCTGGTCATGACCGGAGCTGCCAGGATCCCTTTTGGACCGGGCGTTCTGGTCGAAAACCAATGTCTGGCAACTCTACAGTTAGGCCTAGTTTTTGTCACACCAATTTTGGTACACTGATTTCTGATTCCATACTTTTCTTGTTTACCAAGCATAATCTTCACATAGTCCTTGAGTTATATCAGTGGGTCTTTTTGTTTGGACTAATTCCATTTTTCTGTGTCCAATTCTTACCTTTTCCCATCCACACTTGTTATTAGAGGCTATTGTGACTTTTTATGAACTTTTACTCACTTTTTACAGTTAAGCTCACAATTAGGGTAAATTTGTGTGCCCAATCATCACAACACCTCGACTTTCTCTTCTTCCTCAAGCTGGGAACCTGATTCAGCAGAAACACAGTACATTTGGGAGCTGAGTTTGCCATTTGAAAGGGTGACTGTTCCTAGTAAAATGGCTTACTCTTGGCTTTTTGTTTCCAGTGGGATTGAAGCCACAGGCTGCCCTCAGGGGAGGTGACAGCTCTTTATGCGGTATAGTAAGTTTATATCTGCTTACTCAGTGCAGCTCATCCAGATTGGAAGATCTGACCCCTAAAGTCTAAGTTACATAGTGACTTAGTGCAGACTAAAACTCCTAGGTAGCTACTTATGGTGACTTTAGCCTCATGTCATGTAATTTAATGAACTCCTTATTATGCACCCCCCAGCCAGATAGGTGTCAAAGGTTTCCATACACTAAGCCATCAGGAAAATCCTAGGTTGTAGTAAAAAACACATAAAGCAATATTCCATTATCATACTACAAGAGCTCCCTCTAGTGGTGACAATGTAGCTTTAATTTAATTGTAAATGAAATACGGCATAATTACCTGAAACAGGTGCCTCTTGAACACAGATGAGGCCTTTGGTTTTTAGGTAGGATCCTGACGTTAAACACTTAGGATGGAGCCTTATGTTTTGATTCTTCAAGTCCCCCACTAAACCAGCAAAAAAACTGGGGATCAAGGGACCTCGTGTTGAGCTTGCAAGAGGGATAGTGAAACTTTCTCTGGAGGGATGGGGTACTCTCATAGATAACTATTCAGATATAAATCATCTACAAAGTCTACTGGACCTGAGCCTCTTCTATACTTTGAACCCAGTGGAAAGTCAGTTTCTCAGGATGAAGATTTGTTTTGTTTTTGTTATTTCAAGGGTTCCTGATCTTCAAAGGATCAACTAATATTTCCTTTTTTTACAGACATGTTCAAATAGCATGTTTGATATTCTTTGCCTATGTTACTAATTATTTTCTAGATTATTAAAACTGAAAGAAATTCTCACATCTATGCACTAGCCCAAAGCAGGGAGAAGAATTTGCAATGACTATTTTATTTGGCAAGCTTTTTTCCATTTTTTCTATTTTCCATACTATAATTTGAGTGTAATTTGATTGTCAAACTCTCATTAATCCCACTGCTCACTAGGTTCCATATCACAGCCAGCAACCTGCAGCAGAGGAAGAGTGTATAGCACAAATATATCGTTATTGCTCCTTACTCAGATGTAAGAGCCACTAGGAAGTGATACAGGTTGCCCATATGGGACCTGATCCAAAGCCTGTTGAAGTCAGCGGAGTGACCTCTTCAGTGGGCTTTGGATCAGACCCAGGGTGTCAATCGACCCCTCTATTCACACACAAAACGTATTAAGTCTCACTTTCATGTGGAACTGCTGGAGATGCAGTGGCAAAGCAAAAGTATTTTAGGTAGACTGTAGAAATTGAAAAATTCCTCTCCAACCTCCCTAGCATGCAGAGGCAGTGTGCCCTCTGCTATACTCTTTCAGGAGCTGCAGGGCACTCTCTTTGAGTTTTGTGGGTCAGTGAGGCCCTGTCCTCTCCCTGTCCACAGTGGGATGGATGACCTCTCCAAGGGATTAGCAAGGGCTACACTGACCACAAGGACTGCAATTGTGGCTAATCCTTATCTGTGCCATGGGTGTGATGAGGAGGAGGTTACTTGTGCCCCTCCCAACACACCAGTAAGATCCAGACACAAATTGTCCATGTCTTAATACTGACAAGCAGCTAGTCCAGATAATGGGCTAATCACCTGTAAGTGTCCATGTTTGAAAAATAAAAGGAGCTGGGGTTTTTTTGTGTGTGACACTAGTGTATTTAATTAAAAATGTTATTTTTCATCTTCCCAACTTAACAATGAGGAAATAGGCTTATTTCCATTTTTGTAATAAACTACTAATAAATAGATAGCAATAAAATTTTACTCCCAGTGTCTGTCACTTAAAAATCAATTTTGAAAGAGACATAACCTTGACTATGTGTGACACCTTTGTAGTCTCTTTCCATGGAATGTTCCTGTTTTATATACCACATACGCTATCTGCATAGGATCCTTTAGATACACCGTGTATTCTGAAGTGGATCTATTAATTTTTATTTATCTACACTTTAAATAATGAGGATTACCAATCCTGTACTCTCGATGTCCTTAACAGGATTAGAACTAAGATCAATAAATATAACTATAATATTGGATGTCTTCCTGGATATATATGAGTTTATATTTTAAGACTAGGACTTTTTAGATCTTAATGAGTTAGATACTATGAAAAAGCTGTATTTGCCCTTGGAATGGATTAGATGGATTAGAAGAAAGAACCATGGCAACATAATGCCCCCTATGGTTTAAAAGGGGTTATATACAGTAATAGTAAAAAGGAATGATTGCCTGATATTTTCGTTGAGCTGAGTTGCGAGTACATTTAGTGTTTCTCACATAGACAGTGAACAGGAAAAATCTAGCTGGCTTTGCTTAATAAAAAGGATATCCTTTCTTGGGATCAGAATACTGCTAACTTAACCACACACTTTCTCCCCCCAGAAAGACGTTATGAGTAAAGTCCAAACAGATCAGATTTCCCATTTAGGTGACTGAGAACAGTGGAAGGATTTTAGTAAATCAAATATGCAAATACATGTAAACAACAGCCATACTATTGCCTTTTATGTAGGAAATCAGTACTCAAGGAAAACATGCTAACCCAGCCTATCCCAAAGGGACTGGAGCATCTGTAATTGACTGAATGGCCACCTGATGGCAATGTTCTACCACACAAATGCAAATACAGCAGCATTTGACAGTAGAAACCATGAAATTTAAAGAAAACATGTCCATGTGTCAAAAGTATCCAGTTTAAAAAGCTCCAGATTTAGCTGCAACATTCAGTTCTGTGACTTATTTCAATAAGCTTTCTGTGTCCAGGTTATTCCGTGTACATCACCAATTGAGTACTCTCCTATGAACTCCTGTTTTAGATCATGAAAACTACTAGTATTTTATTGAACAAAATAACCCTTTAAAAAGGCAGAAATGGATGTATTTTTCTAATAAATCACAGTGTGCTCGGATGGTGAGGATACAATATTTATCTTTCTACAGAGTTATGCAATAGTCATACACTATTTTAGTGGGAAATTTCCTTTCTTTTTATACTGATTTTTAAAGCAGAGATTATTTTTGTTTTATCCTCATCCCCACATCCCAATTTCAGATACAAATATAAGAACGGCCATCCTGGGTCAGACTAATGGTTCATCTAGCCCAGTATCCTGTCTTCCAACAGTGGCCAATGCCAGGTGCCCCAGAGAGAATGAACAGAAGACGGTAATTATCGAGTGATCCATCCCTTGTCATCCACTTTCAGCTTCTGATAGTCAGATGCTAGAGACACCCAGAGCATGGGGTTGCATCCCTGATCATCTAGGGTAATAGCCATTGATGGACTTATCCTCCATGAGATTATCTAATTCTTTTTTGAACACCATTATAGTTTTGGCTTTCAAAACATCCCATGGCAACAAGTTCACAGGTTGACTGTGTGTTGTGTGAAGAAGTATTTCCTTTAGTTTGTTTTAAACCTGCTGCCTATTAATTTCATTGGGTAACCCTGGTTCTTGCACTATGTGAAGGGGTATATAATACTGCCTTATTCACTTTCTCTACACCATTCATGATTTTATTGATTTCTATCATATCCCCCTTAGTCATCTCCTTTCCAAGCTGAAAAGTCCCAGTCTTTTTAATCTCTCCTCATATGGAAGTTGTTCCATACCATTAATTATTTTTGTTGCTCTTCTCTATGTCTTTTCCAATTCTAATATTTTTTTTAGACGAGGCAACCAGAACTGCACACAGTGTTCAAGGTGAGGGTGTACTGTGGGTTTATATAGTAATAATACGATATTTTTGACTGCCGCTGCACATCGAGTGGATGTTTTCAGAGAACTATCCATAGTGATTCCAAGATCTCTTTTTTTGAGTGGTAACAGCTAATTTAGATCCCATCATTTTGTATGTATAGTTGGGATTATTTTTTCCAATGTGCATTACTTTGGATTTATCAACATTGAATTTCATCTGCCATTTTGTTGCCCAGTCACCCAGTTTTGTGAGATCTCTTTGTAATGCCTCACAGTCTGCGTTGGACTTAACTAACTTGAGTAATTTTATATTTTTGGCAGATTTTGCCACCATACTGTTGGCTCCTTTTTCCAGATCATTTGTGAATATATTGTACAGCTCTGATCCCAATACAGATTCTTGGGGGACACCGCTATTTACCTCTCT
Organism: Emys orbicularis; assembly: GCF_028017835.1. Lineage (NCBI taxonomy): Eukaryota > Metazoa > Chordata > Testudines > Emydidae > Emys > Emys orbicularis. The sequence continues at coordinate 76,864,652 of NC_088691.1, read as the reverse complement.
CCGTTCTGAAAACTGGCCATTTACTACCCTTTGTTTCCTGTCTTGTAACCAATTAGTGATCCATGAGATCTTCCCTCTTATCCCATGACTTCTTACTTTTCTTGAGAGCCTTTGGTGAGGGACCTTGTCAAAGGCTTTCTGTAAGTCCCAGCACACTATATCCACTGGATCACCCATGTCCACATGTCTATTGACCCCCTCAAAGAATTCTAATAGATTGGTGAGGCACAATTTCCTGTTACAAAAGTGGTGTTGATTCTGCCCCAATATATCGTGTTCATCTGTGTGTCTGATAATTCTATTCTTTACTATAGTTTCAACCAATTTTCCGAATACTGAAGTACCAGGAAAGGAAATGGAAATATTATTATGCTGAGGTTATAAAACCATATTAACATATATAGTTTTCAGATTGCAGCCTCTTATCTAGATAAAGGATGGAATTAACATAGGTTTATTATATACTGGAAGATTAAACAAGTCAGTTTATGGTAGTATCTGCAAAATATTGTGATTTTTAAAATACTGATAAATTGACTAGTGTTTTTTGAAAAACATATAACAAGTACATTTGATAACAATGAAGGAGACACAATCAAGATTATTGACCCTAAGAACTGGAAAAGCAATCCAGAACTAGGGTTAAAATGTAGGGCCCAAACTTTGAGAGTGGGGAGACCAGAAACACTGTGGGGTTTGCCTCATTGAACCAGATCCTCAACTCGTGTAAACTGTTGTAGCTCCATTAAAGTAAATGGAGCTCTGTCAGCTTACACCAACTGAGGATCTGGCCTAGAGAGTATCCTTCAGAGCTTCCCCTCAAAGGGAGGGCTACAGGGTGCACACTCCAAAACCCAGGAAAAGGACCCCTTGGTATCAGGATGGGTCACACCCTCTAATATGCTCTTCTGTCCCTACTCAGAGCACAGGAACCAACCACCACACACCTGCACAATACCTGGGGCGGAGAGCCTAAGTTAGTGCTGCTTGAAATAGTGCTGACCTAGGACTGGATATCCATTGGGAATTGCACTGTCTTTGATAGGTAGAATGCCACTGAGGGTGCCTCATCTTCCTCCCGCCCTCTAGAAACACCAAGGAAACTGACCCCCATGGAGACCCAACAGAGGCACTGATGGCTGTGGAGCTGTCACTGCCTGGGTTTAACAGCTGGCAGAGGGGAATCCAGCTGAGTAGTGTCCCTTCCACTCATGAAAGTGGAGTGAGAAATTTTCCAAGTGTGTGTGTGTGTGTGTGTGTGTGAGGGGGGTGGGAATCTCTCTCTCTCTCTCTCTCCCTATCATGGGAGGTTAGAGGCTGCAGCCTGAAAACTATTTATGTTAATATGATTGTATAACCTCAGCATAATATTTCCATTTCCTTTGGCCTACTCTAGGGATCAAATTTATGAAGAATAAAGAGCAGGTATTCTTAATTGGTAGCACATTCATGATTACATGACATTCCTCTTTCTTATAGTTTCTTTCAAATATTAAAAAGTAGTTCTGATAACAACCAGATTTCCATAGTAATAATAGCAAATATTACACCAATGAAGATAATATCATAATTTTGAAATGTGCAAAGAGCAGTACTTTTTATAAATACAGAAATTGGATGATTATCATCCATACAGGTTGTTAACATTCCAAACTAGACCCATAACAAACAGGAATGTGTAAGCCATAAAGCCCTTCACAGCAGTCTTTTCTCAGTCTTATATGGACTACTCAGGCTTTGTATTTTTAAAAGTCTTAGAAATACCAGCCAAGACTACAGTTGAACACTAAAGATGAAATTAAGCCTGTGTAGAGGACCAAGATAAGACTTAAATAATGCTTCACACCCGGCCTTGCACTTGTCTTCTATGCACTGGTGAATCTCAGCCTAGTAGAATAAAGAGTGGGATTATCAAAAGTACTCAGTATTATCCAAACTGTACTCTTGCTGAAGTCAATTTTCTCTGGAAATTACACTGTCATTTTTTATGGAAGCAGCAAACTCTGATCACCACCGACCCATATGCAAAATTTTGCACTGGACAACAGTGTGAAATTCTATATATTGTGTGATGGTCCTGGGAAGAGAACATATGTCACCATGGTAGTAGCTTCTACCTACACTTCAGAAATGTTGGAATTTGCAGTAAGTGTATTCCAAATGTATATCAGCTTATTTAGTTCCTATACAATTTACTAATTCATTTAATATTAAGTTACTGGATAGATAAAAAAGCAGCTGCTAATGGATTTTAGTGCTGAAATCATGAAGACCACGGAAGACCTATACAGTAATGAAACAAATATGCAGAGGGGCTTTGTAGGGTGACGCCATAGCCACTTTCATGCCATAAAGCTTGACTCCATCATAGTCTACTACACAGACGCATGGGAGTGATGTGTGTTGGTTGGGGGATCTGTAAATGTATTCTTTGCCCTATGAATATAAGAAAGTATCATCAGCTACTGCAGGTTATAGATGATGCTTTTGTTCTTCAACTCCAACAGCATGTGGCTGGTTACTTGGGCTATAAGTACTTTTCAAGAATTCCTCCCTAAATCACCAAAATGGAATGAACATATGGCTTTCCACAGTGAAGAGTTACATATTTAAATCTCTCTCAACTAGGGTGATATGGGGTGAGACTAACTCACTGCAAATAACTGTTGTGTTCTGTCAAGATGCAGTGAAAATTAATTTGACTTTCTGCTATTAAGTTGGAATCTCTCTGCTAAACTGAAGGCAGACTGACTTTGCAGCAACTAAATTTGGAACTCTCTGTTAGGGGGGTGGGGGAGGCAGGAAGTTCACTCCACTGACAGTTTGTGATATTAATCCTCCTGCAGCATCTCAGAATATAACTAGAACCAGTTATTCTGCCACTTTCCCCCTCCCCTTCCCCCATGGCACAGCGGATTCATTAGTTAAGCTTGGACTGAAAACACAATTTACAGGTAAATTTCCTACCGCTAAGGTTAAACAAATGGCTATTTGTTATTTCAAGTACTGATCCAAGGCCATATACGCAGTTAACATATTTAAAATCTATGAAAAGACTGTTACCATATTCACAAGGTTTGTGAAAAATAAGGAGGCAGTTTTCATACTCATAACAGCAGAGAACCAAAATGAATTGTATGGTCAATGGGAGCCCTAGAGGTTATTTAGTTTTCCATAATCTATAAAGCTTCTTCAGAATCATGTCATTAGCTTTCCTGTGGTACTGCACAGCAGAGCTAATAATGCAATTATGGCTCATGTAGTTAAACTGTGCTATTGATATTTTTTTTCCCAGGAGGCCTTCATTTCTAGCAATTGTAATCATCTTCATTGTACAGCTGTATGGATTCCACGTTTCACTGTGAGAGAAATAAAATTGCAAATAAATACAAGCTTCCCTAATGTCTCTGTAAATGCCAGATTTAGTAACCATTAACCAAATGTTGAAGTCTATAAAATGTATAATTCGTTGTATAAAAAAATAAGAGGCTACATTCAACTCTCATCCACAAGGATTAACTACTATTGTACTGAGGTAACTGACAGCAGAATTTTGCCCAATATTTGAAAAAGAGAACACTAATATTCTATCATTTTTTGCTATTTGAGTCCATCAAATGTATTTTCTTCTTTTCCTTTATGGTATCTAATTCTCCCCCCCCCCCTTTGAATTTCAAATATGCTAATTCCTAGAACAGAAAGCTTTAACAGCTAAATTAGCATAATTACCACATGAAAATAGTATGTGCTTCTAGTTACAAAAAGTCTGTTTTTTTTTAACTTTACATTCCTATATTGGACAAATCTGGAATTCAGATTTATTCACTTTTACAAGACCTACAGTAAGTATGGAAGCTGATAAAGGTCCCTTATGCAAAGCACAAGATCGTTAGGATGCTATTTAGTCTATTATTGAATCATCCATAAACAAATCACTTTCAGAAAATATTCTAATTATTCAGAGGAGGAATGGTTCTCAGCTGTGCCAATCCTTACTACAGCAAAGCCTTGGTAATTTGCACTAATGATGGTGAGACCCATTGCAGATTCTTGAATTTTGCAAATGAGATCCCAATCCTGCAAGAAGCTGAGAACCCTCAATTCCTATGTATGTCAACACTGTTATATAATGGAGCCACTAAAAACTATGCAGTAGGCATAGAGGATGCTCACTACTTTCTGGGAGGGGCTCAGCATCTCACAGAGACAGGTCCGTAGTGAGTACATAAATAAACATCATTAAAAAGCGAGAGTGATGCCCCACTAAAAGGACTGTCTTCATTTGTGGTGACAACTGTAATTTACTTTCTGTTATTTATGATAGTACTTCAAAGTAAACTAGCAAATGCACTGTACAGCATTTAGCAAAAGTAATGAATTCTTGGTAATAGCAGAGATTACCAGAGGACTTTGCTATTAAAGCTTTGCTGACAAAAGCCCTTCTTCCCCTCTAATGTGCAGGAGACAAAAGTGTGCTAAAAATGCACTCTGAAGAACAAGTGAATTTAATGTGTCCTATAGCATCTAAGAAAACTGCTCAGACTGCCCTGTGGAGATGTAGACTGCTATGAGTAATGCCCATGTCCCATGTCGCAGCATAAGGATGTTGACAACTGTGACAAAAGTAAAGTAAATATGGCTGAGGGCTGAAAACAATTTTGCAAATAGAGAATGTCCATGATTACTGGAGCATGGAGTTCTCATCACCTTAAGGAATATCAGTCATCTTTTGCGTGAAAGAAAGGCAACACTCTACCAGGCAATGTAGAATTCCAGTGAGTGTCTGTGGTGAAGAAACACAATGTCCAGAACAAACCCAAGAGAGTAGAGAGACAGTGAATTAGGAGGACCATCTTTTAATGGTATGGCACATTATACATGAACATAAAATAATCAGAATGTCCTTCCCTCCCCACATGCCATGATCACTGGCAGACATGCAGCAGATCTAACCAACAGGCTATGAGGCCCTGCTCAGAACAAGCAGGGTATGCATCAGATCCCTCACTTGTCCAGCATTTTCTTGAGGATGGGAGCAATAGGAATCTTCAGGCCAAGTTCCTCGTCTGTATATTGTCACCTGTGACATTTAAAGCTGCCTCTGTAAGCTCTTCTAACACCATTTCAGAATGCCTGATAGGGAGGAGGAGAGGAAAATAGTATGTTGCAATGCTGATTCCTCTGGCTGTGTTCTCTTTTCTTGTGACTACAATGTTTTTTCCAGCACTGCACATGGGGTGCGCGTGGTATGTAGTTCTTCATTACCACTTGGAGAAAGAATAGCAGTGTTTCACTTTGCCATAATTTCACTGACTTTACACATACTGTGGTGCACTGGGCAGCTTTTCCCTTTTCTGAATCCTGCATAGCTTAAAAGATGAAAGGGCCTTTATTAATAGTGACAGTTGTGGAGACAGCTATGGATAAAGTTCAAATGCAACTTCCAAACCTTATTTTTCAGTTGCTCATAACTTTCTCTGGCTATTTCCTTTAACTATGACATTTTCTATGCTTGAGCAAAGATGAGTCTTTTTTAGTTTTGTGTTTGAGGAGTTCTTGGTAAGCTCTTGAAGAATTCAGTGGGCTGTTGTTTCTTGGTTTTGTTTTTGAGGGATATGTGCAAGTAAAATATAGCTGTCTCATTTATCCCCGTCAGAAATTTTGTGTATGCATAACGCAGCAATGTCTTGTTCAAGTCTATTTTAGGGAGCTCCCTGGAATCTAAGGAACAAGCTGGGTTTGTAAGAAAATGGTCCTGTAGTTCTGAAATTCTGAGCATTGGTGTGCTTTCATGTATGCCAAGTAAGATTTTCCATCCAGTTCCTTTGCTCAGCTGAAACCTTAGAACTTCGGGGGACTGCTGTTAATTTTTTTTCTGCTGTGACTTCAAATATTGGGGATACTGGGAAATACTTTACAGCAGTTGAAACTCAGAAGTCTACCATGCTTTTGGAAATCAAAAACTTTCTAAAATTGCAGCAGCCCTGAGCCTAGAGAGAAACAGGCAAAACCGGGGCTCCAGGATTCTTGAAAATTATGTCTAATTCTGTCTAATGGCCTTAATTCCATGCAGTGGGGTTGCTCCCATTAATCCTTTCACACGTTTTTCTCCCTAGTTCTCCAAGAGCCCCAAACTAATGTTGGGTCTGATGTGCCCACCACTGATTGTGTGCTTGCTTTTACTCCCCACAGAGAGCGGAGAATAGAGTGAAAGGTTTAAATAACCAAGTAAAAAAGAATGAGTCACCTAAGTGTGGAGCTATTTTGAAGAGGACTAAGGGGCTACCATGCATATATAGTATCAGAGGGGTAGCCATGTTAGTCTGGATCTGTAAAAAGCAACAGAGAGTCCTGTGGCACCTTTAAGACTAACAGATGTATTGGAGCATAAGCTTTCGTGGGTGAATACCCACTTCATCAGACACATGACGAAGTGGGTATTCACCCACGAAAGCTTATGCTCCAATACATCTGTTAGTCTTAAAGGTGCCACAGGACTATCTTTTGCTTCATGCATATATAAACATTCATATAAACATGAGATTTGGCCAGGGAAATGAGAGTCACTTGATGACCATTGAATGTTCCAGGTGTATGCCACTACAACACACCTGCTGTGCTGCTCAATGTACCAGCTTCATGCCTAATGTTCCATTCAGTCCTATGGAATGTTAATAGATAACAGCCGCTTAGTAGATTTGTTGGAAAACCAGCAGTGGGAAAGGATTTTTAAAAGCCCATATATTATTCCTTTTTGTTATTGATGGTGTAGTAGAAAAATAATATGAAGAATAAAATGAACTGATACTAAGCATAAATAATTATTGCAGGATAACACAGTGATCCATTCAATAAGAAAAATGTTTCAAATGCATTAAGCACCAAAAATGAAACATCTTAAAGTTAAAAAAAAAGAATAGTTGTGCTACACCACTGGCTGCAAGTTCTAAACATTGCTATTAAATGTAGGGAAAAAATTGGATTAAAACCCTTAATTCCTTTTATTGTTATTAATTATTATGACATTATTAAGGGATTAAATGCTTTATTAGAATTAAGCTCATCTGAAACTTATTATTCCTTAAGTATGCTAATGAATAGAGCAGGATCAAGGATTTGTTAATTAAAATAAGATACCTCAGGGGAACTGAAATTAATTTTGATGTCCTAATAGAGTTACCATTTTGCCATTAAATCTTCTGGATGTTTTAAGCTCCCCTACCACACCCAAAAAAGTGAATAAATGTTTGATTTAATATGAATTTCAAATAAAAAATGTGGAATGACTCACTACTTCAGGGCATAAAAATGGATCAGTATAATAGTATAATTTTAATGTAGATCTGACCTACATAAAGCACTAGATGGCTCAGTGGACTCAAAATGGATACAGTGCTTTTCACCTCTAGGTCACTAGTCCAGTATTTAATTAATTTATTTATTTAGAGTTTGCATATTTACCAAGCCAAACAATAGCATTAGTGGCCAAGTGGAGCTTTCGGAGCCCACTGATGAATTTCGTTAGCGGGTGCTCCTCGCCAATGTGTATTATTGTTTGATCTGTGCCACAGCTGCAGCTTGGATTGTCTCAAAGACCCCAGTGGTGCTGGTTGGCTGCACAGAGGCCTTCCCCAGTCCTGAATTGGTTAAGAAGGTCCCACTGATGATGAGGCAGGTTGAAGCTGGGCATGCAAGCAGTAGGGTCTGTGATGAGGAACTGATTGGTGGTTGATGTGAAGTACCAGTCTTCCCGCCAGAGGGAGTGGACAGTCTTCCTGCTGTCACATCCTGGCATGGCAGCCTTGACCACAATGGGTGTTGTGATGAAAGACATATAGCTGGTGGACTAAAAAGGTCATTGAACAAGGGCAAACTAGGGTTGGCACGTATCTTCTCAAGAAACTTGCCAGCTGCAATTTCCCTCCTGATGTAAAGGGGAGCAACATGGCTCAGAATGGGAAGCCATGGAAGATGAGTCAGTCAGAGAGTTCCTGTGATGATGCTTATTGTTGAGTTGAGTTGCATGTCAACAAGTTTGGTGTGTGCAGACTGACTCTATACTGACACACAGTACTCTGCTATTAAGTATGAGATGGCAAGGGCATCTGCTCCCAATGAAAAACCTGCCAGTTTGCTCCGGTGAGGTTAAGGAAAATAGCACCTGTTTTCAGGTTTCTCTGAAAACTGTTTTTGATTAATGGGGTTAGCACAAGTACTTGGTAACATGTGCTTTGACCTTGTTGAAAGCCTGCTTCCTCGACATTCAAGATGTTCTCCACCTCTGGTGTTATTCACTGTAAAATTAGGCACTCTAGAACCTTGAGACACACAGAATGCAGCGATATCAGGCAGTAGCTTGATGCCTGGTTTGGGTCTTTACCAGGTTTTGGAAGGCCGATGAGTTGTGAGCCACGCCAGTAGAGATTAATTTGCAAACTTTAACTCTAATAGCTGCTTGAAAAAAGTTGTTGTTCTCTGTTCATTTCCTCCAAGGAAACAGATGACCATACCACAACTACCACAACCACTGGCCTTCTTGTGAGCCGTCTTGCCAGAGGCAAAAGACAGAATGCATTTGAAGATTGAACTATTCTCTCAGGATGGGATATATTACTAGGGTAATGTAGGGGAAACATACACTGTCAGTACCTGTCCATGTTTTCCTATTGCCTTGATAAAGACTCAGTGCCAGGGCTGTTGTTACAACAACTTACATGAACACTAATTTCATCTTCAAACGGACACAAAAAAGAACTGAGATATATTCCAATTTAGTAGGGTATAGAGTCTGCTTAAATATTAATCTTCTCTCTGGCTAGGGGAGGAACCACAGTTGGTCTAACCTAAGTAAAAGGATTTTCAGGGACAGAGCAGGCTTCAGAAAAGAATCATATTTTGTTCTGTGCCTCCTCACCAAGAAAGCCACCTTCATTCTGGTACCAGAACTTTTATGGCTGTAACCATGTCATCATCATCATCATGTTCCTATTACGCCTCTGGCATTTAGGGTAGTGACAAAGCTCCTCCACTCCTTTCTGTTTCTGGGAAGTCTTTCAATGCTTCCCCAGCTGTGCCCCAGGTTTTTCAGCTCGGCTTCCACAGCTCTTTGCCATGTTGTTTTCGGGCGGCAGCATTTTCGCTTGCCTTCATGTGTCCATCTTATTGCTGCTCTGGTGATGGAATCAGTTTCCATCCGAAGCACGTGACCGATCCATCTCCAATGCCTCCTGGCAATGATGGTGCTCAGATCCTCTTGGTTGCACTGTGTCAATAGATCTTGGTTTGAGATTGTTCTGGGCCAAAAGATACAGAGGAGTTTTCTGAGGCAGGTTGTATGGAATGAAGACAGTTCCTCTGGTGTCCATGCTTTGTCGTGGTGGGACAGCTTGCATGCATAATCTGTGTCGGCGGGGGCTTTTTGCTCCTGGTAGGTTCAACCATGCCAGATTGGTCTGTGGGGGAGGGACCAGACAAAACAGACACCCTGGTCCTCCAGGTTGTGGGTTAGGCACAGGGCTAACAACCCTGTCCCGTAAAAAACAAAAAATGTTACTGAAACAGCGATGGAGAAATTGACCATTACTGTGTGTGATGGCCTTCAGGAGTCAATGACCTGTAACCATGTAGAAAGCAAAAAAGGAAACATTTTGGCTTTCAGGATGAGATTGTTATATTGGAAGGTCTACAAAATCTTGATTTGATTTGTTAATTGAATAGGAGATCATAGTGCGGGATTCAATATATCCTTTTAGAGAGTCATTGTACATTAGTGTAGTAAAAAACATTATCTACTATCTGTTTTCCCCCATTATTTTTTCACAGCACTGAAATACTGGTAAAATAATTTTATATTAATGCTGGGCAAACCCCCGACAGAATCTTGGGCCTGATTTTCAGAAGTGCAGAGCACCTATAGCTCAGCTAGACTTGTGGATACTGAATACCTCTGAAAAGCAGATCCTTATTGTTTTCCCTTGGTTCAGATAAATTCTGAGAAGTCTGATTGCTTATAAGGTGCTTATTTGAAGTACTCAGAGATCTTTAGTGGACTAAACTGGCCTGAACGTTTTACAAGAACAGGCTTTCTTGAAAGGTTTCTGGTACTTCCTGGTTCCAGTCAGCCCAGAAGTTACATTAGAACAGTCTCTAGCACTGTATTTGTAAGCTGTAGAGTGTGAGAGGCACAGGGATATTTTTGTTAAGGAAGGAAGAGGTGCATGAAAGAGTTTTGGCAATTAGTGGGTAAAACACTTTTCTCTTTCCTCTCATCAGCCAAACATCCCTCTCCTTCTCTGCCCTTTGGACCAAATCCTGAGAAGCGAGTAAAGGGCTAGGTTCTGAAGAAAATGTGCTGAGGTGCAGTGGTGCTGAGAGAGAGAATTCTCAGCACCATGAGGTTCTTCATGGCCTTCAGTCCTGTATATCGGCCTGTAGTTGGCTACTCCAGGAAATGGGGGAAAATAGAAGACAGAGCTACCTACATGGGGGTGATCCATATAGATTTTCCATACCTGCAACACAATCTCCTTTTCCCCACTTCGTGTTGCAGTGTAAAGAGCCTCCTCTGTTGTCCCCTCCAGTGCAACAGAAATACGATGTTTCTGCAGTAGGGGAATGCAGAAGCCATTTTAGGTTTTGACCAATTGATTCCTGTGTTAGTTTGGGAGCTTGCTCCCCCATCCAATGTATTTTCAGACTCAAAACCTATACAATCATTTCTGAAGATAACCCTAAAAGCTCCAGTAAATTTTCAGTATACAAATATCATTACTAACTACAGGATTTTAAAGGGTTTCCCGGTCTCTTCTGGCATGGGCATTTTAAAGTTAAATTATCCTGACTTACTCCTTCCTAATTCAGTTAAATGCCAAAATAAACAGTGGATTCGTTACTGAACAGTTAATTGTTACTTTAAAGGTTTTCTTCATCTTTATTTAAACAAATGCACAGCATTTAGCTTCAAAGAACAGCAAGGCTAAACTACAGGCATCATGGTCAATGGATGAACTACTGAAAACTGCTGCACAGTGCAGTGTGGAATGGGTATGCTGCCAGTGCAGTCAGTTTATTGAAGAGAGCTGCTTCACTGGTGCTGCAGATGCTGGTGTGCTTGTTGCAGTATGCCAGCATAACTGCAGGCATGTTCAGTGGGATGGAGTTGCTGTAGAGCCACGCAGAAGCTAGACCCCCTCAGAAACCAATGTTCAAGGTGAGACCCATCTGAGATGATTACAGATTTAAGCAAGTGATTTTTCCAGTTCAGAAAAGCAAGACTGATAGGGATAGAAAGGGTGAAAATCTGGAACTTGAAAATGAAGCTCGTTATTACACAGCCACAGTCTGAGTCTTACTTTAATGCTCATCAGCTTTCCCTATCCTTGGAAAGGGGGAGAAGTTACATAGGTTCCTATGAACAAGAGATGCTCCTAAGAGTGGTGATGGTAATAACTGGACTGTTAAGACTGGACTGTATGTTAAGAAAATAGAACATAAAATGGCACTGAGGCTTATTTTATCCTCTTCCTCTAGCTGCATGTTATCCAGGGTACTGCTGCTCTCCTCTGCTGTCATATTATTTATTAGAATTAGGGTTGGCAGAATTGAATTTTTATTTGTTTATAATTTTGATGAATAATATCGATGTTTATTTTAAGCATTTTTATTGATTTAAATATTCATAGTTGTAGGAAATTATGGGGAGTCAGACAATGGGAGCGTCAGACAATAATTATTTAATGACAGTAGGTATTGAGATTCAAAAAGTTAAAGCTTTAAAACAGTTAAAACCAAAATTGTCAACATCTTGTCAAAACATACAAAGTATATAGCCTTAAATCTAACTCTAGTAAGTTTGAAGACTGTCTTTTTCTTTCTTTCCCTAGCTGTAAATTTTGATTATTATTGATAGAAATATTTTTGTTGGTTTGTGTATGTACCAATGAAATCAACATTTACCAATAAAAATCTAATCCTTGCAATCCTAATTATAATCTGCTTGGTGAGGATTCTGTTGTGTTTCACAGCACTTACTTGAAATAACCAAATGTTTTCAATGGCCCTTTGGCTGGCACATCACAACATGTCATGTGTGAGCCACTGTATGGGCCTGTGCAGGGGAATACAGGGGCAACACCGTACTCCCTTACATCAGGTACTCTTATTACAGATCACAGGGTAAAGGGGAGAGCAGCTTCTGTGGGGCTGCTACCTTCTCCGCTCATGCATGTAGTCAGTCAGTGGGCAATCAGGGGTGGGGAAAGCCTGAAGCCTTGACTCTTCCCCCTGCATCCAGCACAGAGGGGCAAATACCCTGCACCAGGTATGAGATGGTGCATATTACTCCCCTTCCCCTCCACAGAACAAGGGGAGAGACCCAAAAAACAGACTTTGGCTCTCACAATTACAGTCTAGCCCCTACTCTTCTGCTAGATCAGGGCAGCTAAGCACAGGGCAGTCACAAAGCCACCGTCTAGCCCTTAGGGTCCAGGTCTTCAAGGCATTGAGCTTCTTCAGCTCCTGTTGACTTGAATGGTAACTAAGGGCACTCAAGACATCACAGGATTGATCCCTTACTTTGTGGTTTGTAGGTACATTAGGTTGTGGGAGGAGAGATGGTAGCAGAAAAGTCACAGTTTTTGTTTTGTTCCTCTAACATTTCTTTCTTTGAATTTTAAATAATATTGAGATTAGCAGGCTAGATGAGTAGCTCTCTGCAGTTACACTAGCCACCAGGGGCAGCAGAACTGGTGAGGGGCCAATGATAATGTTATGGGGGCTGCTCTCTGTTTCCACCCTTGGATGGCGTTTTTAAGCAAGTTGTTTCAGGTGGTTCAGGCTGGGCAGGGCTCCATGGTTGCTGGGAGCAGAAGTGAGAGCAGGACCTGGAGGGGCTGGAGTGGCCACTGAGGTACCTTGAGTCAGGCTGGGGAGCTAGTAAGAACTAGGGTGATTGGGCCAAGTCACCCTATGCAAAGCATGCATCCTGACTCTCCTTCCTATCCCTGACACCACAATATCCCCCATTGCCCCTGACTCCCCCCACTTCCCAAGCAGAGCACTCACTCCAACTTCCTCCCGCTTCCCCTGACTCCCCACGCCCCACACTTAGTATGGTGCTTAGCATGTTTGGGTTTCACTGTGCACCTCTGTCTTCTCCCCCATCCACCCATTCAAAGCGAGCTTCTGCTAGCCAGGATAAAAATGATAAAGGTTGTTGGTCCTCATGCTTCAGGTCATACACTGATTAGCAGATTGGATTAGGAAAAACTCTACCCCTTTGAAACCAAATTGGGCAATTAACCAAATGCATTATGGATGGGTGGCTGGTCTCTAATGAACGTGTGTGAGGACTGTAATAGTACTCAGCCTTTCTGACAAGGCCCATTGAGCCCTTCCACTCTTGTGTACCTGTGCTGAGATAGGGCCCAACCTGGCCTTACAAACTGAACTGCAAACCTTTTGACGTTCATCCATCATTAACAGTGTACAAAATATGTTGCATACATATCCTGGTTTTGTATGCATTAGATCACCTAAACCTCTTGTCCTCCATTTGATATAGCTGGATTTTTTTTCCTCATTCACTTAGCTATAAAAGAGTCTGTGATGTTTTCTTATTTCATGTAAGATGTCTAATGGTAAGCTCATCACTGCCAAAGAAGATTTCTTCAAGCAATACTGTGTGTACTGTGTAATAGAACATGGGGTTAGTCAGTGTGATCATGTCTCCCTCCAGTGGCTGGCCTCAGCAATGGTAATAGTTTACTACTTTTCTCACATCTAAAGGAGTTACTCCTTTATCTCAATTGGAAAAACTTGTGCTTTTGGGATGCTTTCTTTGACAGGGTAACAAGCCTTGTAAATAGGGGGAAGCGGTAGATGTGCTATATCTTGACTTTAGTAAGGCTTTTGATACTTTCTCGCATGACCTCATAAACAAACTAGGGAAATACAACCTAGATGGAGCTACTATAAGGTGGGTGCATAACTGGTTGGAAAATCATTCCCAGAGAGTAGTTATCAGTGGTTCACAGTCATGCTGAAAGGGCATAATGAGTAGAGTCCCGGAGGAATCGGTTCTGTTCAATATCTTCATCAATGATTCAGATAATGGCATAGAAAGTACACTTATAAAGTTTGCAGACAATACCAAGCTGGGCAGGTTTGCAAGTGTTTTGGAGGATAGGATTAAAATTCAAAATGATCTGGACAAACTGGAGAAATGGTCTGAAGTAAATAGGATGAAATTCAATAAGGACAAATGCAAAGTATTTCACTTAGGAAGGAACAATCAGTTGCACACATGCAAAAGGGGAAATGACTGCCTAGGAAAGAGTCCTGCAGAAAGGGATCTGGGGGTCATAGTGGATCACAAGCTAAATATGAGTCAACTGTGTAACACTGTTGCAAATAAAGCAGACATAATTCTGGGATGTATTAGCAGGAGTATTGTAAGCAAGACACGAGAAGTAATTCTTCCACTCTACTCCGCGCTGATTTGGCCTCAACTGGAGTATTGTGGTCCAGTTCTGGGTGCCACGTTTCAGGAAAGCTGTGGACAAATTGGAGAAAGTCCAGAGAAGAGCAACAAAAATGATTAAAGGTCTAGAAAGCATGACCTATGAGGGAAGATAGAAAAAATTGGGTTTGTTTAGTCCGGAGAAGAGAAGACTGAGAGGGGACCTGATAACAGTTTTCAAGTACATAAAAGGTTGTTACAAGGAGGATGGAGAAAAATTGTTCTTCTTAACCTCTGAGGATAGGACAAGAAGCAATGGGCTTAAATTGCAGCAAGGGCGGTTTAGGTTGGACCTTAGGAAAAAAATCCTAACTGTCAGAGAGGTTAAGCACTGGAATAAATTGCCTAGGGAGGTTGTGGAATCTCCATCATTGGGGATTTTTAAGAGCAGGTTGGACAAACGCCTGTCAGGGATGGTCTCGATAATACTTAGTCCTGCCTTGAGTGCAGGGGACTGAACTAGATGACTTCTTGAGGTCCCTTCCAGCATCCATAATCCCTTCGTCCCTCAACTCAGCACAGCACTCTATAAGAGCATCCGCGCCCTCCCTCCCTCCCCCCATTATAGCATTATAGCAAATTGGCCAACACATATGGAGATCAGCTAGTTTCTTATAGGTTCATATAAGCTTTTTATAGATCATGTTTTAATGTTGTATTACTGTGGATTTTTTAAAATTAGGTTTGATTTGTTATTGACATCTTCTTGGGGATTAGAGCTGGGCAGGGTGTCACAATAAACAAACACAAGATATAATTTCTTATAGAATTAATAATTTAAAAAATATTTTCTATAGATTCTAACATAGTAACATAGTTGTATTCCAGGCAGGAATGTGGTAAGAAGACATGACTGTGATTCTAAACGATACTGTGGACTATATTGGTGTTTCTAAGCAAGGGAGTTTTATCATAGCTGTCCACAATTTACCCAGTCATGAACTTGCTAGTCAGATAAACTCCCTGTGTGGTTAATGAGAATTGTGTTTACATCAGGAGCGTGGGATCATGTTCAGAGACTATAATTTTTCAAACAAAGCCTGTGTATCAGCTGATCCGATCTATACAAGCTGTGTATATTTGTCATGGTTTTATCATTATTTTATTCCCTAGGAGGGGAGCAGTGTAAGGTGGAGCACAGAAAGTGACTGCTCTAAGTGCTTGTTAAATGTATGATCCCAAAACATTCTTCCTTCTTTGAAAACAACAACAAAGAAGTCCCAGCTCCACAAAGCTGCTTCTGGCCTGCAGCTTCAAACCTTCACATTCCACTGATAACAGGGCCTGATTTTTCAAAAGAAACAATTTTTTCAGACATTCACTCTAAGCAAAGTTTCACTGTAAGTGAAATTACAATTAGGACAGTGAGTTACACTGAAACAGATCAGTATTTACATTTTACTTTCCTATAAACAGCATCCCCCTGTATTAGAGAATATGAATCTGCCAGAATTCCACCATAGGCTTCCGTTGCAGAACCTGTGGATGTTCACATGTAGTCTGTTGGTGAATGCAGTACGGGTTCCCTTCTGTGACCGATTCTCAGAGGACATGAGTCAGGTACAAGCCTCAGTTAGGAAGACTTGGAATTCTAGCTCAAGTTATAGCAACTCATGCTTTTAGCTCTGAAGGTCCCTGTTGAATCCCTGGTATGTCAGCCAACAAGGTAGACATCACATGTGCACAATGAAGATCTGGACCTTTTAAGGCACTGTCTAGCTGTAGGTGAAGAGTGTGACAAGTAGTTAGTAAAAGACTTTGTCTTTGCATGTTGGAGGTAGTTGTACAGTGAGTTAAGATCATAAGAATGGCCATACTGGGTCAGACCAAGGCTCCATCCAGCCCAGTATCCTGTCTGCTGACAATGGCCAATACCAGGTGCCCCAGAGGGAGTGAACCTAAAAGGCAATGATCAAGTGATCTCTCTCCTGCCATCCATCTCCATCCTCTGACAAACAGAGGCTAGGGACACCATTCGTTACCCATCCTGGCTAATAGCCATTAATGGACTTAACCTCCATGAATTTATCTAGTTCTCTTTTAAACCCTGTTATAGTCCTAGCCTTCACAACGTCCTTAGGCAAGGAGTTCCACAGGTTGACTGTGCGCTGAGCGAAGAAGAACTTCCTTTTATTTGTTTTAAACCTGCTGCCCATTAATTTCACTTGGTGGCCCCTAGTTCTTATATTATGGGAACAAGTAAATAACTTTTCCTTATTCACTTTCTCCACACCACTCATGATTTTATATCCCTCTATCATATCCCCCCTTAGTCTCCTCTTTTCCAAGCTGAAAAGTCCTAGTCTCTTTAATCTCTCCTCATATGGGACCCGTTCCAAACCCCTAATCATTTTAGTTGCCCTTCTCTGAACCTTTTCTAATGCCAGTATATCTTTTTTGAGATGAGGAGACCACATCTGTATGCAGTATTAAAGATGTGGGCATACCATGGATTTATATAAGGGCAATAAGATATTCTCCGTCTTAATCTCTATCCCTTTTTTAATGATTCCTAACATCCTGTTTGCTTTTTTGACTGCCACTGCACACTGCGTGGACGTCTTCAGAGAACAATCCATGATGACTCCAAGATCTCTTTCCTGATTAGTTGTAGCTAAATTAGCCCCCATCATATTGTATGCATAGTTGGGGTTATTTTTTCCAATGTGCATTACTTTACATTTAACCACATTAAATTTCATTTGTCATTTTGTTGCCCAATCACTTAGTTTTGTGAGATCTTTTTGAAGCTCTTCAGTCTGTTTTGGTCTTAACTATCTTGAGCAGTTTAGTATCATCTGCAAACTTTGCCACTTCACTATTTATCGCTTTCTCCAAATCATTTATGAATAAGTTGAATAGGATTGGTCCTAGGACTGACCCTTGGGGAACACCACTAGTTACCCCTCTCCATTCTGAAAATTTACCATTTATTCCTACCCGGTGTTCCCTGTCTTTTAACCAGTTCTCAGTCCATGAAAGGATCTTCCCTCTTATCCCATGACAACTTAATTTACGTTAGAGCCTTTGGTGAGGGACCTTGTCAAAGGCTTTCTCTAAATCTAAGTACATTATGTCCACGTGTTTGTTGACCCCTTCAAAGAACTCTAATAGATTAGTAAGACATGATTTCCCTTTACAGAAACCATGTTGACTTTTGCCCAATATATGTTCTTCTATGTGTCTGACAATTTTATTCTTTACTATTGTTTCAACTAATTTGCCCGGTACTGACATTAGACTTACCGGTCTGTAATTGCCGGGATCACCTCTAGAGCCCCTTTTAAATATTGGCAGCCCTTTTAAAGTATTGGCAGCCCAGTTTTTGGTTAGAATACAGATAATCAGTGCTGTTGGACAAAGAAAACTGGGTGAAATTTAGTAGAAATATTCAAGCTATAAGTAGGCTCCTATGGGGAGATTTCTTTGTAGCCATAATGCCCTTTGCTGTTCCAACCATATAAGAGCATTATAGTCATTCTTTTCCCATGCTGCAGCCAAAAATATGTGTCACTGAGGCATATGGATGTGGAACAAAAAAATGATGATGTAGAAAGAATAGATATGTGACTCTGACACCTTCCTCCATTAAAATGAATACAAAACAATCAAAGGTTAAAAAGTGAAAAATTAAATACTTTAAAATCTACTTAGCTTCCAGCCTGGATTTCAATTTTACATTATTTTCCATTTTAAAAGGAAAAGGGTGTGACAGTTCTAAACAATTAACTAATCTGACCAGCACTAACCACCCTGATATCAAATCATATTGACACTATAGCAAATACTTCAATAGCAAATCACTCTAATGGCAAAACATTTCAACTGCAAAGCCCTCAGATATCAAAATGCTCCATCAGCAAAACTCTTCGATAACTGAACTGCTGCAATACAAGAAATACCCCAACAGCAAAGTTTACCAATCTTAGTGACAGTCTGCAAAATATAATCAGGGCCAGAACCTCATGAGCTTGACTCAAAGCTCATTTAAGTTAATGTAGAGTAGACTCCTGTTGACTTCAGTGGGCTTTGGATCAGGGCCCTAGTATAAATTAACCTAGCTTCACTGACTTAAATTGAAACTTTGATGACTGATACCAGCTGAGGATCTGGTCCTCAATTTTTATAAACTCTACAGTATGGGGAGCTAGCAGTATAAAATATACTTTGCATATAGTACCTGAAATATGCTAGCCACTTACCAGAGGGCAAAATTCATCCCTCTGCAGAGGACCAGCAGAACCCTTTGCACCGCTTGAGAACTTATGTGGAACTTAAATGGTGCATAGGCTTCATGCTGGCTGTTTGCACAAGGGTGAGTTTGACCCACAGTTAGTAATAGATTTATCCTCTTCCCAAAATATCTTGTGGTCTAAGAACAGGAAAGAGGGAATAAGCACAGGAGAGTAGGAAGGAGAGACAGCAAGGGTGACATCAATTCACTGGAGAGTATAATAATTTATATACCACCTGCCATCCAGAAGGATTTCAAAATGGCTTGTAGAGGGATGAAAAGTGTACTTAGTAGGGGTCACTTGCCCACTACTGAAAGACAGCCACCTCTAGTATGAAGCATAGTGGTCACTGTGCACCAGCAGCACGGAAAGTTAGCCAGTTGAGCTGTGGGATAAGGGAATGGGAAGAGTAATTTCTCCAAGCTATACTGCAGGGAAATTGTAGGTAGGCAGGAAGTGGCAGTGGAGATATTATCTTTTTAGGTGAGATATAAAACCAAAACACCTGACCTGCTGTGTCCACTAAAGATCCAATGACAGCTTCCACAAAATGTAGAGATATTAACTTTAGTGTCCTGGCAAAATTCCATTTTGGATTATTACATTCTGATTGCCTAAATTCCCCTATAAATTCAATTCAAATGCTCGTATTTGTCACTCCTTGTCCTACATTCTTGAGTAGTTCTGCTGTGAGCTGTTAAATAGTTGCCTCATTCCACCCAGAAATGGCTGCATTTCATGGCTGGGTAAAACAGCTCCTATATATATATATATATATATTGTGACAGACCCAGAACAGTGGGGTACAGGAGTCTGGTAGAGGGCAAATATACTGGTCACTGGATGAGTAGTTTTCTGTTCCCTGAGTGACCAGAGCAGGGGCTGTACTAGAGTAATCAGGAACCTGCTAGAACCAGTTAAGGCAGGCAGGCTAATTAGGACACCTGGAGCCAATTAAGAAGAAGCTGCTAGAATCAATTAAGGCAGGCTAATCAGGGCACCTGGGCTTTAAAAAGGAGCTCACTTCAGTTTGTGGTGCGAGTGTGAGGAGCTGGGAGGAAGAGGTGTAAGGAGCTGAGAGTGAGAGGGTGGGCTGCTGGAGGACTGAGGAGCACAAGCGTTATCAGACACCAGGAGGAAGGTCCTGTGCTGAGACTAAGGAAGGTGTTTGGAGGAGGCCATGGGGAAGTAGCCCAGGGAGTTGTAGCTGTCATGCAGCTGTTACAGGAGGCACTATAGACAGCTGCAGTCCACAGGGCTCTGGGCTGGAACCCGGAGTAGAGGGCGGGCCCGGGTTCCCCCCAAACCTCCCAATTGACCTGGACTGTGGGTTCTTCCAGAGGGGAAGGTCTCTGGGCTGTTCCCCAACCCACATGGTGAATCTCTGAGGCAAGAAAATCCGTCAATAAGCGCAGGACCCACCAAGATAGAGGAGGAACTTTGTCACTATATATATATATATGGAGGGTGGTTTCAAAAGCACTTAGCATTGCCTTCAGTTTGCTGCTACTGAAGTTAATAGTAAAAATCTTATTACCTTCAGTAGGAGCAGATTCAGACCAATACCTGAGTGCTTTTGAAAATCCCACCTTGCATCTGGAAAAAAAAATAACATTCTTTGGGATGAAAGGAACTATGTAAACAAAAAAAACCTATGTGATTACAGGATTTTTCAGAAAACAAGTAGCCAAACTTACTAGAAAGATGGCAGCAGAATAAAACAACGGGAAACAAAACAGGATAAAGGGTGGGCATAGAAAAATGGGTAAATCTGTGAAAGAAAGCACCCAATTTTAGAACTTTTAGAAAATGCTAAGAGGTAAATATTTAGAAATTATGCCAGAAGCAAAAGTGTCGATTGCAAGCTCTTTGTGGCAAGGACATATCATTTTATAACTCTCAAAGCACCATCCACACCAACAGTACTTTAGAAATAACAATTATGAAAATGACTCCTCCCTTATGATGTCTGTAGATTGTATGCGTGCAACTGAACCATTTTTAATGCAAGTCAAGGCCATTATTTCCTGACAGTATCTATACTTATTTCTTGCCTCCACTTCTGGAAGTCGAATTACTGCAGAACAGATAAAGGTTCCATAAGTAACCATTGAGGAGGGCACTACTTTAGCGAATCCTCATACAAAATGATTGAAAGAGGAATACACCTCTACTCCGATATAACGCTGTCCTCGGGAGCCAAAAAATCTTACCACATTATAGGTGAAACCGCGTTATATTGAACTTGCTTTGATCCGCCGGAGCACGCAGGACCCCCCCCCCCCGGAGTGCTGCTTTACCGCATTATATCTGAATTCGTGTTTTATCGGGGTAGAGGTGTAAATACATAGTGATCCAGAGGCCTGTTCCTATAAACACAGGAGTAAAATCATTGCACCTGGAGTTAATGAGCTGGATTCTGTGCTGCACCTGCACAAAACTTGCAGTACCAGGAGGAGTGGGGAAGACAGGCAAAGGTGACTTTACACCACCTTTGAGCTGGTTGGATTCTGGGCTGCCTCAGGTGCTGAAACAGCCTCCAGCACAAGTTAGAGGAACTCCTGGGGAGCTCCAACTAATGACAGCCTGTGGGCTTCACAGCAGCCCAGAATCTCCAAAGAATCTTGCAGAGAACTACAAGCATGTCCCCATGTCTTCTGCCCCCGGCTTTCTCCCAGCATGTCTCCTCCAAGGCTTGGCAGAGGAGG
Organism: Emys orbicularis; assembly: GCF_028017835.1. NCBI lineage: Eukaryota > Metazoa > Chordata > Testudines > Emydidae > Emys > Emys orbicularis. The sequence continues at coordinate 76,843,191 of NC_088691.1, read as the reverse complement.
AGGTGGTGGGGAGAATCTAGGAAACATACATTGGTTCCAGGCTGCTCCTGCACCTAGTAATTCTCTCATAGACCCTCAGAGCTCCTGAACGGCCCCCTATACACTGCCACAATGGCATATGGATGATTGGGCAGGGACTAAAATTGCCCCAGTTGGGCTATTTGTGCACACTACAAAGTTTCACTGTGACATGTCCATGTGTTGTATGTCGTTGTAGCCATGTCTGTCCCAGGATATTAGAGGGACAAACCAGGCGAGGTAGTATCTTTTATTGGACCAACTTCTGTTTGTGAGAGAGAGAAACTTTCAAGTCACACACAGCTTAGAATATGTGCTAAATACTTACTCTAAACAAGTGTTCCATCTTGCATTTAACTGGGACATTCAGAATTCCTTTCCCGGATCTGAAGATGAGCTCTCTGTAGCTCAAAAACTTGTCTCTCTCACCAACAGAAGTTGGTCCAATAAAAGATATTACATCACCTACCTTGTCTCTCCAATGTCCATGTGTTGCAGACAGAAACAATCACTATAGAAAGCACATATGGAGAGCTGATCCTCAAGCTCTTAAAACACTGGTCTCAAGCTGAAAAGTTTCTTTAGCTAGCAGTGCTAACCGTCCCATATCCACTCTGTGGGCCAGCCGCTGGAGAGCATCATCACTCATTCATACATCCAAGCAGATAAATTACAGTGAGATTCTTGAGCACTTTACAGGCATGCTGTACCTGGGTTAGGTACTGCTGTGGCTGGAAAGTGAGCTGTTCAGGCATCTCATGTTTCTTCACTGTAGATCCAGCTGCTCCTTCCGTTCCTAGTCAGCTTTCCCTTTGACCAAATTGTGGATTACATTTTAATAGAGACTGTTTTGTTAAAATTTTAATCCAAAAACATCATGTATTTTTACATTTACTTAAATGCATTTTAGCTGCTTGAAACAACTGTCCATGATATTTCTTTCCTCTTGCTTTAGAGTCAAGGTTTTTGTTTTTTTCATTTGAGGTGGGAGGGGGGAGTTTAAGGAAATCTTTTCTTTCTTTACTAGGTGAGTTTCCAAAAGCTTTTGTAGAAAAAAAACTCCTAATAAATCTATGCACATTTGGTTGATGAAATAAAGCTGGTTTTGCATACAGGCAAAAGTGAATTTTATTGTGGTTTCTGGGTGTGAATTAACCCTCTTTAACTATTTTTAAAAGTGTCAGTGGGAGTTGGGCAGCCAACTCCCTGAAGTACCTTTGAAAATTTCACCTTGATCTTGCAAGTTTATTAAGGTCACCACTTTCCATCAGGAGCTTGCCCGTCTCTGTTTACTTCAGGTTGTTTCCTAAGTTTTATTTGTGTTTACTCCTTGGGTCAGATTCTTGGGCCTCTACATTCTGCACTGGACCAACTTGGGTAGGAGGGGAAAAGGGAGGGAAGTCACAATGTGGCTTTAAGCAATGTTTGTTTCCTCCCAATCCCTGATTCTGGGTGGGCAAGGCTTTGAGCCATTTTCAAGGCAGAATTTATATAGCCTTGTCAGTATCAGCAACCCAGAATTTCTGGGGTGCAGGGATGCCTAGCCACACCCTCTTCTCCTCTACTTCCCACCATAGTTGGAGGGAGGGTGGAGGGGGTGTCATAGGAGCCCCTACAATAACTCTATGCTATCTGAGATTCCCCACACTGGGTGAGTACGCTTCAAGACATTACAGTGGAAGATTGGGGTCTTTGTGTGTAGTACTCCGATTAGAACTCCTGTCAGTAAAAATCAGCTTGAGCTTATTAATTTTTTAAAAGAGGCTTCTCAGAAACTTGCCTGAATTGTAAACAGTGGACCAAAATCTGCTTATTTACACCTCAGCAAACCCTCTCAAATCAGTTGGATTTGAATGAGTGTATATGAGAGCAGAATTTGGCCCAAAATACTTTAATTTTTCTGACACTATTTATAGTCTCCACCATTTCAGCAGTCATGAATCATGTCTGTCTACAGATCACATGGGTATGATCTCCATGGTGACTTGGTCACTTGAGGTAGAAATATGAGCTGGCAAGTCAAGGTTACTGTGTCTCCCTCTCTCCCTTTCTCTGTCAGTGCAATGCAGGTAATTACTAGCATGACATTTTGACTTAAAGTAGGCTTCATCTGGAGCAAAATTTGCCGTTTTTTTAACTGCATAAATGTAATTTGAACAATGCACTGTGTACCACAGATCCTAGATCCATGCAGGGAGAGCAGATGGTACCCTGTTCTGGATCTCATTTGGTAGAAAAGCCAGCATCCTTGGTTAGAGGAAGTTGATGCTACAAGAAAAATAAATAAAAGAAAAATCTTATGTAGGTCTTCCTTCTCTGAACTGTAGAAACTTTCATTGTGAGGAAACCACCAGCTCCTTTGTCCTTAGTAGATGTCCTGGGAAAATGGAAACATAAAGACAGAATTACAAAGACAGAATTTGTCTAGTCTTAGAATACAAATACCTAAACAGACACAGTACAGTGTAAAGGAGAATCTTAAGTCTTACCCATGTGTTTAAATTAACCAGCGGGCACTTAAAGTTTACTTCTTTGTACTGGTGATGCCCCTTTCCTGTTTTCATTGATGCAAAATGACTTTAAAATGAGTAATATTTTTTCTTGTTTGCTAGCACCATCTCCCCCTGTTGTCCATCCACATAAAATGCATAGTCCTGGAACATAAGAAACGCGATACGTTTCCTTCCAGTTCTTTTGTAAGCTGACATGAAGTAGACAGACCCTCTGAAGTTTTGTGCATGCTGTGCTTCTTCTCCACCACCCCCCTTGCTGCAACAAGAAAAGCCTTTTCTTTTAACCTGGCTTCCTTTGAAGAAGTGACTCAGGCAGCTTCATGGCCTCTCAAGGTAAGTGCATACATAGCCTGTATTTTTATATCATGTTTACAGAAAACTAGTCTTTTAAATTTCCAGCAATTTTATTAAATGCGAGGGGTTCAGACTAAAGCCACATCATCCAAAGCATGGTTGTTTCACCTTTTTTGTTTTTCAGAATATGAGATGCTCCTAAGGAGAGTAAAATCGATAATAAAATGTTAATTGAATAAAATATATTAAATAAAAAGTAGCATTTGCATTTAACCTGTGAGGTGTTTGTTCATATTTCTATGTGTACCATTGCCTGTATAGTTGGCATTGAATATGTGGAAAGGGTATGCACTGATCCAAGGTTAACATATTTTGCACACACTTCTTCCATAGTCAACTTTGAAAATAGTGTGTCAGCAGATGATGCTCATTTTCAAGATGTGTCACAATCCTGCTACCAAGTAACAAAGGAAATCTTTGAAGATTAATTGCATTTAGTCAGATTAGCTATATTTGGGTTCATTCTTGACATATATTGTCTTTAGCTGGAGCCAGTTGGCTCCTCAGAACTGCAAGTGAAAATTGCAGTCAGTTAATCATAAAATCCTTCTAAGTTCATTTGCACATGCTATCAAATGATATAACTGAACAGAAAGAGCCAAGATTCAGATCTCCTTTATGTCGATACAACTCCACTGAAGATACCCCATTGAGTTGTACAGGTGCAGTGGGAGCAGAATTTGGGGGTCTATCAGAGTTCCAACAATTTGCTATATAGGATTGTCAGTTTTCGACTATCTTTTTTTGCTAGAACTTTGTAAATGCAATGCTACTTAACACTAAGGATGTTCTTGGGTACCGAGTAGTTTTTATAGCATTATTGCTGCATGCTTTGAAATATTCTTCTTTTGGAGTGTGAAGACTTGCATATTTCTATTGAAGTTATAATGGGGAATTTGTCATGTATATTTTTAATGTACAGTAGTTAGCAGAAACAGCTGAATAATGTAGCCTTCTAGCATAGAGTTTCCACAGTAAAGAAACATGGTAATACACTTCTAGACAGTGGCCAATAATTCTACAAATTATGATTATACTGTCCAATCTGTTTGTTTATCTTAAATGTTCACTTACCATAAGTGAAATAGAAAAACACCTTCACAAAATAAGCACAAAAATAGACAAAGCTTCAAAGTATCTTAGATTTCCATCAATATTTAATGTATTTGCTGTTTGATTTTTTGATAACTTAAATGCGATGGACAAAACTGCAGTTTGTCATTTTATTTCTTATTACTATTCAAGAATGACACTAGCACTTGGCCAATAAGACTTCATGGCATTTCATGTAACAAGAGTTAGAGCAACAGTACCCTGTGAGGTGAAATGATGCAGAAGCACCTATAAAATATTCATAACCGAGTTATACATTTTTAAAAGCCAGATAGAAATTCAAAGGGCTTCCTTCTTTTTCCTGTAGTCTCAGACTTTGAAAGAAAGCAGTAGCTGCAAAGATAAATTAAGATCAAAATATGATTAAATGATGAATCAGCTACACTATGTTCAAATAATGCTAAAGGATCTCATTTAAACCCATAACAGCAAAGGAAAACTTTAAAGCCACAGCTCCTTCTGGTGCTAAAACCCCATTCTGCCTAAGTATTGTCACACACTTGATAGAAACGATCTGTTTGGGGACACTCACAGTATCTAAGGGCTGGTCCACACTGGGGCGGGGGATCGATCTAGGAAATGCAACTTCAGCTACGAGAATAGCATAGCTGAAGTCGACGTTTCCTAGATCGAACTAAGTTTACTTACTGCGGGTCCACGCGGCGCAGGCAAGCTCCCCCATTGACAGCGCTTCCTCCTCTCGGCGAGCAGGAGTTCCGCAGTCAATGGGGGAGCGCTTCTGGGATCGATTTATCGCGTACAGATGAGACGCGATAAATCGATCCCAGAAGATCGATCTCTACCCGCCGAATCGGGCGGGTAGTGTGGACCTACCCTAACTGTGGAGGCTCAGTTTAATAAATGCATTGTTATTTAAACACAATGGGCCTAGCATTGTTTTCATTTATGCCAGTATAACTAATTTAGCTGCACTAAAATCAGTGGTAAAACCAGTGTGAGATCAGAATTGGGCTCATAAGATGGATTTTCCTTTCTGTTATATACATGCACACATATTGACTTTGGTGGCGTTTGGTGGTGTAAGATAGGGCCCAATCGTACAGCCACTTGCAAGTATAAGTAGTCTCATTACCTTAAATAGGACTACCCAAAGTAACAAACACTGTGTGTCTAATAAAAAGAACAGGAGTACTTGTGGCACCTTAGAGACTAACAAATTTATTTGAGCATAAGCTTTTGTGGGCTAAAGCCCACTTCATCAGATGCATGCAGTGGAAAATACAGTAGGATGATATATATATATATATACACAGAGAACATGAAAAAATGGGTGTTGCCATACCAACTCTAATGAGACTAATCGATTAAGGTGGGCTATTATCAGCAGGAGAAAAAAACTTTTGTAGTGATAATCAGGATAGCCCATTTCAAACAGTTGACAAGAAGGTGTGAGTAACAGTATATAGTAATAGTGAGTGTTTTCAGGATCAATCCCTAAGTGCACAGACTGATAAAGCCTCATCTTCTAATACTCTAATTTCACCCTGGTGTAACACCATTTAAATCAATGGCATTACATTGGTTAAAACCATTTTGTCAGTGTGGAGAATCAGGCCCAACCATTGTAACAGGAATGCAGCCATTGATATCTTTTTAAAAAAAAGCCAGCTTTGGGAACCTCAGATCCCAGACAAGCCATTTACTTTCTAGAGAAGGTTTCTCTCAGATTAAGCCTATCATGCACTAATAAAACCATAAACATTAAAGAGGATACTGCATAGGCACTCTCAGTATATAAACCGTTACCCCATTTGACCCAAGCAGTCTTGTTGGGTTGTTTCCATTAGGAGGAGAAATTAATGATAGAGTCAGGTATTTCTTTGACGCAGTCCTGTTTGTTTACAGAAAAAATTACTATGAAGTCCAGATTCCCTGCACACAGGAATCAAAGATCCGGAGACAGTTTCTCTGCTCAGAGTTCCAAGCCAAAAGTGCTCTCATAGCTTTCTCACAAGGTCACATGACAAGCACTTCTCAGACTGTCTCTGATGCTGCCTTCTTTGGCTATGGTGTTTCTGCTCCTTCTCTCTCTGTCACACAGCTCTCTCAAACAATAGCCATCCCCCTTCCTTTGCATTCAGCCCTTGGGGAAACTCTTCTGCCCACATAGCTCAGGTTTCTGACCAGTCTTGTGTGTGTGTTACATTTATCCAGAATGAGGGGCAGCTATTGCCCCACCAGTGAGGTATCACTCAGCTTCCAGCATAATATAATGTACATGTGCATGGTTTTGCTCTCTTTGTGTCTCTTTAACAGTGTCCACATTCTACCACAAAGTTGATAGAAATCCCATTCCTGCAAAATTCTGACACGCTCATTGATAGATACAGCTACATAAAAATGACACAAAAGTAAACAGTTAAGTTACCTAGGCAACAAATATCATATCCTAATTGTATAATCTAAAACTTAATTAAGTCTTTTTTTCCTTCCTGCAGATCCTCAAGGACAAATAAACAAAATCTTTCAGGATTATCTCCCGGGTTCTCCAGACCTTCCTAGCCAAAATAAACCTGTTGAACCTACAAAAGCCTGGAAGCATGCATCGCCTCCTCACAGCTTGCCTCCTGGTCTGGAATACCTGAGCCAGGTCCTGTTGTCTCTAAACTTTAATAACGTTTTTTTTTCCTCAATAGCTTATGTTTGTGTTGAAACGAAAGAAAACTTTGAAATTAATTTAGACTTGCAGGAAGGGCAGGATGGTTACTTCTGCCTTCACTTTCATTCCTCAATGACTCAATAAAGTGGGTCTCTTTCCCCTCCCCTTGTCATGCCTTACCTCTCTTTTCTTTTCCCCAATCTCCCTCCAGCTCATTAAGAGCCCAGTCCTACTCCCATGGAAATCATTACCAAAATTCCCATTGACTTCATAGAGAGAAAAACAAGGCTCTAAAATGGAGCCCACATTTTGAGGAGCATAAAGGTCTTTTAGTCAGATGATTTCTGCCCATATTTGTACTTCTCCCAGAGCCATAAGTATCCCTGTATCATGGCATCTTAGATGGCCACCTATACAGTCTGTGTCCAAAACCATCCTTGTCTCTAGCAAATTGTGGTTTGTACAATGATTGGCATAATAGGCTTCAATGATTGCAAATTGTTTTTTATCTTTTAAACTTCATAGCCAAGAGGCCACTTCAAACGAAAGAATCTGTTTGACAAAAAACATTCTCAGGTGTGTTCCCAGGAACACTTGAGACTATTCAGAATGAAAGCATTTTAAAGTCTGATCACCTTGCCACATATGCTGTTTGAGTCCTGTCTGCACTTCGCTTAAGGCCTGCTTTTGCCACCATTATTCAAACTGTGTAGTACTTTACTCCACAGTTATTCCCACTGATCAGCATGTGGGAGGGGGAAAGAACCAGGCCCTCCGTTTTGACAGTGAAACTAGACTGATAATTTAGAATGTGCAGCTCTGATTCTCATGCACCAGACAGATGTTGAGTTTGGCTCCCAACATTCTAACAGGGCTAAGGAATGTTTCAATCCATAAAGGCTTTAACTGAAATAAATACATGAGAATATTTCTATTCACATTAGGATTTGATAGGAAAAATAATGTATTTTACATTTGCAAATTACTAAATTACTAAATTACTGTGTAGTGTCTATTTGTTACTGAAAACACTGTCAGTATTAGATAGCTAATGAAACTGGGCACCTAAAGGAAATAGTAATTGTTTTTCACCCCATTCAGAATCTGTTCTTTACTTTAGAGCAGGGGCAGGCAAACTTTTTGGCCTGAGGGCCGCATCGGGTTTTGTAAATTGTATGGAGGGCCGGTTAGGGGAGGGGGTCGTGGCCACGACCCCCACCTCCTATTTGCCCCCCCCCGGGACTCCTGCCCCATCCAACCCCCCCCGTTCCTTGACAGCCCCTCTGGGACCCCTGCCCCATCCACACACCCCTGCTCCCTGTCCCCTGACTGCTCCCGGACCCCCGCCGCCCCATCCAACCCCTCCTCTCATTCCTGATGGCCCCCCCGGGACCCCTGCCCCATCCAACCACCCCTTCTCCCTGTCTCCTGACTGCCCCTGGAGCCCCCGCCCCTGACTGCCCCCTGCCCCCCATCCAACCCCCCCTCCTTCCTGACTGCCCCCCGGGACCCCTGCCCCCATTCAACCCCCTGTTTCCCCCCGACCACCATCCACACCCCTGCCCCCTGACCACCACCCCAAATTCCCCTGCCCTCTATCCAACCCCGCCTGCTCCCTGCCCCCTTACAATGCTGCCTGGAGCACCGGTGGCTGGCGGCGCTACAGCCGCACTGCCTGGCTGCAGCCGGGCCACGCTGCCGCCACCACACAGCACAGAGCACCGGGTCAGGCTGGGCTCTGCAGCTGTGCTGCCCCCGGAGCTCACAGCCCCGCCGCCCAGAGCATTGCGCCGGCAGCGGAGTGAGCTGAGGCTGTGGGAGAGGGGGGATAGCAGGGGAGGGGCCGGGGACTAGCCTCCCGGGCCAGGAGCTCGGGGGCCGGGCAGGACGGTCCCACGGGCCAGATGTGGTCCGCGGGCCGTAGTTTTCCCACCCCTGCTTTAGAGCCATGATGGTGAATCCATGAGCATTAGTTCAGGGATGGTGGAGCAAGCAGTTTCAGTCAAGGACTAAGTGTGATGGTAATAATAAATACTTAGCATATTACGTGTTCAGTTTTCTGTACAAACATTAACTAATTATTCCTCAACTTACCCCAGTGAGGTAAGACAGTAAATTCTATGATCCCCATTTAAAAGAAATTTTCAATCTGACACATGGCCAAACGGCAAATCACTGTCAGAACCATGAAGAGCTCCGGGCTTCCTGGACTTCATGCCCAGACTTAATCCAATAATCAGGCTGCTTCTCTGAGTGATGTAACCATCATGGCCTCCTCAGATAATGGGTATATCATCTCTCTGATTATCCTTAAGTTTCTCCCCAGTCTAGAGAAATAGAAGAGAAGACCTTCTCTACCGCTCTGAAACAATTGTGTACTTGCCACTGAACAACTGCAGGTTTTCTAATAGCCACTTTCACTGTACATTTGGAAGCATTTGATCAGATCTGATGTTCCGAGGCAGAACCCTTAGATCCAAGTGCGCTGAAGGTGTGGCAGGAGTTTTAAGGAGTCATCATTTAGGTTTGATTTCACCAGAGTTAGGTCCAGCTATAAATCACAGTTTTGCTTTTGAGAGCATCTCAAAGCTTGTTTCTTTAAATCTTCAAATCTGTGCCAGTAGCAGAAAATCAAGTGAAGTAGCTGCTTCTATTAAAGGATAGCAATGAAATACCTAGGAGCTTTTGTTCTGTTAAATTAAGGATCCCTGCTCCCCAGAATGCTTGCTTGTCATTGAAGAGAATCAAACTGAACCCAGTGACTGAAATAGGAGAGGTTCTAGAATGACCCCTAGATCTTCTACAATCTTCACTGCATTCCTTACCTATGGTGTGGTGGTCATGGAAGGAGGCTTGCAGACTTTTACCCAGTGTAACCTTTCCCATTCAGGGGAACTGCTGAGAAGTTGCTGCCTCCAAAATCCTTGTAGTCTTCTATTCAGAGACACCTCTGTTCTAGTGGTTGGTTTCTTCTAGCACTTTACTTTCCTACAATCTAGTTGGGTAATCACCTTTTGGGAGTAGCTCAGTTCCCTACATTGATAACATGGGATCTATTTACATTTCCACTTAATCCACTTGATTCGCAAATTAGAATTACTGGAATTTACAGACCACAGTGTTCTGCAATGATTTGAAATCCCTACTTCCCCCAGTTCTTTCAAGATTAACAACACAAACATGACAAGTGGTGGAGCAAGTGGAATTCAGAATGTGACCTAATTGGATGTGGGAGAGCTATCTTCCCAGAAGAAGAGGCCCTCACATCTGTAGAGAGAGTAGGCCCTATATCTTTTCCTGATGTACAAGGAGATTTGTAGCAGGCAAACTCCTTGGGGGTTACACTGACATTTTCTCCTGGGAGATAGGCAAAAGATAGAGTTCACTGGGGTATTGAATAGAGATAGCTATTCAGCATATTGAGTAGGGGGTGGTTTGTGGGAGAAGGTGGAAGGCTACAGGGGCAGGCTTGGCATCCCAGTTTCTCAGGTTATTTGGATAAACTTCAGAGAGGTGTCCAAATTTTGCATTGCTTATTCTGACCATGCTGAGTCTTTCTGATGTCTCCTCTCATTCCTGTATTTATTACCTGCTTCTATTCCTTTTTACAACAAGGACATGTAACTTCAGGGAGCCAGTGCAATGTAGAATATGAACTATGCTTGATCACTTCAGGTGAGGGTGACCCAGCCTTGGTTAAGAGAGTCCCAAATCCCAAGCCATGTGCCTGAGAAAACCCCACTTACATCTGACTAGGCCCCAACCCCTTGGTTCACTCCCAAACCTTCTGAGGATCAGGAACTAACTCCAGAAACAAGTGCTGCACTCAGCAACGAAACCATACTTTTCTATGAGCAGAGACAACTCCTCCATCAGTTCCAGGGATGATTCAGGGAAGACCCTTTGGGGAGTCACACATATTAGCTATTGTACGTTGTATCCAGTCCCGATGCTGAGATATACAAGCTAATACTCTCTAAGGCAATTGAGTCCAAACAGCACCCAGCTCCAGCACCTCAGACCCAAACAGGGCATCTTCTGCCCCATATGCTGGTCACTGGTGCTTGGCATGGTGCGAGCTCAGAATGCTTAGCCCTGATTTCTGATGCATTGCTTGGCATCCATCCCCATGGTGGTCATACTAATCAGAACTCCTCTGCCATCCCCCAGGCCTACTCCCTTGGCTGATCCCCTAGCTCTAGGTTTGGCCTGCAACTGAGTAGAGGTTTACTCTGCAAGCAGACCCTCTGAAATAAATGGGAGTAGCTGAGGAGTAATCTATTACTCTGCATGCATAAAGGGAATCAGAAATTGTTTCTAAGATGTAGGGAGAAAATATTTTCCTTTTTCTTTGCCAGCTTTTCACCTTAGTGAATAGGTACCATGCTTTCTATATACATATATTTAAAAGATTCAGGAAAAGTGGATCTCTTAGTTTTCTACAGTTACAGATTGCATGCAAGTCATTATTGTCTCCCATATCATAGCCTTATACATTGTCCACAATCCCAAAAAGTGAATGTGGGGACCATTCCTGGAACTATATTTGAAGTCAAAGAGAGCTTTGCCTATGGAGATATACAGGACAGTACCCACAAGAGAAGAAAGTGTAGGAAAAGAGTGTGTCTTGCAAACATTTATACCTTCAAAAGTTGGGCCAGTACCTTTATAGCCGAGATATGTTTAGGTTATATAGCCAAAACTGCCTCCTTTAAAAAAAAAAGATAATTAACCTGCTAAAAGGACTAAGGTCAAGCGGGTTGCATAGACCCTTATAAATCTTAGGGTCTAAGATACTTTGAGATGCAATGTGAGAAATCTCTTTGCTCCTTGAGTGCACTGATAAATGATGGATCAGGACAGTCTTCTTACAGAATCCAATAAAACAAAAAAGCACATGACATGTTGCTATCCTTACTGCACTCTCCAAACTTAGACATATTTTTATTTGATAATAAATTAATTTATACAGTTAAAATAGCTCTAGGCTTTACCAGAGTAACATCACTCAATATGTTTTGTCTTGTGAAAGACCAAATTGGGGTACAAAACCAATATTCAAACATCGGGTCATTTCTGCAATGTTCAGGATGTTTGGCAACCTATAAAGTATTTGTCCCGTTTATTGGTAGCAAAGCTCTATACTAAACTCCTTCAGATGCAAGAGGTTCTTGTTATGCCTCCTGAAGTTTAAGCTGCAAGTAGCATAAGTGCTTAAGAAAATGTTTGTAAGTTCAAAGGCCTTATTCAGAAATCACTTATTTGCATGTGTACTTCAGAGATAAGTGTCAGGCCATGGAGGCTATCTCACTAGCTTCAGTTTGCAAACTGGATGAGCTGCAAGAGTGACTCGAACCAATTGGCTGCAAGTTGTTTTGAATACGTATTACACAAGGTTGGCCAAATATAGAAGTGATATATAGTGGAGGGCTGTGGCACAATGATCCCATATGGTTATCCCATATTTTCTTTCTTCAGCCATGAGTAATGAGAAAATCTTGTACCAAATATTTGATGGCCATCAGAAATTTAAGGAAAAGAAATGACCAAAGGCTAAATTGTTAGTATGGTGACCTACAGTCAAAATGACATTGAAGTGATAGCCAGTCAATTTTACAGCATTAGCACCCCCTTCTTAAAACAGAAGGAATACCTGAGAGGCAATAATAAACCGTTACAGCAGCTCTGGGGAGGAGATTCTGAAATACATGGGAAATATTCACTGTTTATCACTGGGTTTATAATCTATCAATCATATGATCATTTCTCCTTGGCCAACAAGTTGGCTTTAGAGAGAAGTGTATTTTTGTGTGTGTGTGCTCATTTTGGCATCCTAGAATGCCATGTGATGACCACCATTTCTGAATCTCCAGATTTTTTACAGCATAACTTTAAACACGGTCTGCACTGGCCATGCCTCCTCCCTGTCCCCAACAAGTCCTTGTCTGTGCCTTCTGGTGACTCACTCATATCAGGTGAATCTTCAACAGGGGACAAAGGGCCAGATACCTTTGCATACTCAGAACAGCACAAAGGAGACAGAGTGGGAGAGAGAATCAGGTTCTGCATCCTTTGTACATTTCCCTCAATTACAGCTGGCCTCATCATGATCCCAGTGGAACTCATTTGGTCACTGCTTTCAAATGGATGCATACAATACATAACCATCACAGCTTATATCATGTTCCTCCAGCTGGCATGGAGTAGAACCAGCTCCCTCTTGAGCAGGTCGACCCCTCTGAATTAACAAGAAGATGACTACAGTGACACAGGATGCTCCCCAGTATACCCAGCCCCTGCTGGCCTGGGAGCAAAGAAATGTAGGTCTGCTGGAACATATGGTATCCTTGACAGGTATATGAGAATGATTACTGTGGCAACTCCAAATCTCTTTAAAATTATAAGAGTGCCACCATGTACTTTCATTTATTTTCATTTTTTTAACAGCTGGACCAGATAATCATTCACCAGCAGGTGGAGCTTCTTGAAGGTACCATGTGTATGAGTTTCATCTTTACAATGCCAGCATGTAGATATCTTTGTAAATGTAACATAAATTATGCCCTGACCTTTTCCCATTGAAGTCAATGAAAACACTCCCATTGACCTTAATGGGCATTTTATCAGGTCCTCCATGCACTGATAGATTTAATGCTGAAAGTTCATTTTGTTTACGGCAGTTCTACCGCAATAAAGGAGAGGAAAAAGTCAATAATGAGTCTCTACTCCAGCCATAAAAGTTTCTTCATTGATGAGTTCACTGGGATTGCTCACATGCCTAAAGCTACTTATGTTTATAAGTGTTTCCGGGATTGGGAAGATGTTGTTCTCTTTAGCAATTATTCACACGCTACCAAATAATGTAATGCTCTCTGACCAGATGAGTTAAAGAAACAGAAGGTATCTGTAAGTGATACAATAATGCATGATACTTTGCATGTATATAGTGCTTTAATATTGCAAAGCACTCTAGAAACATTAACTGCTGCAAATGAAATGTCATGTTTCTTGATATTTTTTTTCACTGCAGATTGGCATAGGGCCTGATCCTGCCTCATTGACATGAATAGGAGTTTTGCCACTGAGCAAAACTGAACAGGATCATGTCATTACTTTTCACCTATTTAAGTTAGTGATGAGTCCAACACTTTATAATTCTATAGTGAGTCAAACCAAAGTCTGATCTGAGCACTCTCTAATTTGGTTTAAAATATAGATCTGAATTTTTCCAGATTCCATGGTGTTCAGATTCAATCCAATGTCTGATTAGTGTTGCATAATTGCATAGTTTAATTACTTTAAAGGAATTTTTAAATGGTCCCTGTTCCAAAGAGCTTACAATATACATTAGAGAGAGAGGGTTGGACTGTGAACTTAGATCTAAACTTGGGTCAGGTGCTTTTGGACCACCTTTAATTCTAATTTATTATACTAAATAACTTGCTAACTGTTTTACTTTATTAGTCATACTTGGTACGGAGACCTGCAGCAAATATGAGATAAAAAACCATTTGGGACAAAGAGTTTACTTTGCAATGGAAGAAAATGGTTGCTTTGATCGTAACTTCTGTTCACCTATACGGTCTTTCACCATAAGGATTACTGATAACACCGGTCGAGAGGTGATCACAGTGAATAGACCCTTGAGATGTAACAGCTGCTGGTTCCCTTGCTACATGCAAGAGGTCAGTGAATAATAACAACAGCACCTTTCATTTATGTATCTCAAATTATTTACCAACTTTCATTAAGCCTCATGAGACCTCTCTTAGTTTGGCATTATACCCACTTTCCAGATGGGTAAAATGCACAGAAAGGACTATGTGTTTTGTCCATCTTCATGTGGTGAGACATAGAGACCAGAAGGCTGGGCTCTGGCTGCTAGACCATATTTCCTCTTTTTTAAAAAAAATCCATAAAAATAATAATTGTCAAGACAAGTAACTAGCAAGGAACATACTTCCTTAATGATGAATGAGACCATTAATTACAGGTAGCCTATGGCAGGCAAGGAAGTTCTGACTTTGGCCTTCATTCAAATTACGGGTATGATGCAGACTAGCTGCATGGCAATTTCCATAGGGTTTTTGCCATGTTAACATAGAGGGTTTGAGTGATCTGATTAGACTCTGCAAGTCCAGACCCACAAATGATTAGAGAACTTGCACTCAACACTGCTCAGATAAGCCCCAATGCTGCAATGAAGCCCATGTAGAGGTCAGTCCTCAGTGCAGGATTGGGGCAATAATTTATATGACTGGAGCACGTGAGCCATGCTATGTTTGAAGTGTATGTGTTTTTGTAGTATGTTTCAGTTTCCACTCTTCAGTTTGATGCAAGACATTGTATCATAATTTCAAGCTGAATAGTAAAAGTACTGTCGTTTCTTACAGATTACATAACACTCATTTTGATATTTATGAGAAATTAAACATCGTGGGTGAAATCAGTGGCAATACCTGACTTCAAATGGGGTCAAGCTTTCACCCCTGTTTGGTGGCGGTTTGCTTGCTGTTTGCTATGTTTAATACAAAAATGTCCATATTAGTCCTGATAAATCCTATGAGATATGTGTGTATGGGTGTGTGTGTATAGTTTGAATAACTTGCTTTTGTGCATTTTTAACACAATCCTATAGGAACAATTAGCACAATAAATATAATTTTACTTGTCACAGACTAACAGTAACTTTACAGTGCAAATCACATAGTATGACAGTAAAGTACATGGAAAGATAGGTCCTTAATTAATGTGCGTCAGTTTGACTTAGATGGCAGCGCCCTGGACTCTGCCACAGAAAGTCCTAATACCACTCCTATACAGTTTCACGGTATCCACAGTCTTGTGTTAAGAGCATGCTCCCTTTGAATGAGAACACAGATTCTTTCTGTATTGCACCACTCATTACTATAAAGCATCTGACTCTGAGGCTAGGTCTACACTACCCGCCTGAATCGGCGGGTAGAAATCGACCTCTCGGGGATCGAATTATCGCGTCTCGTCGGGACGCGACAATCGATCCCCGAATCGACGCTCTTACTCCACCAGCGGAGGTGGGAGTAAGCGCCGTCGACGGGAAGCCACGGAGGTCGATTTTGCCACCGTCCTTACAGCGGGGTAAGTCGGCTGCGATACGTCTAATTCAGCTACGCTATTCGCGTAGCTGAATTTGCGTATCTTAAATCGACCCCCCCCCTGTAGTGAAGACGTAGCCTGAGATGCGTTGGCTATGAAAGGTGAATATTCTAGTCCAACATGTTGATTTCATCATTTTATGCTTTATATACTCGCCCATGTACTTTCTCAGTGGTGCATTATGATTTGCACTAGAGACGCAGATCGATGTACAGAAGTATCAACATCTCTATATAAATAGACCTTGGTATATTAACTAATTATTGTAAATACATTAGCTTCAGTATACATATGGTTTTTCATGTTATACAAAACTTTATTCTTTAGCAGCAGTTATTAAGTTAATATTGTTCAATGTATTTAAAGCTATCCTATGAAGTCTTTTCATACCATGTCTATGGTGTAAAATTTTGCATTTAAAAATAAGGCAATTCATCTTGTAAATTTACACATGTTATTATTGTATGCCACTTTTGTCTAATAGTTAGAAGTTCAGTCCCCTCCTGGTACAATAGTCGGCTATGTTGTCCAGAACTGGGACCCTCTGCTGCCTAAATTCACTATACTGAATGAGAGCAAAGAAGATGTATTGAAAATAATTGGCCCCTATGCAACAAGCAGCTGTTTTGGAGATGTAGACTTTGAGGTATGTATCATACACTAGAGAATACCCATTGTTTAAAAGTAATATAATATTTTGACTGACACATTCAATGAAGGTTTTAAACTTAAAAAAAAACCAATGAACTACTGTAATGTAGGAACCAGATGTCAACAGTGCACAGAGTGACAAATCAAAGTTCATATTTCTAACCTCAGATCTTAGGCTGGAAGTTGAGTCTACCACATGTATTTCCTTGATAGGAGTGACAAGAGATGCAGGAAAAAACATTCTCCTGGGGTGAAATCCTGGACCCCCTGAAATCAATGAGAGTGTTGTCATCTACTTCAATAGAGCCAGGATCACGTCTCAGTCTCCTTCAGTAAAGTTCTGATCCAAAGTCCACTAAATTCAGTGGGATGCTTTCCACTGACTTCAATACCCTTAGACCTATTCTAAGAGTAGTATTGCCATTGAACAGCCCCTTAACTGCTGCTTCTACAGAAGGACAGTTAAGTCTGAGAAGCAGTAGATTTGAGGGGTTTGGGGAGAGCAAAACATGCACAAAATTTGCTATGACAATCACAGTGCTTTGAATTTCTCACTTTCTCTCTGTTTTAGCAAGATTAAGGGATCATAGCAACCTTCTTCACTGGCTACCTCCTAAACAGCCACACCAAAAGACTTCAGTGAGGTTCTGCCACAAATGTAGGTTTAATTTACCAACTAACTGTAATGACCAAGCAATCAGGGACACATTTGTCTGAGCCAGAAGTTAGGGCGGCATTGGTCCCGAGACATGATGCTACTACTATTTACAGCTAGTCAAGAATTTTTTTGTCAAAGTGAAATTTCCTTGTGAAAAAAGGGGAGAATTGTGTACATTTTCACAATTTCTTTTGCCTGGTTTCCAACCAGCTCCAGTGCTGCTGCTGATCCCAAATCTCTAAAGAGTATCTTTCTGGTGTGTCATTTCACATGGATAAAGATAAGCATGATGCCCCAAAGCATATAAGTGATGACAAACATGAGGGTACTGATTAGTGGCAATCCGAAGTCAGTGGCTAGGGGAAGCTAAGAGATAGAAGGAAATCCATCTCATTTCTCAGTATTCCATGTCTCAGTATTCTGTGTCAGAGCAAGTAACTCCATTGATCAGAGGCAGCTGCATCAGCGTCATATGCATCTAAGCTATTGTTGCGGAATCTACTGTAGCTGCTGCCGCTGTCTCTTTTCTTTCCGTTGTTTCATCATCACTGATGACACAATACTTCTCAGCAGCAGCATGGCTGAAGCAAGAGTCCTCTGACTCTTTGTGTACAGAGAATAGGCCAGATTCAATGATCTTGTGACATCCTGCTTGAGGATAGGGGTATGAAAGGAAGGTGTCTAACTGCTGCCACTGTGTCTGCTGCTGTGGCAGCAGCTGCTCTGTTTGTGCAATTGCACATATATTTTCCAATTGAATTTTGTCTGCTTTTCTGATGTTGTGGATGCTGCAGGTCTTTGTTGTGTTGTGATGCTGCAGATGTGTGTCCAGCATGCCTGCCATAAACTGAATTTCAGCACACGCCCTGCAAAGCTATTGTTTAATGCCAAGCTGACAAAAATGCTGAGATTCTCATTTGCTGATCATGGGAAAAGTCTGGGGAAATAATTTTCCTCCAAACAAAATGAAAGATGAGCCTAAGCCACAAAATTTGAATTCACATCCAACATTTGTGGATGTTCAGATGTGCTCTTTTTCTTTGGCCCCAGCTTTAAACACATGAGGACCTGTGCCAGTTGTCATTTCACTGGAACAATGGAACCAGTCCCATTGAAGTTAATGGGTATTTTGCCCCGATTTCCAATGGGAACAGAATCAGCCTGATTGTGACTGGCCATTGGGACAGCTTTTGGGAGGGTAACTTAGATGGAGAGAAGGGTATCCATTCTGCAGGAGCAACATTAGGGTGACATGCTATGCATGTGCAGTTTCCACAATTAGAAACTGCACAATAGTTCAGTGTACAAATGGAGGGAGGTGAGATGACGGGAATGGTTGACCAGCTCCTCTCTCTGTCCTCTGGGATCATAATCTCAGACAATGGGGCAAATGTGATACATGGTGATGCTGTTGGCCACATAGCCTGCTTTCCACATGTCAGAAACTGATTTTTTTCTGGAATTCCATTTAAAACACCTCAGACAGAACATGGATCCTCTCTCTGTGACAACTTGAAATTTCATAGGCAGGAAGTGTCAAGGAAAGGTGGCTTTATTCTTCATTTGTTTTTTTATATTGTGATTGCACCATGAGGCCTCCAAAGGCTAGGACCCATTGTGCTAGGCACTGTACCAACATAGAAGATGACAGTTCCTGCCCCAAAGAGCTTAAAGTCTGAAAGACAAGACATAACTGCACGAGACAAGCAAGTCAAGGTGAAGATGGGAGAGGTGGAGTAACAATAAAAATAATAGGATGGTGTGTTCCATATTCTAATGCTTTGAATAACCCTTCCCCCGGGGACGGGGAGGGAAGGCTTCCCAAAATTTCCCAGAAAAGTGAAATGCAGAGGTTGTAAAACTATTCAAAATAGTAAACATTTTTTCTTTTGATTATAATAATAAATTCTAGTAAGCATGGACATTAATGGTTCTGGCTATCTACATGGGGGTAAATTTCATTTCACCTTCTGGGCCAAATCCTCAGCTTGTGTAAACTGGAAAAGCACCAATGGAATCAATGAACTATTCTGATTTACACCAACTGAGATCTGGCCCACTAAGAATAGAATACTTTCTTGTCTGTTACAGGGCACTGATTATAACAAATGCAATAAATTATTGTTTGGAGGGAGGGATTGGAGGGGGCTATACGTTAGTGTGGCTATTTTTTAATTCCTCTTTTCTCTTGTGTAGGTAAAAACTCTTAATGAAATGTCAACAATTGGCAAGATTTCCAAATATTGGTCTGGGTTTGTAAACAATGTCTTTACCAATGCTGCTAACTTTGGGATCCAGGTTCCTGTAGATCTTGACGTGAAAATCAAGGCTATAATGATTGGAGCTTGTTTCCTCATAGTAAGTACACAAAACCAGAGGGAAAAGCCATCCCAAGCTAGGTAAAGTGGAGCCAAAGCACCCACAATCTATGGTAAAACCCCAGTCCTACAACAGGATCCACATGACTGGACTCTTGGGTATGTTCAGATCCTGTTGCGGGATTGGGACCCAACCTAAAATTGTCAGTACCTAAAAGATTATTAGCTGAGAAACCTGTAACTTTAATGGGTTATGGTTTTTTTTTTATCATTTACTGATATGGAATTCTTTAAAATTTGTGTCATTTTATCATAAAGTTACACCACATCCGACATCCTGTCAGTTTAAATGATATTTTCATGTGTTGTCCTGTGTCACAAAAGATGTGATCAAATATTTTAATCCTCGCAGAACCTAACAGAACCCTGGATAATTTGAGGCAATGAGAAAAACTGTTGAATTTGAACTTGTTACCATGTCTGTGAACCAAGAGAGAAGAGCAATTACACTGATTCTTTATTGGTGTTTCAAGATCCTGGGCCTGATTTGCCCCTTGCAGGATATAAATAACTCCCATTGATTTCACAGGAGAGTTTTATGTGTATCTTGAGGAGCAGAATAGGGCCGTGAAAAGGTGAATCCTTTGCTTTATCCACAGCTACTCATTTTTATTCAGCATTATCTATATTTCTGCCCAATGAGTCATAATGTTTTCCCTAGCCCATATTCTTCTTCCTTCACAGATTCTATTGTAAAACGTTGAATCTTAAAACATTCAAGAACAGGGGCAAAGAGGGCTGTGCATAGATTTGAGGTGCACAACTATCATGGCAAATCAGCATCTTTGTCTGTTCTTGCTTGATTTATTTCTCCTATGCATTATATCTAATATGCTACACATTGGTACAGCAATGATGGCCACATAATGATTTCAAAAAACAGTTTGGATCCTCTGATCAGAGGAGACAGGAAGACAGGCAAAGCTATTTTAACTGTATTTCTGAAAAAAACCCACAACGGTGATTCTGATATTTTATTCTAGTTCTTGGCTGCAACAAGCTTAGAAATATAATTCTCATGACACTTAAGATTTTCAGATTTCCTCCTACATAACTCTCATTGCTCAGTGGCAGAGAGTCATTGCCTAATATACTTATTTTATTTAATAAAAGCCTTCAAATCTGGCTTTTGATATTAATTGTTGCCTTTTTGTATCTTCCTTAACATTCACAGTTTATTTATTTGTAGGATTTAATGTTCTTTGAGAACTCATTGGATGGATTATAACAAGCAAGATGACAGAAACAATAAAATATGCAGAATGTGTTTCAGTAAGTAAGAGAGAATATAAATTGATCTTCTTCCTTTCAAGGCTTCTACATAAGACACTTTCTGATTCTTTTTCATTTTCTTCTACAAATCCCTTGAGCTCTGGACATTATATTTTACTGCACAAATCTTTTTTTTTTTTTAGGAAAAAAGTTAATGATAGTATTTATTAAAATATCTCTTATGTAAATAATAATTTCCCTATTTGAATTGTATGTATTGCTAAACATACAGTTTTCAAACCGAGCAATGTTGCTTTGGAAACTGCTATTTTTTTTTCTCTTTTGATGTTTTTTGCATGTGAAGCATGAAAGATTAGAACTAAGGCTTGCAGCATCACTGATGAAAAGTCTATGTTTAGAGAACCCTTTGAAGTTTTGCAAGTGATGGTGCTAGTTATTAACCAAATAAGGTGGGACCTTCCATTATTTCAGAAGTAGCTTTCAGATCTACTATTAACAGTAACAAACTGAATATAACAGTAACAATGTACTGGCATTTCCCAATGGGGAAGTTTAAGATGGGTATGTATTTGTGTGGGGACAGTGGAGGTGATGGAACTACCTGCTTGGGTTTAAGAGATAGTTAACATAGCTAAGGTTTATAAATCACGTGATTTTATGGCAAAGATTTTTCAAATATGGGAGCCCAAGTTAAGTTTCTAAGTCCATAATTAGCCACATAAACAAGTGACCTATTTTCAAAAGTTTGGAGCATCCAGCGTTTTCACTGAAGTCAGACAAGCATATTTGAGTTTCTTGGCCACATTACAGAGAGAAAAAACAATGAGGAGTCCTTATGGCACCTTAGAGACTAACACATTTATTTGGGCATAAGCTTTTGTGCCCACAAAAGCTTATGCCCAAATAAATGTGTTAGTCTCTAAGGTGCCACAAGGACTCCTTGTTGTTTTTGCTGATACAGACTAGCACGGCTACCACTCTGAAACCTATTACAGAAAGGAGAGAGAGAGAGAGACTAACAACTCTTTCAAGTATGCAATGCCTTACAGTGCTCAAGAAGTTTACTCCCACCTTGTTGTTGTGGAAAAGATCCTTTGCTTTAATCCACATCATACCCTAATACAGGTAACTTTTAAATTCAAGACTGCACTTTTCTGAAGCCAGTATAAACCAAACACCAACCAAATAAACCAAAGCGTCAGGCAGACTCAGATATTTTCTGTGATATTGCTGTGCAATAGAAGCTTTCTAGCTGCACTTCAGACACAGATGTAAATTGCAATATAGAAATATACCTTAAGGCTGGAGGTAGTCACATCCTGCTAAGAGTGTTCAATACCACTTTTTCAGATTTTGAATGGCTGTTCATTTATACCATGTTCATATACATTACTACTTACTGTTCATGAACATTCACATTCTCAGGCTTTTGCTTATACAATTGTTTGGGGAATGTCCAGCCTTGCTGAAATACTCATATTTATATTTATATATGGGTATATTTATATGTGAGCAAGAGTGTTTGTGCAAAAAAAAAGAACATTCACTGAACATTATTGGCTATTTGTCAATTGTTATACATAATACTCTTGCTTAAATATTTCAGTGATCCATTCAGGCGACAGAAACAATGCCATGTAATATAGGTGACAAATCACACACAAAGAATAACAGAGTGCTCAGTCTGAGTGAACAGTTTACAAAACATCCATTGGCTGAGATTTGTTTGCATGAAATGGACAGTGAATGCTTGCAAATAGCTAACACAACTTTTAGATTATCTAGTAAGGTGACTAGTTTCACTACCAACCACTATACAAATAGTAAAACTATGTGCTACATATGTTCGGTAGGTGGCAGCAACACTTCATTATTCAATATTTATTTTCCACAGAGCATGATCTTCACCAGAGACAGCTTCAACCTGCAATTGATTTCTAGCCTTTTGAAGAGAACGGTTTTACTTTGTTTGCTGTTTGATATTAAACTTTTGACACAAGATGTTGGAACTGTTTTATTGTTTGCAAGTTGCCGCTGAACTCTCAGTAACTGGGGACGTTCTAACTGAAACTTGTAGCTCCTTGCCTTCACATCCATTGGGGAAAATCCGGCATACCATAGGGCAGGGGTGGCCAACCTGTGGCTCCGGAGCCACATGCGGCTCTTCAGAAGTTAATACGTGGCTCCTTGTATAAGCACCGACTCGGGGCTGGAGCTACAGGCACCAACTTTCCAATGTGCTAGGGGGTGCTCACTGCTCAACCCCTGGCTCTGCCATAGGCCCTGCCCCCACTCCACCTCTTCCTGCCCCCTCTCCTGAGCCTGCAGTGCCCTCGCTCCTCCCCCCTTTTCTCCCCCCAGAGCCTCCTGCACACCACAAAACAGCTGATTGGGAGGTGTGGGGAGGGCGCGGGAGATGCTGATTGGCAGGGCTGCTGGTGGGTGGAAGGCACAGGGAGTGGGGTCGGGGAGCTGATGGTGGGCTGCTGACATATTACTGTGACTCTTTGGCAATGTTCATTGGTAAATTCTGGCTCCTTCCCAGGCTCAGATTGGCCACCCCTGCCATAGGGTGAGCTTTTCTGATCAAGCCTGGAAATACCTAGCCTGGCCCCTGACTATCCGTACTGATTCTGTAAGTGGAGGGTATCCAGTTCAGATCTAGTCTGAGGGTCTGACTGGCAGGGAAGAGAAAAAGTGCCAGCTCCATGTGCCAGCTCCCACATCTCCCACTCCTGCAGAAATCTGTTCATAGTTGCACAGTTTGGGAGTTCAATCCTGAATTTTGCTTAGCACTCTGGACCTGAAGCTTAGCTCTTAAACATCTGATTAGTTTTAAGCATGTCAGAATTGAGGTTATTCAGATGCTTAAAGTTCGGGATGTACGTAAGTGTATCAAGGCCAGAGAGCTCAGCAACTTGCAGAATTGAGCCATGAGCAACCAAGTGATTGAGAAGAGGAGCTATGCCAACAGGAACTCATCAACTGATCCTGCAAAACCTTAATCAAGTGGACTGTCCTGGCTCATTGAGTAGTCCTATTGCCTTCATGAACACTGCTTATGTGAGATTCCTCACTTGATTAAAGGTTTGAAGATCAGGCTCAATCTGAGGGCAGGGGGAGTGTCACAGAAAAATGGGTAATGAGAAATAACCTTAGCATACCACAAGGTGGCATACTGTGAGAATATTACTGTTTTTTTAAACAGTTAAAACAGTAGGTTATGCTATCATAGCTAGGGCCCTAACAAATTCACGGCCATGAAAAACACATCATGGACTCTGAAATCTGATCTCCCCTGGAAAACCAGGTCTCATAAAATCTGGCTAGTGTAGGGGAGGGGCAGGGCTGGGGGCTCCTATCATATGCCGGGGTCCAGCTGCTAGTCCCGGCCAGGCTGGGAAGCGATGGGACTTCCTCTTCCTCTGCAGGGGCCACTCCTGGGGCCGGTTCAGACCCACCTCCAAGAACCTTCCCCAGCTGCAGGAAGCTATTTGGCTGCTGGCTGGGAGCCCTGCTCTGAAAGTAGCGCTGCTACCAGCAGCAGCACAGAAGTGAGGGAGGCATGGTATGGTATTGCCACCCTCACTTGTGTGTCCCCACCAGTAGCAGTGCACATGTGAGGGTGGCAATACCATACCATGTCACCCTCACTTCAGCGCTGCTGCTGGCAGCGGCACTGCCTTTATAGCTGGGTGCCTGGCCAGCAGCCACTGCTCTATGGCTGCCCCAGCTTTGAAGGCAGCACTGCCGCCTGCTGCAGGACAGAAGTAAGGGGGAAATACCATGACCCCCCCTACAATAGCCTTGCAAATCTTCCCCATGGCCCCTTTTTGGGTCAGGACCTGTGGTTCCAACACCATGAAATTTCAGATTTAAATATCTGAAACCATGACATTTATTATTTTTAAAATCCTATGACTGTGAAATTGACCAAAATGGACCGTGAATTTGGTAGGGCCCTAATCATAGCTCTATTGGTTAAATGATTATAAACTCTCTCTCTCTCTCTCTCTCTCTCTCTCTCTCTCACACACACACACACACACACACTTTATGTATAACACAGTGCATCCATCAATGTATACACTCTCTCTCTCTCTCTCTCTCTCTCTCACACACACACACACACACACTTTATGTATAACACAGTGCATCCATCAATGTATCTGAACTTTTTGTCTCTCATCTACGGTATGTATTAGTTTCCAGAACTGAAACAACGGGAAATGCACTGAATGCTTGCTTATGTTTTCAAGACAGAATTATGGAAGGTTCTTCCTGATAGTAGTATCTGGCTTCCATATCTTTATTTGTTTAAAATGGAAATTACTCTAGAGTAATTTTAGTTCCTGTTTAGTTTTGCACAAGGTACACTGGCTATGTACCTTGTAGTTGCATTAAATTATTCTCACATTCCCAAATGGATTCTGCAGGTGACTACTGCTCCTTGCTTGTACCGACAAATGATCCTCAAATTAGCAAATATAATGGAAATTCCATCTGCAGTATTGATTCCTGAATTTCTTTCTTCCATCATAGGATTTGCTCATGAGCCACTGGCACAGTAGGGTGACCAAATGTCCTGATTTTATAGGGACAGTCCCGATTTTGGGGGCTTTTTCTTATATAGGCACCTATTACCCCCCACACCCTGTCCCGATTTTTCAAACTTGCTGTCTGGTCATTCTATGGCACAGCTACATGTAAAGAAAGAAAAAAAAACAAAGTGAATGATTACAATGATTATTATTTTGTTATTGTTATTTGATGCTTATCTCAGACATGAAGAATTACATTGACTTTGCAAACAGATATAACAAAAACATCAGGTAAAATTTAGTACCGAGCAGCCTTGATAATTGTCTTTCTAAATGTCAACTGTACACAAGAATGAGGAAGTCAGCATGGGAAAAAATATCAGACTCCCTAGCATATATGACATAAAGCCTTCACCCATTTATAGACGGAACTCAAACGGAACCTTTTGAAACATTTGGATAAGTTTCTTTCCCCCTGGGTTTCATCTAGAACAGTGGTTTTCAACCTGTAGTTCATGGACCCCAGCGGGGTCCACAGGCTATGTCTAAGATTTCCAAAGGGGTCCACACCTCTATTTAAAAATTTTTAAGGGTCTGCAAATGAAAAAAGGTTGAAAACCACTGATCCAGAACCATATGTGCCAAGGTGCTACATGAAAGGCCATTTGTTCTACATTGCCAGTGGATCTGTGCAAAAAACATTGAGGTTACTGGATACTTCTCCAAAGTTAATCGGTTCTTTGAAACTTTTCCCTGTTTCTACACTAAATTATTTTTTTCTAAAAGATTTCCACTAGTGCTGATATTTTATCTATGGTGTCATCTAAGCCTGCTCAAATCAGGTCTCAGAACTTGGTTAATACACCACCGGACAGTCGGGTCTTGTCTATGCTGGCAATCCTGTCATTGCTATGCCTAGCAAAGCTCCACCAGTGTTAGGAATTGTAGGGAGCTTTTGGGAAATAAGTTTAGTATAGACAAGGCCTTTGAGATTAGTAGCTGTGATCTAGAAATGATCTCAAATTTCATGATAAAAATAAACAAAAAGTGTAGATGTGACCTGACTTTAGATTATATAATTTTAAGGAAACAGCACTTTGTAAAAGCATAATCATAATTTCTTTCCTAGTAAAGTCCCGAGGCACAATTCTCTCCCACTGGATATCACTAACTCCTGTTTAAGTCAAATTGAAGCCTTATATTTTAATTGCAACATGGACCGTTTCACTTGTGATCAAGAAGAGTTACACTGTGATCACTGGAAGAGGCAGTTACTGTGGAGAGAAGAGGGGTTTTGTGTTTCTTTGGGCTCAAAGGAAAGGGGAAGAGTCGAGAGTAATGATGGAGATTGACTGCAGAGCCAAGGGGTGACTGTGCTGATAAGAAAAGAGACAGGGAATGGAAATAGGGGTGCTTAAAAGTAGTTGTGAGGGCCCAATTTGAAGTTGCACTTGGTTGCCCATGAATGCATTGTTACAGCTACAGGGAGAGCATATTTCAAAACTCCACTTCAGGGGCTGTATCCATACCATGCAGGATATTGCCTGGACTGTTCAAGGGAAAGTAAAATCTGCTCAGCACTAAGAGAGCTGATTATAAATGTGGCTGTGAGGCACAATGGTTTCTTGTAACTAAAGTTTTTGCTCATGCAAAAATATGTGCTCAGTGGAATGAAGAGTATTATGAACCTTATATACAGTACAAATTTACTTAGGGATGCCACAATATTATGAAAACACTGCCAGTAAATTTAAGCTATACTGCTCCATTAGTTTTTATTTGCTTTAAGGGACCATCATATTTTTTAAAAGAAGTAGTTTTAATGGAAAATGAAGGTAAACTAAAAGCATCTGAACAGCACCGACATACTTGACACTATGTATTTAATTATTGCATGACATGTTTGATTATTTTCGTGATGCACTTAGTACTGCAGATCATTCAACAGTAAAAAAAATTTTTTTTGAACTCCATTGCATGAAAAAGATGTGGAGGTCGGGGCAGGGGGGAGGAATGGGAAATGTAGGAAGGTGAAATCAAGTATTTCCTTGCATGAAAGGGATAAACCTTGTGGGTTTTTTGTTTTTTTTTGTTTTTGTTTTTGTTTTTGGTATTACAGGCCTATTAGTCACAGCTTTCACCCTCAAATTTAACTCATGTGCAAAATACACCACATGTGAGCCATAGGTGTTAAATTTAAATAATTATTTCATCAAAACCTTTTTTGGTGTGAGACTTTATCAAAATTAATCAGAGCTTTTGGGGTTCCCCTGTCTCAAATACTAGGTTTCTGAGTTCAATGGCAACCCAAAAGGTATTACTTGTGTTTTGTTGTGTACTTGGGCTCTGAATGGTTGGCTTTTAATGATTATTTTAAGCATCAGTGCAGAATACATAGGCCAACTTATCATCTCAGTTCTGTGAGTTAGTGCTACTCTGAAATAATATGTATCGAAGACCTAGATTTGTCCCAAAGACCAATGATCCTGCTTTACACAGTACTGTACAGTGTCATGCAGCCGTGCATTTCCTTGACTATGGTTTTGTTCTTTTCAGGGTCTTCTATTGCATCCATCACCATGACATCTGAGTGCCACCAGGCTCTGATCCTGCAAGCTGACCCCACAGTCAAAGTGGTCCAGCAATATAATGCAGGATTGAAGCTTTAGGGCCTGATTCAAAGCCCATTGAAGTCAATGGAAGTCTTTCCTTTAACTTTCCTTTAACTTTAAATCAGGCCATTTGTGTTCTTTGGATAGACATATATCTAAAATAATGTCAGCAATATAGCTCTCTGGAATAGAATGCCCATGTCTTTGAAGTTATGTGCAATGCTATTCATGCTCTACATACAAAATGAGTGGCACTCAGGAGGTTAAACAAACACAGCTGTATTAGAAAAATAAAAACTAACCCACAAGGATCAGATGTTGTGATCAGTTTTCCATAATAGATTATTATATTACACCAGTATAAAAGTTAATAATTTTATCATACCAATGAATACACAGAACCCTGCACTAGTACGCTTATCTTTCGAGAGCACAAAGGTCATGTTTTAGAGGCACCCATAAAATCTGGTATCGCTCTAAAACAAAGGTGACTATTCTGAAATAAAGATAGCTTAATGTTCATGAATACACGTGGAAATAGTTAGATCCAGTTAAAAAAAAAGTTTTGTGAAAAATTTCAAAATTGGTACATCGTTTACATTTTATGGGGTTCAAAACAGACCCCTAGGTATTTTTTTCCCCAGAAAAGTTTCTTGAATTTTTTCAAAAAAATTCCTTATGTTTTCAAAAAAAGAAAATATGATTTTAGACAAAATTCCAGCAAAGAAAAGTAGGATTCTGAAAGAAAAAAGCTTAAGGGGAACAGAAAGGGAGGAAAACTGAAAAGTTGAAAACAACAACTAAGCTAAATTGTTGGCTTCAATTTCAGAGAGAAACTGAAAAAAATTCAAACGTCAAAAATAGTGAAAAAGTTCTTTTTTTTTTTTTTAAACTGTTAGTGCAAAACAATTTGACGAGCACTAGAATTACTGTTGATAGTAGCTGGTATGGGTCTTGCATTTAAAAAAAAATCTCAAAAGTATTCTACATTCCCAAAACTGTAGTGCATGTTATAACGTTTGGGACCGGTATTGTAAAATGCTGAAGTGGCTATGCTACTAGAGTTCTGTTTTAAGCGACAGAAGACAACCAGAGGCATGGATTAGGTTATATAGTGATGGAGGCATTTGAAACTCATGGATACAATGAATGGATAGACTTGTTGCAAGAGTGACTAGTTATTATCAGGGTAAACATGTAATAGAGAAAGCGTGAAATATAGTGTCAAAAAGAGAGAAAAAGAGTGCTGGGGGCTTGAAGTTTTGCTGCTCCTGAGTGAAGAAAAAGATACCTGCAAGAGTGAGCAATGAGGCAAGAAAGAACAAAAGTAAAGTCTCCATTGGAAAGCACAGCATGTCTCCCCTTTGTAACATGCTGCATCAGCTCTGCCTCACATAATGGCAGCTGACCCTGCAGACAGGTAGACTCCTTGGAAATATAATGGTGCAGTAAGCAGAAAAACAAAGTCATAAAGTCAGCTACATACCTACAAGTACCATATTCTGTGTGCCATATTTAAATGGGGTTACATAGCTCCCATGTGAACTCTATCACTGCTGTCAGAGAGTGTGTCTTCAGCAAGAGAACTTCCCCCCTTCCTCTGTTATGTGTCACATCATGTCATGAATTAGACAGTAAGAATGAACAATCTTTTACTGGTAATTCCTACCGTTTCCAACACAATGGGATCTCACTCTTAGTTTGGGCTGCCGGGTGAAACAAATAAATAAATAATAGACATGGCATACCAAAAACCCAAGGGCCACATGACAGAATCAGAGCAACAGAACGTACCATATGTACAGAGTAGCATGTATTTGGACCATCCCAAGGAAGTTGGGCCAGAGTCTCCATTCCTCCAGAGCTACGATTGCCACAGGAAGAGAGGGAGGGATAGAGGTGGCTTTAAGTCTCACATATTTACAGCTCTGCCCTAGAACTGCCTGACCCCTGGTTTAAGATACCTTGGTGGTGCTCTTACTTACACTAACCAGCAGTGGCCCCAAAGAAGCCGTTCCCAGCAGCATCCTGGTCATACTTCCTTAGTCCCCTATCCGAGGGCTGTGAAGGAGGAGGTACTGTGAAGCTATTCTAGCAGCTTTACACCACGCAGCAGCCCCCTTACACCAGGGTTATTTCCCAGGGGATATTTCAGTAGGTTTTCCAGTTTCTTTATGCCACCAGAGTAATGTAAAGGGGCAGGAATATCCAGAGGCGTAGCGAGCGCCCTCCGTACCCTCCGACCGGAGGGGGCCCCGCAAGGAAGGGGGCCCCTAAAAGTGGCAAAATAAATACCGCATTCCAGTTTCTGCATTGTAAGGGGCCCCGCCCGGACATATGTTCGGAGGGGGCCACCGTTCGGAGGGGGCCACGTTCTTTGTTGCTACGGCCCTGGGAATATCTGACTTAATGTGTATTGCACTGAGATATGCCATAGGCCATAAGCGTTGTTGGGATGCTCTTCCTCAGAGTCAGAAAGAGAAAAAGCAGCACTGCAGCTACTTTGAATTACAATTATTTGTTTCAGAGTAGCAGCCGTGTTAGTCTGTATCCTCAAAAATAACAGGAGTACTTGTGGCACCTTAGAGACTAACAAATTTATTAGAGCATAAGCTTTCGTGGGCTACAACCCACTTCTTCGGATGCATCCGAAGAAGTGGGTTGTAGCCCACGAAAGCTTATGCTCTAATAAATTTGTTAGTCTCTAAGGTGCCACAAGTACTCCTGTTATTTTTGAATTATTTGTTTGCACTTGTACCATGATCTGAGACTGCATCTCAGATGCAAAGTACTCTACATGAAAAGTACTCCACTTAAGAAGGAACAATCAATTGCACACATACAAAATGGGAAATGACTGCCTAGGAAGGAGAAGTGCAAAAAGCGATCTGGGTGGTTTTAGTGGATCACAAGTTAAATATGAGTCAACAGTGTAACACTGTTGCAAAAAAAAAAAGAAAACCTTATTCCGGGGTATATTAGCAGGAGTGTTGTAAGCAAGACACAAGAAGTAATTCTTACGCTTTACTCTGCGCTGATTAGACCTGAATTAGAGTATTGTGTCCAGTTCTGGGTGGCACATTTCAGGAAAGATGTGGACAAATTGAAGAAAGTCCAGATAAGAGCAACAAAAATGATTAAAGGTCTAGAAAACATGACCTGTTAGGATTGTTGTTACAAGAAGGAAGGAGAAAAATTGTTCTTCTTAACCTCTGAGGATAGGACAAGAAGCAATGGGCTTAAATTGTAGCAAGGATAGTTTAGGTTGGACCTTACAAAAACCTTTCTAACTCAGGGTGGTTAAGCACTGGAATAAATTGCCTAGGGAGGTTGTGGAATCTCCATCAGCGGAGCTTTTTAAGAGCAAGTTAGACAAACACCTGTCAGGGATGATCTAGATAATACTTAGTCCTGCCTTGTGTGCAGGGGACTGGACTGGAAGACCTCTCAAGATCCCTTCCAGTCCTATGATTTTATGATTCTATCTTATGTAGGAGGGTTTCTCATTTTTATGGTCATAAGGGTAGGAGCAACTTTCCTGGCAACGTCTCTCTGTTGCTTTCTAATTACATCATACCTGATTATAAATGGACATGTTTTAATGGATAATGGATGGACTGAGGGGGGGGAGGGGTTTGAGGAATTTTTACATTAGCTGAGCATATGAATAATGTGGTTATGGCTGAGGTCTCAAGCGTATAGTGTTTTCTTTACAGTCATATTGAAACTGGCATATTGCACATTAGATTTGCATTTTATTCCATTTGTCTTAAATAAATTACATTTTAATTCCAGTAGGCTCTGGAAATGTAATATAATAGCCTGGATCTTTTTGTAATCTAATAGAATGATTTTAAAATAACTAAATCAGAGGAACAACAGTAACCTATTATATGGCAGTTCAATATGACTGCAAAGAGAATATTGTGCTACTGTATCCTCCTAACATCTATCCCTGTGTTTCTTTCCTTGTGGCTGCCATTTCATCTTCATCAAAACATTGAACTGCCAGTTTGGGAGGTGGGTCATATGTTTTATGATTTGGATGGACTCATTATTACTACTGGGCACTAAGATTCTACCCGAAAAAGTACTGTTTTTGTCAAGACACAAACACTCCTTTACAGGAATTTAAGACCAAAAAAACCCCACTGTATTATACTAAATGAGTTAACTACGTTTTATCACACATTCATGACAAAATTGTAGTGTTAGGTTTCAGTTGTCAGGAACTCACATGGGACGAGAAAGGAATTTCACAAGACATTAAAACCCTAAAGGCACTAAAGATACCATAGATTTTGAAACACCTACATAGGATGGCAGGTTTATGATGTGCTACTGAACAGATGAAAACAATGACTCATCAAATACTGGACTTCCTGCAGAAGAAAGAAGTTGCACTTCAGAAAAGCGCACCATGCCAGTGGGACTGTGTTGTACTAAGCAAATCAAGTACAAACCATTAATTACTGCTTCTAAAAAAAAAAAAAACAGCCAGAATTTCAGTGCTGAAATTTAGACTAACACTCAGATTCTTCAGTCATGTAGGTGGATAGTCCCATTGCCATGAAGATTTTCTGGAGTAGGCCCCAATCTAACACAATATCATCCTGGAGAAAATAAGGTGAATGAAGCCCATCCCCACTTCAAAATACCCAGTGTGTTTTTGAAATGTCTCACCTCCTGCTATCCCTCCTTGGCAAGTCTTCCTTTGCAACCATAAGTATGGATCCACATAAAGCTACAGGTAAACCTCATGCTGCTTCCTGCTCCAGGAAAGAAGTCCTGGATTTCCTCAGCCTGTCGGGAGAAGGAACAATGCAAGCCCAGCTTCAGACTAACTGCAGAAATAAATGTGTCTATTCAGATATTGCAGAGGGAATGCAGAAGCTGAAGCATGACTCTGACAAGTAGCAATGCCAGCCAAGGGGAAGGAACTTTAGCAGTCGTACCAAAAGACAAGGGAGGCCTACAGAAAATCTGGAGCTACCCCCTTCGACCTGCTGCATCTTTGTGGAACTGGATGCCGTACTAGGTAGGGACCCCATAACCATTCCGTGAGTAATTGTGGACACCTCATGAAACTCAGAGGAAGGAACCCCAGAAATGCACATTGACAAAAAGCTCATGGGGAAGGGGACATGGAGGATGCAGACCCTGCAGAGAGCCTGGAGTTCATCAAAAGCCAGCCAAAACTGCCCCAGATGAACCTAGGAAGGGAGGAAGAAGGGAGATCAGATATGTGTATTAATGCTTTTTCTATTTTTTTATGGGCCTTGAAACTTCACCCTCCCTGTCCCTCTTCCACCCTTCTCAAAATGGTGCCTGAATGCTCGTGGGCAGGTAATAAAGGAATTGCCTTTTGAAGTAGCTGATTTATTTGAACAACGTGCACTGGCAGTCTTAGGCAAAGAAGAAGAGAGAGAATATTATAAGCAACATGAAAACCTTCCCAAATGCATGCGCTTTTGCCAGGGAGGCCAGATAGAATTTCTAGCAACATAAAGAGATGCACTAGAAGCAGAAAAAGAAACACAGTGAAACCAAAAGTGAGCATTCAGATAAAATACATAGAAAATTTAAAATAATCATTGCAGGCACTCCAGTAAGTGGTCATTCAGTCTTTGTTATTATTTTATGGCTCAAATTGAAATGTAAACAACATGTATTATATAAACACCAAAAAATGCAGTGCTTTGATTTTTTCAGTCCGCAAGCCCAAGTCCAAAACAAATAACTTGCATGCTATGCTTGGATTCAGGGGTAGAAAGAGATAGAGATGGTCTGTTGCTGGCTCAGGAGGTTTCGCTTTGAATTAGCTTACAAGGCTTGGCAGTGGCAAGTGGCCTCCTTCTCTTTCAGAGTTGATTTTGGCACAATGCTCCCATTTGTCATCTGCCACAATCTTGATAAGGTCTGTCAGCAGATGTTCTTTAATTTTTGCCTGAACATTTCTCAGGAGGGCTGCTTTGTTTCTTCTGCCACGGTAGGAAAATTTCCCACATCACTTCACAACGAGGTCCAGCAGTAGTATCACTGTGAAGGGAGTTGCCACATACGGGGAAATGCGGCCTCCAGCTGTATGGAACAGTTACTTTCTCTGGGCCTTTGCCACCCTTATGAATCACCACTGATGTAATAAGTTAGTGCAGGAAACATTGCTAATCACTCCACTTATCTGGGACACAGGGCAAACCACCACCCATTCCTCATGGCTACAGATTTTGAAAAATGGCCCATATCTATTGACCATGCTAAGAGCAGTTGAACTGTCCAAAAGCAAGCAGCCCTGAAGCAAGTCTAACCCAGTTCATACTTTTATGAATATCCTTATGGTATATTTTTAGGGACTTTTCTCACTTATCTTTTCCTGTCCACTAACCCTTTAAATCTAACAATGCCTGTCTGTCTTACTGTTTATCAGTGGCCTCAGCTTGGGTATCCTTGAGAGGCCCCCCCTTATGCACCTGCTGAAAGACTGACCTTGATCAGGAGGAAGAAGAAACAGACAAGAATATTTTCTCAGCTCTTCTCAGGAGCTCAGAGTCCAGGGCCCATGAAACAAGGGAGTAAGGGCTGAAGGAGAGGTGGAAGGACCAGAAGGTGCATAGGGAAATCCACCAGGACATTATACAGCTCCTGAGCTGGCAAACACGGATGCAAAACAATGCACCCCAGCAGCTATTGCACTACATGGACAATTTTGTGTTTCTGTGGCTTGGCCCATACACACTCCAGCCCTCACCCCACCAAATCACCAGAAGAGCATGCCATTCTATCCCTGCCAATCCCATGGAAAATAAGGAGAATAGCTCTGACTATACTTACACTGAGCTGTGAGTCATGCAGGAACAGTCAACACCTTGTACCTTCTTAATTGACTTTAAATGTTTTGTAGAAATGTTTTTGTTGCTATTACTGCTCAGTAAAGATTTGTTTTGTGTACTGATTTGACAAAGGGCATTGAATGAGACTACAACCTGCTGGAGCCTCCTTGAAGGGACTGCTGTTTTGTTTTGTTTTGTTTTGTTTTGTTTCCCCCCTCCTTTCTGGAAGACCTTTAATAACCTCAGAAGGAGTAAACTCTTGAGACATCAAAGCTTTGACCTGTACTGCTGACCATCCATGAGTACAGGGTTGTACTTGTCTCACCCTAAGGTGGGGTGGGTGGGAGGCTGGGTCCATGATACGTCACTAGATTAATAAAATACATTAACAATACATTCATACCAAGCCACCTGCAGTTTAATCATGAAGTGACACTGTAGCGGAGTGGTTACCCGCTCCTGCCCTGCAGGGCTACAAACAGCCTAGGAGAAGGTTGTGGCTGGGGCAAGAAGCCTGGGCTGATTGGGGGAAAGTAGGCTCAGCTGGGGCCATGCCCCAATCAGGCCCAGCTGGCCCCTATAAAAGGCTGGGAGACAGAGGCCTAGGCAGTCTCCTTCTGGCTGCTGCAGGAGTAGCAGGAACCCAGATTTGGAGCAGGGCTGGGGAAGGGTCAGAGCTCTGGCCTAGGAAAGCCCCTGGCTGCAGGTCTGGTAAGGCCCATTAGGTATTGGGTTGCAGGGGGCAGCCCATGGGTAGGCAGCAGGTCCAAACCCAACCTTGTTGATGATGAGTGGTTTACACTGCAGTCTGCCCCAGTGAGCAGGGGCCTAGATGAGGACTGGCAGTAGCCAAACACTGAGGTGAGGTGGGGATAGTGGGTGGGGGTTCCCCTGGGAGGGGGAGACCCTGAGGCTGTGAGGGGTTACTGCCAGAGGGGCAGCACCCCAGGTAAATGGGGTCCTGGGAGGAACATGGGGCCACAGGTAAGGCGGATCACTGTCCTGCAGAGGGTGCTCTGGATGCTGGGAGAGCTAATTCCCTGTGCATGACCAGCAAGAGGTGCTGCAGGGTTGAGTCCAGATCCTTACAGACACAAATTAACACAGAGCAGTACACTGACTACTGTATACTGTCACGATGGGCTCTCAAGGCCTTCTACAGCTGTACAGTGCCTTAGCTTCCTTTTATATTTGTTTTTGTGTTTGTTTGTTCATAAACAGAAGCCAGTCTTTCCACTTCCCCCCTCCATCCTGGCAGTAATGTGGTTTGCAGAAAGAACAGTAGAAATGTTTGGCTCACTGAGATCCAACCTGATCATGAGAGATCTCCAGCATCATTTCAATCTACCAAATGCACCTTCAACAGTCATCCTGCACCTGCTTAGGTGATAGTTAAATCTCCTCTTGCTGCATACCTGGTGTATGGCTTCATGAGCCAGGGAAGCAAAGGGTAGGCTGAGTCGCCAAGAATCGTAATTGGCATTGCATTCTCACTAATATGAATGTACCAGTCAGGAAAAATGTCCTAGCATGAAGCTTTTCAAGAAGTCCTGTGTTTCTAAAAATGCAAGCATCATACACCTTCCTTCACTCAACCTACGTTAATATCAGTGAAATGTCCTCAGTGATCAGGGGCAGCTCTAGGCACCAGCAAAGCAAGCACGTGCTTGGGGCAGCCCATTTGCAGGGGCGGCAGGGATCCAGCATGGGAGCTGAGAACCAACAGGGGGCCCTGGGAGCTGTAGTTCCTTGGTTAGCTCCCTGCCTATAGAGCCAGCCCTGGAGCAGGGAAAGAACTACATTTCCCAGCATTCCCTTGGCTACTACCAATAGGAAAGAGGGGGAGGGAGGGAGGGAGCTGAGACTTCATGCTGCAGCCTGCTGTGAATGGAGAGCTGCGCTGTGAGTAGGGATACCATATTTTAACATTCAAAAAATAGGACACTCCACAGGGAGGGAGGGTAGCCCCACCCTGCCCCCATCCACTCCCTCCGACTGCCCGCCACAGAAACCCCAACCCATCCAACCCCCCCTGTCCTCTGATCACCCCCTCCTGAGACCCCTGCCCCTAACTGCCCCTTGGAACTCCATCTAAGCCTTCCTTCTCCTTGTCTCCAACTGCCCCCTCCTGAGACCCCCCCAACTTCCGCCCTAGGACCCCACCCCCTACCTGTCCCCTGACAAACCCCTGGGACTCCCATGCCTATCCAACCGCTGCCTGTCCCCTGACTGCCCCCCCAAACCCCTGACCCATCTAACCCCCCTTCTCCCTGCCCCTGACTGCCCCCCCAAACCTCTGCCCCATCCAGCCCCCTTACCTTGCCACTCAGACTAGCGTGTCTGGCTCTGCGCAGCGCCAGGAGTGCTCAAGCTCAGTTTGGGCAGCTGTTACTTCATTTCTCCCAAATCAAATATACTGATCCACTGTAACTTGCTGTAGAAAAAGTAGGATAAAATTGAGCAAGAAATGCTTCCCAGTGGTTATTAGGACTGGAATTGCTATTTTCAACAGCCATTGCCTTTTTTGTTTGTTTAAAAGGAAGACAGTGATATTGCATTGGCAAATTCCCCATAGAAAGAAAGAGTGGAACAAAAGAATAACAAAGGCACCTCAACTTTTCCTCATTTATGTAGGACAGTCTTATAATATGCATCCAGATATCCTCCAATCACACAAGCTGAAAATTGTTCCACTTTACTGCAGTTCTGTAACCATATGGGAACCAATCCTGTCTGTGTTGTGTGCACATCTAAAATTCCTGCTGAATGACCTGCCGTGGGAGCGAGTACCAGTGACCCAGGGCTGCGGCGGAAGAAGGCGGGGGGGGGGAAGAGAGCCCAGGGCTGGGGCGGCAGGAGGTGTGTGTGTGGGGCAATGGTGGGGAGGAATGAGGGAGCCCAGAGCTGGGGCGGCAGGGGGTGCGGCGAGGAGTCCAGGGCTGGGACGGGGGGTGGGGGGGGCAGCCAAAATTTTTTTTGCTTGGGGCGGCAAAAAACCTAGAGCCGGCCCTGTCAGTGATCCACCAATGTTTGCATAACCAT
Organism: Emys orbicularis; assembly: GCF_028017835.1. Lineage (NCBI taxonomy): Eukaryota > Metazoa > Chordata > Testudines > Emydidae > Emys > Emys orbicularis. The sequence continues at coordinate 76,805,493 of NC_088691.1, read as the reverse complement.
AGAAAAGACCCCTGTTAATTTTATGTACTAGAAGCAAGATGGGGTGGGGACAGGATTGGGATATTCATCCCACCTGTCACCCCACCACAGTGACACAAACCCATTTCATTGAATCCATCAACTAGTTCCTGCCAGTGCCCCAGAGTCACAATCTTGTGCAGCAGGATAGGCTTAATTGCCTTGCACTCCTGGATGATGACCACCTGCACTATAGATTATCCAACACCAAACTAATTGTCCACTGACTAATAGAAATCTGGGATTGTAGGCTTCCACAGTACAATTGCCACTTGTTTCTCCACTGTCAAAGCACCTCTCATTTTGGTGTTTCAGTGCTAGAGGGTGGGGCAAGCTCCACGCACAGATCCCCCATCACTTGGTGCTCATTTCACAGGCCCAGAAACACTGTGGGAGCTGGTCAATGAATGCCTGCAGTAGCTGGCAACCCTCATTCACTGTCTGCATCATATTCTCCTCCTCCGTTTCTTCACTGCGGCAGGACCAGGTGCTGTGGTAGTTGGTGAAGTACAGCAAATACAGAAGTTCTGCCTGTCTCTAACACAGACACACGAACTCGGTTGATCTGCTTCACATCCATGCTTCTGTCAGTGAGATGACAGAGAGATTGAAAACCAGCATCAGGAACTGTGGAAATTAAAAAAAAAAGTGTGATTATGGGATGGAAGAGAGAGAATTGTGGAAAACTGACCCCAGGCTCTCTAAATTCCCCAAAAGGAGTGCTAGTATCCCACAATGCACTTTCAAAATATCCTAGAAGGTAGTGCACTGGACGGTGGTGTGGGATATCTTGCTATGCCCACCCATAATGCAGGGTGTCCATTGCCGATACAATCTCTTGCTGTGAGGATGTGCTGTACCAGCAAAGGTATTAAAATGTGCATGTGCACTAACAAAATTGCATTGTTGACTGTTAAATGTCAGCAGAAATGCTGCTGGTAAAACTTTCTAGCGTAGCCCTAGATTGTAAGCTTCTTGGGGCAGAGACCATCTTTTTGTTCTGCATTTGTACAGTGCCAAGCACAATGGGGTCCTGGTTCATAACTAAGGCTCTGAGGCATTACAACAATTAAATAGTAATTCAAACATAAATGCATAAACAATAATGCTGCCTATTAGGCAGGCCAAAAAATATTCCTATAGGGAATAGCTGTTTTGACCTATCATTCCTTCTCTTCTGTAATAAATAAAATTTCTAGTTAAGGGCTAAAATTTCTAGTTAAGGGCACAGTAAATGCATCTTCATTTTGGCCTGAAATCTGACAAACTCAGGCTATGGCTAAGTGCATGAAGGAACCAGTTTCATGGGTGAAGTAGTCCAGGCAACTTCCATCTATGTTATGGAGGTAAATTGATTACATCGATCCAGACAATAACTAGACCAATTTCCAAACACCCAAGTACACACTGAGGTACTGAGGATCTGGCCCATTATGCCTATTGTTTATTTGCTTTCTGTCTCTCCATTCTTAATAAACCTTGTTTTAGTGTAACTGTTGTGGTTTTATTGTAATGTTTGGGAATTTCACAGAGACCAACTCAAAAGGTGAAACAGCTTTCACTCTGGAAGAAGAGATGGTGAAGGAAGCATGTCTGTGATTCCTAGTCAAAAAGGTATACAGTAAGGAGTCCTTTAAGCATGATGTGTATTGCTTTCATCCTCCACATGCATGGAAATACCTAATGACAATGGTTGGAAAGAGAAGGAAACACATGCACATTCATTTCTCAGCTAAAGCTTATGCATGCCTAATATTTTCCCCTTCCTAGCTTCCAAATCTCCTATATGCTCACAGCCCTCACTGTGAGAAGCCCCTAACGGGTACCATATTTTCCTTATTATCATTGTGTGTATTAGTCTTTGAGTTCAAATCCTGAACTCTTGCAGGTCTGTGGTGGTGGTTCTTCTGCCTTTATAATGTTTTCTTTTTTATGAAGCCCTCAATATACCCAGCACATTTTTATCTACTGAGCCTGTTGTGAAATACATAAACTTTAACTTTTTGAAGTTTAACATGCACTTGACCCTTGATGGCTTATATAATATGACATTGTTAGTCATGATAAGGTAAATGACTGTTGATACATGTAATCATATACAGTGTATATAAAACTAATACTTTATATACCATCCCTTGTGCAACCGTAGATCCATCCCTTATTTACACCCCACCCCTCCAACCTCACAAGCCTCTAAGGCATCAGTTTGAGAGTAGAGAGTTAAAGGCTGTTTTTTCCCCACAATACCTGTATACTGTATACTTAATGTAATTAACAGCATCGAAATAATGCAAATACCCCCAATGATATTATAGATAGAAGTAAGGGAGATCAGGTCATGGGACATTGAGACCTACAGGCTTACAAACAGCCTTTAGAGTGTATGTATTATACCAAAATGCTCCTAACTATATCCAGGAGTCTACCTGGCTCAAACTGTGCAGGCATCAGGCAGAATGGTTGTGCTAGATATTAGCTACCAGGTCCTTCAACATCTGCAAAAGGGACTAAGGAATGGGCCTGTCTCCTAGGGCAGTCCCTTCTATATCATTCCCATCCCCCGTGCTAGGTGTGGCAGAAAAGAAATAATGTTATCACTTCATCTTTTCCATTGGGCTGTTGAAAATCTTTCTCTACTTCTATTGTCCACTATATCCAAAGAAAGGTGTAGATGGGGGCAAGGCAGACTAGAATCCCTTATCCAGACATTCAGTGCTCTCCATAGAGGAACTATTGGATAGAAGGGATCTACATGTGAAGATGATCTTTGCTGGATAATTGTCCTTGTGGAACCACATCACTAGCTTCTCTGTAGATGCTCAAAAAGAAGGCTTTCTGGAGGCAGATGGCATGAAGGAGCCATGGACATGCCTTGGACATTTGCCCCCTAAATAGCTCACTGATTGGTAGATGGGCCTGTTGGATCAGGATATAGAGACCTGAGTAGTTTGATAGGGTATTTTTCCCTATCTCTCTTTGTGTGCATGTGGGGAGGAGGTTCTGGGTGAGAAGGATGCAGTGAGGTATCAGGACATGAATGTAACTCTTTCCCCTCTGACTAAGGCTGCATGTTCACCTTTTCAATAGACTCCTGACAAACATGGGATAGATGGTTACTAGTATCAACGGATAAGTACCTGTATTTGGGCTGTCACCATTTTTTTTATCTGCTATGGTAGAAAAATGTATGAGGGGCAATTTCCCATTGGAAATTGGATGGAAACTGTGGCTTTGCTAGTAATTTTTCCGTGTGTATTTGTGCCATATTGTACATGGAAAAAGCATATTTGCACCATGGAGACTAGAAAGGGTTGCATCAGCATATCTGATGCCTGCATTGAACCATACTGGTACTCATGGAACATTCTAATCTGTCTTTTTTTACATTTTTTTCCCAATACCATACTAAACACTTCCAGTTATGGCTGACACACCCAAAGGGATTATCTGCAGTATCAGCGGTGCTAATTAAATGGACCGTAGACTGGTATTTCTATACTTCTGTTTATTTTTAATTTTTTGTCAGCCTGACTACCAGAGTTGCTGCAGACTGACATAAACTGCACACTATAACAAGGAAGACAGTGAAACTATCTTATCGACTAAAGAAGAATATTGGTAGGGTGATGTACTCCTATTGGTGACCCCCCTGCTATTTTTTATTTTATTTATTTAGATTTAAAATAAGAGATGCTTATCTAAGATAGTAGGTGCCCAAACATAATTATACTATAAATACAATTACATTAAATTTCAGCAACATGAAAATCATTATTTTCTCAGGAACACAACCAGCCATCATCTAAGAAGCATACTAAAGACTTAGGGGCTCAGATTGAGCACTGACTCCTCATGACAGCTAAAACATTTGATATTATCAGTAAGGATGTCAAACAATTAAAAAATCACAATTAATCACAAGATTAAAAAAATAGTCACGATTAATCACAATTTTAATTGTACTGTTAAATAATACCAGAATGCCAATTTAAATTCAGCATGGAAGCATGTCCTCTGGAATGGGAGTTGAAGCATGAAGGAGCATACAAATGTTTAGTACATCTGGCACGTAAATACCTTGCAACATTGGCCACAACAGTGCCATGCAAACTCCTGTTCTCACTTTCAGGTGACATTGTAAATAAGAAGCAGTATGTGACAGGGTGCTGGGCAAAGGGTTGCTGATTCAGCCCTCTGTCACGCTGGCTCCTGTTTAGGGGAATAAATTAGAGCTGTCTGGAGGTAACCTAGCCCTAATTGGGGAAGCAGAGACAATTGCTGCCTAATTAGCCTGGGCCTGTATAAAAGCCTCAGAGGAAGGAAGTGGGGGATAAGAAGAAAGGGAAAAGGCAGGGAGGTAGCTCTCCCCTCCTCCCTGCAGATGGTGAAGGGCCAACTGTATATGGTGAAACGGTGGTGGGAACAAGCTAATGAATAAACTGCACCAGTGGTTATTAACCTCAGGGTCTCAGAGTGACTTTGTGAACCTAGTAGAGGCAGAAGCCATGGGGGACATTGCTGTGAACTGTTACACAGTAAATGTAAACAAACTTGTTTGTCTTAGGCTAGGTCTACACTGGGGTGGGGGATCGATTTAAGATACGCAAATTCAGCTATGCGAATAGCGTATCCAATCCGACATACCCCGCTGTAAGGAAGGCGGCAAATCGACCGCCGCGGCTCCCCTGTCGACGGCGCTTACTCCTACCTGGGCTGGTGGAGTACGCACATCGATTCGGGGATCGATTGTCGCGTCCCCGAGAGATCAATTTCTACCCGCCGATCCAGGCGGGTAGTGAAGACAAGCCCTTAGTGATTGGCTGAACAAGAAGTAGGACTGAGTGGACTTGTAGGCTCTAAAGTTTTACATTGTTTTGTTTTTGAGTGCAGTTATATAAAAAAAAAATTCTACATTTGTAAATTGCATGATAAAGAGATTGCACTACAGTACTTTTATGAGATGAATTGAAAAATATTATTTCTTTTGTTGTTTTTACAGTGCAAATATTTGTAATAAAAAATATAAAGTGAGCACTGTACACTGCATTCTGTGTTGTAATTGAAATCCATATATATGAAAATGTAGAAAAACATCCAAAATTTAAATTGGTATGTTATTATTTTTAACAGTGCAATTAAAATGGTGACTATTCTTTAATCTAGTTACATTGATTTGTGTTAATTGCTTGAGTTAACTGCAATTAATTGACAGCCCTAATTATTAGTTGTTGGCCATGATGTTAAAACATAAGACCTGTGTAATAATTGGGATCTGACAGGCCTAGCTAATTTTGAACTCAACTGTGGAAAAGTGGAAAATTTTATATTATCACCTATAACAACTGTTAATAGGAAAAGGTACAAAAGAGAGAAAGTGACAAAAAGGCCTAATGATATAACTCAAGATCAGTGTTTCTCAAACTGGGGTCGCTGCTTGTGTAGGGAAAGCCCCTGGCGGGCCGGGCCGGGTCGGTTTGTTTACCTGCCCCATCCGCAGGTCTGGCCGATCGCGGCTCCCACTGGCCGCGGTCAGGGCCAGTGCTACCATTAAGGCAAACTAGGCGGTTGCCTAGGGCGCCAAAAAGCGGTGTCCCCAATTTTTTTTTTACAGCGTTCCTCCCCAAGCGCGCGGTCGCCGCTCCACTTCTCCCGCATCCCAGGCTTGCAGCGCCAATCAGCTGTTTGTCGCCGCAAGCCTGGGAGGAGAATTAGAGTGGGGGCGGCATGCTCGGGGAGGAGGCGGAGCAGAGGTGAGCTGGGGTGGGGACGTACTGCACGGCTCCCTGGGCCGGGGGGGGTGGGGAGCTGTCGCGGAGGTGCTTCAGGGCGGGGGGGGAGCTGCCACAGGGCTTCCCACCCCAGCTCACCTCTGCTACGCCCCCTCCCCGAGCACGCCGTCGCTGCTCCACTTCTCCCGCCTCCCAAGGCTTGCGGCGCCAATCAGCTGTTTGGCGCCACAAGCCTGGGAGGAGAATTAGAGCGGGGGCGGCGTGCTCAGGGAGGAGGCGGAGCAGAGGTGAGCTGGGGTGGGGAGCTGCCGCACGGCTCCCGGGGGGGGAGCGGCCGCGGGGGGGGTGCCTCAGGACAGAGGGGGGGAGCTGCTGTGAGGGGGGGTGCCTCAGGGCGGGGGGGGGGGGCGGGGAGCTGCTGCAGGGCTGGGGGGGGGCACAAGGTGGATGTTTCGCCTAGGGCACGAAACTTCCTTGCACCAGCCCTGGCCGTGGTTCACCACTGCAGGCCAATAGGAGCTGCTGGAAGCGGCGGCCAGTACGTCCCTCGGTCCGCGCCACTTCCAGCAGCTCCCATTGGCTTGCAGTGATGAGCCGCGATCGGCCGGACCTGCGGACAGGGCAGGTAAACAAACTGGCCTGCCCCACCAGGGGCTTTCCCTACACAAGCGGCAACCCCAGTTTGAGAAACACTCCTCAAGATTGTGTGGAAATGATGCCTAGTAAATGACAGAAGTATGGAATGGGAAATCAATGGACCTGAAGACGTGTATAGGAAATTAGGCCTAACTGGTGAGCAGAATACCTTTTGGGGTCCCTAAAGAGACTTCTGTGGAAGGGTCAAATGAGCTGGCTGGCTGGCAGATGGGTGAACTGAAAGAAGCAAGCTTCACCATCATGTCTGCTACCCCAACATCTCCTGGGATGCCCAAGATCCACTGCAACACCCTTGGGTCTTAATCTTGATCCTGAGACATGTCCTGTCTAGACTGGACTGGAGAGAGGGACCCAGATGACATTGCTACATCCACTGGCTCTGACTAAATCCCAAACACCGCCTGGGCTCTGAGACTTTGGTTGTTGCTGTCATCTCTCCCTTCCCTACCTTATTTCATCTTTTTCTCCTCTCTCTCTTTTTGCCTTCCGCTTCACAAGCGGCTGAGGTAGCTGGCCATGCCTGTCTGTCTCACAACACTGCTGTGAGCCTGTGACCAGAACGGCAGCTAAAAGCCATGTCTCAAACAGCCCATTGCTGGTACAAGTTTGTCAGCTGTCAGAGTGGGTGATAAGACTGTGTATTGTGCCTGTGTTTTTCCAGCATTAAGTTTGCATGTGCGAGTCAGCACTAAAGACAGAAGCTGTATTTTTCTTTCTTTGCCCTTTTGTGTCTTTATATTCTAGGAAACAGGATAAGATTTTCACAACAGCAGCAACAATAGCAGCTTTAGCCCACCTGAACTAACTTTTTCTCTTTTTCCACAAAGGACAGTTATTACCATCTTTAATACCATCAAAAAGACTGTAGCCTCCCCCCACCCACCCCAGGCTCTCCACAGCTAAGGGGAAAGGAAATAAGGGATTCTGTTAATAACAACGTCACGGGAGACGTAACATAATAGAATGGTCCTCTTTCCTAGTTATGCTGACAGCTGCATTCTTATCACAGCCTCTCCTGTTTCTGATAAGTTGTGTACATATTAGATAGAAGACACAAAAAGCAAAAGAGGGAAAGGAAATACTTTATTCAAATACTCCAGTACAATAGGTTACCCTTTGCATATTTATTTGTAACATCAGTAGCTAGTTAGCAGAAAACTGGATTTGCACAAGCTACATTTTCAAGTCTTGGTGCCAAATATGTGTTAATCCTAAATGCTGTAAACTGTAATGTCCCTTATTACACTGCTCTACAGCCAAAATGCTTCTGAAATAAATGTAGTCAAATTTTACTGGGTCACTGAGAACGAAAATGATGCTTAAAACTGTTGATTGGCTCTAGTTTTCAAGATATGCTACTGGGTCAGTATATATGACCCTTGACTTGGGAATGGCGGAGGATAAGTGAGTTATAAAGGGAAGGGATCTCAATTTAAACCAGAAATGACTAAAATACATCTTTGACTGGATCTATGAATAAATCTATGACTGGGTTTGGACAGTACTTGCTTTTTAGGCAAAACAATGAATGATGCAATCTGAAGCTGATATTGCGTCATACATGATATGAATTGCATCATGTTATTCCTAGAAGTCATGGATGATGCAATCATAACGAAGCTTACATCACTCTGCTGAACAAATTGCCCTATATCAGCTCTAGAAATCATACAGTGTCGTGCGCTCTTATTTGTCAGTGTTTGATTTTGCAAAGGGACACATTTCTGTTTAGCCAAAGTGAGCAGAGATGCCTCGTACTTGTGTGAACAGTGCAGATAACTTCTGCTATGTTTGTGGTGAAGTGACTTTTGCATCACAAAAGCGCAGTATAACCACTATGGTTAAGAAAGCCTATCACCTTTATTTTGGCTGCAAAATTGGATATCAGGACAAGAGGTGGGCCCCACACATATGCTGCAAGACTTGTGCAACAAATCTTCGCCAGTGGTTGAACAGGAAAAGGAAATCTATGCCTTTTGCAGTGCCAATGATTTGGAGAGAGCCAACAGATCATACCAGCAATTGTTACTTCTGCATGGTGCCTCCAGTTGGGAAAGGTGTGTCAAAGAAGAAAAAGTGGACTGTGCATTATCCAAACATTCCATCAGCTGTATGCCCAGTACCCCATGGAGAAGGACTGCCGGTTCCTGATGCACCAGAATCATTCTCACTTGAGTCAGACGAGGAAGAGGAAGAGGATGAAACTTCTGGTCCTGAACCATCAATGTCACAGGACCCACATTTTCTCCCATCCTCCTCCTCTGAACCACACCTCATAACACAAGGTGAACTGAATGACCTTGTCAGGGATTTGGAACTACCCAAGAGTAAGGCAGAGCTGTTGGGCTCCAGACTACAGCAGTGGAATCTCCTGGCAGGTGAAGTTAGGGTTTCCATGTTCCGTGACCGTCAAAAGGATCTTGTCCCATTCTTCTTCATGGAAGGTGATCTTGTAGCCTGCAACAACATCGATGGTGTGATGGCAGCCCTCAACATCGTTCACGATCCAGATGAGTGGAGACTGTTCATTGATTCATCGAAGATGAGACTTAAAGCTGTTTTACTGCATAATGGCAATGTTTTGCCATCAATTCCAGTTGGTCATGCAGTCCATATGAAGGAAACCTATGACAACATGAAACAACTTTTGAGGTGCATAAACTATGACCAACATCAGTGGCAGCTTTGTGGTGATCTGAAGGTTGTTGCTCTCTTGCTTGGTCTGCAGACTGGATACACAAAGTACTGCTGTTTTCTCTGTGAATGGGATAGTCGTGCAAGAGAATCCCACTACATCAAGAAAGATTGGCCACTCCGACAGTCATTGGAGCCTGGGAGGAAAAGTGTTCAGCATCCACCACTTGTTGAATCAAGGAAGATTTTGTTACCACCCTTACAAAGCAAGCTGGGTCTGATGAAGAACTTTGTCAAGGCCATTGACAAAACACAAGCAGCTTTCAAGTACCTCCGTGGAAAATTTCCAAGGTTATGTGAAGCTAAGATAAAGGAAGGTGTCTTTGTTGGTCCTCAGATTCGTGAACTTCTTCGAGATGATGCATTTGACCATGCACTGCGTGGCAAGGAAAAGACGGCATGGAAAGCCTTCCAGTTAGTGGCAATAAATTTTCTCGGAAACAACAAGGCAGACAACTACAGGTTGTTGGTGGAAAACCTCCTCAAGGCATACAAAAGCCTTGGTTGCAACATGTCACTAAAGATACATTTTTTGCACTCTCATCTAGATTTTTTTCCACCAAACTGCGGAGCAGTGAGCGACGAGCACGGCGAGCGATTTCACCAGGACATTGCAACAATGGAGAAACGCTATCAGGGCAAATGGAGCCCATCAATGCTTGCAGACTATTGCTGGACAGTGACAAGAGATGCTCCATTTAATGAATACAAGAGACAAGCCATGAAGCGCCGAGTAGACACTGAATAGGACTAAACTATGTACATCATAGTTTTTTGCCTTTTGTTTCATAATAAATTTTATTTATATAACCCTTTTGCTGATTTTTAAAGTGTTACATAAACAGGACAGGTGAAATGTTATCATGTAAAGCAACCATAAACACATGAAAAGACCTAGGTTTACAATTTATGATTAAAACTCTACTATCTACACAATATACATAGACATAAAATGTAAAAACTTAAATATCTTAGAAACAGTAGCCAATCAGTTGTTTTAATTGTCATATTTGAATTCAGCACATCAAAATACATAATAAATAGCACATTTTATCTCTGAAGCAGACGACTTCTCAAAAATTGTAGACCAGTGTTATCATAGTGACAGGGATCAGATATTTTTATTGAAAAATGGAAGTTAGTCTTGCGCACTGGACTGCGACTTAGGAGATCTTGGTTCAATTCCCACTCTCCTGCAGATTTCCAGTGTGATCATGTCTCTCTGTTCCTTAGTTTCTCAAATAATAATAAAAGGAATAATAATTCCTTTCCTTCATCCTTTGTCTTGTCTATTTAGATTGTCTTAATTTAGACAATTTAGATTTAGACAGTTTCTTTGGATATGTACAATGATTAGCAAAATGGCAGATCCCCGATCTTACACAGAATACTTTTCAACAAAAATTCTATTCCACCATTTGCCTATCTGCATTCAAAGCCTCCCTCTGTCCTTAGAAACAAATGTTCAGGATACATTGGGCAGTGCAGAGTGAGAATAGGGTATATCCAAGTGGTTCCAATAGGGGTTTCTAAATTCTGAATTATATTAAGTCTTTTTGAGTCTTTTAAAACCTGAACTCTTCCAGAAAGTTCTAAGTATTGGCAGCAGCACATTGGTGGGTCCTGTAACTGCCAAGAGCCCCATGGAGTATGCTAGTGTTGTTCATAACATCATTGAAATTTGAAAAGTGAGTTTCGTAGTGATTCCAATGTTTTTACTGGCAAATCCAGGAGTTTTCTTGAGGCCTCAGATAAGACTCTGTTCACACTGGTAACACCCAGTCCCCCAAGAACCAAAACCATAGATGTTACAAATTCTGTCACCTATTGAGATCCGTGATTAAGTAAGCTCTGCTTGGCAGCCTCCTCAGTGCACTCCCCATGTCTTATGACATAAACTAAGGGACTCCAATTCAACCAGTGCAGCTTACATTTCTCTGCCTACTCAATTTGGGTCTTGCATGTTGCACAAGCAGTACAGAGTAATTCAAACTGCCTTCTGACCAGTTTGAATGAGACTTGGAATTACTTCCCCAATGTCTACAGGAAGTCTGTGGCAAAGGCCAGAATAGAATCCAGGTCTTCTGAGTTGCAGTACAGTCCCTTGAAGTCAAAACTAACAACTTCATTTGATTTTGATTTTATTTCATTATTTAATTAATTTATTTATAGGCAGCTGATGTGGTCTTCAGCTTATATGTAGAGAATGGAAAGGGGCAAAGTTAAGGTTGCTTAATTGCAAATGTCATGAGTTTCTAACATCCAGAATATTTTGTTTGTTTAAAACAGAAATGTTGTTTTTTTTTTACTGAGGGGTGGGGTCATTTTAGCATAAAAGGGGATATACCTATATGCCTAAATTTTTGCAATAAATGATTTCATAAAATCAAAAGAGAGGTTGTGGACACCCAGATAGCCTTCCTGGAAGCCAGCATTATCAGGTTCACTTTCCTGATAATTGTCTTTGTTTTGCTGATATTGAGATTTCTTTGCATGTTCCTTCCTCCATTAGTCAGGTGTATTAGTGAAATTCACAAACTACTTCAAGTATTTTAGTGTTGTGGGGTTTTTTTTTTCTCCAAGAGCTACCATGAGCAGTAATGACCATCCTGCTTCTCCTCCTAACCCTCTCCTCTCCATCTGCACTATATAGTTTTCTAATCTAAATACCAGGTCAATAGGTAAATATATTTTCTGAATATATAACACTTGTTTGCCCTTCTCATCCATCACATGCCAGTGAAACTGTAGTTGTCTACTGTTTAAACAAGGAAAACCTGACTACATAATAGTGTTTGTAAGAGTTTTTCTATTCTTAGCTTTTCTGCCCTTCCCTCTGCTAGCTAGAAGAATGCTGTGGATTATTTCCTCCATGCTGTATTGCTGAAATGACAAAATCCCATACACATGCTGCTTCTTTGCTTCTGGCTCCTGGATATATTCCACACAGGACATTCTCTCCTATCCCTTGACTGCAATTCAGCCCTTTGTAGAAATATGTATGTGTAACCTGGAAAGGACATGAACCATTCAACAACAAAATCTCTTCCTCTTTTTATTAATATAGGGTGTGAATTTCAGAGGTTGAAGGGATATTCTCATAGGATGTCCAAAGTACAGTGCTCCTCAGTAAACCTTTCAATGTGGAATAATATAAAAATAGAGCATAGCCCTGTTTCCATCGCTCAGCCTTTCTAACTGGAGGATAATAGTGACTAAATGTACTATGGAGAAAAAAAGTCTTTAGATCCTCATTTTACTGTGTGGGATTTTGACTTTGGTTCAAAGACACTAACCTTGTCAAGGTTAGCCTTCTGCTTTGTTGGCATTTAAAAAGTGCCATACTTCTTGCTCTACTCAAAGTGGAAGATCAAAGGTTTATTTAAACAGCACAATTAACAAATTATTCAAGCTACCTGCTGTTGCATTAATTTTAAACATCATAGAAAGAAAGAAAATGGGGGAAAGTGATAAACTGAAGCTCAGTAGACAACAAGTCTTTCCATTTGGGAATAACAGCTCTTCCTACCAAATGGCTATTAAAATCTAGACAATTTGATTGCAGTGGAAGGGGAGGGACAAAAAAGGTACCTCAGGGAGCAGAGAGAAAAGGGGTCTGTCCCTTGTCTTTCCCCACAATATATTTTTACCTCGTTTAGCTCAAGCAAGAGTCTGACAGGGTGCTATCAGCAGCACCCTGATCACTGATATTGCTGCAGCCTGGGGAAGACTGCTGGCACAGCTGAGGGCAATTATACACTTTCTGTTGGGGGACTGTGAGCATGGGGTGATGATCACTGGGCTAATGAGATAATTGGGAGAATATCAGGGGAGGAAACAGGAAGCAAGGGCAGCTCAGAGGGTGCGCCTAGGGTGACCAGATGTCCCGATTTTATAGGGACAGTCCCGATTTTGGGGTCTTTTTCTTATATAGGCTCCTATTACCCCCCACCCCCTGTCCCGATTTTTCACACTTGCTGTCTGGTCACCCTAGGTGCGCCTGTGCTGAGGAATGAGAGCTGTGGGGAAGCCTACCCTTGCTGTAATCCTGCATTGCACAGTATTAGTGCATAAGAGAAGAATCAATACACACTTAGGTGAAGTAGGCCTGGTGTGTGTTTGTGACTGTGAAACCACCTGAACTGGTTAGGCAACTTGGTTCACTGGGTCACGACAGAGCTGCCCTGTGACAAAGAACGACCTGCGCTTTTACTGCTATAGATACCACACCTGATGTGTATGCTCCCACAGTACGTTACCTAAGTATAAAAGAAGGATCATGAAAAATGTATACTATAAACAAATAATTGTTTTTAGATAAGTCACTCAAAAAAGTGCTCTAGAAACGAAAGATCTTCTCATCCTTAGCTATAGCGGTTTGACCATCAATATGAAAAATGTTTCACATATCAAAAAAGCCACTCTGTAAAATAGTCATGTTAGAAATTACTAAATTTCTAACATGACTAAATTAAGCAATACTTAGAGATTACAATAGTTTGTAAGAACTTGTTCTTACAAATTGTATCCTGTTCCAACTACAGCGTCACTCTGCAAAGAAGATTATGCAACACTTTTATGAGAATAACTGTGCTGACATCTCTGCTAAGCTTTTAAATATGCCCAATGAGCATCAGATATTTCCAGAATCCAGAGCAGTCTCAATCTGAGTTGCCAGCTCATGCAGTTCATAAAAATGCTTGAGTCCTCTCCCAAAGAAGGCTGATTTATGACCCAGTAAATATTATATTATATCAGAAGTTATAGTTAAAAAAAGGTGGAGCAATTACTTCCTCAACTGGCCTGGCTTTTCAGGGAAATCTTGCAGAAAAATTCCATCAGTTTAAGCAACAAGTTGTTAACTGTTCTCATTGCTAGAAAGGCTTCAGAGAAAGCACCTAAAATACTGTCAATGGCTTTCTTCATGGGTCAGTCCCATTAGTAGTGCAAGTGCACAATGCTTGTACATAGGAGGAGGAAGATGATAAAGGTTTTGAAAGGACTATGGAAAACATTGAGATTTACTATATCTCTATAAAAATATTGCTCTTGAGAGATTTTTGTTATTTGCAATAAAGGGCAAATATATGTGACTGGCAATGCTCAAAGATATGAATTTGGGTCACTTTGACTCATTAATGAACAGACAGGAAAGCATATGGAATAATAAAATTAACAGATTGAGACACTGACTGCTGCAGAGAGCATGAGTTAACCTTAGTCTGAACCACATACATTGTGTTGAGGCAGTGAAATACAGCCAGGGGCTCTAGGTGATCCAGCAAGAGCAATTCCATGAGGCATCATTTCAGAAGGGGGAAAATACAGCTGAAGAAAATGGAAATTGCAATCAAAATAGAAATAAAAAGCTTTCTGAAAGTCAGATTCCTATTTGATGGAAGTGGTGGTGAATGTGAGCCATGAAATATAATCAAATACAAAGAGAAAAAATCATTTTTCATAGGCATATTGTACAGTTATAAAGTCCAACCTAATCTTGGAGAACAGCAAGGCTTTGAACAGATCTCCTTAGATACACTAACTGTACAGCAAACTTCTTCACCATGAAAAATACAGCTAAACATAAATGGCAGATGTAGCCATTAAACAGGATATTTATGCACAATGGAGTGTTAGTCCAAGAAAAAATAATAATTTAGCCAAGGAAAAGGCACAGAAATCTAAAGCAGATTTCATATTTGGGACATAAAATATTGGAACAAGGGCAAGGGACTACTACAACTTTCCATACAGTGAGATGAAGTTAGTTTAACAAATTATTCTTGCAAATGCCACAGAATTGTATACAGAGAACACAAGACAATATGCTAGGCAAATTCTCTGATGTCGGTCTAAAATATCTGAAAGGAGAATACCATATTAAGATAGACAACTCAGTGCTTCCAAATTCCAATGTAAAGTCAAAACTGAACTTGATAATGTGGAAGAAACGGGAGTTACTGAAAAGTAAAACAGACAGGCTGACTTAATTGCATGGTTTCAAATGAAATTCTTACACTTTACTTTGTGAAGTATATTTTATCTATACAGTTTTATGATGTTTAAAAATTATTTGGCATATAATTCATGTCAATGGTCAAAGTGAGTTGCTAAAAATGACACTGGAAAAACAAACGTTAATAAGCGTTTCAGTACTGAGATGCTGATCAACAATCTATCAGTTTTAAAATGAATGTTTAAAATTAAATATACACACGTTAAGAGGGAAGGTACTGTACATCTGGGGTCAGGCTTGGGTTATGAGGGATTACAGGTGTTGGTTGCAAGGGTGAAGGGATACATACATATCACATAACCGGCATAGACCCAGATTGGGGTGCAAGAGTTTTTCAAGTGTCAGTGGATAAGAGGGCTCGGGTACCCCACCCATGTAATGTATAAGGAGTCCAAGTCAGTATCTGTGTAGCGAATGAGTACATGGGTGGGGTGCGTACCTTGGTTCGTCAGGGAAGGAAGTGGGTTATTTCCCTGGTCGGTGGTCTCAGTTACTCAGTTGGTATTGGCGGTGTCCTGTGATGTGTTCCGTATAAATATCTCTTACTCTTTAACTCAGCCAATTGTACTCACATCTGGTGATATTTTTGAAGAACAGCCATTTGCATTGACACTCCTAACTAAACAAGGCAGAAAGAAAATATGCATATATGGTGTATATAATTTGTACGGTATCTTTGAGGACTTGTTTGCTGCACCTTGAAATAGAAACAAGTCCACCTTCCCTGCTACAGAGGCAGAAGGGAGTGCTACATTTCCCCTAGCTCCCTCAATTCCCAAGTTATAACAGGTAGTACATTTTATTTAGTGTTTTCCTGCCCTTAGAATTTCCCATCTTTGCATGGTATGGTAGCAAATTCTGGTTATGGAATTCAGACAGCAGGTTTACTCTACACCAGCTGTCCTCTCGCCCAGAAACAAGAAAGGGATTGGCTACCTCTACAATGTTGTTACATGATTATTCAATATGTATATTACAGTATCTATTTTAGAGTTTGTCCATCACCATAGTATCACAGCACATGCCACCCCAAATTCACAGCAATAAAAAAATTTCTAATGGACTTCCTGGATTCTCTGGCTCTTTTAAAGATCATAACCAGGACTGCGATCCCACTGCGTTAGGTGCTGTACAGACACAAAGAGGCAGAATGAGAGAGAGAGAGAGTCAGTCCTTCCCCCAAGGGCTTACAATTTGAGGCCTGGGCAAAAAGTTTGGAAGGGGATAGGGCTGAGGAGCCCACACTGGCTGTCCTTTGGGGGCAGGCTCTTAAGGGGTCAAGACTAGTGAGAGGCCAAAGGCAGGCAATCCAAGGAGACTGGCTTATACAGGGCCCTCATGGGCTGAGGTCACAGCAGAGGCGGCGAGTTGTATGGGCCCGTGGTACCCGGGCTCCAGCAACTTCAGGACTCAGGGGGCCCAGCTCCACCAATGTTTGGGGCCGGGTCTCTCCCCCGGCCCCGCCTGCTGCCCCCATACCCCACTTGCTGCCCCCATGCACCTCCCCCCCGAGTGTCCCTGCCTGCCCTAGGCAGCAGGTGGCTGCCCCCTGCAGCCCCATGATGCGCTCCCTCACTGGCCGCTGCTGTGGCCCGCTACAAGGGAACCGCGCAGCAGGCAGGCTGAGGCAGCTGCTGCACCTGCAGAGGGAGGAAGTGCATTGCAGCCCTGCCCCCAGCAGGCGACTTGGCTGGACCTCCTGAGCAGCAGCCTGAGGGGGCTTGGGTGAGTGTCATGCCGGAGCCCCCCTGAGCTCGCTGCTGCTGGCGGGGAGAGGGCTGGGGAGAGTCTGCCTCTCTGGCCCCACCCCCACCCCAGCCCCAGGGCAGCCTGCCTGCTGTGCCCCAAACTCCTCATTCCTGGCCCAGCCCCACACCTCCTCCTGCACCCCAACCCCCTCCCAGAGCCCACACCCAGCACCCCAAACCCCCTCCCACACCCCAACCCCCTGTCCCAGCCCAGAGCCCGCACCCCTCCCACATCCAAACTCTCTCCCAGAGCCAGCACCCAAACTTCCTCCCAGAGCCTGCACCCCAAACTCCCTCCTGCACCCAAATTCCCTCCCAGAGTGTTAGGCAGGTGGGATTTGGACCCATTCTGGCCACCACCAAAAATTATACAAACCTGCTGCCCCTGGGTCACAGGCCCACAAATGCCCGTATTAACATATATTTGCATACCTATTGGCCAGCGGCAGCGGAGCTGGCTGCTTTATAATAATTAGACATGGTCAGGTGTCCCCGGGGCAGAGACCCCCCATCCCCCCCTCTCTCTCGGGGCAGAGCACTCCCCCACGTTTCCCTCTCCGGTCCCCTGCCCACGAGGCGGCAGGAGGGGGCGGGTCTCAGCAGCCGCTCTCTGCTCCCTCCCAGACCATCCCGTCGCGGGGCGGTGCAGCCGGGCGGGAGACGGACACAGGGGTGCCTGCGCTGCTCCGCTCCACTCCACTCCACCTACCCGGACCCGGACGCGGCTCTGAAGGTGAGGGGTTGACAGGGAAGCCGGCTGCCCCGGCCAGAGGGGATTGCCCCGCCCTCAGGGGCAAGTGGGGGAACTGCCCGCCATGGTGCTCGGGGCGGGGTCCTGCTCACCCCCAGGGGCGGCTGCAGGGGGCCGGTGTCCCCCGCGGGTGATGGCGAGGGCGGGGCTTGCCCCCTCCCCAGCAATGCTGAGGACCGACACCTTTCACTTTCGTTTCTTCTGCGCCTGACGGGGTTACGGGTGACCGCGCCTAGCGACCCTCCGTGGTCTCTGTAGACCCGGGAACTGGGACTTCCTGCTTCCCGCCCCGGCTTGTCCGTGGACTGGGATCTGTATGTCTGCTTCCCCCGTCCCGAGCATGCTCTGCAGTCTGTCAGAAGGGAAGGGACCCCATCACTCCCCTGTTAGCGAGAGAGGGAAAGAGCTTGATCTCTTTGCTTTGCCAGAAAGAAGACTGAGAGGCGAGTCATAATAAGTACCTTAACCAGGGAAAACAGCAGGTACTAAAGGGCTCTTTCATTTAGTAAAGAAAGGCATAAATGGAAGCAATCTCTGGATGTTAACAAAAACAAAAACTTCAAATTAAAAATGAGGCACATATTTTTAACATTGAGAGAAATTAACTTTTGGAACAAACTACCAAGGGAAGTAGTGGAGTCTCCCTCTCTTGAGGTCTTCAGGATGCCTATCTCAAATATATGTTTTAATCCCACTGTGAAGCATTCATCCGCAGAGGACTATTCTCTTGGGATGGACTCACCCTGAGTCAGGAGGGAAATAGACTTCTGGGAAGGAGGCTGGCATAACTGATTAAAAGAACTTTAAACTAAGAACTCAGGGGAAACAGTTGGGAGATGCTCACATAATCTCACTCCTGATTCTAATATTGACAGGGAGGAAAGTCAAGAAAGTGAGAATACAATAGTGGAGAAAGGAACAGCAGTGGATAGGAGAATGGACATTAAGAGGAAAGAAAGTGCCAATACAAATGAAGCTAGTAGGTAGGCTATACTGGCAGTAGAATGACTATACCCAGTCAGGTGAGGAATCTGGGCAACGCCAAGCAGAAACAACTAAGATGTTTGTATAGCAAGGAGCCTGGGTAACAAAATGCAGGAACTAGATCTACTGGTGCAGGAAGTGAAACCAGATATTAGAGGTAGGGCTCTACCAAATTCATTGTGAAAAATGCATCACAGACCGTGAAATCTGGTCTTTTGTGTGCTTTTACCCTGTACTATACAGATTTGACAGGGGAGACCAGTGTTTCTCAAATTGGAGTCCTGACCTGTGATAAATAAAGGGGGGGATAGCTCCCTTTGATGAACACCCATCCAGCCAGTTAGCTGTAAAATCCCTCTTGGTAACTGTTTTTACTTGCTTTACCTGTAAAGGGTTAAAAAGTTCCCCAGGTAAAGGGGAAAAAAGTGGGCACCTGACCAAAAGAGCCAATGGGAAGGTAGAACTTTTTAAAATTGGTAAAGAAACTTTCCCTTTGTCTATTCTCTGGGCTGCAGGGACGGGGCAGCAATGCTGTAAGCAGGAGTGCTGTGTAAGGCTTGAACCAGATATGAAAATTCATCAGATCATACCTAGAATTACTTATTTGGAACCCCCCCAAATATGTAAGAACATTAGGGCTGTTTAGCTAGACGCAATCAGGTTTATTTTCTTTATTTTGGCTTGTGGATCTCCTCTGTGCTAACTCCAGATGCTTTTGTTTGCTTGTAACCTTTAAGCTGGACGCCCAAGAAAACTATTTTGGGTGCTTGATTTTTGGAATTGCTCTTTTAAAATCTAGCAAAAGCCTAAGTTCCAGATGTATTTTCTTTCTTTTTGTGTTTAATAAAATTTACCTTTTTTAAGAACAGGATTGGATTGTTGGTGTCCTAAGAGGTTTGTGCATGTTGTTTAATTAGCTGGTAGCCACAGCTAATTTCCTTTGTTTTCTTTCTCAGCTCTTCCTGGGAGGAGGGGTGAAAGGGCTTGGGAATTCCTCCCTGTGGAGTACCCTCAAGTGCTCCTACCTGGATTCAAAAGGGGTTTTTTTTTGCATTTGGGTGGTGGCAGCATTTACCAAGCCAAGGTCAGAGAAAAGCTGTAACCTTGGGAGTTTAATACAAGCCTGGAGTGGCAAGTATTAATTTTTAAAATCCTTGCGGGCCCCATTTCTGCACTTGGAGTGACAGAGTTGGGCTTTGGCCTTGACATGACCCAATATGGAGTTGTAGGGGGTAACAAGGTTATTTTAGGGGGGTCACAGTATTGCTACCCTTATTTCTTTGCTACCTTCATAGCTGGGGGGGGGGGGGGGGGGGGGCTGAAAAGCTGCAGCTATTGGTCAGGTGCCCAACCCTGAAGGGACTGTGAATTTGATAGGGCCCTAATTATAGGATAGCAGAAACATGGTGGAATAGTAGTCATGACTGGAGTATGAGAATTGAAGGGCATGTGCTGTTCAGGAAAAGCAGAAATAAAGATAAAGATGGTGGAGTAGCATTGTATATTAATGATGAGGTAGACTGTAAAGAAATTAGAAGTGATGGAATGGATAAAACAGAGTCTGTCTGGGTCAAAATCACTTTGGGGAAGAAAGCTGCCAGAGGTTCCCCTAGGATAGTGCTTGGTGTATGTTATAGACCCCAGAATCTGATTTGGATATGCATGGAGACCTCTTTAATATTTTTAATGAAATAAATACTACTGGGAATTGTGTGATTATGGGAGACTTTAATTTTCCAGATTTAGACTAGAGGACAAGTGCTGCTAATAATAGTAGGGCCCAGATTTTCCTGGATGTGATAGCTTCCAGATTTCTTCACCAACTAGTTGCTGAATGAACAAGAGGTGATGCCATTTTTAGATTTGGTATTGGTGAGCAGTGAGAACCTCATAGAAGAGCTGGTTGTAGGAGAAAACCTTGGTTTGAGTGATTATGAGCTAATTCAGTTTAAACTAAATGGAATGATAAACAAAAATAGATCTGCAACTAGGTCCTTGATTTCAAAAGGGTGAACTTTAAGGGTTCTATAGTCATATCGATTAAAAGAAAACAAGAAAAGAAGAAATGGGACTGCTAAACACTGAGGATGGGGTGGATAATCTAGGCATGGCCCAACACCTAAACAAATACTTTGCCTGAGTTTTTAATCAGGACAATGAAGAGCTTAGGTGTAGTGGCAGGGTGGCTAATGGAAATGAGAATATAGAAATAGAAATTACCATATCCAAGGTGGAAATCAAACTCAACCAACTTAATGGCACTAAATGGGGAGGCCTGATAATCTCCATCCAAGAATATTAAAGGAACTGGCACATGAAATTGCAAACCAATAGCAAGGATTTTTAATGAATCTGTAAACTCGGGGGTTGTACCCTAAGAATGGAAAATTGCTAATATAGTACCTATTTTTAAGAGCGGAAAAGAAGTGGCAAACTACAGGCCTATTAGTTGGACCTCAATTGTGTAAAAAGTCTTGGAACAATTTTGAAAGAAAAAGTAGTTAAGGACATAGAGGTAAACAGAAATTGGGATAAATATAACATGGCTTTACAAAAGGTAGATCATGTCAGACAAACCTGATTTCCTTCTTTGAGAAGATAACTGATTTTTTTTTAAGACAAAAGAAATGCAGTAGATCTAATCTAACTGGATTTCAGTAAGGCATTTGACACAGTTCCAGTGGGAAATTATTAGTTAAATTAGAGAAGATTGGGATTAATATGAGAATTGAAAGATAGATAAATTAAAGGGGAGATTGCAGTGGGTCATATTGAAAGGTCAACTGTCAGGTTGGAGGGAAATTACTAGTGGAGTTCCTTAGGGATCAGTCTTGGGACCTATCTTATTTAACATTTTTATTAATGAGCTTGACACAAAAAGTGGGAGTGTATTAATAAAATTTGCAGGTGACACAAAGTCACAGAGGAGGACCGGAATATCATACAAGATTATCTGGTTGACCTTGAAAACTGGAGTAATAGAAATGGGATGAAATGTAATAGTACAAGGTCATTGACTTAGGGACTAACCTCAAGATTTGTTGCTATAAGATGGGGACTTGTCTGTTGGAAGCGACAGAGAAGGAGAAAGACTTTGGGTGTATTGGTTGATCACAGGATGACTATAAGCCACCAATGTGATGTGGTCGTGAAAAAGGCTAATACAGTCCTGGGATACATCAGGTGAGGTATTTCCAGTAGAGATAAGGAAGTATTAGTACCATGATACAAGGCACTGGAGAGACCTCATCTGGAATACTATATGTAGTTTAAGAAAAATGAATTCAAACTGGAACAGGGGCAGAGAAGGGCTACTAGGATGATCTGAGGAATGGAAAACCTACCTTATGAGAGGAGACTCACAGAGTGTGGCTTGTTTAGCCTAACCAAAAGAAGGCTATGGGGAGATGTGATTGCTGTCTACAAATACATCTGAGGGATAAATACCAGAGAGGGAGAGGAGTTATTTAAATTAAGCACCAATGTGGACACAAGAACAAATGGATATAAACTGGCCATCAACAAGTCTAGGCTTGAAATTAGACAAAGTTTCTAACCATCAGAGGAGTAAAGTTCTGGAACAGCATTCCAAGGAAAGTAGTGGGGGCAAAAAGCCTTATTTGTTTTAAGACTGAGCTTGATAAATTTATGGAGGGGATGATATGATGAGACTGCCCACAATGGTATGTAGCCAATCTGCGACTGTTAGTATCTAATATCTCCAATGACCAGTGATGGGACACTAGCCAAAGAGGGCTCTGAGGTACTACAGAGAGTTCTTTCCCATGTGTCTGGCTGTTGGGTCTTGCCCACATGTTCAGGGTCTAACTGATTGCCATATTTAGGGTCGGGAAGAAATTTTTCCCCAGGTCAGACTGGCAGAGACCCTGAGGTTTTTTGCCTTCCTTTGCAGCATAGGGCACAGGTCACTTGCAGGTTTAAACTAGCGTAAATGATGGATTTTCTGTAATTTGACGTATTTAAATCATGATGTGAAGCCTTCAGTAACTCAGCCAGAGGTTATGAGTCTATTACAGGAGTGGGTGGGTGAGGTTCTGTGGCCTGCAACGTGCAGGATGTCAGACTAGATTATCATGATGGTCCCTTTTGTCCTTAAAGTCTATGAGTCTAAGGGTATGTCTACACTACGAAATTAGGTCGAATTAATAGAAGCCGGTTTTTTAGAAATCGGTTGTATACAGCTGATTGTGTGTGTCCCCTCATAAAATGCTCTAAGTGCATTAAGTCGGCGGACCGCGTCCACAGTACCGAGGCTAGCGTCGACTTCCGGCGCATTGCACTATGGGTAGCTATCCCACAGTTCCCGCAGTCTCTGCCGCCCATTGGAATTCTGGGTTGAGATCCCAATGCCCGAATGATGCAAAACAGTGTCGCGGGGGGTTCTGGGTACATGTCGTCAGGCCCCTCCCCCTCCGTCAGAGCAACGGCAGACAATAGATTCACGCCTTTTTACCTGGGTTACCTGTGCAGACAACATACCACGGCAAGCATGGAGCCCGCTCAGCTCAGCTCACCGTCACCATATGTCATCTGGGTGCCGGCAGACGTGGGACTGCATTGCTACACAGCAGCAGCAGCAGCTAACTGCCTTTTGGCGGTAGACGGTGCAGCATGACTGGTAGTCTTCATCGGCGATCTGGGTGCTGGCAGCTGTGGGGCTGGCAGCCGTAGGGCTGCATTGCACCAGCCCCTTGCCTTTTGCCTTTTGGCAGTAGATGGTGTATTACGACTGGTAACCGTCGTCATCGTACAGCAGTGGCTGGAACTCCGTATGTCCCCCAGTCCCCCATCCCCCCCCAGTCATATTCTGCTGCCTTCACAATGACGATGATGGCTATCAGTTGTAGTATGCCATTTTCTACCAAGCGCCCTGTTGGATCATCGCACATTAGCAGAGTCTTCCCTGAGCAGCAGATCGTGCAAATAGGCCTGAAGGCCATCGTCATCATAACTGCCAAGTGCCCAGTATTTGCTGCCAAGCACCCAGAAGATGCCGAGGGCTATCAGTCATGCTGGACCGTCGTCTTAAGATGTAAAAAATAGATTTGTTATGTATTCATTTGCTTCCCCCTCCCTCCGTCAAATCAACGGCCTGCTAAACCCAGGCTTTTGAGTTCGATCTTTGGGGGGGGCCATTCTGTGTGACAGTTGTTTGTGTTTCTCCCTGATGCACAGCCACCTTTGTTGATTTTAATTCCCTGTACCTGTACGCCATGTCGTCACTCGCCCCTCCCTCCCTCCCTCCTTCCTCTGGTCCGTCAGATACTAGTTTCGTGCCTTTTTTCAGACCAGACGCCATAGCTAGCACTGGGATCATGGAGCCCGCTCAGATCACCGCGGCAATTATGAGCACTATGAACACCACGCGCATTGTCCTGGAGTATATGCAGAGCCAGAACATGCCAAAGCAAAACCAGGACCAGCCGAGGAGGCGATTGCAGCGCGGTGATGAGAGTGATGAGGAAATTGACATGGACATAGACCTCTCACAAGGCACAGGCCCCAGCAATGTGGAAATCATGGTGTTACTGGGGCAGGTTCACGCCGTGGAATGCCGATTCTGGGCCCGGGAAACAAGCACAGACTGGTGGGACCGCATCGTGCTGCAGGTGTGGGACGATTCCCAGTGGCTGCGAAACTTTCGCATGCGTAAGGGCACTTTCATGGAACTTCGTGACTTGCTTTCCCCTGCCCTGAAGCGCCAGAATACCAGGATGAGAGCAGCCCTCACAGTTGAGAAGCGAGTGGCGATAGCCCTGTGGAAGCTTGCAATGCCAGACAGCTACCGGTCAGTCGGGAATCAATTTGGAGTGGGCAAATCTACTGTGGGGGCTGCTGTGATCCAAGTTGCCAGGGCAATGAAAGACCTGGTGATATCAAGGGTAGTGACTCTGGGAAACGTGCAGGCCATAGTGGATGGCTTTGCTGCAATGGGATTCCCAAACTGTGGTGGGGCCATAGACGGAACCCATATCCCTATCTTGTCACCGGAGCACCAAGCCACCGAGTACATAAACCGCAAGGGGTACTTTTCAATGCTGCTGCAAGCCCTGGTGGATCACAAGGGACGTTTCACCAACATCAACGTGGGCTGGCCGGGAAGGGTACATGATGCTCGCGTCTTCAGGCACTCTGCTCTGTTTCGAAAGCTGGAGGAAGGGACTTTCTTCCCGGACCAGAAAATAACCGTTGGGGATGTTGAAATGCCTATCGTGATCCTTGGGGACCCAGCCTACCCCTTAATGCCATGGCTCATGAAGCCGTACACAGGCAGCCTGGACAGGAGTCAGGACCTGTTCAACTACAGGCTGAGCAAGTGCCGAATGGTGGTGGAATGTGCATTTGGACGTTTAAAAGCGCGCTGGCGCAGCTTACTGACTCGCTCAGACCTTAGCGAAAAGAATATCCCCATTGTTATTGCTGCTTGTTGTGCGCTCCACAATATCTGTGAGAGTAAGGGGGAGACATTTATGGCGGGGTGGGAGGTTGAGGCAAATCGCCTGGCCGCTGATTACGCGCAGCCAGACACCAGGGCGGTTAGAGGAGCACAGCATGGCGCGGTGCGCATCAGAGAAGCTTTGAAAACGACTTTTGTGACTGGCCAGGCTACGGTGCGAAACTTCTGTTTGTTCCTCCTTGATGAACCCTCCGCGCCCCCCCCCCCCCCACCCGGTTCACTCTACTTCCCTGTAAGCCAACCACC
This sequence comes from Emys orbicularis, assembly GCF_028017835.1. Taxonomy (NCBI): domain Eukaryota; kingdom Metazoa; phylum Chordata; order Testudines; family Emydidae; genus Emys; species Emys orbicularis. Next base: position 76,780,172 of record NC_088691.1, on the reverse strand, counting down.
ACACCCTCCCCTTCCCCCTTCGAGCACCGCTTGCAGAGGCATTCATGCATTCTTTATTAATTCATCACACAACTAGGGGGATAATTGCAAAGGTAGCCCGGGATGGGTGGGGGAGGAGGGAAGGAAAAGGACACACTGCAGTTTAAAACTTTAACTCTTATTGAAGGCCAGCCTTCTGATGCTAGGGCAATCATCTGGGGTGGAGTGACTGGGTGGCCGGAGGCCCCCCCACCGTGTTCTTGGGCGTCTGGGTGAGGAGGCTATGGAACTTGGGGAGGAGGGCTGTTGGTTACACAGGGGCTGTAGCGGCGGTCTCTGCTCCTGCTGCCTTTCCTGCAGCTCAACCATACGCTGGAGCATATCAGTTTGATGCTCCAGCAGCCAGAGCATCGACTCTTGCCTTCTGTGTGCAAGCTGACGCCACCTATCATCTTCAGCCCGCAACTTGCTCTGTTCATCCCGCGATTCAGCACGCCACCTCTCCTCTTGTTCATATTGTGCTTTTCTGTAATCAGTCATTGACTGCCTCCACGCATTCTGCTGTGCTCTGTCAGCGTGGGAGGACATCTGTAGCTCTGTAAACATGTCATCACGCGTCCTACGTTTTCTCTTTCTAATCTTCACTAGCCTCTGTAAAGGAGAAACATTTGCAGCTGGTGGAGGAGAAGGGAGAGGTGGTTAAAAAAGACACATTTTAGAGAACAATGGGTACACTCTTTCACGTTAAATTTTGCTGTTCACATTACACAGCACATGTGCTTTCGTTACAAGGTCGCATTTTTCCTCTTATATTGAGGGCCTGCCGGTTTGGTGTGAGAGATCACTCACGCAGTGCCAGGCCACAGATTTCAGCTTGCAGGCAGCCATGGTAAGACACAATCTTTTGGCTTTTTTAACCTTCTTAACATGTGGGAATGGTTTCAAACAGTAGTGCTCTCATTTCCCATACCAAGCACCCGTTGGGTTGGCCATTTAAAATGGGTTTGCAATGTAAAAGGAGGGGCTGCGGTTTCAGGGTTAACATGCAGCACAAACCCAACTAACTCCCCTCCCCCCACACACCCAATTCTCTGGGATGATCACTTCAACCCTCCCCCCCACCGCGTGGCTAACAGCGGGGAATATTTCTGTTCAGCAGAGCAGGAACGGGCACCTCTGAATGTCCCCTTAATAAAATTGCCCCATTTCAACCAGGTGACCGTGAATGATATCACTCTCCTGAGGATAACAAAGAGCGATAAGGAATGGATGTTGTCTGCATGCCAGCAAACACCGGGACAATACGCTGCCATGCTTTGTTATGCAATGATTCCAGACTACGTGCTACTGGCCTGGCGTGGTAAAGTGTCCTACCATGGCGAACGGGATAAGGCAGCCCTCCCCAGAAACCTTTTGCAAAGGCTTTGGGAGTACATGAAGGAGAGCTTTCTGGAGATGTCCCTGGAGGATTTCCGCTCCATCCCCATACACGTTAACAGACTTTTCCAGTAGCTGTACTGGCCGCGATTGCCAGGGCAAATTAATCATTAATCATTAAACACGCTTGCTTTTAAACCATGTGTAATATTTACAAAGGTACACTCACCAGAGGTCCCCTGTGTGCCCTCAGGGTCTTCGGTGAGTTCGGGGGTTACTGGTTCCAGGTCCAGGGTGACAAACATATCCTGGCTGTTGGGGAAACCGGTTTCTCCGCTTCCTTGCAGCAGTGAGCTATCTACATTTTCTCCATCCTCCTCTTCCGAACCCTCTTCCCTGTGTGTTTCTCCAGTGAGGGACTCATAGCACACGGTTGGGGTAGTGGTGGCTGCACCCCCTAGAATGGCATGCAGCTCCGCGTAGAAGCGGCATGTTTGCGGCTCTGCCCCGGACCTTCCGTTTGCTTCTCTGGCTTTGTGGTAGGCTTGCCTTAGCTCCTTAATTTTCACGCGGCACTGCTGTGCGTCCCTGTTATGGTCTCTGTCCTTCATGGCCTTGGAGACCTTTTCTAATATTTTGCCATTTCGTTTACTGCTTCGGAGTTCAGCCAGCACTGATTCATCTCCCCATATGGCGAGCAGATCCCGTACCTCCCGTTCTGTCCATGCTGGAGCTCTTTTGCGATCCTGGGACTCCATCACGGTTACCTGTGCTGATGAGCTCTGCGTGGTCACCTGTGCTCTCCACGCTGAGCAAACAGGAAATGAAATTCAAACGTTCGCGGGGCTTTTCCTGTCTACCTGGCCAGTGCATCTGAGTTGAGAGTGCTGTCCAGAGTGGTCACAATGAAGCACTGCGGGATAGCTCCCGGAGGCCAATAAAGTTGAATTCCGTCCACACTACCCCAATTCTGACCCCCTAAGGCCGATTTTATCGCTAATCCCCTCGTCGGAGGTGGAGTAAAGAAACTGGTTTAAAGGGCCCTTTAAGTCGAAAGAAAGGGCTTCGTCGTGTGAACGTGTCCAGGCTTAATTCGATTTAACGCGGCTAAAGTCGACCTAAACTCGTAGTGTAGACCAGGCCTAAGTTATTTGGCTTGATGCAGGGATAACTGGGTGAAACTCTATGGCCTGTGTTCTACAGGAGATCTGTCTAGATGATCTAATAGCCCCTTCTGGCCTTAAAATCTGTGAATTCCAAATTTTTTATTTTTTTTTAACCTCTAAACTCCTAGTGGGTTTAATGTACTTCTTTAATCTGTTAACTATCTCTTCTATGGGACATTTTCAGTTATTTACTCTTTTATCATATTAAAGGTTGGAGATGTAAATTCCGTGGAGAAACATAGCAAACGCATGCTCTGACCTGGGAGATGTCCCCAGGGTACAATCTGGACTGTTGAACAACAGTGTCCTCTGAACTCTCTAGCCTGGGGTGCCTTTTGCAATGCTTTACTGGTGAACAACAACCTCTCCAGGTTCTGCTCACACGCAGCCTTCAGCGTGTACATTCACTCCCAGCTAAATATATGAATGCTCTCCCAACCGTTCATGAACCACATATAGTGCGATACCCGCAAATTCTTAGTCCCAGCCTTGTTCCCCAGAAATGTGCATCTTGTACTACTTAGTACCCTCCTGGACAGTACAAGCTCATAATACGTCTCTCATTTCATCAAAAGTGCACCAGCCTTTCTATCTCAAATGGAGTTTCCCACGCACTTTAATCCAAACACATACTAGTTATGATTAAACAATAAGATAACTTTATTAACTACAGAAGATAGATTTTAAGTGATTATAAGTATAGTCAGGATTGGTTACAAAAGAAATAAAAAGATATCACAAGCTAATAATGAACTTAAAAGCAAAATGTCTCTCTCAACATAAGCTCACAGTGCAGACTGGGTCTCCTTCCAGCCTGGGACCACTCCAACCTTTGTTCAGTTCTTTTAAAGTTGTTGATGTCATAAGCAGAGAGATGGGAGGAAGAGAAGTGGGGTGGAGGTTATGGTCTCTCATTCTTATACTCTCTCCCCTCTTGGAGGATTACCCCCTACTGGGGTGTAGGCAACCTGTAGTCCCTTGTGGATGTGAGGGTTGAAATGTTCCTGTGATGCAATGTAAATTTCTTGTTTACACCTTCCTGGTGCTGAAGAATGGACAGTTAAGAGGATAATGGCCCATTAGTACGTTGCTGGCATGCTAGCATTTCTTTGTCACTGAGAAATTGGTTTGTAGGCATGACCCAGAACTACAACATATTTCAGTAACAATCATATAGTAAAATCTCACAATTTTACATGCAGTGTTGTTACACACATTTCAACAAGATGATAATATTCAGCAGATTATGAGTTTTCAAATGAAACCTCAGAAAATATACTTTGTACAAAACATCATAACCATATAAAAGTGAGGAATATGGGGTATAGGGTATCGCATGGGATACGAAGTGTCACAATATATATTTACAAAAAATCTGGTCTTAGTTTTACTCTGTAAAGCTGAGACAGAGAGGGTGAGGTAATATCTGTTATTGGACCATATTACTCCATCCACCTTGTTGCCCTAATATCCTGGGACTAGGGTGACCAGACAGCAAATGTGAAAAATTGGGAAGGGGGTGGGGGGGTAATAGGAGCCTATATAAGAAAAAGACCCAAAAATTGGGACTGTCCCTATAAAATCGGGACATCTGGTCACCCTATCTGGGACCAACATAGCTACAGCTACACTGTAAAGCTGGCCAATTTGGTGTTTCAGCTTTCTCTCATCACAGGTTTCTATGCAGAGACATCGACGGGGGTGATAAGATATTTCCTTTGGATGTTTCACTCTTTTGGGGGCATCTAGATTTTTTTTAATAGTTGTTCGCTTGCTTGTGGAGGGACCAGAGGTTTTAGAGGTGTCCCTCTTGATTATTTAATTATTATGCTTTTGATTTTCATGTTAATTTAGTCTTCCTGAAATGTGCTGGCTTGTCAGCAGTAGAGGTGGAAGTTGAGGATCTATATAAACAATCTAACCTGGGGGTTTGCAAACTGAGGGTTGTGACCCCTCAGTTGGGTCATAAGGTTATTACTTGGGGGGTCGTGAGCTGTCAGACTCCACTCCAAACCCTGCTTCCCCTCCAGCATTTATAATAGTGTTAAATATGAAAAAAGGTGTTTTTAATTTATATGGGGGGGTTGTACTCATAGGCTTGCTGTGTGAACGGGGTCACCAATACAAAAGTTTGAGAACCACTGATCTGACATAATGTGTGTGGAAAAAGAAACAAAGTCACTCCCAGATATCTAAGGTAAACTTCCTTCTGGATCCCCTGGAGCAGCTTGTTTTTGTAGGTCTGCTTTCTACACTGTAAACTCTCCAAGGAATGGTTTGCCTTAATGCCTGCTGTTTCCATGGGCCTGAGCATATTGTTACTACTTTTGTGGGCATAAGCAATTATGCTCGTGTCAGTATTTTCTGTGACATAACCAGAAAGAGAGAAAGCTGCTTAGACCTCATCATGAAGAGAGATGACAGTTGCCTTAAATTATATTCAAAACAAAATAGAAAAATCATACCCACTGTTAGAGGGATTTCCCTTCACCCTTCCACTTCCCGGGTTCTTGTCATGCAGACAGCAAGCAGCAAAAGACCAGAAGTCCTAAGCGCAGACAATGCGATATTCATTGGGTTTAGTTTCCAAGCAAGCTTATTCCGAAGCCCTTCACACCAGTCGGGCTTATATCTATACGCCCATAGAGTCTGTTCCCCTGTGTCCATCTTCCCAGCTCTGAAAGCGCAGAGCATTTACCCAGTGTCTCCCTTAGCAAACATGATTCTAATTTCCCTTCCCCCCACTTCCTGTTTGATCCTAGTTTATATAGATAGTAATAGTCTCAGCTATACCTTAACCAGTTATTTTACTGAAATTTAACTAAGCAATCCTAACATAGTGTAACATAATTCTCTAACCAATTATATCCCACTACCCTAATTAACTTACACCTAGCAAAATTAATTGTACAGCAGATAGAAACAATTAGAGAACCAGACAGATTAACAATAGAAAAATGGGGGCCATAAAGATAAAACAGTACAGAAATTAGCATTTCACAACCAATGATAAGTGATTTCTTGCCAGACAGGATGCTATCAAACTAAGTTTTCTTTAACCATCTTTATCTGGTGGTGATAGGCACTATCAGGACACGATTGTATTCCTAACAGCCCAATACCACCTTATTTCAATGTGACTGGTGTGGAATGTGAGGATGTGACTGTACGCTTCCCAGGTTATGGCTGCCCCTGCTGCTTAGCCTAAGAACAAGGCCTCAGAGAAAAGGCCCATACACAGACGGACTGTGATTTTGATTCTTTGTTTTTATACCCCTGTAACTAGCTAAGTGATAAAAAGTACACCTAAGTTCTTAAAATAGAGGCCTTTACAGGCAGGCCTGAATATCTATAATCTAACACTCCACCTCTTTCTTTTTCTTTTGGGATCCTCCTGCCCAGGTATCCCTGGAAAAGCATATGACGAAACATTTCCTGATAGGGCCAGGCATCAAGTTGGAATGTGTTGATGCTCCATCTGTCCCACTACCCCTTGTGTAGTACAATGCCCTGCACCTTCTCTCGTACGGACATACCACACCTGTTCCAATTAGTGTTCCAGACTTCCCATTATAGTGGGCCCGAGAAGGTTGTCTAGTACACTGGGCGGGAGGGCTTATTACATTACTTATAGGTTATAATTAATAGCTGTTCTTTAGAGGGTTGTGCCCCTCTTGACTGTTTCCATATGCAACGTAACACAAATATACTTAACAATACACCAGCCACCATGATAATCCACAGCAATACCGAGAGTCCTGACCACTGCAGTATAGTCCAACATCCTGGCCACCACTAAAAACACTGCTTCTCCTCCTTTGACAGGGTTAAAACCCTGTGAATGCCACCCTTAAGTGTATATTTTAAATGTGTCCAGTTGTTGGCAGTTTCAGTGAGCTCTGCTCCTGCAGTCTTCGCATGCTTTTGTCCATATCATGAGTCCACTGGATATTCACAGAAAAATGGGGTATTGTCCAAACCAGCTCGACCACTTTGTATGGAATGGGTAGTATGCACTGGTTCGATTGTGCGCAGCAATGAGTTCTACAGATCCGTTCGTACACCATAGTCCCAATGGCACATAGATGTGTGTAACTGTGCCAGATGCTGGTGCAATTGTGTCCCCAAGTGTTGTGTACATTCCCAGCAAACACCCCATACCCCATATATATCACCCCAATGGCCCTCATTTGCAACAGGCGCATGGCCCCTCATCCACCCCAGCCCTGGAGCACTGGGTGGTGCAGCCCCAGTGCCGGGGGCCCCCCAGCACTGGGCAGCCCCAGCTACCCCAAGTTCCATTCGCCCTAGACCCAGCCCCAGCCAGCTTCCCTTCCTGGAAGAGGAGCAGCCTGCCTGGTGGGCTGGGGCCAACTAGCAGCAAGAGGGGAGGGGGCCTCTGGATGGAGCATGGGCGGGGCCACATGGGGCTGTTTGGAAAGGCACAGCCTTCCCCTGCCTATTAGACACGCTGCCCATGGAAAAATCCTGTACTGCACCTGACTGCATACATCTACGGTTAGATTCTGATCTTACGTTTGCTAATGTCAACCTAGAGAGCGCATCCCCTGACTTACACCAGGATAACTGAAATCCGAATCTGTCTACATAATAATGATAAAACAATGGTCTGAGGAAACATATGCAAATGTTTTGCTGAAAGTTTTTCTTTGTTTTTGTTATTTTTTTCAAGTGCAGTTCATGCATAGGAAATGAAGAAAAGAATGTGGGGATGTTATTTCCCTGTTTGATAAATTTCATAGTACACTTAAAAATAATACCATTCCATTCTTCTGATTTCTCTTAAAGCAGTTGTTTCCTCCACTGTTCTTACAAATGTTTTGAATGTCCCTGAGGCATTTGGGCTAATTTGTCTATTGGAAATATAGTTAAGTACTGGAAGTGTGGATCCCTCCAATGGTAGGAGAACAATATTGGTACTAATTGATGCTGACCATTACATCAATAATGTTTCTGCTTGAGTAAGACAATGGAACTAAATGATCTGTTGCAATTGATTGAAGACTGAGGTTTTAATTTGCATTGGGAAGCAGAAGGGCATGTTCTGGCAGTTCAGCTTGTTAGGCAGGACTTGATTAGAGCCAGTCTGTTTCTTAGCAACAGCCCTCCCTAACTAAAAACACACTTTAAGGGAGAGGAGGAGATTTGCTAATACCTCTCTGACAAGCTGGATAATGTAGAAAGCAGAAATTCACAGCTGGAGGCTAACCAGGGATCTTTATTGGACACTGGGATTTAAACACCTGTGCATCAGACCTGTCTTGTTTTAATTTTGAATGCTAAGCACACATGAGCCTGAACTAAGAAGATTCATATCTTTGGACAGAAGAGAGGTCATATCCTAGGTTACTGACTTCATATTTATCTGTGGCATTCATGTTACAATATTTACTGCACTTTAAATAATTTTTTTTCAAATATGTATACTAATCTCTCATTCACTATCTAGAAAATAGTATCAGACCTCTTAGTTGACTCAAAGCAGAATGTTAAGATTCAGAATAAATGGGATAGTTATTTATGATTAACCCACCTGTTCCAGATTAGTTTTGCAGGTTTCTTAATACACTGGGAGTGGCAAAATAAAATCCAAAATCTCACATGTTTAGTAGCCATGTTTAGTAGTTCTGTTCTTCTAGTCACAGAACGGTTACATCTCTAGAGGTGAACAGCTGCTGATGAAGGCCCTGAGTATGGAGAGAGAAATGATCTTTTAGGCAGCGAGGGCTGATCTTCTGGAGAGATTTGAATATTAAGATCATGGGGAGGGACTCTGTTCTGTTGGGAGCCAGTGTAGGAAATGGAGCACCAGGATCATGTGTTCATGGTGACCTGTTTGTTTGTTTTTTTGTTTTTTGTTTTTTAAGCAAATGATCTGTTGCAATTTGTACCTGTTAAAGCTTTTTGAGTATTCTTATTTGGTTGGTTGTTTTATTAAAGTTATATGACTTCATTCCCAGATTGAATTACAATATTGAGCCTAGAGGTCACAAAAGTATAGGGTTCTATAGCCAGATTTGTCTCTAATAGGATTGGACGCAATCTACCAGACAGCCTCAAGTGAAAGTTGGCATTTTTCTCAGTCATGGTGCCTAACTACCAAGTGGAATCTAAAAACCCTGAGTTGGGCATCTAGCTCCCTATCCAGTGCATGGAGGAGAGAGAGGCATCTAAGAATGAAAGCCACCTAAGCTTGCCAATAGTGGATGCTGACAAAAGGGTTATCACCTAAGTCCCAGAGTTAGGTGCCTAAGTCTAGGTTGAAGGGAGGCACCCTATCTCAGCTTGGGGTCCACATTCAGGAACCCTCTCCTGGAGTTAGGCACCTAAACAGTTTTCTCACAAGAACAGTGATGACACGTGCCTAACACTATGCAAAATGGCCTCTTTCTAGCAACACTTTGTCTTTTTTGCCTGGGTTCAGTTTCATCCAGGTGCAGACTGTCTAGGGATATTTAATTTTTGGAGGAGAAGAAACAAACTAGCTGTTAAACTTTCTCAAGATATACGTGTAGTTCTGAGTTACTACATGGATCTCTATATCATCTCTTGCTTAATCGATGGTTCAACACTAACAGCAACAAAAGTATTAATGTGTCATTGAAAGAAGTGGTAGTGTGGTTAACTACAAAGACCACAGGGACTTCTGAAATGCCGGGAAAAAATCATCTAATTATTCATCAGGTGCTTGTTGTCACCAGGACTATGGGGAATCTCACTGAGTAGCACTCTGCTTGCTCCGAATCTCTGCCTTCCATGTTGCCTAGTCCTTTACACCTGTGCAAAGTGGAAGCACTTTTACACTTGTTTTATACAAGTGTCAAAGACTACACACTGTGCAAGGCAGTGGGGATTCAAGTCCTCTGCCTGGATTCCAGCTCACACAGTAGCACTTGGTGCTTTGTCTGAGTGAATAGGTACTGCTTCTTTGAGCAAAATGGAACCCTGGAGAAAACGAGTTTCCTCCAAACTCCCTCCTTCAGTAACAGTGTTTTTCTTGAAGGAGTCTAGTTAGTGAATAGGTGCTTGTGGAACTCCTTTTCTTGTCTTTTTCATCCCACTTCCCTGGTTCTTGTCATGCAGCTCTGACGCTGCAGAGCCTTTACCCCGTGTCCCCCTTCCCAGCTCTGAAAGCGCAAAGCGTTTACCCAGTGTCCCCTTTCGCAAACATGATTTCAATTTCCCTTCCCCCACTTCCTGTTTGACCCCAGTTTATATAGTAATATTCTTAGCTATACCTTAACCAATCATTTTACTGAAATTTAACTAATCAATCCTAACATATTATAACATAATTATCTAACCAATTATATCCCACTACCCTAATTAACTTACACCTAGCAAAATTAATTATACAGCAGACAGAAACAATTAGCGAACCAGACAGATTAACAGTGGAAAAATGGGGGCCATAAAGATAAAACAGTACAGAAATGAGTGTTTCACAACCAATGATAAATGATTTCTTGCCAGACAGGATGCTATAAAACTAAGTTTTCTTTAACCATCTTTATCTGGTGGTGATAGGCACTATCAGGACACGATTGTATTCCTAACAGCCCAATACCACCTTATTTCAATGTGATTGGTTTGGAATCTGAGGATGTGACTGTACGCTTCCCAGCTTATGGCTGCCCCTGCTGCTTAGCCAAAGGCCTTAGCCTAAGAACAAGGCCTCAGACTATCCTAGTGAGAAAAGGCCCATACACAGGTGGACTCTGATTTTGATTCTTTGTTTTTATACCCCTGTAACTAGCTAAGTGATAACTAGCTAGCCTGCACCACCAGCCTTCACTTACCCGAGTGCCAAGATATCAAGATTTTGTAATGCTCTTTACTATTAGGATTTTGGATACCATGAGGATAAGGGACATATAAATACTGGAATAAAGTCGCTATTACAATTTACATCACAAGTCCAAAGTTCATGAAGTGGCTTATGCGATAGAAAGATTAGTATCAGTACTATTACAAATTGTGAAGTGTTTGTGCGTGCCAGGTTCATTCACACTAGTGGAATTCTATTTGCTGAAACTTTTTTGTTATATTAATTCTGTTGAAGGAATTCCTTTTTTTTACAAAAAATAATATTTACCTCCCTTTCAAGTTACAGTGGATGTAATTAAAGTTTCCATTGTCTTTCACTGGAAGGTAAGTTATTGCCTGTTTGAGTATGTATTCCCTATACTTATGAAAGGGACTACCATTAAATCCAGTAATATCTTATCTAACAGTAGAAGGGTTTTACAAATTACCTGCAGCTCTTCACCCTTTTTTCTATAATGGATTCTTTATCTGTGGATTCAACCAGGCAGGAATTTCCTCCTTCATAGTATATTGTTTCTTAGTATTTCTTCACACAATGCACAGTCAACCTGTGGAACTCCTTGCCAGAGGATGTTGTGAAGGCCAAGACCATAACAGGGTTCAAAAAAGAATTAGATAAATTCATGGAGAATAGGTCCATCAATGGCTATTAGCCAGGATGGGCAGGAATGGTGTCCCTAGCCACTGTTTGCCAGAAGCTGGGAATGAGCGACAGGGGATGGATCACTTGATGATTACCTGTTCTGTTCATTCCCTCTGTCCACTGTGGCACTGGCCACTGTCGGAAGAGAGGATACTGGGCTAGATGAACTTTTGGTCGGACCCAGTAGGGCCATTCTTATGTTCTTATCTGAAAAAGACAGAACCATAGAAATATAGGTCTGGAAGGGACCTTGAGAGGTCAACTATCCATCCCCCTATGCTGAAGCAGGACCAAATATAAATGGTTTCCCCCCCCCCCCCCCCCCCCCATTTTATTCATACTTCAAACATTTCCACTCATTTCCTAGTCTCTCCTCCTCATTAGCAATTTTATTGAAATTTGGTCACAGGAGCAGCAGGGTGATACAGATGTCTGGATTTTTTTTTCTTCTTTCTTTTTCATGCTAGCTGGCTGTGTTGTAACTTAGGCTGACCGCTTGCTACCAAATAGCCAGCTAACACTGCTTCAGCCATGTCAGTCTGTGTCTTAACATGATTGAAAAGCCATCTTAATACTTAAATTGATTAAGCTAAGAAGATTGGAAAAAATTGTACCCTTTGTGTAACAGAGGGCTTTTTTTGTTTTCAAAACATGAAACAAATGTCTTATTTTGCAGACACACTTGTAAACGGAACCATGGAAATACGTGAGTAAAATATTTCATTAACATCGGTTAAATGTCTTCTAATATGTGGATCACTCACAGGAGTCTAAACTAAACAGCTAAATTAGCAATATATATTACTACAGTAGTAGTGGGAGGGCTTCTTAGAATAAATGAGCTTCAACACAGATGTTTAAATCCCTCTTAACATCCTTATGACATGTAGCCACATGTCAACTGCATTGATCAGCGTAAGTACTTATCAGGCCTAAGTTATCTGGATGAGCAGATAATGGGTTAAATGTGAAATGATACAAGGCAGGAGCAGGGACTATTTTAAAAAAATCTCAAGGACCTGAACCTGTAAAGCTGCTTATTAATTAAGTGAGAAAAAATTATACCAGAGTGAATGAGGAGAATCATTTAATTCTCCTTCTCTATAGAGGAGAATGCTGGCTTGTGTTCGCGAGTAATTATTTGAATTAGAATGGTACCAAGAACTTTCTATTTTGAGTATTACAAGAGAAACAGATAAGGAAGTTGCTGGTATGGAATAAGAATTAACTAACCTCTTAACTAGATACAGTTTACAGTACCTGTTTCCTTTCAGCACTTTTGGGATTTGAATGCATCTAAATTGTTCTGATTCTTTCATAATGTAAAACTTCTCATTAGCGTTTTTTTAAAACAAGCCTTCTGTTTTTAAGGGCATTTCATATTGTTTAAATACAGCAAACCTGTCACAATGTCTAATTTTCATATAGCTCTTATCTAAAAGGAAATAAGTTCATTTTATAGATTTGTTTTTTAATTTGACAAAACAAAAAAAATGAATATTTGTTTCTTTCTTCCAGCAAATAAAGCTGCTGAATTTCCAAATCCCGCTTACCCTCCAGGTTATGCAGGAAATCAAGTTCCTTATGGATATCCTCAGTACGCACCTCAAACTTTCCAAAGTAAGTTATTTGATTATGATATGACATACAAATTAACTCATCTGTTTTGTCCCCAGAAAAAATAGTTTGTGTTCCAAGATGGCAGCCACCTGTGAACTAATTCCCCTGCTATTAATTTTCTGGGATGAAATGTTTAGACTTTTTTTTGTAGAAAAGCTTGATTGTCCTTTCCTTTAGTACTGTGGTAACATGCTACGTATAAAGGAAAATTAAATAGTCAGAAAATCTCCTGTCTGCAGGAAAACCCTGTTGTAGGGACGATGGCAGGGAAGATAGTGCAGTTGCAGAAGTAGCTCATGCATGGCAGCTCTTTGCTTTTGAACTCTACATCTCAGTCAATAGTCTCTCTTTTAAAATCAAAATATTTTACTAATTTTCTTTAGCAATTCAGAACTGGATTTAAAACTGGAGAAATTATAGTCTCCATCTCTGTTACTGTTTCTGTCTTACCTGCCTCCAATCTGAATACCCTCATGATTTTTCCCACTTTGTTGCCCCTTCTTCCACACTGTCACAGAAGCTTAAAACTTTTTCTCTCTCCCTCTTTACTGAGTGACCTCCCTCTCTACATTCAAATCTTCCCCCCAGAAAACACCACTTCAAATAACCCTTTAAGTAATAATTTGTTGAAATATGAATGTTTGAATTTTTATTTTGCTTTTTTAAATGTAAGAAAGCCTCTGACTTGAACCTTCACACTCAGTGATATCTTGTATGTCTTAAGTATTGAGTTATATTGGCCTGTCCTGCTTGTCTTTTGGATTTTATGCACTTTGTGGCAGAGCAACCCTACTCTCACATTCTGTAAACACTGTCAGCACTTGGCAAATAATAATGATTATGCATTGTGGAGACTGAAAAAAGTTTGTTCTTTTTAGAACAAGAAAGATTAAATTCTGAGATCAAGGTAGTTTGCTCTTTCGCTGTTTGAGCCTGATATTAAGTACAAACACACATTGTCATAGTCATACCAGCTAAAAATCTTCTCTATAGATTGTAATTACTTGCTATTAGCTGTAGTGTAATCCACAGTTCACTGGAAAAGATGCCCTTTTCAAGTCCTATAAAAAGCTAACATGCAAAACATTTGGGTGGACCAGGTGTTACTAAGGCTGTGTTTGTGGTAATATCTCTTGCAAACGGTAGAGTGCGTGAATAACTCTGCATGAACATCCTTCATAGTTTCAATATAATTCTTGCTTCATTGTAGAGGAGGAAGCTTAAACTTTTTACTTTCTGTAGGTGGACAAACTTGTACCAGCTTGATGTTGAATTCTTGCTAAATTTGAATCTTCTTTAGTTCTTAGATATAACTTCCATGAACATTGTACACATTTGTTCAATTTTATCTTTATAAATAAATCTTTATATACTACCAGCACTGCTATAGATAACACATTCCTCTGGTAGTGTAGAATTTATATTACAGATACAGAGAGATCTTAATCCATGAACATAAATATATACTGTGTGCGCCATCTAGTGGGCCTATCACAATGTTAAGTGTTAAATGGCATGACTTGAATCTGATTTTATACTGAGTTCTGTGTGGGCAAATAAAATAAATGGGAGATTGTTCATATAATATAGCTAAAATCATTATGCAGTTATTTAATTATTTCTGTGTATGTATTTACAGTATGACAAACTTCTTGACACCGTTTAGACAAAAATAATTAAATATATAGGACTATAGTACATGCTTGAAAGCTTCAGACTCACTTTTATAGACACACACTATCTCTAAAATAAGTGCAAATAAGTAACTATAGAAAATCTTTTTCTAAAAGTTCTCAAATTGCTCTTCACAACATGGCAGTCTTACAGCCATTTATCAAATACTTTTCCATGTTCAAATCTACTCTATTTTAATTTGCTGTATATTACTTTTAAATTGTAATGATGAGATCAAATGAGCAGCTTCATTTTTATTACATTTAATTTGTAGATTATTTATAGGTGTCTTACTATATGAAATTGGTATACGTGGGAGAGGGGTTTCTTTTCATATTAATGTGAAGGGTGTAAAATATCTGGTTCCAGATATTTTGGCTTATTATAATAAAAATATCTAGCTCTTGTGTAGCACTTTACATCAGTAGATGTCAAAGTGCTTTACAAAGAAGGTCAGCATCATCCCCATTTTACTGATGGGGAAACTAAGGTGCAGGGAGGTGAAGTGACTTGCCTAAGGTCACCCAGGCAGGCCAATGTCAGAGCTGGGAATAGAAGCTAGGTCTGTTGAGTCCCTGTCAGTGTTCTATCCTCTGGTGGCTTCCCTGTAAGTCCTGTTTACTCTATGACCTTGTCTATACATAAGTTGTATTGCTTTAAGTATACCAATATAGTTGAAGCCATACAATGACCCTTGTATCAGTATAACTACATCCATACAGGTTGTTGCTGTGCTGGAAGACGGAGAGAGAGAAGCCGCTTTTTAGAAAGGAGAGAGAAAAGTGCCCTGTATATGCTGCAAACAGCCAGAAGAAAGATAGGGAGAGGGGAGCTACTGTGTCAGTCAAAGAGCCACAAAATAATAGTTAAGCCGTGTCTTTAATATTACTGTGAAGTTTGAGCTCTGGAGTTGCAGTGGTAAATAATGACCTGTTGATGTAATTCATTATCATGATGTGAAAGTTACAACAGAGTGACGGCATCAGTTTGCAGCTTTGTGATTCCTGGCTACTCACTTTGCTGTTGTAGTGGCTCTCCAGCTTTTAGAGGTTGAGGATCACTGAACTGAATTATGGGTGAGCTTGGAAGGATTAGATTTTTATCATTAAACATCAATTTCACCCTATGCACACAAACTGATGACAAAATATTTCCATCTATAATAATAGAAATGTGCAGATAGGCAGAGTAAGAAAAATGCTCCTTGAGAACTTATTGGAGTTTGATTTAAGGATATTTACTCTGTATATTTTGACATGAGTTTTTCAATTTATGTTTTATTGGTTATAAAGCTTTAACTTTTGAATCTCAACAACTACTGTCATTTAAATAAGTGTCTAACCTCCCCATAACTTCCCACAACTGCCAAAAATTTAAATAGATAAAAATAAAAAAAGCTTACAACCCATAATTTTGCACAACTGTGAAAATGTAAATTATTAATAATTGAAAAATGCTTAAAATAAATGTCAATATTGTTGACATTATAAAATAAGTTGATTTCTGCCAAGCCTAATTATGTAATGTAGTTTCACTGAGGCTCTCAATAGTTTAAAAATGCTAGAACTTCAGAAGTGTATTTGTTGATGTGTTGAAACTATGTTTTTAAAATCTAATTTTCAGAATTGTGTGTGTTTTGTGTTTTGTTTCTCTTCCCACAAACTAGATGCTCCAGGACAAGCTAATTATGCCCTCCAGGGTTACCCAGGAGGAGCTCCATATGGACCTGGGGTCCCGCCAGTCCAAAATCAGCCTTCTGGGCCCAGTGGGGCAGCTTGGATGCCAGCACCTCCTCCCCCTCTCAACTGTCCACCTGGATTAGAATACCTAAGTCAGGTACCTAAATTCTTCTCCGTTTTAAACTCCCATGAAAATACAAAGCTAATAGATACCTGTGCATTTAAGTACCTTTTTATCTACTTTGGGAAATCAAGTGGCTTACATGATTGGTATTGGGGATACAGAGCCATTTACATTTAGGTCAGAGGTTAAAAATCTATCTCAGGACCATCATAATTGAAGCATATTACCATTTTATGGCTGCTCAGTGACCCATTTTGAAAAAGTACTCTTAGTCCCAGTTTTACAGAGACAAGGTGGCTGAGGTAATATCTTTTATTGGACCAACTTCTGTTGGGGAGAGAGACAAGCTTTACCTCACACACCTTGTCTCTCTAATATCCTGGGACCAACATGGCTGCAACAACACTGCATAGTCCCAGTTTTAGCAGACAAGTGTCCACCACTAATTGACATCCAACTTGGCAATCTTAGCCAAGAATTTAAGATTAAATGAGAATGGGTACTGCTCTATTGTACATCGTTGTATCAGAAATAGTGACACTAGGTAAGGGTAGTATGGTGTGGCAAAGGCCTATATTACAGTATGGTCACCAGTAGCACATCAGACTTCATGACTTTCAATGTGGTACTTTTTCTGAGCACTAGTATTCATTCCCCTTCTCCACTTCCAAGTATCTTCAAATAGATGTAGCACACAACAGAGCAGCTCACAAAATTAGAATATTAGTGTTTGAATGATCTTTTTGATCATCCCAGGTGACCGTGTGTAAGAGAGACCATATCTATAGCACAATTAATGTAGATGATCTAACGTTATAATTATGAATTGATCCATAATTTTGTATCCTGAAATCTAATTTTTGAAAAATAAAAGGTGACATACTTGTAGATTTTATTTTTTAAATTTAATTATAACTTTCATTTATTAACTTCTATTCGAAACTGTTTTTTAACCACTGTAACAGATTGACCAGATATTAGTTCATCAGCAGATTGAGCTTCTGGAAGGTATGTACGTTGCGATACTGCTAAATGGAAGATTATTATACTGGAGATATTTTAAATGACCGTGGTCCTAAATAAAGTAATTATACATGACTGTTAAACAACAGTCTTATTTAATGATAGAAAATCTTCATTTATTCATTGTTTTTTAAAGATGGGGTCTTTATTGATTTGTTTTTTGCCTTTTATATCTTTAACCAATTCCCTACCATAGTACATTTTGGGAAGGAGAGTGGGGGTGGCACCGATTCTTAAAATGTTGCTTACTTTCAGTATCTCAAACTTAAAACATAATTTATTTGAACTTTTTAAAAAATACAAATTGATATATAAAAATGTGACGGTTTCTAATTTAAAAGTGTAATCTTTACATCTAATCTCACTCATTCATGTGATTTCAAACTATCATCTTTACAGATCTCCCTCTCTACTTCTGTTCTGTCTAATTCGATCTAATCCTACATCTCGGCCTATCTCTCTGACATCTCCTCCTGGAAGTCTCGCTGCTAGCTAACTGATCTTTTCTCCCAAATCCTTTCCATTCTGCTTGTTCTTTGCCATGTTTAACAACATCATGATCCTGATGTCACTCATGCCCTTAATATTGATGATGTTGTTGACACCTTCTCTCTTACCCTCTACAACTAGGCTACACCCAAATCTTGCTGCTTTTTCATCCTATAACATTTCTAAGATCCATCTGTTGTTGTTTTTTGTTCAGTCCCTCATCATTTCCTATCCCAATTATTGTAACCACCTACTCACTGGCCTCCCTTCCACACACATTTCCCCCCTCCAGTCCATTCAAATCACATTTGCTAAAATAATCTTGCTGGCTTACACTTCTGACAGTATCATGCTGCTTTCCGGATCCCTCCGCTGGCTCCAGCTGTTTCACATCAACTTAAAGCTTCTTTTTCTTATTGTCAGAGCCATTCACAACTCTACCCCTCCCTAGCTGTCTACTTTTGTTTTTTATTGCATTGCTCCCCACTGCCACATCCACTGTGACAGTGGTGCCTGTCTTGTCTGCTCATTTGTCACTTCTCACACAAACACCTCTGTTGCATCTCACCCGTGGAACACCCTTTCTGAACTGATCATAAGGCCTTCTCCATCCTGAGATACCGTAAGTCTCACCTGTGCCATAGTATCTAAAAGAACTCACCATTCACATTAATTAGTTTTGAAGGGAAAATGGGAATAGTTAGCAACTTATTCATAATGAAAAAATAATACAATAAAATAATACATTGAAAATATATATGTATCTCTTATGATTTCCCCCTCCCCCCATGTTAGTAATCTTATTAGATTGTAAGATCTTCAGGGAAAGGGCCATGTTTTCCTATGTGTTTATGTAGGGATTAGTACAGTGGGTTCCTGACCCTGAGTGAGGCCTCTGCAATTTCTGTTAATGCTTGTATTTAGTGTATCAACTAAATAGCTTTTTAATGTTGTTAATTTTCAGTTCTTACCGGTTTTGAAACTAACAATAAATATGAAATCAAAAACAGCTTGGGGCAAAGAGTATATTTTGCAGCGGAGGAAAATGACTGTTGTACTCGAAATTGTTGTGGACCATCACGACCTTTCACCATTAGGATTGTTGACAATATGGGTCAAGAAGTGATAACATTGCAGAGACCTCTCAGATGCTCTTCATGCTGTTGTCCTTGCTGCTTGCAAGAGGTGAGATATTCCTTTCTCTTTCCTGCACCTGTAAAAGTTTTCAGAGATTTTCTTTCGTGTCAAGAGGTGAGGTGGAACAAGGTTAGCTTCATCTGTAATTTTGTGGGGATCTGTGATTTATTTATTTATTTTTGTTCTCTGAGGGTTTTTGAAAATTTCTCTCATGACTTTTGTCTCCTTTTTGATGGATTTTTTTGACATTTTGCTTTGGGCTTAATGCTGTGTATCCTTCATTTAGGGAAGTGACCTAAATTCCTGTAGACATCAGTGACTTCCCTGAAAAGTGGGTGTTCAGTGCCTTTTTAGGATTGGACCCTAATGAGGAACCAACTTAATTCAAAATTTTGATTATTATAAGTGAATTTAGCTTTCTGAATATTGATAATAAGTAAAGGAGGACAAAAAATTACCAGGTTCATGAACCATTGACCTGACCCTCATTGTAGGAATCTGACACTACTAATTGAATGATGTATAGTTGTTGCCTGATCCTTTTTAATGATTAATAACAATTGTATTGATTGCCAATTGATACTGATTTAATGAGCTGGGAATAATAGGGTTCTCATCCCAGAATCAGGCTCCACAGAATTAAAACTAACAAGTTAAATATCTTGTAGGGAACCCCAGGATGTATGGCAAAGCACACTGAGGGCAAAGCAAAGCCTTAGCCACTTCTATTAAAACAATCCGTAAAGACAAGAAAGCCCTAAACCACATACACAAGTAGTAGTAATACAGTATTAGGGATATCTTTGGTGTCATTTCCTGCATATGCTCATGTACTTGTATATATTCACATCCTTCCTTGGGAACCTTGTGGTGAGAGACAAAGGACCAGCCCTGTCCCTGACATGCCAAATGAATCTGATGGTCCAGAACCCCAAAGGTCGGTGATTGACCCTTCAGCTCTTCACTGTTATCAGTGATGGAAAACTTACCCCAGCTGCATGGTGGCTTAGTTATTATAGGGTCTGGGCACTATCATGAATATTCATTCAGATGCCCAGCCTTCCATGTCCAAATCTAACTTCCTTACACTCCTAATATTGGGGTGCCCTTGTCCTATAGGTTAACATATTAATGCCTTTTAACTCATTATCATATATGTCACCTATTGCTAAAGCAGATTTGTGGTTAAACATCTACCAATGATTCTATCCTAAAATACCCAATCCCAGTATCAGTTCAGTGTTCCTGTGGTTGCCCTGTTTCATTATGTACCAACTCCTTCTCTTGAGCAAGCTATTCCCAGTTCCCCAAAATCTAGGGTAACCGTTGGGCCATTTTATCTATGCTAGGGGTCATAGACCTGTGACCAGGTGCCTGGGATAGACCACACTGAGAATGCCACACTCAGGGCAGACTGCAAGAAATAGGACAGACAGTCCCCCAAAACTGGTGGTTTATTCTATAATCAGATTCCCCAAACCAGTAACAAAAGAGCTTCCGCCAGTACCACACTGGTTAACCAGAAGCCAAACACAGTCCCCTTTAGGCATTCCAGCACTTTGCTCCCATCCAGACAACTCAATCTAATATAGTGAGAGGTTATCGAAAACGAATTTAACCATATGTGAGGTTCTTTCTAATCCCAAAGGATCAGACGTATACCCCAAGTCAATATGTATCTCAGATCTTACCCAAATATCACGCTGTCAGTCAATCCTTAGTAAACTAACTAAAGATTTAATAATAATAAAAAAGAGAGTTATAAATGGTTAATAGAGCATATGCATACAAATGATTGCAAAGTCCTTATATCAGGTCTGTAGTAGTGATGGAATAGACTGCTTGCTTGTAAAGTCTCTCTGGTAACTTCCAAAAGATTGGAAGGTCCTCAGTCCATAGTTCAAGATGCTCCTTTTTGTTGTAAATCCACAGTCCAGAGAATTAGAGTAGGAAAGAGGCAAAATGGAGATGTCTCAGAGGTCTTTTATATCCTTTGTCATGTGCATGGAAATTTACTGTCCCAAACAAAGCCCACAGTCCAAGTGCATGGAAAATTACTGGCCCAAGATGGAGTCCAGGGTCACATGTCCTTATCACAAGTCCTTACATGCTTTGCTGAATCACAAGGGCAAATCGATCTGGAGGGTGTCACCCAGGAATACAACACATGTGTAAGATACAAGTACTTACCCAATATTCAGAACTTCAGCTACAAAGATGATATATGCATATAAACAAGTTAATCATACTTTGCAATTCATAACTTTTCTATTGGTACCTTACATGACATACTTTGTACAAGACTTACGGAAATTGTGTATTAGTGGTAACAGTGATATAAATGGTCATCTTTCTTATACACAGAATCACAAGGCCTACTTTACTTATGCTAACTTGGTTAAGCCAGTGTCTTATAGGATACAAGCCTATAGGTTCCTTGTGTTACTGCTGAGTAAAATAAAAGGCTAAGCTAGCTCTAATGGGCTACACAGTAAGATGGTCTTCTGTTTAGAGTCACAATCTGCCCTCCATTTCTGCTACAAATTTTTGTATGCATCTCCTGCAGATACAGAGATACAGTTTATATATAGATATTCAAATAAAGTGATCTGCAGTTAAACTCTACATGAGTTTGGAATGTAAAATTATTTTATATTAAGCAAAATCTCAGTTTTAATACTGTTCAGGTAGATTAAAACAATATTGAAATTCCTATAATTAAACCGTTATTAAATCTCTTACTAGGACAAAGTTAAAGCTTCCACAGGCTTAACTTAACTCACTGCTTTTTGTAGTATTATGGGTCCAGCAGCTTTTGGGGTTGGGGGATTGCGGGGGGTGGGAACATTGTTTTTTCTTATTAAACTATGGTAGCATGTGTGACAGTTCTCACAGAATGTTCAGACAAATCTACTTGATTCGTTTAAGAAACAGCTGTAGTCTTCAAGTGGGTTTTTTTCCATGCTGATTCCACTCTTGGTGCGCATGAACATGCGATTTAGATTCTTTTGAATAGCAGTGTCTACTGCGGGAGCCCTTGCAATTACTGTAGCTTAGAGTATGAGAGGCAAGGTGGTCTCAACCACTTCACAGTTCCTTCAGGTTGAACCATGTGGTTTGCACGTCTCTTCAACATGTTACCATACACTTTGGGGGTTTTTTGGTGGGGGGGGGGAGTTAATTTCCCTGTGGAAACAAGGCATTGATAGAGTTTCTTCTTCCCAAACTACATATCTAGGACCCAATGTCCCCCACTTCTCCCTCTGTACACAAGACTAACCTGGTTGAAGGCAAAGCTCCAGGAGTCAAGATCTGTCCCTTCTGTGACTTGGCAATGTCCATCATTAATGTTCATGCTAGATGCCTCCTTTGGTTAGGTGAGGGGCATATGTCTAAGCATTGCTTGGAGTGCAAGGCTTTTTCAAAGTGCACATGTAAATCCAAAGAGGGCAAACTGAGGTTGAATCTTTTGGAGACTTCAGTGTGTCATCCAATGCAGGCGAGCCAGCTAGGAGGCCACCTCCCACCAGTCAATCTTTTTCCTCAAGTGTTCCTGTGAGCTGCAGTGCCATCCTGAGCTCTGGGGACACTCTCTTACATGTCCTGTTCCTTTGCTGCTTCAACTTTGGTGTGAGACAAAGTCCACAAGGACACTCATACCACTGACTAGGAAAAACTTAGATCTCCCTTGCCATGGGGAGATGGAGGTCCTATCTAAGCCTTGCACATTTTGGCCCCCTTGGAGAGTCATCCCATATGACAGAAAGCCATCTGCCAAGACAGTTTCAAATCATCTCTGAGGCAGCAAGTACAATAACTCCAGTACAGACTCCCCAACTGTCTGTAACAAAGGAAAAGCAAAAGTTCAGCAGGGAGGAATTCTCCTCAGAGTACCAGCAACTATTGGCCATATCTTCTTTGCCTCCAGATGAAGCAATCAACCTCTGCATCCATTCCCTCCTCATGTGAGCTCAGGGTCTTTCAGGATGTCAAGGCTGTATCCCTACTTTGAACTTTAGGGTACAAATGTAGGGGCCTGCATGAAGACTTCTAAGCTTAACTACCAGCTTAGTTCTGGTCCGCTGCCACCATCCCAAAGCTAATTCCCTTTCCTGGGTAGCCTTGAGAGACCTTCACCAATTCCCTGGTGAATACAGATCCAAACTCCTTGGATCTTAAATAAGGAGAAATTGACCCTTCCCCCCTCCTTCCTTTCACCAACTCCTGGTGAATACAGATCCAAACCCCTTTTGGATCTTAAAACAAGGAGAAATCAATCAGGTTCTTAAAAAGAAGGCTTTTAATTAAAGAAAAAGGTAAAAATCATCTCTGTAAAATCAGTATGGAAAATAACTTTACAGGGTAATCAAACTTAAAGAGCTTAGAGGAACCCCCTCTGTCTTAGGTTCAAAGTATAGCAAACAAAGATAAGCACTCTAGTAAAAGGTACATTTACAAGTTGAGAAAAACAAAGTAAATCTAAGACGCCTTGCCTGGCTTTTACTTACAATTTTGAAATAAGAGAGACTTGTTTAGAAAGATGGGGAGAACCTGGATTGACGTCTGGTCCCTCTCAGTCCCAAGAGCGAACAACCCCTTAAACAAAGGACACACACAAAAGCCTTTCCCCCCCCAAGATTTGAAAGTATCTTGTCCCCTTATTGGTCCTTGGGGTCAGGTGTCAGCCAGGTTACCCGAGCTTCTTAACCCTTTACAGGTAAAAGGATTTGGAGTCTCTGGCTAGGAGGGATTTTAGTACTGTACACAGGAGAGCTGTTACCCTTCCCTTTATAGTTATGACACGCCCCCCAAATCACAGATAGTGTTGGACGTTTGGTTCCACACTGGCTGTGATTTCTTTCCTGGAGCTCTAGGAGAAAACAGAGTTAATAAGACACATGTACCTTTAGACATACTACTGATTATATAAAAACTAAAAATATGTTTCATTCCAAGAACAATTGTTAACCGGTTAACTCTGGGAAACTTTCCCAGGAGAGTGCATCAGGCACTTTGTCAGAAGCTCCCGAAATGTGTTGTATTTTAAAATCAAAATCTTGGAGAGCTAAACTCCACCGAAGAAGTTTTTTGTTATTTCCCCTGGCGGTATGAAGCCACTGTAGCGCAGCATGGTCTGTTTGTAGTTGGAAACGCCGTCCCCAAACATATGGGCGTAACTTTTCCAGCGCGTACACAATGGCGTAGCATTCCTTTTCGCTGATTGACCAGTGGCTTTCCCTCTCAGACAGTTTCTTGCTGAGAAACACGACAGGATGGAATTCTTGATCCGGTCCTTCCTTGCATTAAAACTGCTCCCACGCCTCGCTCGGAAGCATCTGTGGTTACTAGGAACGGTTTGTCAAAGTCTGGGGCCCTTAGCACAGGGTCAGACATGAGTGTTGCCTTAAGCTGGTTAAAGGCCTTTTGACACTCATCAGTCCACTGAACTGCATTTGGCTGTTTCTTTCTGGTTAGGTCTGTCAGCGGGGCGGCGATTTGGCTGTAGTGTGGTACAAATCGCCTATAATATCCGGCCAAGCCTAAGAAGGATTTGGACCTGTTTCTTTGACTTTGGAACCGGCCACTTTTGGATAGCATCCACTTTGGCCTGTAGGGGATTTATAGTTCCTTGACCCACCTGGTGCCCCAGGTATGTCACTCTGTTTTGGCCTATTTGACACTTTTTAGCCTTAACAGTTAGTCCTGCCTGCCGGATGCGCTCGAAGACTTTTTTCAGGTGCTCCAGGTGTTCTGTCCATGAATCAGAAAAAATGGCCACATCATCGAGATAGGCAACTGCAGATTCTCCCAATCCCGCTAAGAGACCATCTACAAGTCTTTGGAAGGTGGCGGGTGCATTTCGCAACCCGAAAGGGAGTACATTGAATTCATACACCCCTGCCTGGGTGACGAAGGCGGACCTTTCCTTAGCGGGTTCATCTAGTGGTACTTGCCAGTACCCCTTGGTTAAGTTTAAAGTAGAGATGAATTGGGCATGTCCCAATTTCTCCAATAGCTCATCTGTGCGTGGCATTGGATAGTTGTCAGGACGAGTTACAGCATTTAGCTTACGGTAGTCCACGCAAAAGCGTATTTCCCCATCTGGTTTGGGAACTAGAACCACTGGAGATGCCCATGCACTGCTAGAGGGGCGGATTATACCCATCTGTAGCATGTCCTGGATCTCCCTTTGTATAGCCGCTTGGGCATGAGGTGACTCCCGGTAGGGTGGGGTTCTAATTGGGTGAGCATTACCTGTGTCAATGGAGTGGTATGCCCGTTCGGTCCGTCCTGGAGTGGCTGAGAAAATCGGTGCAAAGCTTGTGCACTGCTCCTTTATCTGCTGTCGCTGCAGACGTCCCAGGGTCGTGGAGAGGTTCACCTCTTCCACGCCACCATTCCTTTTTCCTTCATAGTAGACACCTGCAGGCCACTCCGTGTCATCAGTTTCCTGGGCTGTAAACTGGCAAACGTTTAATTCTCTAGAATAAAAGGGCTTAAGAGAATTAACATGGTATACCTTAGGCTTTATGTTGGAGGTGGGGGAGGCTATGAGATAGTTAACAGCTCCTAGGCGCTCCTGGACTGTGAATGGTCCTTCCCACGACGCTTCCATTTTATGGGCCTGGAGCGCCTTTAAGACCATGACTTGGTCTCCTACTTTGAAGGACCGTTCTCTGGAATGTTTATCATACCAGGCCTTTTGCTCTTCCTGAGCATCCTTTAGGTTTTCTTTAGCAAGGGCTAAAGAGTGTCGGAGGGTGTTTTGTAGGTTGCTTACAAAGTCTAGAATGTTAGTTCCTGGAGAAGGCGTAAACCCCTCCCATTGCTGCTTCACCAACCGTAATGGCCCCTTAACCTCGCGGCCATACACAAGTTCAAATGGTGAAAACCCTAAACTGGGATGTGGTACAGCCCTGTAGGCAAAAAGCAACTGCTGCAACACTAGGTCCCAATCATTGGAGTGTTCATTTACGAATTTACGTATCATGGCCCCCAAAGTTCCATTAAACCTCTCCACCAGACCATTGGTTTGATGGTGATGAGGGGTGGCAACCAAGTGATTCACCCCATGAGCTTCCCACAGGTTTTTCATGTTCCC
Organism: Emys orbicularis; assembly: GCF_028017835.1. Taxonomy (NCBI): domain Eukaryota; kingdom Metazoa; phylum Chordata; order Testudines; family Emydidae; genus Emys; species Emys orbicularis. The sequence goes on along the minus strand of NC_088691.1, from coordinate 76,754,311 downwards.
TGCCAGGAAATTAGTTCCCGAATCTGTAAGGATGTCGGAGGGCCAACCTACCCTGGCAAAAATGTCTGCTAATGCCTGGCACACACTTTTAGCCTTGGTGTTGCTTAAGGGTACAGCTTCCGGCCATCGGGTAGCAAAATCCATGAAAGTCAGTACGTACTGCTTTCCTCTGGGTGTCTTCTTTGGGAAAGGACCCAGAATATCCACAGCTACTCGCTGAAATGGGACCTCAATTATGGGTAGTGGCTGGAGAGGGGCTTTAACCTGGTCTTGGGGCTTTCCCACTCGTTGGCACACCTCACAAGAACGGACATAATTAGCAACGTCCTTGCCCATTCCCTCCCAGTGGAAGGACTTCCCCAACCGGTCTTTGGTTCTGTTCACCCCAGAATGGCCACTGGGATGATCATGGGCTAAGCTCAAGAGCTTTACCCGATACTTAGTGGGAACTACCAGCTGTCTTTGAGGATGCCAGTCTTCCTGGTGCCCACCAGAAAGAGTCTCCTTGTATAAAAGTCCTTTTTCTACAACAAACCGGGATCGGTTAGAAGAGCTGAGAGGCGGTGGGGTGCTCCGCGCCGCCGCCCAAGCTTTCTGAAGGCTGTCATCTGCTTCCTGCTCGGCCTGGAACTGTTCCCTTGATGCTGGAGACATCAGTTCCTCCTTGGACTGTGGACTGGGGCTTGGTCCCTCTGGAAGCGATGCAGGTGCTGGGCCTGTTTCCATTGACTGAACCGCTGTTCGCTGGTGCACTATGTGGTATTTCAGGCTCTGGCTGAGCCTTTTGGGTAGGGTTATTTGCTGCTTCCACCAGTTTAGGCTCGCTGGTGCCCTCTGGCATTGGAGTTGTAGACGGGCTTGCAAGCGCTGGACTCAGTGCTGACAATGGTTCTGGTGCTGGTTGCGTTGCCAGTTCCGGTTCTGGGACTGGCTTTGGCTGGGTCTCTGGGATTGGATCCACTACGGCTGTTGCAGTCGTTGGCAGGGGATCCGGTTCCACCACCTTTGTTTGGGTCTCCGGTAACACAGACGGGGTCCTGGTGGACGGCTCAGGAACAGGGATGGGGGTGGAAGCTTGCTTAGCCTGGCTGCGGGTGACTATTCCCACCCTCTTGGCTAGCTTCACATGGTTGGCCAAGTCTTCCCCCAGTAGCATGGGAATGGGATAATTGTCATAGACTGCAAAAGTCCACATTCCTGACCAGCCCTTGTACTGGACATGCAACTTGGCTGTAGGCAAGGTTACAGACTGTGACACGAAGGGTTGAATTGTCACTATAGCCTCCGGGTTGATGAGTTTGGGGTCCACTAGGGATTGGTGAATAGTTGACACTTGTGCCCCAGTGTCCCTCCAAGCGATAACCTTCTTTCCGCCCACTCTCAAGGTTTCCCTTCGCTCCGAGGGTATGAGAGAGGCATCTGGGTCTGGGGTTCTTTGGTGTGATTGGGGTGTAATGAACTGTAATCGGTTGGGGTTCTTGGGGCAGTGAGCCTTTATATGCCCCAGTTCATTACATTTAAAACATCGCCCTGCTAAGGTATCACCGGGGCGATGTTGGTTGCTGGAGTCTGGTGTGGTGGGGTGAGAAGGCGTCTGGGGTTTCCCTTGGGATGTGGGTGGGGCCTTGGGTTGTCCCCGGTGATAACGTTTTGTTTCGGCTTGCCCCTTCTGATATTCGCTCCAACTGCTACTAGCTTTTTTCTTTTCTGTCACCTCCACCCATTTGGCTCCAATCTCCCCCGCCTCGGTTACAGTTTTGGGCTTCCCATCTAGGATGTACCTTTTTATTTCCTCAGGAACACCCTCTAAAAACTGCTCCATTTTTACTAGGGAAAGCAGATCTTCCAGAGATTTAACATTTGCTCCTGATACCCAGGCATCACAATTTTTGTCAATGTGGTAGGCATGCCGGGTAAATGACACATCTGATTTCCACCTTAGGGCTCTGAACCGCCGACGGGCATGCTCAGGTGTTAGCCCCATTCTGATTCTGGCCTTGTTTTTAAAAAGTTCATAACTGTTCATGTGTTCCTTAGGCATTTCAGCCGCCACCTGTGCTAAGGGTCCACTGAGCTGCGGCCTCAGCTCTACCATGTACTGGGTTGGAGTGATGTTGTATCCAAGGCAGGCCCTTTCAAAATTTTCTAAGAAGGCCTCAGTATCATCGCCTGCCTTGTAGGTGGGGAATTTCCTGGGATGGGAAGTGGTACCTGGAGAGGAGTTGTTAGGATGGTCTGATGCACCCTGCCTAGCCCTTGCTGTTTCCAGTTCCATCTCTTTTTCTTTCAGCTCCATTTCTCTCTTGTGGGCCTCCTGTTTGGCTTTCTCTTCTCTTTCATGTTTGGCTTTTTCCAGCTCCATTTCTCTCTTGTGGGCCTCCTCTTCAGCTTCTTTCTCGAGTTTTTTAATTTCAAGCAGTCTCTGATGTTTTCTCTCATTTTCTTCTGCTTCTAGTCTGGCCAGTTCTATTTTGTTAGCTGCTTCTTTGGTAGTCATTTTCCTGTTTTCTTGTGCTGGGTCACACCCTCTGCAGTTGACTGAAACTGGGATGTACTTAGCTCTGGCTGCTGCTGAGTTAACAGAGACTTTCTAACAAGCTACTCCCGAGGATGTAAAAAGAAAAAAAAACAATTCAGCTTGTAAATTATCTTTACCAGTTCAAAGTTTGTTTGCTTATTTGAACACTTCTCTTAACAAAGGACCTTGTTAAAAAAACTTAACACCTCTGCCTTCAGGCAAGGAGAGATAAGATATGCATCTACCTTCAGCTCTGCTCTCCAAGCAGCTAGAAGGAAAAAAAAATCTCTTACTGGCTTTTGGGTTTAAAACGATCCCACCGCTGTGCCACCATGTCAAGGCTGTATCCCTACTTTGAACTTTAGGGTACAAATGTAGGGGCCTGCATGAAGACTTCTAAGCTTAACTACCAGCTTAGTTCTGGTCCGCTGCCACCATCCCAAAGCTAATTCCCTTTCCTGGGTAGCCTTGAGAGACCTTCACCAATTCCCTGGTGAATACAGATCCAAACTCCTTGGATCTTAAATAAGGAGAAATTGACCCTTCCCCCCTCCTTCCTTTCACCAACTCCTGGTGAATACAGATCCAAACCCCTTTTGGATCTTAAAACAAGGAGAAATCAATCAGGTTCTTAAAAAGAAGGCTTTTAATTAAAGAAAAAGGTAAAAATCATCTCTGTAAAATCAGTATGGAAAATAACTTTACAGGGTAATCAAACTTAAAGAGCTTAGAGGAACCCCCTCTGTCTTAGGTTCAAAGTATAGCAAACAAAGATAAGCACTCTAGTAAAAGGTACATTTACAAGTTGAGAAAAACAAAGTAAATCTAAGACGCCTTGCCTGGCTTTTACTTACAATTTTGAAATAAGAGAGACTTGTTTAGAAAGATGGGGAGAACCTGGATTGACGTCTGGTCCCTCTCAGTCCCAAAAGCGAACAACCCCTTAAACAAAGGACACACACAAAAGCCTTTCCCCCCCCAAGATTTGAAAGTATCTTGTCCCCTTATTGGTCCTTGGGGTCAGGTGTCAGCCAGGTTACCCGAGCTTCTTAACCCTTTACAGGTAAAAGGATTTGGAGTCTCTGGCTAGGAGGGATTTTAGTACTGTACACAGGAGAGCTGTTACCCTTCCCTTTATAGTTATGACACAGGACCTGATGAGGCAGCTGGCAGGTGCTCTTGACAGACTCCTCAAAATCATCCAGGAGAAGCAGCACAATCTCCCAGGCATTCTTTAGCCCTCCAAGTCAATCAGTTGCCCATTAATGAAGGGATAACTCGTTTCTAGAGCCTGCTGAGATCATTTGGCTCACTGCCACCTCCTAGCATGTGGACAGAAAGTATCAGATAACAACAAAGGGGTTTTAGGGTATTCTTTCCAACATCCCACTCTGGGATCTTTGATCATCCAAGCTGTACAAGAACAGTCTAAAGAGCAGATCAGAGGAACTCTGAGAGAAAAGGATTCAAACAAACTGGATCTCTGCATATGCAAAGTGTATTTATCAGTGAATTTACAACGTACAGTTGCGAATTAACAGGTGCTCCTCTCTAAATACAATTCTCTCTTTTTGGGACTGATTCTGTTAATTGATGGATAATCTCCCCAACAAGTATCATCAGGAAAACCTAACATCCACCTTGGCTGAAGGGTGGCTCATTGTGAGAACAGCACTCCAGGCTGCACTGGATATGTAAGACACAGTAGCAAGAATTATGGAGTCCATGGTCACACTAAGACACTCCTCCTGTCTGCAGATGTCAGGCATTCCCCGAGAAGTCCAAGTGACCACTGAAGATCTTCCATTTCAACAGAAAGACATGTTCAGCACTGGTACCTACAAGGCATTGCACTCATTAAAAAAACTGGTAGAGCCCAGGCACAAACAGCATTAGCAACTGAGGCCTCAGTCCTCATTCTGCTACAGATCCCAGCAACAGTTCCCACTGTGTCCATCAGAACCACTGAGGAAAAGCCTACAGTTCCACCAGTGGTGCTTATCCCCACAGCAGGGACAAGTGCGAAGGACGTAGCTTTGACAGGACAGTCAAGAGCCCACCTGGACCACCTCTGAATCGATCCACTTTTCTTTTGGACAACCACCTCTATTATTTTAAATAAGCTTGGGCTGGGATCACCTCTGACTGATGGGTCCTTGAAACCATAAGGAAGGTTTGGGGCTGTTCTATCCTATCCAGTTTTGGGCTGTTCTAATTCCCTTCCTACCCCTCTTCAGGTACCCTTCTCACAGGATACTTCTACAACAAGAAGTCAACTCCCTACTACAACTGGGAGTGATAGAGGAGGTTCCTCAAATTCAGAGCGCGGCTTCTACTCCCATTACTACTTGAACCCAAAGAAGATCAGGGTGGTCACCCTAGCTTTCATCATCCCTGTATTTGATCCCATGAATTGGTTCATGACTTTCGAACTACACAGTGCTTGCTTCCACATCTCAATACTCCCAGCATACAGAAAATTCATGGCGTTTATAATAGAAACATCCTATTATCAGTACAGGGTCCTATCCTTTGGTTTGTCCATAGCCACAAGGCTTTACTGAGTCCTCGCTGAAGTGGTGATATCTATCAGTATATCTAAGGAGACAAGAAGTCCTGGTGTATCTGTACTTGGATAATTTGGCTGATAATCTGGCTCCACAAGTCAGAAACTCTAGCCAGAACACCTTAAACCACTTCACCTCCCTGTGCCTCGTGATTAGGGCTCTGTGTTTGTCATGGAGGTCACGAAAGTCATGGATTCCATGACTTTCCGCGACCTCTGTGACTTTGCAGCAGCCAGTTTTGCTGACTCAAGGGCCCCCCAAGCAGCTGGCTCCAGGGCCAGCAGCTCAGGTGGCCCCAGAGACAGCCATACTGGCCGCTGCTGGAGCAGCTCTGCAGCCAGCCGGCGGGGCGGTCCTGCAGCCAGTCGCACCGGCCGCTGCTCAGGCAGTCCCTGGGGCCAGCCACACTGGCTGTTGCTCAGGCAGCCCATGAGTTTTACTAAAAATACCCCTGGCTAAATCATAGCCTTACTCATGATCAACAAGGACCCTCTGAGACAGAGCATAAAATTTATAGGAACAGTGTTATGATTTTGCCAACTTGTAATCTATCTGCCACAATGGACACTGCTATTCAAAAGAATTTGATTTTGTGAGCATGGCGGCACATGCACACCAAGAATGTAATCTGTGTCAACATCTTAAAGTGCTACCGTTCCTGTAGGATATATAACCCATCCTCTGCATTACAGTATTTTTCTATGCTGAAGATGATTTTACAAGCATTTAAAACACATTGGAATAATTATGCAGATACTTAACTTTTATCCCACTTCTGTGATGGTGTTGTTTTTTCTTTTGAAGCTTGAAGTTCAGTCCCCTCCAGGTACACCAGTTGGCTACATAAAACAAAACTGGCACCCCTGTTTGCCTAAATTTACTGTTCAAAATGAAGCAAAAATAGATGTATTTAAAATCATTGGCCCATGCGTTGTTTGCAGCTGTTGTGCGGATATTAATTTTGAGGTAGGTAACATTGTTTAAAGTGTTTGTATTCCTCTCTTCTATTTTTAATTAGTTGGTTTTCCTAATAGTTTAATATCTGTAACTGGTCTTATTGTTACTAATGGACCATTTCCCACAAAACTAAGTTGTAATGCATTCAGTAATAACATTTGATGTTTAGATAGTCCAACTGTTTGCATATGAAAATCTTTGAAAACAATTATCTTGGTAAATAACCCAGGTTTCAACCATTGTCATAATAAATCAACTTTCAGATTACCAAACCATGAGATATTGAATGTTTAGGTAATATTTTGTCCTTTTTTTCCCCTTTCTTCCTGTTGAAGTGAAGCTTTTTGTGCCAATTAGAGTGTGCCTTGAATATATTGAAGTTGTTTCACTGTTGTGGTGTTGAAATCTCTTTAATGTTTATTGAAATAACAGTGGAAAATATCATTACATTATCTTACTTTAGGTAGTAAAAATAGATTCAGTATACACTTTTGAATAAATTCAGTACATAATTTTCCCTTAGTACTGTATATTTAAGTATTATTAATTAAATGACAACTTTCTAGATCCACTGACTTAATTGTCCAGTAATTGATGTAAATGATCAAAATGGATCAGCATAAGTGGATCGTGTAATTTTATTATAAATTATTTAATTCTGTAATTAATTCTTAAACTAATGAGTTAATGAATCCTATTTTCATATTCCAGATACTAGTTTATTTTAAAACAATGTATAGTAATCATAAGCAAAGGTTTGCAAGATCATTCTAAGCAAACTTACTAGCCATTATGTTCTTGGGAATAGCCATTTTACATGGCTTTGAACACGGAAACCAGTTTTCAAAAGACATAATGTTGACATATGTCTTGTCCCCTACTTCGGAAACTTATCATGTAATCTTTTAATTTCCATGTAGACACCTGACACTGGGTGAAGGAACCTTGATTTACAGCACTTCTAACAGTGAAGCCCTGCAACCTTCTCCATTACTGTGCTGCACTGTGTAGTTAGCATTAATATGAGCCCAAGTTCTAGCCTAGGACTTGAGCCCATGATTTACTGATGTAGAGTCGAGATTACCACAATATTGAATACCACATGCTGTAGGACATATAACAACCCATGTAAATGTGAATATCCTGAAGTTTTTGAATGAGCATTTAAAATGATCACACAAAATCTTTTTTATTATGGGTGGCAGACTTTCTTTGTTTTATTTCAAACTAGGTGAAGTCGATGGATGAAAGTTCTGTAGTCGGAAGAATTTCTAAGCAGTGGTCTGGATTTGTAAGAGAGGCATTTACAGATGCTGATAATTTTGGAATCCAGTTTCCACTGGATCTTGATGTTAAGATGAAAGCTGTTATGATTGGTGCTTGCTTCCTCATCGTAAGTCTGCCAATTCATTATTTTTAAACAATGAATATATGCTCATTTCTGTTCATCTATATGTTAAAATCGTACTGGGATATGACTTGATCCTGGGCTTATTGAAGTTAACGACAAAGTTCCCATTGACTTTGAGGGTGCAGGATCAGATTCCTAGGAGGCATGACAAATGAATTATTTCAGATAATGGGATTATATTTGGTCCAATTAGAAGTATAAAATTATATTTAGGAATACACTTATTTATTGCTGATATGCCCACTCTTGTAAAGTTTTACACTGTTTCTATGCCATAAGGACACAGTACCAGTTATCATTGAATGGGTTCTTTGAGGCTGCTGTAGGAGCCGTTCCATTAATTAGCTGACATTTACTACACAAGGAGCAGAGCAACTTGTCCCTTCCCTTGAAGACTACTGTAACCATGACACGTTCTGGTTTCTGCTAGATGTTTACTGTCAAACTTGAGTTTTCTGAAAATGGGGAAGAAAACTAGAAGGAAGGAGAGAGGCATATGCATCAGCTCAGGGATGGAAATGTCAACAATCCACCTTGCTCTGTAGCAGCAATCTTTATCAGACCATTATTGATTAACTAGAGGCTTTTCTTACTTGGCTATGTTGTTTTGTGTGGCGTTGTCATGCAGATAAAAATACTGGAAGCAGCCCTACTTAGAGACAACAATTTGGCAAAGCATGTAAGCATGTATTTTAAGTCCCATTGATTTCTATGGGACTTAAGCACATCATTGGTATAGGGTTGGAATTAATCATATGCTTATGTGTTTTGCTGAATGGGACCCAAAATGCACAAGGAATTGTAAAGCACTAACAAATTGTATGTGTGTGTGTGCTGTTTTTTGGTTTTGTTTTTTGTTGTGTTTTTATGTTTTGCATGTGTGTAGCTAGTCGATTTCTCTGATTGTGGGTGGGCAAAAAAAAAAAAAAGGTTGGTGGAAGTTAAAGAATGGGAATCAACGTTTAAATTCCAGGCCATGTCAAAGAACAGGGTTTCAGATTTCTGTGAAGTGAGGGAAAGTTAAGGAAGTGCCCACTCCAATACCTCATCCACATGCTTCTTAAGGTTGTTGCTCAGCTATTGTTTAGCTACTAAATCCCCCTCCAACACAGATACAGACCTCCCTCCCCCCTCCAATAAAAAAGCTGTTTTTCTTCATTGTGGGCACTTCAGTTTGGGGGCAGCTGTAATGTCCTGTCCCCTGTAGTTCCTCCAGTTTTCTCTATCTCCTCCTCAGTGACAGGCAAGATTAACTAGATTTCCTTCCTGGAGAAAATGCCAACAACATTTTATTTCAAATTTCTGCTTAACAATTCAGTTGAATTCCAAGCAATGTCCTAGGACTGTTCCGTCTTTTGGTGAATTTTTCCCCTCAGCTTCGCTTCCCCTTCTCTCTCTACAGGCTCCAGAGAGAAAACTAGGCCAAGGAAACTTAAAGACGAAAAAGAAAAAAGTCAGTCTCCTGCTTTAACCCATATTCTTTTCTCTCCAAGTGCCTCCTTAATCAAGTATCTCTTTGGGAAGTTTAGCCACATCTGTGACCAGAAGTGAATTTTCTCCTTAGCCCATTATATGTGGGGTCACAGTGCAACTTCCCTGGGCAGGAGAGGAGCCAGGAAGGATTAGGGAACCTGGTTATGATGGACATAATGAAGGCACTGGTCTCAGCTGCCCACTCTGGCTGAAGACCCCTCTGCTTCTATCCCCGCGCTAAAGAGAGAGGCAGGATTGAAAAAGCTGATAAAGGTACAAAAAAGCTCAGGCCTGTGAATACCCAGAGTAGTACTTTAGAGCTGCAGCTGCCCCTCCCTTCTGCTTTAGAACTCAATGTATCAGGGGTTGGACAAATCAGCAGGCCCAGGACAAATAAAAGGGATGATCTCTAGAACTTACACCAGCAGCCAATTTGCTCGTTTAAAGTTGCGCAATGTTCCCTTATAACATTGTTTGGCAGCTGCCTGCTTTGTCCACTGCTTGCAGAAAGAGCAGCCTATTGCAGCTAGCTGGTAGGGGCTTGGAACCAGTGTGGACCGGCAGCCCCCCATCAGCTTCCCCACTCCCCTAAGTTCCCTGTGCGGCAGCCACCCAGTAGGCTATCAATGTCTGGCAGTTCAGCTGTCCCTCCCCCCACTGCCATGTGCTGCTCCTGCCCTCTGCCTTGGAGCTGCTCCCGGAAGCCTCTTGCTTGCTGTGCGGGGGGGGGGAGCTAATGTTAGGGTGTCTCCCTCCCCACTGCTTACCCCATCTCTATAGAGCGGATGGGTGGGGGGACACAACAGGGCTCAGGATGGAGGGAGCTTGCTGGCAGCAGCTTCTGTCTCAACTTGCTGATCTATTTAAAAAGGCAATGTACTTAGAGTGGGGTCAGCATACTTAAAAGGGCAATGTGCATCTCTATCTCTCTCACACACGGTGTGTGTCTCTGTCTCTGTCTGCCATGCTGTCTCCCTTCCCTCCATTCGTGCTGCCTTGTAGAGTGTGAGGCTACATTAACAACAATGTGTTAACCCTTAAGGGCTCAGCCAAGTGCTAGTTCATCATTTAGCAGTAAGGCATTCCCTGGGAAATATCCCACCCTCTTCCACCCTCTGACTTCACCACCTCAACCAAGCTTCACAATCATCATTGCTGTGTACAGTATTAAATTGTTTGTTTAAAACTTATACTGTGTATATAATATAGTCTTTTGTCTGGTGAAAAAATTTCCCTGGAACCTAACCCCCCCCACCCCCCATTTACATTAATTCTTATGGGGAAATTGGATTTGCTTAACATTGTTTCGCTTAAAGTCGCATTTTTCAGAAACATAACTACAATGTTAAGCGAGGAGTTAATGTAACATCATCTCTACTATGATGGAGGAATCCCCAGGAAGAATGCATGGGTATGCCATTCCTTTCCCCTTCACTAGACGGGATATCATTATGGATGCATCTCTCTTAGGCTGGAGGGCTTGCAGCGCAGGGCACTTGGACTTCACAAGAGACTAGGATTCACATCAGCAATCTGGAAGTGTGAGTCCAGGAAGCTTGCAAAGCCTTTTTTTCCATTGATTCAAGATAACCATATCCTCATCATGTCCGACAATATGACAACTGATTTTTACATCAACAAGCAAGGACAAGTGAGATCTATTCCCCTGTGTGCAGAAGCAGTCACCCTATGGAAATATCACACCAGCAATAAAATCACCCTGTTGGCAACTTACCTTCCAGGGGATCAGAATGTGCTGGTGGACTCCCTCAACAGACACTTTGCGATCAACCACGAATGGGAGTTACAAGACTCCATGGTAGACAGTATTTTTGCTCTGTGGGGAACCCCTGCAAGGGACCTGTTCGCCTCTCAAATGAACAAATTGCAATATACTGCTCCAGAGGAGCCATAGACTTCTACTCTCCTCCTTCCATGGTCACACCATCTATGCCTTCCCTCCCTTACCACTCCTACCTCAGGTCTTAGGGGATATTTTGTCAAGACAAGGCACAAGTCATCATCATCAGCCTCCAGTGACCTGGACAGTTTTGGTTCCCAAGTCTCTGATTCATGTTGTTTCTATCGCTGATCAACATTCAGTCTTCTTCCAATTTCCTGACCCAGGGGAAAGGCAGCATCAAGCATCCCATCTCCCAAGCACTCCATCGCAGGGCTTGGTTTTTAGATGGGTGTAAACTCTACAACATTTGTGTTCTGAAGTTATGCAAAGCATTCTTATTACCAGTAAAAAAGATTGCACTAGAAAATGCTACACTGAAAATGGAAGCATTTCTCTTGTGGGAGCAACAAAAACTTATATCCCCAGAGATTGCAGGTATTCCCCTTATTTTGGACTCCCCTCCCCCCAAGAGTGGGTCTTTCCATCCACTCTTAACAAACCACCTGGCAGCAATCAGTGTGTACCACCCACCTTCACATGGTTACTCAATTTTTGCTCACACATTGACTACCAGTTTTTGGAAGGGTCTACTCAGAATCTTTCTGCCAGTAAGGAAACTTACTCCTCAGTGGACTTTCAGTGCTCGCTACCCTTTGAACCACTAGATATGTGTTCCATGTCTAATGGATAGAAGAAGATTGCATTTGTGGTAGCCATCACTTCAGCCAGGAGCGTGGCTGAGCTCAGAGCACTGATGGCAGATCTGCCTTACACTATATTCCCTAAAGACAAAGTCCTATTGCTTTTACATCCCAAGTTCACCCCACAGAGTAGTTTCAGAGTTTCACTTAACTAGTCAGTTCACTTACCTGTGGTTGTTTTCCCCCTGCAAAAAAACCACATGCATCTGAAGAAGAGAGGAGACTTCATTCCCTCGACATGTGCTGAGCCTTAGGGTATGTCTAGGCTTAAACTGCTACGGTGATGCAGCTGTGCCTCTGCAGCACTTCAGTGTAGACACTCACTATAGCGACGGGAGGGGTTCACCCATTGCTGTAGATGATCCACCTCCCCGAGAAGCAGTAGCTAGATCAACAGAAGAATTCTTCTGTCGACCTAGCACTGTCTGCGCCGGGGGTTAGATTGGTATAGCTGTGTCTCTTAAGGGTGTGAATTTTTCAAACCCCTGAGAGAAGTAGTTATGCTGATGTAAACTCTCAGTGTAGACCAGCCTTTGTCCTTTTACCTACAAGAGACAAAACCAATCAGAATATCTCCCAGATTGTTTATTGCTGTAGCAGAAAGAGTTTCAGGTCAAGCTATGTCTTCTCAGAGACTATTTAAATGGATTTTGGTCTATTTCTTACCCTGCTATAAGCTGCCTAATATTTGTCCTTCTCATGGGGTGAGGGCTTATTCTACAAGAGCACAAGCAATACTGGTGCTGTTGCTTCTGGATGTACCTCTGCTTCACATTTGCAGAGCAGCTACTTGGAGTTCCATACACACATTTGTGAGGTGATATGCTTTAGTACAGGACTCCTCCACTGATGCATCCTTTGGGATGGTGGGGATTCAGACAGCTCTGCCACCTGCAACCTTGCACCCTCCTCCTACTTGAGTACTGCTTGTCTGTCACCCACAGTGGAGTACACATAGGGACCAACACTCGAAGACAAAGAGAGGTTCTTCACGATGTGAGATCCCTATCTGTATTTCACTACCCACCCTCCTTCCCTTTTGCTTTAGATTGTTCTTGGATTTGCAGTAGAGAAGGAAATGTCACCTGGGTAAGGATGAGACAACCTACCTTTCGTACACTTTAGGAAAAGGCAAAGTGCAACCCTTGGTCAATAAGATCCAGGCCCTCCAGACATGCCCTATGCCTTCCTTGAGGAAACAGGTGTGCAGTTTTTTAGGACTAGCTGATACCACTGATTTATTCCTGAGTTCTCAACCATTGCGGCCCCTCTTACTGATCTTCTCAAGAATGGTAGTCCAAGGAAGGACCAAAGGTTGTGAGGAGGCTTTTCAAACCCTGAAAGCCCAGCTCTGCTGAGAACCCATCTTGTACAGCCTCGACTTCACCAAGGAGTTCCTGCTACAGACCAATGCTTCGGATGTGGGCATAGGGACCATTTTATCCCAAGTAGTGGAAGGTGATGAGCACCCCATCTTATATATCAGCTGGAAGCAGTTCACAAGGGAGAGGGCTTACTCCATGATTAGAAAGGAAGCATTGGCAGTAAAATGGGCTATCGACTCACTCTGCTACTACCTTCGGGGTGCTCACATCATGCTAGTCACTGACCATTCCCCTCTCCAATGACTACAGGCCATGAAGGATAATACCCCTGAATTATGTGATGGTACCTCTCCCTCCAGCCCTTTTCTTTCCACATCCAACACCAGGCTGGCAGAGCACACCTCCACAAGGTGGAGGAGACCAGATTGGGGAGGTCAGATTCCAAATGGGGTTATAGGGGTGGGGGAATGTGTGATCATGCAGAGAAATGGCCTGCCAGCACAGCAGGAGTTAAGTAGAACCTTTGAGCCCTGCTAGCCCTGCCCTATTATACCTGCAGCCAATGCCAGGCCTGGAGGGGGTAAAAAAGGAGAGAGTTTAGTCTAGTTCAGGGCTGACTGGCGAAGAGGCAGGAGCTAGCTTCTGCCCTACTTGACAGGAAGGAGCACTAGCCTGCTGGTCAAGGCAGCCAACAAGGAGCATGTTCTGTCTCCTAGCCAAGGGAGACAGCGGAGGAGACCTAGGAGCCTCTGGCATCTGAAGTAACTGTGTAACTGCAGCCCAGAGACATTGTGGAGTTTGGCAGTACCAAATTGATGGCTGCCCCTCCCGAAAGAGCCTGGAACTGTGGTAGGGCACCACCCAAGATCCACAAGAGGGTGCCCCAGGAGGCAAGCCATCCCAGCATATTGGACTATAGGGCCCAAACTAAATGGACTCTGGTAGTAAGTAGCCCAGAGTAGTGGATTTAGAATCCCTCCTCAGAGAACCCCCTGTTCAGTGGTACGCTCACACAGGGCCCTGGGCTGGGACCCGGTGGAGTGGGGGTGCCCAGGTCCTCCTATCCCCACTGCCCGAAAGACTGAGGCACCTTAACCAGGGAAATAAGGGGCCAGACGTCAGGCACGCCAACAACTAGGCCACCTGGCCCTCCACACACCTTGTTACAAGGAGAAATTCACCACCACCATCATCACCACCACACACCGAATATAATTAAAGCATCTGTAATTTAGGAAAGAAAGATGGAATTATCCTTTGTGTAAAAGTTGTCTGGTCAAGAAAGAAATTAAGAGACGGGGCATTCTCCTTCCGCCCGTCCCCCAACTAAAAAGAAACTTTTTTATGTTTGGCTACTTTTATTTAGCACACAGCAACTATGTTGGTTCAGAAATCCTTATCAGTACTTTTATCACTGACACAGCATGTGTTCTTAAGAAAGTAAACTTTGAAGGTTGCATCAAGTGACCCCAGGGGAAGAAAACATTATTTTGTATTTTCTGCAGAATAGAATTAAAAAAAAAACCTGAAGTTTTAGTTCTCAGAATAATCTCTAAAAGCATTAAGATGACTCTGATCTGTATAAATGGCCTCTTAGAACTATCTAATTCTTTGTTCATTTTCTTTGCTGCTTAGGATTTCATGTTTTTTGAACAAACTGGGGACAAGAACCAGCGAGCAGGAGTGTGGCAGTAGAATCTACTGTTGGACTTAAAACATGCGTACAGAGAAAAGTTTCACACTGCTTTGTGCTCTTTTTCTAAAATACATTACAAAAGTCCAGTATATATAGAACATCTCTGGATCTTTTGCTTATTGCTAGTTTCTTTTGTAACTTAGGGTTTCTATTGCCCTATTTTATTGTTTTGATATTGCAAATACAATTCTATACCTCTGATATAAATATAGATTAAATCCTGTATAAATAATGTGAAATGTTTGTGAATCTTCCCTGACTGGAATTTAAACTGCAAAAATGATTTCTTTATTCTTGTGAGCACTTCATAGAAGATCTTTTATAGTACAGAAACATTGGGAGTAATCCTCTGTCACTTGCACAAAACTACAGTTGATCCTACAACAAGGGCAGATTTTTTAATATTCAACATTGGCAATGTTTATTTATATATATATATATATATCAGTTCTCTGTAATATCTATATATTGTATATTAAACACTGTAATCCTATATTTTGTTTAATTATGATAAAATAGGTATCAGCATTCATATTTTGATGTTTATAATCTATGATTTCATATATCATGAAATCATAGATTATAAACATAGGGGGGGAGGGATAGCTCAGTGGTTTGAGCACTGGCCTGCTAAACCCAGGGTTGAGAGTTCAATCCTTGAGGGGGCCACTTGGGGATCTGGGGCAAAATCAGTACTTGGTCCTGCTAGTGAAGGCAGGGGGCTGGACACAATGACCTTTCAAGGTCCCTTCCAGTTCTAGGAGATGGGATATCTCCATTAATTATTATTATTATTATATATATGAAGAAAAGAACATTATATGAGAGCGGAGGTATAAATGAAAGGTCTGTTTCTTCCACTGTCTTCATCTGCATCTCACAATTCAGATGCAAAGTTGCCCAACAGGAGTAGAGTGCCTCACTGTAATTTAACTGTGTGCTAACTGTCTAGTGTCATTGTGATACTGGCAAACGTGATTCCTAAAGACATAGTATACAGCTGGAAGTCTTTCAAAATTAAGTTTACCCAAGCAAGATTAAAGCAGATATAACCCCTTTTTAAAAATATCATTTTCCCACTTACCTAGAACATGAGGGAGATTTTGGTCTTCTGGGTTAAAATTTGTTAGTTATTGATAGACCACTTTTTAACTATTTTAAAAGTTGGATCATATAGTGGCCTTTAAACTCATCTTATTTTGATGAACTTTTGATTCTTTGTAGTATAATGGAAACATACGTGTATGGCAGCTTGTACCTTTAGAGTGAATCCTCCACTTTCATTTGCACAATAACTACAGTTGATCCTAGGACCAAGGCAGATAGGTAAACATATTTAGAGAGAAAAGAAAAAAGTAGGGGGGAAAAAAAAATCTGTCAGGGACAGTACTTGGTCCTGCTAGTGAAGGCAGGGGACTGGACTCGATGACCTTTCAAGGTCCCTTCCAGTTCTATGAGATAGGTATATCTCCATATATATATATATATGTTTCAAAGAGAAACAGCAGAACTAAAATTCATTTGCAAATTTAACACCATTAATCTGGGCTTGAATAGGGACTGGGAGTGGCTGGCTCATTACAGAAGCAGCTTTTCCTCTCCTGGAATTGACACCTCCTCATCTATTATTGGGAGTGGACTACATCCACCCTGATTGAATTGGGCCTGTCAACACTGGTTCTCCACTTGCGAAGTAACTCCCTGCTCTCCATGTCTCAGTATATAATGCCTGCATCTGTAACTTTCACTCTATGCATCTGAAGAAGTGAGGTTTTTACCCACAAAAGCTTATGCCCAAATAAATCTGTTAGTCTTTAAGGTGCCACCAGACTCCTTGTTGTTTTTGTAGATACAGACTAACACGGCTACCCCATGATACTTGACTCCATATATTTAGGAACAATTAATGATTTCTCTCTCTTTTTGCTCTGGTAATATCATTACTCCTCTTCCCGAACACTGGTAGGCAGAGTAGCACACACTTGCTTCTCAGTCCCAAATATTTATTACATGCTAAGGGTGGCATTTTTGTGTGAGTGCCTCCTTCTATGTGATACTAGTGACAAGCCTATTCTAATTACTTGTTCACTTTTCTCAAACCACATTCCTTTTGTTTAGTTGTCCAACCTTTTTAAATGTGCCAATGACTTTGCTGAAATAATAAAAGGCAGATGAGCCAAAGGACTCCTCTGCATAGTGCCCATATTATTATTTTTTACTATTTGTATTATCTTTGCGTCTTGGAGTCCCAGTCATGGACCAGGATGCAGTGTGCTGGGTCCTATACAAACACAAAACAAAAAGACAGTCCCTGCCCCCAAAGAGCTGACAATCTACACATAAGACAAGGCACAAAAGATGCAGACAGACTGAGGTGGGAGTACAAGGAAACCATGAGAATGTGCTTGTCAGCATGATAGGTTGTGATCTCAGCACATCCACAATCTAGCCATTCTTTGTAGGCTCCATGGTAAATAAGAGTTTCTAGAAAGATTTTGAAGTAGGATAAAGAGGTTTGAAGTAGTTTTGCAGATGTTTACATCTGATGAGTGTACATTTGTTTTAACTCCTGCATGAGCGCCAGAGTGTATACTTACAAAAATATTCTGTACAATCATTACTGATTAATACAGCCAACAGATAGCTACACCTAACTTGCCCCGGTGTCTTTTCCTCTTTGAGTGAAGGTGCTGCACAAGCATCACTTCAAACATTGTCACATTAAAAACATGTAATAAACTCTTTCAGCATTGCTGTTGATGTTGCCAAAATAAAGCATGCCTGCTATATTATCCAAGGTAATATATATTCTGATGCTTAAATCATAGGACCAGATACTTGGGTCGAGCCAACCCACAGAGGTTGGGGGAAAATGTGGCTTTAAGCTTTCTCAATTCTGGAGTTAGCTGGAGGACAAAATGTTCCCCTTCATAATTTTTAGCAGCCTAAGGACTGTTCTAAATCACTCCATATGGAGTATTCCCTTAGGGATCATTCTGCTGTGTGAGGATTGCCTGAGTGCGCTGCCTTGCATCTCAGTTCATTTCTTCCCAGGAGTGAAGGAACCAGGAGTGCTACACCAGCTTTACATCACTTGGGAATTTTTTCTACATCAAGGCATTACCAGCTGTCCTCCAAATGTAACTCTCCATCCACAGAGGATATAGAGGCAAGAGCCAGGTTCCTGGCTCATATTATTTACAATTGTTCTTATTCATTATTCAGTAGTAACAGAAGTGGGCAACAGGATTTAGGTCTGCTGGATTTCTCCTGCTTTTAGAAAAAATGATGATTTTGCTTATCTCAGGAGAAGGAGGGAAAGAGGAAAACAAACTGGAAATAAAACTAATGTATCTCTGATTTAGTGCCAGTATCTGTGTGGCAAATTTTCTTTTAAATATATTTTTTAAAATTAACTAGCTATTTGGCAAGCCACAAGAGGTGGTTTGCAGCATGATCGTTCTATAATCATGCCTGGTATTACATGTTCACTAGTAGGACTATTCATAATATTCTTCTGTAGCTCATCCATTTTTGTTAAATGCTGCAGTTAAAAGAAGAATGTATTTCTCTTGATTGTGACTTCTATTATCGATAATATTGAAAAGAATGTTTACTGAATGCAGTAATGTTTTCCCTCCACTTGTTCTCTGAATTAACAGGGTATTTATTTCCTTTTTATTTAACTAAGTGGATGATACTGCTCCCATAAAATAAAGTGGAGAAGCACCTGTTGAATGCACCGCCAAAGCAAATAATTTTACAATTTTATCATCATATTCATAAATATTTGTTTTATGTTAAATGAAAGTCAAACTCCAGTTTATTCTTTTCAATTTCAACCTGAATTACATCTTTATTGAGCTCTGCCAGCTGTCATCCCAATATAATTGACTTGTTTTTACAGCCTTTACACTTCAGTTTCTTTACCTTAGCAGTGTTGGTCCCTTTTAAATAACCCTTTAATGATTCCTAACTTTTCTATTTCTGTTTGGGTTTAAACTGTTAAAACACACACACACACACACCCAACAACACCAGAGCTCGATGCTGAAGTATGTCTAAGCTGTGTAGAGGGCCATGGATTGTGTATACAAAAGTGGCTTTAAGCTTACCTTTGCCCTGCCTGGCCCGGTCCACTACATCACTTTATGCTGGCTGCGAGAGTGACGGGGACCAAAACCCCAATGAGTTTCAGTATAGCACAGGGAGTGCCAGCCTTTCTTCTCTTTCCCTGTTGTGCTGGTAGTAGCAAAACTGAGAGGTATATGAAGCTCTGTGTTGGCTCTGACAGTGGGGAGATTGTCCCTGGTTAAGCTGGTGTCAGGGCTGGTTTATGTTGTCAGTGCAATGCAAATGACTCTATTACATCAGAATATTCACCCTAATAATAATATCCCATTATTATTTATTTATATAGTGGTAATGCCAGTCGTGCATCGGGGCACCAATGTCCTAGGAACTATACAAACACATCACAAAAGGGAGTCCCTGCCCCAAAAATCTTACAATCTGAACTCAGAGTCATTTAATAAAGGTTTCAAATGCTGTGTTGGTCCTACCTTTCCAATCTTGGGACGTATATTGCCCTCCATGATGTAAAGTATCTGAATGTAGGATCAAACACTTTAGTATCTCCACTAGCCTGTGTTGCAATCACAAACTCGTGCAAAATTGTGCCCTGCATGGGGGTTCATAATGCCACTGCCACTTACTTATGGTGTCTGATAGCAGTACAAACATTATGTAATAACCACAATCACTACAAATACACATACCAACAATGGCCAATCAAACTGGGAGTAGCAACATGTGGCAATGGCTAAAATAATATAACTGTTCAGGGAAAGGACCTACAGTGTATCTCTAAACACATCTAATGGTATCTTTCTAATGTATGTTTCCTTCTAGGACGTGATGTTTTTTGAACATTATTGAGACGGGGGGTAATAATAGAACTATCCTCTCCAGTCACCGGATGCTGGAAGCTATCTACCCCAAGATGGTGATAAAATAACAAAATCTTCTATTTTGATATAGTAACATGGCACAAAGGATGTGATGTTGAATTTTATAATAGGTTACATTTTCAAAGCAATGCACAGAGATGTAGTGGTACAACTATCAGTGAAAGTTACCCAGTTACACTCACTCCCTATAAACTACCAAGAAAACTTAGGGTCTCATTTTATGGGCAAGTGTCTCTCGCTGAGTATCTTGCATAGCTTGAACTTTAAATGATGAGAAGTATATCTTCTAAAGTTAGTTACTTTTTTGGTAAATTCAGGCAAATTCAGGTGTGATACTATAATACTGTAGTTTTATCTGTACATAATATTGTGGGAGGTATATTTTGACTGTTGTAAATTACTGGTTTTAGGGGATGTTATATTTTGTAAGTATTATATGAATTGGCAAAAGGAAATTAAAAGGACATTAGAGGTTCAATCTTGTTTGCATTGAAATTAATGGCAAAAATTCCAGTTGCTTCAGTGGGAGTAGGCACAATCCCTATGACAGCCTGAACAAGGAAATGTACGTACAGACAGACTTATGGGGGGGATTCATGTGGCTAAATACATCAGTGTCGTTTCATAGACGCTAACATCCAACTGCTTCAGTTCCTTTTATACCCCAGAAAGTAGTCAAGGGCTAGGATTTTCAGAGGAACCGAGGGTTGGTACCTAACTCCCTTAGGCTCCTTTGAAAATCCCATCCATTATCTAATTAAATCCTTTATTGTCGTCTAAATTTGTTCTGCTGCTATATTCTTAGTTCTATTCACCTGAATTCTGTCTGTTTATGCCTGCTAGAACATTGGCTAAATAACAGTTTGCTAAGGACCAGACTGTGATACCCTTACTTGTGTTGACTAACACCTTACCTCATAACTAGCCCTACTGGACTACTTGTGGAGTGAAGTGCTACTCCATATAAATAAGGGTATTACAATCAGACCCTAAATAACAGCAGCTAAGGACCCTATTCTCCAGCCCTCCTACTTCTGAGAAACACTTGCTCAGGATGCTCATGTTGTTAGAATATTCCTAATTCTATATGGGGGATGCAGCTGGCAGCAGAATATCCTCTCACATACAACGTAGGCAATGGCTTTTCCATATAAGGAGTATAAAGGGCCCAAATATCGAAGTTCCTAGCTAGACCGCTGTAGCTATATTAGGCTAATATCAAGAACATTTATTGAACTCATACATATACAGACAGGAATACATTTATTCATACCATTATAATATAAATGATTGATACATTTATTACTACCCAACATTCTTGGAAGATATCAGAGGTAAAAGTTATCTCTGGTGTAACTCCCTTGACTTCAACTGGATTATAGTAGCCTTGAAGCCTATGTGTAACCGCAAACGGCATCATCAAAGCTGTTCTAAGAGACTACTAAATTACCTAAGAAATGAGTCTCTACTTATTTCCTGTATATTGCAAATAGACAAAGAACAGTTCTTTAGTCAAATGACAACTCAGTATTTGGGTTTTCCCTGTGTGAAGACTCTCAGAAGCAGAAATGACAGTTCTCCACAATGCTTATTTCTTAATCACCCTTTGGTCTCCAATAATTTTGTTAAAACATACTCATTCCTTAAATTCTTCCAGAACCTTTTGGTAGCAAAAAGGGCCAAATTCATCCTTGACATAACTCCAGTGAAAGTAATAGGTCAAATTCATCCCAGGTATCACACTATCATGCTTTACAAACTTCATTTGGGGGGAAAACCCTTAACCACATCTAGCTATAATATATCACCAGCAAATCTAGAGCTCTTCTCTTTCTTATCAGCCAGACCATAAGGCAATCCATTTTATCTCCCTGTTCATAAATCCAGGCTTTGGAAAGCATTATAAGATTTTCAGCTTGCAATGTGTTATTCAATTCCATCTTGGTTAGATAAAACTGTTACATAAAACCTTTATAGAGTGAGAGTCACAGATGGATTTCTCTAGATCTTTTAATGACCTCTCCAGCTGTATCATGAGTGTAAACTTTTATCTCCAGCTGTATAGGCCAAAATACAATCATTTA
Organism: Emys orbicularis; assembly: GCF_028017835.1. Taxonomy (NCBI): domain Eukaryota; kingdom Metazoa; phylum Chordata; order Testudines; family Emydidae; genus Emys; species Emys orbicularis. The sequence continues at coordinate 76,732,706 of NC_088691.1, read as the reverse complement.
ATGGAACCACAGTCTCTGTAAAGTACCTGGAAAGATATCTGGTGTGATTTTTTCCCCCCAGAAAATATCCTTAATCTCAGTTTCAGCAAAGACAATCAATGCATTATAAGGAAATAGGTTAAACCTTGTTAACTTTTTGGCTTGAGCAAGATCAGCTTTATTGCTAATTGATTGACATGGGGGAAAGTGTACTTTTTTAGGTAGTGTACATTATAGGAGGGCATCTATTAAGAGCAAGAACATGTCAGTTCTTATGAGAGAATTTTGAGGAAATATACCAAGTCCCTTTTTTTAGCCCCAAGAGGGAACCCTTGTGGCCATGACACTCCCTGTCTCTGTGTCCCTAGTAAGAGAAAGCTTCGCCAAAGCTGATCATGTCATAGCAGAAGCTGAAGGATCAAAGCTGATCTAGGGGAAACTTGGACCCAGAGAAACTGCTCTGTCAGGCCAGGGAAGTAGAAAGGAAACAGCTAGATCCCAGTGAAGCCTGACTCACCTAAGACAGCTGCGAGTCATTGGTAATCATTGGAGTTCTCAAGAAATGAATGCTCAGCCCAAGGGAAGAGGAAGTGTGTGAGAGACAAATCCTGCTGTCAGTGGTATGTACCAGGCAGACAAATATCTAGAACATGCAGTGTTGCCAATGCTTGTGATTTCTGTAACATTGGGTGTGTTTCTTAAAGCCTCAGCTCTTGGAATCATGAGCATCTCAGCTCTCAAATTTTAAAAGTATGAAGAAAAGCTTCAAAATGTGACCTAAAGGTGCAAAACCCAAGTGGTAAATATCAAGAACCCAAAATATATCTTAAAAAACCACACACTATTTTTAAGCCACCTGTGATTTGGGGGGGGGGGGGGAAGGTGTCTCATTTTTGATTGCTTGGGTTTGGAAAACTGAACTTATTTCCATTTTCTTTTGATTAGCCAATTGAAAGGCTTAAGGTGACTCTGAAGTTCAGGATTCTGACAAATGAGGTTTGATTTTGTTGAGCCCTAAACAACAAAGGCCTGATTTTCAAATAGATTGAGCACCTGCAACTCCCATTGATTTCAAGGGGAGTGATTGGTGCACAGCAACTCTGACTATGAGGGTGTATGAGGGAAGGCCTCTTAAAGAAGAAGGCTACACTTAGGCTAGGACTGGTATGATTTGTGTGGGCCTGGCTGCACAAAAGTGGAAAAATGGTCTGACCCCCCCAACTCCCGCATCATACTTGAAGCATTTCTCTGTTAAGATGAGGAGAGGAAGGATCTAAATGAGCACCAATTGCAAAAGTACAGCCCCTCCCCTACACCCTTAGTACAATATGCATGATATAGAGAGTCAAATCTGAGTCCCTTACTTAATTTGTAACCAATCTTTAACTCAGGCAGAATCCCAATTGAATTTAATGGCGTGGACATAGAATGAGATCCTCAAATTTTGAACGTATACAAGAGCACCTGCCATGTAAAAGGCATACCTGTAAACCGCACCACTAAATTTAATATACATACCCTTATCTTATATGGCACAAATTCAAAATGTTCACAGGGCATGTAGAGCTAATACCATTACTAGCCCTGTTGACTTCAATGGACTAGTCACAGTAGTAAACTCTAATGCCAGTAGCTTTTGCAGGATTAAGCCCTCAAGGGGAGCTCTTGGTACTCAGTATCTTCCAGGATGTGGTTCATATATAGTAAAATGCAAGTTTAAACAGCAAACTTGGAGGCAATTGGATCCCTGTTAGACAAATGTGAGTTAATAGTGGAAGATGGACAAATTTAAGTCTATGTAAAAGGGCAAAACTTTAAGTGATTTCTGCTCAGCAATTTAACTTCCTAATATACTTGCTCCCCTACATATTTTCTAAAGATCCCTTCTCCAGAATGGAAAAAATATATGGTTTTGTTCCATTTTTCTGGGATTTTCTAAAGATCATAAAGTTACACATAAATCTGGCTCTACTAAGAAAGACTAATATGGTCAACATTTTAGTGCCATTATACAGATTGACAGCACTACCTCGCCTAGAAAACCAGTTAGCTAATCTCAGGATAGAAAAGATCCAGTGAAATGGGCAGATCCTTCGATATAAGGAGGTGCCAAAGAGATTCAGCGCTGCATATTCAGGAAGTACAGCCTAGGATGGCTTTAAGCTGCCCTTTACAAGCTCCCAATTCTGCCCTGTCGCAGGAGGCGGCACGGAAGCTGCTTTAACTGTAGCTGCCCTGCAGGGGGTGTGCTCAGTTAGATTCCCTCCTGGCACACACTACACAGACTAGCAGGGTTGGGGGATGGTGTCAAGCCTGAAAACCCAAACACCCCTGCCCGGCCTCTTCCTCCGAGGCCCCGCTCCCCACCACCTGTCCCCCCCCTCCGCCGCTCGCTCCCCCATCCCCCGGGACTCGCCTGCAGAGCCGCGCTGGGAGGAGCTGACGCGGAGCCTGTCTGCCTCCCCAATGGGGGCACAGCGGGCTCGGTCCCCAGAGCGAGGGGCCGGGGTGGGGAAATGGAGGCACTGGGGGGGGGGGGGAGTCGGTCCCTGGAGCGAGGGGGCAGGGAGGGGAAATCGGGGCGCGGGGGTCAGTCCCTGGAGCGAGGGGCTGGGGAAAATTAGGGTACGGGGTGGGGTGGAGGGAGCAGCTAGGTTACACACACACCCGGCGACGGGTCCGGGAGCCAGCCAGTTCTCTCAGTCAGGCTGTGGGGCAGGAAGAGCAGCAGCTGCTAAGCAGAGCCGATTCTCCAGGCTCTAGCAGCTGCTCTTTCCCGCCCCCTAGTGTCAAAGACTGGTAGTAACCGGACTTTTGGCATCGGACGCTGCCCGTTTCCCTTTTGACCTGACGTTCACCTGGCAACCCTAGCGCTCGTACATAATGCCTGCACATGGGGAATTCTCCCCCAGCCAGCGGCAGTGGAGGGGAGAAACCCTGCCTGGCTACCACCACTTAATTTTGACATAAAAGATAATAAAATAATGGCTGGTGCGGTTGAGAAGGCTGACTGCTCCGGGAAATACCCTTTGCCTTATAGAAGCTTCACCCTGCCTCTAACCCCAGTTTAAAAACAACAAAATAAATAAATAACAACATAACGCCAATCACCATGTTCATTGATTTGCATGTTATTCTCTGTTCCCAACCAAATCTAGCTGGGAAGATTTTTTTTACAAAACTTCTGTCCGAAAATGCCAGTTCATTGACACCGAAACTTTTTTGGGAATAGAACAGGAGTACTTGTGGCACCTTAGAGACTAACAAATTTGTTAGTCTCTAAGGTGCCACAAGTACTCCTGGTCTTTTTGCCGATACAGACTAACACGGCTGCTACTCTGAAACCTTTTTTGGGAATGTACCAGTTTCAACAAAACTCTTTGACAGGAAAGGTTCCCTCAGCTCAAGAATGGAACGCTGGGGGGCTTGGCAAGAGGAGAGAGGGACTGCAGAATAGCCACTGGTCAAGATACTCAGCAGGGATGCGGGAGACACAGTTTCAGGTCTCTGCTCTGAATTGGGCATAGCAGGGACTTGAACCTTGCTTTCCTAGCTGAGTGTTCTACCTATCAGGCTATTGAGTCAGTTTCTACCTTAAGCTTGTCTGTTGGAGCTGTATAAATAATTAACTATGCCCTGGGCCAGAGAGAGACTGACTTAGGACACTCACCTGGCAGGCGAAGGCCCAGGTTGAAGTTCCTGCTCCAATGAATGTTTAATTTTACAAGTGGAACAGCTTCAACAGGAAAGCTTAAGAGAGCCAGCCCAGCATAGCCAATTGCCTGGTGGTTGGGGCAGTCACCTGGGAGAATGGCAGAATAGGGACTTGAACCTCGGTCTCCCAAGTGAGTGTTCTAACCAATTAGTTGTTCTGGGGTGGTTCTTTTTCTCCCCAGTTAAAAAAAATTGAAAGGTGTCTGTTTTGTCCCAATGCAGAACAGGAAAATGTTTGGAGTTTCACAGTTTTGTGGGACAGGAAACTCATTTGCTCCCCAGCTGTCTTCTCAACCTTTTGTCTGTGTTTTGTCTTTTTGTCCCCAATTCTGCAAAAACTTATCCAGGTGCTCAACTCAATGGGACTACTTGTGTGGTTAAAGCTGACAAAGAGTGTAAGTGTTTGCAGGATTGAGGTCTTAGCTTGTAAAATGACCACAACAGGGACTATTATCTATGTTTGTACAGCACCTAGTACTATGGAGTCCCAGCCTCACTGGGACCCATAGGCACTAACGTAATGGAAATGTTTAACAGAGAGAACTTAATGAAATTAGACAACAAATGTACAAGAGGTAAAATTAAATATATTTTAATATACCATATTGCTAGACTGTATGATTTGCTGCTTGATGATATTGAAGCAAATAGACTAACAAGATTTGGAAATGACTAGGCATTTTTATAAACAAGAATAGCATCTGCACATATACTGGCAGGATAAAATTTCCAGTCTGATCAGTTCTTGTGTTTCTGGACATAAACTGCCCACCAGCAGCGGTGAAAAAAATTCTTACACTAAGCTGTGTAATGCTACACCAGTGGATCTCGCTTTTTATATGATTACAGTATCAGGCACAAAATACCAGAACAGACGGAGCATTGGGCTATTCCAGTCTTACAGTGTTGATGTTCTAGTATAACTAAGAAAAGGCCAGACTGTAGTGAAAGCTCTGTTAAAAGCTACATCTAGGCAGATTCTATTTTAAGACAAAAATATTACAGATTAAGGTCTAAATGCCCTTATTTTTACATAATCATGAAATAAATTACTTGTCTTTTTAATCTTTACTTTTTAGAACTACTAAGACACATTAATACAATTATACAATAAATTAAGTGAAAATAAAATTCCCATTAATGGTATTTGATCAATTTCTTTGCTTTTGGCTTTTGTCTCCACAAATCAATATAAGATACAATTTGCATACAAAACCTTCTCCCAGTCATCAAAGCAACAGGTGATATAACATCACCATTTATTTTTTCCTTTTGATTTGACAGTGTAAATGACAGTGGTTGCTCTGAGTTCGTTATGCTACTATTAACTTCAAATTGGTTCTGTATGATCTAGTGATGAGATAAAACTAATACTTACCACAACTCATTATGATGTAATAAAAGAAGTTGTTTGGAAGAGATACAACCAGAAAAAAATAATAAATTAGTGGAGTTTTAGGAAGAGCATTTAATGATAGTATGCACTGAAATCTTCTTTTGTTTGAAGATTATTTTGTCTTTAACCTTTAACAAACTTCTAAATGACTCTAAGTATGAAATCCATCTTGGTGCAGAGGGCTGCACCAGGGTACCTTAGAATACCACTAAAATCCTTCATAAAAACCTTCAGTGATGCACTTGTTTAGCCTGTCTGCATTAGAGGGAAAATTTCACTTCATTTGCATAAAGCCTAAATACACAGGTTTTATGTGGGTGCAGTACAGAAGAGTGAATTGGCAATGCGGAAATCCATCCACCCAGCGCAGAGCTGGGGCATAGGTCTGCAGCACAGTTCCCCTACCTAATATCAATAATTTCAGCCTTTGGGCTGCAAAGACAATGGAGGTGCCTTTGTATCACTTGTACATGGACTAAGGCTACTGGAAATATGTAAATGAAGATTCCATGACCTTTCCTGGGTTTCCCATCCTGAATTGCTGAGGCTGGTATGGGGAACTCTTCCATGTCATATAGGCAATACAGAGGCCACATTTTTACAGCTGTCTTCTGCCACCCTTCTCCCTCAAATACATATAGCCCCAAAACATGGCTTAACTGTTTGAAAGCCTTGGTCCTTGTTCCACAGGAGACTTTTATGTTAATCCCAATTACACTTATTTTTCTGCCAGCATTCTATACTAAAGCAAAGAGAAATGCACAGAAACAAGGGTAAACCATAATGGGAAGAGAGACCAAAGCAATTAGTGACTAATTATGATAGTGTAGTGTCTATAAAAGCCTCTTCAGGCAACATTTTCATTCATTTGCAGTCAAACAGTGTCTGTACATTCAATGTACAATAGGGGGCAGTGTTATCATAGTTTATTTCAACATGTACAAACTGTTCATCATTCACATGAGCCACTGCATTCCACTATTCACTAAGGATTTCCCTGTACCTCCTTAGGCCTGGGTCCATAAAGGCTGTAGGGAAGAGGCATAGGGTAAGGAGCAACAACAAAGGCATATTTTATAGGTAAGTGGGCAAATGCTGCTAAACTGCCATAGCACGGTGTATAAAAACGAGAGGATGTTATGCACAAAAACTATAATATCCATGCAAATGTTCATTACAGGACTGCATCAAGCAGCTGGTGGCAAATGCTGTACATGGAAACTCCCAAACAAACCATAGAAGCTGAGGTTTATGGTTTAAAGCTACAATTAAAACAGTCCTTGAGAACTAGAAAAAAAACAAAGCAGTGCACAAATTTAAATGACCTAAATATAATCTCTTAACCCGTTGGTGCCATTGGCAGACACTAACTACTTTAGGGCCCTAAGGCATGGCCCTACATCAGTATTTTACTGGTATCATGAGGGTACATATCTGTGAATCATGTAGACAGCAGATTGCAATTCAACCCCTGATGTACATACTGCTGCACTACATAGCCATGATTATTTGGAGAGAGACAAGTTGGGAACTGTAATATCTTTTATTGGACCAACAAAGCTAATACCTCACCCACCCTGTCTCCTTAATATCCTGGGACCAACATGGCTACAACAACACTGCATATAGTGACTATTTACAGTTTTAATGGTGTACCAACCTATCATATGCCTTATAACTTGTATTACCTTGTACTACTACGAATGAATCTAGCCTTTTTCTGGCTCATTTACGCCCAACTGCACACTGAATATATCACTGCTGAACTTGGCCCAATTTCTTGACATCTTTTTGTATTTTCTTCAGTTATCTGTGACAAATCCCAGTCCCACTGAAATGCTATTGACTTCAATAGGACAGATTTCAGCTCAGAATCTGTACTGTTTCCACTTCATTTATCTCAGGTTTTTAGGTCAAACTCTGGCATCCGTGACACATGTGTAAATCTGGAATAGCTAATTGATTTCAACTGGGATATTCTGGATTTACACCAGCATAGATAATATCAGCATTTGGCCTATAGAGTTTGAACAAGTGAATTCTAAATGCTCTAAATTTGATGAAAATTCACAACAGAACTGCAAGCTAACAGCTAAAGTCAGCTCTGGCCTCTGTTAACCCATGCAACCAGCTCCGTTTCTAAGAACTGATTATAAATGGAGTTGTACAAGAGTAACAGGGAAGACTTTACTTCATTGCCTTTCTCCTATTGTAATAAACACAGTAATGCTATGTAATAAGTAAGATGCAACATTTTCCTGCTTCACCAAGAAGTATTGTCCCACGCTTCAGCATCCAGGATTAGTGGATACATGGAAGTGTGGGCCTTACAGTAGACTGAAGCTCAGTCTACAATCATTGTGTTTATGTTCATATTCTGCTGACTGCCAAACCGGAGAAGGGAAGATGCGGGAAAGCAAGTCTAGCAAAGTTGTTGAACACAGACAAGGGCTCACTGTGTCCAATCCTCCTTTTCCAGTAAACAACCTGTAGAAAGACAGAGAGCAGCGGTGAGCTAACACAAAAATGTGCCAAGCACTGGAACTGGATCCAGCAGCTGAAATCAACAAGAGCTCAACTTTTAGATTTCTGTTTGTTATTTTTCCATGAAGAGATGAGTTGATCAAATAGCTAAATTTTTTGGAGGGGGAGGGGGCTGAGTGGAGAGAGAGACTATTCCTTGGCATAAATCCACTAAATTTGTTTGTACTGTATGTGCTCCATTTTAGCATTCACCTTCCAATGATATTCTTATCAATAAATTTAACAGAGGAATGTTTACACAAAAAGCAAATATTGGAGAAAACTGATTAAAAGCAAAATTTGAAACCACAAACATACATATTCCCTCAGTAATGTGCTTATAAGAGTTATAATGTTTTACTCCAAGAGCAGAACAATGCCATGTAACCCAAGTGTGCAGTCAAAATAAATCAATATCTCCTTAATTGTTAATATCTAATTCTTCAACAAGCGACTTGCACAGGAATCTACAACTCAGTAACTATTAAAAAAATAAGTTTATTCAACAATGATTTTGAATACCAAGTACAGTTGAGAAAAATAATAGTTTGTTAATGGACAAGTTACAAACTGAAAACAAGTTAAGTTGGTCAAATCTTTCACTAAAATTATTTGTCCAGCTCTGTCAGAAAGGTGAAAATAAAGGTTTATGAAATATATAGTTGACTTTAAGAGTCTGATCCAAAGCCCAATGAAGTCAGGGGGAATTGGATTAGAACTTTAAAACAATGCTTTTGTTCTGAACCCTGTTCCCAGGAAAACTGTTGTTTGCAGTGGGAGGGGAGAGGAAGGAGAGGGAGGAATGAATGAACATTCTTATTGTAGGCCCAATTCTGCAATGTGCTGAGTACCTTCTGGAAGGTGCAGAATGGGTGTTGAGGGCACTTAGCACCTTGCAAGTGGCATTCAACACCTCACAGAATTGGATCTTACCTGCTAAAGTCTCCAGGTACCAATTTCAAAACTAACTATGCCAATTGTACTCCAGATCAGGAGAGTTTTTATATATGGGTATGGACTTATATTTTAAAACAAACTATGTTTAAGCATCAAGATAAGGTTTTAAATGTACATCACAAAAGCAATCCGATTACACCAGTTTTGCAAAATTTTCATAAATTTATCATCCTTGGCACAAAATCTACCTGCCCCTCTCCCACCATAATGATAATTTAAAACTAACTTGCCCATTTAAAAAAGATTACTTTGCCCCAAGTTAGTAGAGTTTTGTAACTTTGGATTACATGATACCCACACTTCTCATGTGGTTGCAGGCAACCTGCATTGTGGATCATATATCTCACAATGCACCCAAGGCATTTTATTGATTATAAATAAATAAATAAATAATAGAGATATCCTATCTCCTAGAACTGGAAGGGACCTTGAAAGGTCATCGAGTCCAGCCCCCTGCCTTCACTAGCAGGACCAAGTACTGATTTTGCCCCAGATCCCTAAGTGGCCCCCTCAAGGATTGAACTCACAACCCTGGGTTTAGCAGGCCACTGAGCTATCCTCCCCATCTAATACACTGGTCAAAATTCATTGGCACATTATGTTTTAGAGGATAATTTAAGCTAAGGAAACAGAAGGGAAAAAACAAGTAGTGTTATGAAGATGTTAAACCAAAAACTTTTAGAGCTTTATCCATGAAAGTGTTTTTTTCCTTTTCTTGATTTATCATACAATATAAACAACATACCTGAATTAATTGAGGTATTTTATTAATTTAAAATAGAAATTTTGCTCTCATGGAGATTCCTGATTGTGTGAAGCTGTAGCTATGTTGGTTTTGATGAGCTTCTGTTAGCAACTATCAGAAAACAGACAAATATCAAGAACAAAAGAAGACTTTCTCTAGTTTGCAGATCAGTGTACATATGGAGCACTATCACTTTTCAGATTTGATGAGTATGCAATGGAAGAGCCAAATCATACTAGAAAAACCTGTGGAAGGGCAAGGAAACTCAAAATGTTTCTTGGAATCGTCCATCAAAGGCAGAATATACTTACCCTGTCAACCATGGATTGGACAAAAGGTAGCCCTCCTAACTCATGGAAGTCCCAACATCCATCATCTGCTGAAGGACAGGATGGTTGTGCAGAAGTTGTTGCCTTCACAAGATTCCCAGAGCTCCCTATGCCAGCATAGCTTTTCCACCAAGTGGCGGCTCACAAGCTCCCACTTCAGTGAGTGTTTGCATATATGGAGGTGCAGTCTGAGCTTATTAATGTTGGCAGGGTCAGCACTGATTCCAACAAGTATTCCCCTCTGCGTTTGGAGGGGGATGATGCCATGGGGAATGGCCATCCCCAGCCTCTGCCCCCACCCTTTCATCCATCTATTTATTATCTACCCATTCATCTTTATATTACCGACATTAGTTGTTTCAAAGCTGCTTATCACCCATGTACCAAAGCCCTCTTTCTTCCCAGCCATGCTGCGCCTACTGTGGCATTCCAAACCTCTGGAGATCACAGACTGTGGCTTGTGTGGAGCTGGAGGGAAGGGGATTGACCTACACTCAATCCCCCTCCTATTAACAACAAACTGACAATGTACATGGGGTTTCGTCAACTTGGTGGGGAAAAAAGGGGAGGGGATGATCCAACGTAGTCATCCAGGCATATGCTGTGACTCTAGAGGCTTACTAGAAATATAAACAAAATCAGAATCTGTCTTCCCTGCAAGTGACTGGGCAACAAGTGTCTCGTGTGACCCTTCTCTAAAGAAATTTCCCAGGACAAAGCTTGGGTTTCTCTGTGGCTGAAAGAAAAAAGGAAAACAACTTGAAAGGTAATTGTAAAGCAAATTTGTGCCTACACCACATCAAAAGCAATCTGCTAAAGAGAACCAGTAAAATTACTAGGGCAGCAAAAAGTTCACTCTCTTCAAGAGATGAAGAGAATGCACATTCTTATTTTAAAAAGAACCCTACTCAGAAGGCTAAACAGGAAGTACAGATTCTTTTTTTAAAAATGAACATGCCCTTTTGAGATCCCTGGAATCCTGGCTGAAAATAAGTTTGCTTCTTAACCAGCAGTTTTTTCATCCATCTGAGCCTGAAAATTTAAGTAATGTAAAGCTGAGTCTGGTCCAAATTGACAACCCCAACTGGCAGCAGTTGAAATGGAAAAAGGTGTCTGGATGGCCTACGTGCAGTAGGGTTCAGATGAATAGCATTTGTTTATGGAAATTTTATATTCAACTCTACAGACAAATGTCTAACCCTATAGCATTGGAAGATCAAAATCTTGTTCTTTGTATTTGTAATTTATTTTTCTGGTTACCTGGACTGATTTATTTATTTATCTGATTAGCCACAAAAAATCCTGCCTCCTTACTTGCCATAGGCATGTGATTTACCACATCTTCCATCCTGGTGCCAAAGAAGACAGGAGGACCTCCTCTAATTGCTCAACAGAACAGGCTTATTTTGGTACACTGCAAGTGGGTCCACCATTGGATAGTTTTAAAACCATGTAATGGGATTGGCATGAGGAAAGGAGATGAAAGAATGAAGAGCAGCACTTACCAGCTTCCCCTTGTTAGACCAATAAAAATCTTCCCATTTTCCCACCCTAACTTGTAAGATCACCCATCAACAAGTTTTGGATTTGCCACCTGGGCATGAAATGGGCCCATAGGTCGTGGTTTGGCATTCGTGGAGTGTTGGCTTGGATTGTGTATAATTTTTGTTTGGTTGCAAGGGTTCTATTGATCATCATATTTGGGATTCAGGACAGAATTTTTTCCTGTGGTAGATTGGGGTAGATAATCCCTCTTGTCTTCAGAGGGATTATCATCTTCCTCTGGAAATCACAAATCTGTGCTGGGACTGGATTTCATAACTACTTGAGACATAGTCCAATTAGGGGTTTGAGAGGAGTGGACTAGGCCCAGAGGCCCCTGCTGGAGGCCTCAGGGTCCTGCCACACTCACCCAAGAAAGGAGCAGTGGAGAGATCCTCCAAGCAGGCTAGAGTGGCTTCAAGGGAAGCAGCCAATCAGGGCCCAGGAAGGTCCTATTAAAAAAAAGCTGCAAAGCCAGAGATAGGTAGTTCATTGTTGGAGCCAGAAGAGTATAGCTGGTGCTCCTGGCTGGCTGAAGGGAATTGCAGCATAATAGGCAACTCAGTGTTAGTAAGGGCTGAGGGAGTGAGGAAGGGCTCTTGACTGGCTGCTGGGCCTCACCTTAGAAGAGCCCTGAGCTAAGGGTAAGGTATCAGCGAAGGCTGGGGCTGTGGGGAAGTGGTCCGGGGAACTGAAGGTAGGTTTTCTAAGTGGACACAGCAGTTCATGGCCACTCTTCTTGGGGTTCCTGGTCCCACCCACCATAGGCCACTGGGGAAGGGCCTACAGCTAGACAGCAGTAAACCCTGTTCCCTTAGAAGGGGACTGAACTATCAGGAGGCCCAACTGGAGAGCTAGCTGGGGGCAGAACAGACTAAGAGGGTGAAACCATTGCCTCCAGGGAGGAAGCTGTGGGGGTATGGCTGAATAGCAGGGCTGGGGCTGGTTTAAAGAATTCAGACACACCAGACCAGAAAGGGAGTGTTTGTGAGAAGTGGGTGCCATGATGTTACAGGGTTCTGTTGTGTTGTAACTTTGAGTCTATAGGCTTCACTCCTTCCAAATTCCTGCCGTGAGCTGGTAAAATAGGGAAGGAATGTTGACAACAGGAGTAGGGACTGGCCTTATTAGAGAGTACAGGTTTAAAGCTGTCTCTTCACCCAGACAGGAAGGGGTAGAACACTTGCAGTTCAGGGTGCTTTACTCCAGAGCACAGGACACTGGCCTGCTGGGACTCCATTGACTACTGAATTGCTGCTAAAAAGTCATTGCTATAATGAGTGACCTGTGACAAATTTAAATTCCAGTATTTCATGACTGCTTTATATCACTGTAATTCTAGGATCCCTGGTAGCTCAGAATATATCTTGCATTAGAATTTCATAATTCAGATTATCATTTTACTTTCTATATCTATTTTTAGGATCTCATACCATGGTGGTGTGCATGATGAATTAAAAATGTACTACTTTTACTGATGTGCTACATGGTGTTTTGCACAACAAGGTCAGAGAGGAGTGATTTGGGACCAGGAAGTATTGATGTCTGTGATATTTCCATGTCTCTCCCACATATTATGATTCCAAAATGGCTTTAGTGGCCACAATTTCTAGAACTGGAAACCATTACTCTTACCTTATCTGAATGCTTGAAATCTTTCAGTAGGCATTAATATCAAGGACCCGGATCCAGCAAAGCATTTAAACATATGTCTAAGTATGTCCAATTGCCTTGTATGTAAACTTAATTAAGCATTGAAGTATTTAAGTGATTAACTGCTTTGCAGAATTGGGACCCTAATCTAGTGTTTCATGAGATAACAAGCTTTCAAAATTATCTTAAATCTGAAGGGAGAATTGGGGAAAATAGCAAGAGCATAATCCAAGATTTAACTGATTTGTCTTTTTGTTTTTAAGGTTGGCTGTCCCATGATCCATCAGGGCTAGAAATACTTTAGAGGAAATGTTTTAAGGACTTAGAAAGGTTTCTTAGAACTAGTACAGGATGAGTATACAATATACATATTTATCCTTGCTCTAGTCTCTGGGAACCTTTTTTCCTTAAACTGAGATATGTAACTACCACTTTGGGAGCCAAAATTATAGCAAAAAACCCTATTTCCTACTAAATGGGGAAGAATTACAGAACCACCATATTTGTTGTTGCCATGAATATATAAAGGAATACACTTTCAAATCCAACAAGAGAATTCTGATTTCAGGGATACTGTCCTTTAAAATTAGGATATAACTTCTTTCTGTGAACCAATGCAATAAAGAGACTTTCCCATAATTGAGGGATTTACAGAAGTGATAATATACTAAGCCACTGCATGCCAGAGTCAGATAAGAGCTAGAAGAATGTTTCCCCTAATTTATTTCCATGTATATTGGAGAACTCCATTAAAATGTAATGCTGGTGTAGTGTTACCCCTTTTTGACCAGAGCAGGTGGCCAGAATTAAGTGTCTAGAAGATTGTTTTGGTTAGGAGGAGAAACTGATATTGGAGTTCAGGTATTTCTTTGACACAGTCCAGTTTATTTACAAAGAATGTACAAAGTTCTCTTTCCCTGAACACAGCAGAAATCAAACAGAAGGAAATTTCTTTGCTCAGAGTTCCAACTTCCAAGCCCCCTTCCAGCCAGTACTTAGCCTAAAAGCTCCCTCTGTAGGCTTTTATCTCAGGGCCATGTTCCTTGTACTTGTTCTGGCCGTGTTCTTCTGTGGTGTTTCTACTGCTTCGGACACCCAACAGACACACAGCTTCATCAGTCTTCACTAGTGAAAACCCTCTGCCTGATTAAGTTCAGATTCCTGAGCTGTCTCTCATGTGCCTCTTTTTGGACAGCAACACATACCTGTGTTTTGGGTGAAGCTGCTACCAGCTGCCTGGTTCCATAAAGGAACTTAAATGTAAATAATTATCTTGTGTGAAGGGCAGCTGTTACACCCACCATTTTTAATGAGGTTTAACCAAGTCATAACACTGTTCAGGGCAAGATTCATCCTTATGTTGATTCAGGTACTGAGGTAGGTAGATTGTGTTTTTATTCCTTGGCTACAGGGACCAGTTATGCACAGGCAAGAGGGCTACCTTAATTTGCCCGCTACTGAGGCACAAAATTGCCGAGGTAATGCCTTCTCCTGCCCCTAATAATTTTTTTCCTCTGCTTCAATTGACCAATAGTAGAGGCCCTTTACTCTAGAGGTATTCTCCAGGGATACTTATGTGAGGACCCTTTTGTGCCAGCCTCCTTGGCATAAAGTGGTCACTAGGCATACACTTTTTTTCTTTTGAGAAACTAAATGTAAATGACATTGAGTATCCCCATCCTGAGTATATCCTCTTGACCACATAAGAAACTGAGAAAATTAGGGGAACAGGAGAAATACCATGCAACTTCCACCCTGTGACCCAAGTTTACCAACACTGGAGTACCATGAATGTCATAATTTTGGCCATGTACTTCACTCTGCTTTTGATCTCACAAGTACTTGCTTGGGAATTCTGGATGGATTGGCGGCAATTCCACTATGATCTGCTCTTCTCCCTACTGGAGCTGATTGCTGCCCTGCAGTTCCTGTGTGCCACCAGTAATTGCAGCTTGGGAAAGTCTTCGAAAAAGCACCATGGAGGGAGGATGCCAAGGAGCCCCTCCAATCCCCTACTAGACCCTGGCAGCAATGATTTCAATTCCCCTGAAAGGAGGAGAGTGTGAGAAGAAAGGCTATCCACGTAGGACCTTAGGAAATAAGGGAGCAAGGGAAAGATATACCTCCTCCCCAATCCAGCTGCAGAAGATTGCTTGGTGGGAGGACTGGGAGCAGGGTCAAGCCTGTTGTTGAGGGGAGGAGGGGAATGGAATGTGACTTAAAAGCTAACACCTGTCTGAATGTGGGTGAAAGCACAAGGGCTTCTTGTTAGAAAATAAGAGGATTTTACAGTGCTAGGGAAAAGGGGAGCATGAGACCACTGGAGAGGATGAGGAAAGGCTATCACAAACAGGGTTAGGAGATGGAAATAGCTGTCTGTCTGTCTTGTTTCAGGATGAATTTTCAACCTGAAATGCTCATGTACGTGAGTGGGAGTCAGCAAACACTTCTGCTCAGAGTTCTAAAATCAAAAGTCAGACCCAGGGAGCTTGGGACCGATACATATTTTTAAATGGGTTGATTTTAAAATCTTAATAAATTCATTGAAACAATCTCATGAGACTGGCAATACTCATGATGACTTATCCCACTGAATGAGGCTTGGGGCTGAAATATGCTATGACAGGTACCTGATAAAGTTCACGGAAACCAGCCCTTTCCCCAACCCCTTTATTTAATCTTCTCATTTATTTAACAAGAAACCCAAGGAAATTGCATATCTATATTTGATAGGCTCTGAATGTGAGCACAAAGCTTTCTGCTATGAGCCAATATAATATAATGGGAAGGGTGCTAGCTTGGTCTTAAACTCCTGTTTCCTATGCTTCACAATCTTAAAATAAAGCATCATGAGAGAGATCTCAGGGGGGTAGCGAGGACCCCTGCCTACATACCTCCAATCCGGCAGACATTTTTGTTGAATTTGGTATAAGTAGAAATCTAAAGGAAGAGGTTGACTTCAAGTCTGGACAATGTAACAGAATTACAAATGCTTTCCAGTGTCTGACAACTTTGGCTTACTTTTCTCAGTGTTGGACCGTCCGGAATAGCACCAGGCAATTATTGTTTCGAACTCTCCCACTGACATCTAGACAAAAGGGCTTTGGAAGGTGAGCTGAAAAGTCACCACTCGTGGACATGCTGCTAAACTGGCCTAGGCACTTTGGTTGGCAGAGCTGGACAAGCCGATCAGAGTTATCTACCCTGGAGACTTCTCCTTCCTGAAAAGGTGATGTGAAAGAGGGAGCAGATTACTGAAGTCTGTGGCTGAGACGGTCAATTTCAAGCTGAAAAGTGGATTCCAACTGTCTGCATAGTTATCGCTCTCATCTTGCCTACTTCCCTGTGGGTCCTGGCAAAGGTAAAGCGCACTTTGATTCTGGGTGGTTTTTTTATTATTTTTATTTTTATTTTATTTTTTTTTAAACTCCAACTGTTCCAACCCTCTGAAAGCAGCCACTCTGCAGGCATTAGTTGCAGTTCTCAGTCTTCCCTCTCACTCACTGCAGCAGCTGGCAGGCTCAGTCACTGTCTGGGAAGCACTAAAACACTCCCTTTCTGTCCTGACTGAGGTGGGCATCAGCACGATTGGAACTAGGTTTCTGTTCAAACCCTGCACCATCTGTACCCCCTCCCAAATAAGCAGAGTACGAGCTACCTGTTCTCAGTGGTACCAGATGACAGAAGAAGGAGTAATGGTCTCAAGTTGCGGTGCGGGAAGTTTAGGTTGGATATAGGGTGACCAGATCACCCAAGTCAAATATCGGGATGCGGGGGTGGGGGGGTGGTGCAAAAAAAAAAAAAAAAAAAAAACACCCTTCCTCCACAAGCGCTGGAGGGAGGCCCGGGAGACGCAGGGGAAGCGCGGGGCCAGAGTGAGTGAGAGTCCGGCCTGGCACCGAGCAGGCAGAACTCAGTCGGGCGGTAGGGAGAGTAGGGGGGCGGCCCGCGGGGCCAGGCGGCGGCTGTTCTCCCCCCCGGGCAACGGGACTCGGGAGCAGCCGCTGCTGCAGCTCCCACTGCCGCGGGGGGAGGAAGCGGCCGATGGCCAAGCTCAGCGGCTGCGGCTCTGGCGCCCGGGCCTGCCGCGGGGACCCAGCAGCGCGCACACTGCGCCCAGCCCCTGGCCAGTCGCCTCTGGGCTGCTGCCCAGCTGGTGCTATCCCGCGGCGGCCCCGGAGTGGGGGCAGCAGGCCCCAGCCCCTTCGTCCCGCTCAGGTCCTGCAGGGGAACGAACGGGGCTGGGCTGCCGATGCCTCCGCCCCGGGGCCGCCGCGGGATAGCACCAGCTGGGCAGCAGCCCAGACGCGACTGGCCAGGGGCTGGGCGCAGCGTGCGCGCTGCTGGGTCCCCGCAGCAGGCCCGGGCGCCAGAGCCGCAGCCGCCGAGCTTGGCCATCGGCCGCTTCCTCCCCCCGCGGCAGTGGGAGCTGCAGCAGCGGCTGCTCCCGAGTCCCGCTGCCCAGGGGGGGAGAACAGCCGCCGCCTGGCCCCGCGGGCCGCCCCCTTCTTCTCCCTACCGCCCGACTGAGTCCTGCCTGCTGGGGGCCAGGCTGGACTCTCACTCACCCCGGCCCCGCGCTTCCCCTGCGTCTCCGGGCCTCCCTCCAGAGCTTGTGGAGGGAGGAGGAATGGTGAGCCTGGGGAAGAGGCGGGGATTCGGGGAGGGAGCCAATCGGGGGAGGAGGGGGCGGAGTCGGGGCGGGGGGGGGTCGCGAGCACTTCTGGGCTCCAGAGCATTTCCTTGTTTGTCCAGTGTCCCGACCATCGGTCGGGACGCGGGACAAACAAGGAAATATCGGGACAGTCCCGATAAAATCGGGACGTCTGGTCACCCTAGTTGGATATTAGGAAAAACTTTTTCACTAGGAGGGTGGTGAAGCACTGGAATGGGTTACCTAGGGAAGTGGTGGAATCTCCATCCTTAGAGGTTTTTAAGGTCAGGCTTGACAAAGCCCTGGCTGGGATGATTTAGTTGGGGATTGGTCCTGCTTTGAGCAGGGGGTTGGACTAGATGACCTCCTGAGGTCCCTTCCAACCCTGATATTCTATGATTCTACCTACCTGTTCCTGAAGGAGGAAATATTTTTCATATTTTTGTATTCACCAGCTTTAGAAGTGGGACTGAAAAAGATTCAGGATATCTGAACAAACTCCACTTGCACGGTCTCCAGATGTGCTGAAGCTATTGCCCTAGCTGAAATCTAAAACCATTACAGTGGTTTAGAACTCCCTGTCCCAGTCATATCACATGGTTGGTATCAAAGATGTAAAAGTTATGAGGCTTGATTCTACTCTCATCCCACTCCTACACTGAAGTTTCTCCACTGGCTTCAGTGCTCCTGTACTACTGATTTACATGGCATGAGGTCTGAGAATTGAGGCCCATGGTTTGCAAAGGAGACTTCCTACCTAAAATGGATCTGAGTATAGTTCTGAGCATTCCCATATGCCCAAATGAAAAATAATACCTTTTTAAAGTTCTCTCTCTATGATAGTAACCTAGTGGTGTTTGCTTTGTGTATGTTTTTTACCATGGTAACAAAATGAGCAGTTCAACTCCTAAAGTCCCTAAGGGTGAAAAATGTTCTCTTACTGATTGTCATAAAAAATGCTGACTGAGTCTCAGTCATGGTCCACTTTGCTCAAGGCAATATGAATCTTAAACGTATTTAAAAATCTATTTTAACTCCATTTCCCTCCCTAGTTTAGACTCCCCGTGATTTGCTTTGAGTGCCAAATCCCTCACTGTAAACACTTCCTTGTGGAAAAACAGGCAGGTCAGGATGTAATATTGGCCCCCTGGGTCAGAGGCTGTGACAGTGCTGAGCAACAGTAGCTGATCCAGCACTCTTGTCACTGCAACTTTAATTAGAGTAGACCTCCTTAAGAAGAGCTGTGCCCAGGGCTGGCTCCAGGCACCAGCTTAACAAGCAGGTGCTTGGGGCGGCCAAGGGAGAGGGGCGGCACCTGCGGCAATTCGGGGGCGGCAGGTCCCTCACTCCCTCTAGGAGCGAAGGACCTGCCGCTGAACTGCCGCCACCGATCGCGGCTTTTTTTTTTTTTTTTTTTTTTTTTGCTTGGGGCGGCAGAAATGCTGGAGTCGGCCCTGGCTGTGCCTAACTGATAGTGTGGGATGGGCTGAGGAGAGCTAAGAGGCTAATTAGCCCATCAGGCAGAAGGTAGAAAACACAGGAAAGAAATGCAAAGGCTCAGAGCCTAGCCTTAGAGAGAGCTCCCAGGGGAAAGATTCCTTCCCCTCCCCCTCATTGGCTAAGGGAGCTAAGGATTGTGTGCTAGTGTAAACAAGGAGTTGCACAAGTTTGTAAAGGTGGTGGGGAAGGACACTGAAATAAACCACAGGAGGTGCTTACCAGAAAATAGCCTCTGAGCTGTTTATAACCTGGAAAGGCAGAAGGACCCAGCCCTGTCACACAGGCATCAAACTCGACTACTAGTGGCTCTTATCTCTAGAATATCAGGGTTGGGAGGGACCTCAGGAGGTCATCTAGTCCAATCCCTTGCTCAAAGCAGGACCAATCCCCAGATAGATTTTTGCCCCCGATTCCTAAATGGCCCCTGCAAGGATTGAACTCACAACCCTGGGTTTAGTAGGCCAATGCTCAAACCATTGAGCTATCCCTCCCCTCTATTACTCACTTTTCCCATGGTCATCTTTTATTACAGAGACCCAAAATGCTTGCTGGAGGCCTGAAGAAAAGTGTATTCAAATTGCCTTGCTGGACTTCATGTGATAGAACAGAAACCTTCTTACAGTGCCTCACTTTTGTCTAGGTTTACTTGCTCCATTAATGCTAGAAACAGATGGTTCAAAGGCAAACTGGGTGCCCCTTTAGGTAACAGGGTAAATAGGCAGTGGGACTGGTGTGAGCTCCCTCTCACTGTGAACAAGTTATAGCTGGTTCTTGCTAGAGCATGAGAAGCTAACACATTCCCTAGTTGTGAGACAGCAGCCTGGATGTGTTTTGTCTAAATAAACTGGAGGGAATGAGGTCAGCATGGATGAGCAATCTGACCATAAAAATTTTAGAGCTGGGGCAGGGAAAGAAATTCAGTCTGGGAGCCCACGACATTCCAAGACTGGAGAATGTGAAAGAGGATGCCTTGTCCTAGGGCAAGGCGTTTGGGAGGAAGGTTCCCCATTCTCAGTGGTATTCCTCCGACTCTGCCAGCTTTCTGGGATGACTAAGAAGTAGGTGTTATCTCTTGCTTGAGCTTGAACAGCTGTAAAATCACACTTACCCACTCCTCTCCATTGGTTAAATATATGTGACATCTGTCTGCTTAGTAACATGCGCTTACTTCAGAGGAACATTTTTGTTAGGATGGCTTATTGACAGACATACAAAACCAAACAGACTCCTAGTTTCAGACTGTTAGGTAAACAGCTTTGCCCACAAGCTCCTATTAATTCCCCAGTAAGAGTCCAGGAGACCTGGGTTTTTAATCTACTTCAGCTACTCTCCACTTCTCTGAATCTGTTCATTTTCCACTATACTCCTTTCTGCCATCCCTAAACTATGCAGAGGAAAAGCTTAGAATTTGCTTTAACACCTTGCATTTGAGGATCTCAAAGCCTCCTACAGCGCAGTGGAGTTGACGGTGTTCAGCACTTTCCCAGAGCAGGCCCCCCAGTTTAATTATTAGCTCTATACACACATGTAAATCCCAATAGCATGAATGTTTCTTATGGGCACAAAACAAGGTGCTCAGGCTTCTGTGTTGAATAGATGTAGGTAAGAAAGCTAAATCCAGATCCAAATAACCTTAGGAAAGAAGTAAGGGGTTCTGGCTTCAGGCCAAATCAGCACTGTGGTCAATAGAATTTGTCCTTTTCAGGCTTGATCCTTCACTCTTTTTAAAGTCGCTGGCAAAACTTTCATATAACTTGAATGTTGCAGGTGCGGGGCTATAGATGAGAGATGCCATGTGTTTCTTACCCAGGGAAGGACCATCAAGGAAAACCTAACATTACTCTTACAGCCACCAATGTCTTACTCAGTTCTGGAGCCTGTGGAGAAAAGGAAAATCTCTCTCCTTGTAATTTTGGAAGTCATTCTTTTGCTCTTTTGAGTAATTATGGGTAATATAGCTGATTATACCCTGGCACTGTTTGCCAACACCATTAATCTTTTGTTCCTAAAGACTGGTTGTTATAACTATGATTCTAAATAAAAATGAGAAACAAAGTCAATACTTATAAGGAGGTTTGCAAAGAAACTATAAATATAGTCCAAGAAGTACACTAAGATCCAGATCCTGTGAAGTCCCATGGACCTCCACCTTCAGTGAGACTTGACTTCAGTAGCGCATGAGGATGCTCAGCACCTGGCAGGATCATGTGTCTGGCAACAATTAAGAAAAATTCTCATGGAGGTTAAAAATAAAATTGAAGGGAGGTAACCAAAGAAACTATATTCGGAAACCAGAGTACAATTATGGCAATGGTTAAAGTGACTCCTTTAAAGTGAGATGTCTAGCAGATAATTTACTATTAGGACTGAAATATCAAATAAGTATTTAATATGTACTGTTGAGCCTCTAATACTCGATTACTGAGGCATGCAAATATGATGTCTTCTAATGCTGTGTTCTGTTTGCTGTGCCTTTGAAATTATATTAGTACTATTTTTAGTTTTATTGCAAAATAAATGCTTTCCGTTTCTTTAATACAGGTCATAATGTGTTTTGCAGGCTTATGGAGAAATTGGCTAAAAATGTCAGCACCTGAATGAAATATTTTTTGAAAAACATTTATTTTTCCTTTTGGACTGAAGAAGGATTTTTTTAAACTTTCCATTATATCTGACTATTACTCTTTATTTGCCTTGTTATTAAAAAACATAATTGGTAGTTTCAGCTTTTACTGCCCTTCTTCTGGCCCATCTAAGTCTCAATATGTATCAATTCATATATAATTTAAAACGAGCTTGTTTATTTTTAGGTATCCTAGTTTACAAATCGCTTCCCCTGTATGATAACAGACATGACTTTAATTCCAAGTAGCATTACTAATCAAATATCCAAAAATAAATGCATACTAAGTTGTAACCGTTCTGTAATAAACTAGATCAAGTAGGTAACTGGCTGTGGACAAAATTCAGCCATAATTTTAGACTTTCAATGACTGGGAGCCAGACAATGATATCACAGGACCATAATACTAATAACAATTTCAAAATGTTTTTCTTCCCTTTATGTGGAGAAGAAACTGAAGGGGTGTGGGGGGATGGAAGGGGAGAAGAATGATTTCTGTCATCTATAAAGTCATGATGATTGCTGCTGAAGGTGCATGAAGAATGAGTCACATACCAGCAGACAAAACAGACCTATTGCCTTCTACCAAACATAACAAATTTGCCATCTGCTAGAAGAATCGGCCTAGCACTTGGGTGATGTGTAGGTTTTAAAGTAGCTTGTCATCATGAGATGTTTTCTGTTCTTCGGACACTGCTGTTGGTGAACTGGTGACACTTCTTTATAACTCTGTTTTCCACAGACTTATTTCCTCCTCCTCTTGTGCTTTATTACTGTGTAAAGGGGTGCATTAACCCTTTATGGCTAGTGAGGGGAGCCTGTGGGGCCAGCACTATCCCATTTCAGGAGTTTCTGGAAAAGCTGTAACTGTGGGACGTGGGCTTCGTTAGTACAAGAGGTTTTTGAGGTGGTAACTGAAGATTTGCAGGAGACATGCAGGCTGATGGTTAGGGACCTGTAGACTTCAATCAAAATGTAAGATGAGCTGGAATTCCCACCCACTTCCCTCAGTGTGATGGAGTTGCTGGTAACAGCAGTGCCCTGGCAGCCAGGTGCAGTCCCAAGATTGGCAAGGCATTCTGGCAGAAGGGACTGTATAAATTCTTTTACCCCTCCCAAAGAGGTAGAGGGAAGCTGTAGGAACTAAGAAGCCTCTCCTGCAACAAGGAGCAAGACCCACCCCCCCCCCACACACACACACACTGTTGTCTATTTCCTTTCCCTGTAGGAAAGGAATGAGACAGAGATCTCTGAGTGAGTATGAGGGGGAGGACTATGCTAACTACAGAACATGAATTGAAAAGAGAGGCTTTGCAGCAGCCCTTTCCGGGGAGGGGGTGTGCTTATCAGAAATACCAAGGAAAGGCTTTGGGGATTTGTAAAAAAAAACTCCTTGGGTATGACTCTCTAGTTTGGCCTGCAGCATATCCTTTAAAAAAAAAAAAAAAGTCAAAGGGGGAAAAAGTGGGTAAAGGAACAGTAACTCACTTTATATACCTCTGTAACCAGAGTCCCAGGGTAGCCACACTAAGGTTACTCAATTAGGGCAAATTGCAAAGAATGGGGCAGACAATCCCCAAAGCAGGTAGATATTCCAATATGTAAATTTACCAAGCCAGCACAAAACAGCTTCTCTAATACCTTACTGGTTACCCAGAAGTGGAGAACACAGTTCCCTTAGAGCAAACCACCCTTAGGCCTCCACCTAGACACCCAAGTCAAATATTATGAGGATTACTGAAAATCTTATTCATCATAGAAGAAAGTTCTACCACTCCCAAAGGATTGGACACATTACCTCCTAGGTTAATGAATATTTCAGATCTTACCCAAATACATGCTTACAACCAATTCTTATTAACTAAACTAAAATTTATTAAAAAATAAGAGTATTGATTAAAAGATCAGTATACATACAGACATGAGTACCATTTTGAGATAAGTTTTATAATAAAGATGGTGAGCTTTGTAGTTGCAAAGAGTTTTCAGAATTTGTCCATTGGACTATAACCTATGTTCATATTCAGGGTGATCCAGGTGGAACTGGAGAGCTCGATCTTACAGTTCAAGCTTCCCTTGCATGAAGCATCAAGCAGATCTGAGACAAAAAGGATCAGGACCCAAGAAGACTTTATATAGTTCCAGGGCTTTTCTTGACATCCTGGAGTCCTTAGGCGTCCTGGAGTCCAACATGCAATCAGTGAGAATTTGAAGACCTATTTCCTAAGTATCACTGGTAATTAGCTACATGGATTAACATAAGGCAATTGCCTGTTTTCCGCCATTCACAGGTGATTTGCTATACATTTCAAAGAGAGATGAATACAGTGATATCACTATATTTACAGTTCATTTAAATGTTAAGATTTCCTTTTGATCTCTGAATTAACAGAATACAGCATATAGAGGAACCCTTTGGTTACATTGTTAACCTCTAACAACATATATGTAAACACACAAACATTATCTAACTATGTTCCTCAAGGATGAATTTGGGTAATGTATTCTGCAGGCTGCTTAACTCTTTCTGGCCATGTGTCACAACCTCACTAAAGATTCACTAGCCTTGTTCTCCCAATTATCTAGCCTCTCTTCATGGACTTTAACATACAATTGAATTGTTTCTAAAATATATTTAAAGGAAAACATTAAATTCTGCCTACCTCAGATTTACATGGGCAAGGCAGAATTATTTCTGGAACTCCTGCTGCTCCCAGTGCAGACTAGTGCTTATAATTAAAGCATTACTGAGCCTGTTGTAGTTTAAAAGGCTTACTCCTCAGGCCAAGACATTCTCCACCTTCTCTTTGGTTGTGATGACAGGCCCATCTACTCTAGTGCACAGGAGTATTTGTTTATAAGTTGCGTCCATAAGCGAAATCCTCCAAGGACATCTCAGTGAAGCTCTCCTGGCTGTACTCCCAGGGTCACCTGGTTGAAATAAGGGAATTTTATTAAAAGGACATTCAGAGGTGGCCGTTCCTGCTGGGCTGTTTGCCTGTGGCTGAACAGAAATAATCTCCACTGTGCACCATGCAGTGGGGGGAGGGGTGAAGTGATCATCCCAGAGAATTGTGTGTGTGTGGGGGGGGGGGGGGAGGGGGTTAGTTGGGTTTGTGCTGCACATTAACCCAAAAACCGCAGCCCCTCCTTTTAAATGGCCAACCCATTTTAAATGGCCAACCCAACGGGTGCTTGGTATGGGAAATGAGGGTGCTGCTGTTTGAAACCATCCCCACATGTTATGAAGGTTAAAGAAGCCAAAAGACTGTGGCTTACCATGTTTGCCTGCAAGCCGAATTCTGTTGCCCACCGGCCCTGTGTGTGTGATCTCTCACACCAAACTGGCAGGCCCTCAATATAAGAGGCAAAATGCGACCTTGTAAAGAAAGCACACGTGCTATGTAATGTTAACAGCTTGGTTCACCGTGAAAGAGTCTACCCATTGTTCTCTAAAATGTGTCTCTTTAAATACTACTCTCCCTTTTTTTCCTCCCGCGGCTGCAAATGTTTCAACGCTCCCTGTATCATGTCCGTCCCAGAGGGTAGCGAAGATTAGAAGGCGAAAAAAACGCACTCGTGATGAAATGTTCTCTGAGCTCATGCAGTCCTCCCACACTGAAAGAGCCCAGCAGCATGCCTGGAGGCAGACACTGTCAGAGTGCAGGAAAGCACAAAATGAACGTGAGGACAGGTGGCAGGAGCAAGAGGAGAGATGGCGGGATCAAGATGATCGGTGGCGTCAGCATGATGAGAGGAGGCAGGAAGCAATGCTTAGGCTACTGGAGGATCAAACTGATATTCTCCGGCGTATTGTTGAGGTGCAGGAAAGGCAGCAGGAGCACAGACTGCCGCTGCAGCCCCTGTGTAACCAACCGCCCTCCTCCCCAAGTTCCATAGCCTCCTCACCCGGCCACCCCACCACTCCACCCCAGAGGACTGCCCAAGCAACAGAAAGCTGGCATTCAATAAGTTTTGAAGTGCAGTGTGGCCTTGTCCTTCCCTCCTCCGCCACCCCACCCGGTGCTTCCCTCCTCCCGGGCTACCTTGGCAGATATCCCTCCATTTGTGTGACGAATTAATAAAGAATCCATGAATTTAAAACAACAATGACTTTATTGCCTCTGCAAGCGGAGATCAAAGGAGGGAGGGGGGGCGGTTGGCTTACAGGGAAGTAGAGTGCAGGAGCTTAGCTAGGGGGGTTCAGGGGAAGCAGCCGCTTCCCCTCAGCACATTTTTCAAAAGTGGCGCCTGCCGGGCCGGTGCTGGGCTCCTGCAGGCAAGGGGGGGGGGGGGCGGGCAGCACGGCCAGACTCCGGAGGAGCCATTGGGGGGGGGCGGTGGGCACGGCCGGAGGAGCTAAGGGGCTAGCTCTTCGGCCATCGTGCCCCACGCTCAGCGCGGCCCCCAACATTGCCGCGGCCGCCTCCTGCGGCGGCTCAGGGCTCGGCGGCCGAGCGCTCCGCAGCTGGTGGGCAGAACCCCTCTCCCCGGCAGCTTCCTGCTTCCCTTGGCCCGGGCAGCCCAGCATTAGCAAGGGGCGAGGTGGGGCGCGATGGCCAAGGACACGGCCCCTTCGCTCCTCCAGCCGCGCCCATCGCCCCCCCCCCCCAATGGCTCCTGCGGAGTTTGGCCATGCTGCCCCCCCCCCTTGCCTGCAGGAGCCCAGTGCCGGCCCGGCAGGCGCCGCTTTTGAAAAAAATGCTGGGCTGCCTGGGCCAAGGAAAGCAGGAAGCTGCCGGGGAGAGGGGATCTCGCCAGCTGCTGCCCACCCCACTGCTCCACTCCCCCCGGCCCCCGGGAGAAGTGAGCAGCGCCCGCCCGCCACCCCTTCCCCGGTCCGAGCCCCTCCAAGGGGGGGGCGCAGCATGGCCGCAGCGTGGCCGGAGGAGCCAAGGGGGAGGGGGCACAGCGCGGCGTGGCTGGAGGAGCCAGCCAAGGGGGGGGTGCGGAGAGGCTGGAGGAGGAGCCAAGGGGGGGCGTGGTCAGAGGAGGAGCCAAGGGGGGCACCTTTTTTATGTTTGCTCCCCCTGCACTTAGAACCTGGCTATGCCACTGGTAGAGTGAACCAAGGGGGCAGGTTTTCATCAAGGAGAAACAAACAACTTTCACACCCTAGTCTGGCCAGTAATGAAACTGGTTTTCAAAGCTTCTCTGATGCGCAGCGTGCCCTGCTGTGCTCTTCTAA
This sequence comes from Emys orbicularis, assembly GCF_028017835.1. Classification (NCBI taxonomy): domain Eukaryota; kingdom Metazoa; phylum Chordata; order Testudines; family Emydidae; genus Emys; species Emys orbicularis. The sequence goes on along the minus strand of NC_088691.1, from coordinate 76,705,903 downwards.
CCGCCCTGGTGTCTGGCTGCATGTAATCAGTGGCCATGCGATTTGCCTCAACCTCCCACCCCACCATAAATGTCTCCCCCTTACTCTCACAGATATTGTGGAGCAAACAGCAAGCAGTAATAACGATGGGAATATTGGTTTCTCTGAAGTCTAACCGAGTCAGCAAACTGCGCCAGCGCGCTTTTAAATGTCCAAATGCACATTCTACCACCATTCTGCTCTTGCTCAGCCTATAGTTGAACAGCTCCTGACTACTGTCCAGGGTGCCTGTGTACGGATTCATGAGCCATGGCATTAAGGGGTAGGCTGGGTCCCCAAGGATAACTATAGGCATTTCAACATCCCCAACGGTTATTTTCTGGTCTGGAAAGTAAGTCCCTTGCTGCAGCCGTTCACACAGACCAGAGTTCCTAAAGATGCGATCGTCATGTACCTTTCCCAGCCATCCCACGTTGATGTTGGTGAAACGTCCCTTGCGATCCACCAGTGCTTGCAGCACCATTGAAAAGTACCCCTTGCAGTTTATGTACTGGCTACCTTGGTAATCCGGTCCCAAAATAGGGATATGCGTTCCGTCTATCGCCCCACCACAGTTAGGGAATCCCATTGCAGCAAAGCCATCCACTATGACCTGCACATTTCCCAGAGTCACTACCCTTGATAGCAGCAGCTCAGTGATCGCGTTGGCTACTTGGATCACAGCAGCCACCACAGTAGATTTGCCCACTCCAAATTGATTCCCAACTGACCGGTAGCTGTCTGGTGTTGCACACTTCCAGAGGGCTATCACCACTCGCTTGTGAACTGTGAGGGCTCCTCTCATCTTGGTACTCTTGCGCTTCAGGGCAGGGGAAAGCAAGTCACAAAGTTCCATGAAAGTGCCCTTACGCATGCGAAAGTTTCGCAGCCACTGGAAATCATCCCAGACCTGCAACACTATGTGATCCCACCAGTCTGTGCTTGTTTCCCGGGCCCAGGGATGTGGCTAGACTCATGCTTTGCCTCTGTCATCCTTTCGTTGGCTTAATGCCTTCCTGGGTTGGCCTTAGTAACATAATCATGTCAAGAATATGTTTGTTTAATGCATATGCAGCACAAACACTTCTTATTGTCTCTGTTCTCTGGGGTGGGAAATTCTTAGAACATCTTTACAGTTAGTGTTTTAACTCTTTCTTCTACTTAGGCAATTTTCTAAGAGATTCCTTCAGTTCCATCAGGATTTAATTTGAATTGAAATTCTGTTTCCAATAAGTTTAAACATCCTCGTGTCAATATAAAAGTTTTCAGTTCTCAATATAGTCTTTTAAACTTATTCCTATAAGAATCTTTGAACTTAAATAGTCATCAAAGTAGATATTCTGAGGATCTGATCCAATATCTTGAATAGCAGGCTTGATGGTGATGGATTAATTTGTTGCAGCTTGCAAAGAAATTCATCTTTCAGCAAGATATTCCACATGCTAAATCAATAGTTAAGATCTTCGAGTTCTATGGATTAACAGCACTATATAATAGCCCAGGATTTAAGGAAAAGGATTGACAATTTTGAACAAGGAGTTAGGTTAGACTCTTCATTTGTTTACTATTGTAGTGGATGTATGTTGTTTCAAAGTATCCATTCAATATTATCAAAAATGTTCAAACCAGGGTGGATAAAAATCAATGATTTTTTTTTAAATTGGATTTTTTTATTTAAATTGGATTTTTTGGATAAAATGCTTTTTGAGAAAAAATCTGTCTAAAGATAGTTTTAATTAAGATACATTATAGCTCAGGGATTCTCAAACTAGGGGTCAGGACCCTTCAGGGGGTCGTGAGATTATTACATGAGGGGTCGCAAGCTGTCAGCCTCCACCCCAATCCCCGCTTTGCATCCAGCATTTATAATGGTGTTAAATATATTAAAAAGTGTTTTTAATTTATAAGAGGGGGTCGCACTCAGAGGCTTGCTATGTGAAAGGGTCACCAGTACAAACATTTGTGAACCACTGTTATAGATCAAAGATATCTCCTCATGGAATAGGGATTATAAATTCTAATTCTATAGTATGAGACAATATATTCATGTAATGTTTAAGAAAAGTTTTGTAACTGAGTTCCAATAGTTCATGGTTTAGGGACCTAATCTTATTGGTTTCCAGGGGCTTCTGTATAGATTATTTAGGTTAATCTTTCTATCTACCCAATGGGACTCAGTGCTCAGTCTAGAAGATACCATCAGACATGCTTAGTTTTGCAGTTCTCAAACTGTGGATTTGTGTCTCCAGAGATAACATGCTTGTTAACAACAAAAATGTTTTTAATAAATAAATAATATATAGAAGTGAGAAAAATTACAGACCTCAACCCTATTGTCCCTGTGCAAATTTGTGTACACAGACTCAATCCCTTACCTCTCTAAAAGTGCAAAGTTTCAAAAAGTTCTACGAATAGAAGATTGTTGGGATCTGGACAAGGAGAAGTCTGGCGATAAATGTGAGAAGGGAGGGACAGGCAGTAGAAACAAAAGTGAAACTGTTTGAGCAGCATATTCCAGAAGTCTTTGTCTTTCTGAGTGTAGCCTTCATTGATTTAAGATCTACCATACCATTCTCTCACTGTTCCAGAAATAAAGGCTAATGTTGAAATTGCAAAATACTTCCGTAACAACCACTTTTAATAATAAATATAATATATGGCGATATACCTATCTCATAGAACTGGAAGGGACCCTGGAAGATCATTGAGTCTAGCCTGCTGCTTTCACTAGCAGGACCAAATACTGATTTTTGCCCCAGATCCCTAAGTGGCCCTCTCAAGGATTGAACTCACAACCCTGGGTTTAGCAGGCCAATGTTCAAACCACTGAGTTATCCCTCCCCCCTTTACAGCAGCTGCTCTAAAAAAAGTGGGAGGAACCAAGCTAACACTCCCACAAGATGTGCGATGGAACTCAGTAGTGGACTGTTTTGAGCACTATATCAAGAACTGGCCTAATCTGATGACAGTTTGTGAACAAAATTGTGAAAAAATAGATGGCACTGTCACAGCCAAAGTTCTCAACATTGGGCTTAAGAGAAATGTTGAACACATGCTGAGTATCTTGAAGCCTATTTCTGTAGCCTTGAACAAAATGCAGGGAAATAGCTGTTTTATTGCTGACGCTGTTGAAATTTAGAAGGAACTGAGTGAGATCTTAAACAGAGAAATATGCAATGACGGAGTTAAATTACAAGCATTAAAAAACAAAAACAAACAAACAAAAAAACCGAATGGGACAAGCACTATCTCCAGCTCATTTTCTTGCAAATATTCACAATACTTGGTACCAGGGTCAAACCTTAACTGCTGATGAAGAGGAGTTGGCTATGACATGGACATCCAGCAATGATCCCTCCATAATGCCAACTATAATGAACTTCAGAGCTAAGGATGAACCATTCAATAAATCTATGTTTGCTGATGATGTTTTAAAGAAAGTCACACCAGTGAACTGGTGGAAGTCGCTTAAACACTTGGATTCAGAGACTGTTGAAGTGATAATCTCACTTTTAACAGCAGTAGCTTCTTCTGCTGGTGTAGAAAGAATATTTTCTTCTTTTTGGACTAATTCATTCCAAATTGAGAAATCGTTTGGGACCTGAAAAAGCAGGAAAGCTTGTTTTTCCTTTTCCAGATTATGAACAAACAGGAAAATGAAGGTGAAGATGACTGAGTTAGCTGCAGAAGCCAATATTTTAAGTTTCTCATGTTGACCTGGCTGACATAGTCAATTTAATTTTTTAAAAAATATTTAACTATTTTAGTTAAAAACAATTAACAAAAACAACGCTGATTTTAAAAAACTTGAATGTTTAACTAAATTCAAAAATTCATATGCTTATTTTGTTTAAAATATAATATGTTTGCTGTTGAAGAAAAAAATCCAGAATACACAACGTTGTTTTTTTAGTTAAATAAAACAATTTAAATGTCTGTCTGGTGATGTTTCCTCCTAATACAGCAGGGGTAGGCAACCTATGGCACGCGTGCCGAAGGCGGCACGTGAGCCGATTTTCAGTGGCACTCACACGGCCCGGGTCCTGGCCACTGGTCCGGGGGGCTCTGCATTTTAATTTAATTTTAAATGAAGTTTCTTAAACATTTTAAAAACCTTATTTACTTTACAAACAACAATAGTTTAGTTATATATTATAGACTTATAGAAAGAGATCTTCTAAAAACGTTAAAATGTATTACTGGCACGCGAAACCTTAAATTAGAATGAATAAATGAAGACTCAGCACACCACTTCTGAAAGGTTGCCGACCCCTGTAATACAGCATGGCAAGAAAATCCTCCAAATATTAAAGTTTAACCTGTTGAATTGAAGATAGTTCACCTCCCAATGACTTCATAAATATCTGCTTCAATTACATTTGGTAAATGAAATAACCAAACAATCATTCATTTTCTGATATAGCTGTAAAACTAATCTGAAAGTTTTCAAAATAAATCACTTAAAAATGTATAGTGTGTACCTTCTAAAAATGAAACCTACATCTATCTCTGAGTTGTGAAGAATATGTATTAAGGTTATAACAACCAACAAGAATGCACTTTTATGTAGAAATCCATAAAGAAATTTGATTTAAATCAAATCCACCTTAGTTCAAACAGAAAAAATGAGTCTTAAGTCCCTTTGTAAATCCCACCTTAAGTGCTGCAATGCTCAGCATCGCAGCACCTAACTTTTAGGTCCCCTCCTGCCTAGCAGAATTCACAACCCTCAGTGATGTGTCAGCCCCCTATACAATGCAGGGGGAGAGTTAGGTGTACAAGAATGGAATTCATAAAAGGCAGCACACTGAGTTGAGAGCCAAATTAGATAGTAGGAAAGGGTGTGGCCTATCTGCACTCTAGTTTTACCACCATGAACCTTCTAGCCATGGGCACCTAAACCAATCAGACCTTGTTAATGAATGGTGGAAGAGGAAGTGGTGCCACCATTCTCTCTCTTTTAGCCCAGCAGTTAGGGCACTCACCCAGGATGTGGGAAACCTGAAATCAATTCCCCCCCGACTGATGTGGAGAAGGGATTTGTAGAGTCTCCTAGGAGGGCCCTAGCTCTGGTATATTCTGGGACAGGTCTCTCCTGTTCCACCGTGTATAAACAATTAAATATTCAGGGGGCCAGAGCAAGTGAATATGAGGCTATAGCTCAAGGAGTAGGGCACTTTGCTAGGAGATAGGAGACCCAAGTTCCATTTCCTCTGCCCCAGAGAATTGGCAGTTAGGTGCCTAAGGTCCCCTGGTGACCCCTGTGCTAACAGTACTCCAGAGGGCAGCTGAAAGCAAGAGGAAGATTCTATTCAGGCTTTACTACCAAATATCAGTCCATCAATGCATGTTCATTCTGTCAGAAAAGATGGACATGGTAGATTATTCTAAATAGCAGCTGTAAAATGATGCTTGTCAGATAACAACCCTTTGTGATTACAGCACCGCTTTTCATTTTTATATATAATCTATCTGTATCAGGAAAAAAATTCCTAGAGGGATGATTGCATCAGCACTCTGTCTTCTTCAAAGAAATATATAATAAAAGGGAGTTGAACACAGTGTATATCACACTGCCTAGCCCCTAGAACAGTGGTTCTTAAACTTTTGTATTGGTGACCCCTTTCACATAGTAAGCCTCTGAGTGTGACCCCCCCCCTTATAAATGAAAAACAATTTTTTATATATTTAACACCATTATAAATGCTGGAGGAAAAGTGGGGTTTGGGGTGGAGGCTGACAGCTCATGACCCCCCATGTAATAACCTCACGACCCCCTGAGGGGTCCCGACCCCCAGTTTGAGAACCCCTGCCCTAGAAGGACAGCACTGCTTTGTAGAAACAAGATAAAACCCAAATCTGCAAGCCAGTAAGTAGTTTTATATTAATTAAATAGAATATTGGCGTTATACAGGCACCCACTCCGAAGCACATACTGTTCTTAACCTGGGGTGCGAGATGCCCTTTCTGGGGGTGCGAGACATGCGAGTTTTTAGAAGGTAAATCATCGAAAACACAAATTAAGCACAGGCACATAAGAACAACTACTTTGTTTCATCAAACCTATATATTTATTAATATTATAGATTTTTAACGATTACTGTAATATACAAATAAAAATATTTCTAGGTTTAAAGAACTGACCTACTTCAACGATTTTCGATAAGGGGTACAAGAACATATTTTGAGAACCACAAAGGGGTGCAGGCTGCAGTAAAGGTTAAGAACCACTGCTCTAAAAGTTAAGTGCAGCTAGATGATAAGACAACATATTATTAGATACACGACTTCTTCACATGACACTTAAGAGGGAGCTGAAATAGCAAAGATCACTGCCGGTAGCAGAGTGCAATGCACGGCAACTTGCACCCCCGGCAGCCAATCCTACAAGGTGAGCCACCCACAGCTAGGACACTAGACTTAGCAGCAGCAACGCAGCGGGATAATGCCGCCCCCGAACCAGACCCACGGTGCGAGGCTCCCGTGCACCCGGGGAGATTTTGGCCTAGTGTCTCCCCTTCCCATCCCCTTTCCCATGATCGACCTGCTCAGCCACTGAGCTCCGCCTGACCCCACTGGGCTCTCCCCCTCCCCCACGCGGGGCACGGCAGGGGCAGCGGCCTCGCTTAGCTAACGGGCACGTGCGAAGCTTCCCACACGCTGGCTGGAGGCCGGGCCGCTTCTGCTGTTCCCCGGGCTCCGGAGCCGGCTCTGCGCGGCTCGATCCCCCCAGCACGGGCCGGGCCGAACTGCAGCCCCCATCCCACCACCTGCCTGAGCCAGTCCCGCTCCCGCAGCCAATAGCGGGGATGCTGCAGGAGGAGCAGCCGCGGCTCCCATCCCCCCGGAGGGGGAGGGGGTGTCTGCCGGCTGCCCTGGACCCTCCCACTGCCGCTAAGCTCATAAAGCCCCCGCCTGCCCTGGAGCGGCCCTTTGCCTATTGCCCCGAGCGGAGGAGGAGTCAGGCGTCCCCAGGCAGCCCATTGCTGCGGTGGGTGGAGGCGGAGAGCTTGCGAGGGGGGCTTCACTTCCCCCTCCCCCCGCTCAGCCCCTTCCCGGCAGCGCCCCCTTCTCCGCGGAGCCCGGCGCCTCCCGTGGTGCGGGGGAGGCGTGACTAGCTACGGCGGGGCAAACGGGAGCTGCTGGCTGCGCGTCCCACTGGAGGGGCGAAGATGGCGCTGAACGGCAGCAGGCGGCCCCCCATCCTCCTCTTCCTGCTGGCTCTGGCTCTCCCGCTAGCGCCGCCAAGCCGGGCAGCGGACACCGCGCTGCCCCCCATCCCCGCAGGTGAGGAGTGGGTAGGGTGGGGGCAGCTCCAGCCGGCCCCTCTTCCTGCGCTCCTGGAGGGCTCGGGCTCATTCATTCGTGACCGGACCCGCTGCAAGAGACACGGGGAAACTGCCCGCCCGGCTGGGCTGCCCCAGACTCGCCAGGTCCCCCCCCGGCTCGCGGTGGATTCTCTGCGCTTGGGGGTGTTGCAGCGAGAGGCGAACTGGAAGTTGGGAGAAATTTTGGAAAGTTAGCTGCCCCTCCCCCCCCCCCCATGGTGGCTTGATGATGATTTGTAGCTGTGGTTTGAGGAGACGTTTAAAACTCTCCGATAGTTCTCCCAGCTTGGCGCTGCTAAGCCCCGTTGTTGGGAGACTCTCCAAGAGCATCGCCAGCTCTGGCTTTGGGCTTGTGAGTTTCAGCGAAATTGGTTGCACGTGTGTTCTGCCTACTGTGCAACGTCCATCTGAAAGATAAACCTCCAGGCTCTTGGGTGACTTGCCCTGCGTGACCGCTTTCTGCTGAAACAGGGAACGTTTTTTGTGTGTGTCTTAAATAGAAATCTGTTTAAGCCTCTGAAACAGTTTTATTTGGAGGGAGTTGGGGGAAGAGGAGGGAGTAGCGCTTTCTTCAGGGTGCATGAATATCTACTGATCGTGAAATTCCTGCTGGGGAGGAACTAGTCAAAGATCTTCAAATTGTTGACTAGGAAGCAGACAAGTAGAGGCTCATAATGTATTTAGCAAACAGTAAGGCAAACCACACAAATCTAGACCTACACTGGCTGAAAAGCTAATGTTCAAAGCCAGGATCTTTCCTCTTATTGGGGAAGAGATTTGCCCCTGTCTTCACCCTTCCCTGTTAATCAGTCCTCCTCCCTCTCCCCCATGAATAGCCTGAGACGCATGACAAGGTGTTGATGGGCCACATATTTCCTAGCTCCTGGAAGAGCAGATGGTGCCACTCACTGATGACCCAACTTACTTCCAGTGAAGCTTTGCTACTTAGTTTCTACATAAGAATTTTCTCCTAGCTGAAGGCATTGGAGAACTGAGTTCCCCTCCCTTTCATTCCAAAGCTTGTTCACCTTCTGCTGTTTGAATCTTGTAATGTTCCAAGAAGCTAGACAGCAGCAAGAAATTAAATCCTTAGTGTGTAAAACAATAACAAAAGAACTTATGCCCCAAACCAGTTGAAAAAGTGGTCAGACACGTTTGTCAAAGTACTGCCTTTGCTTCCAGGGAGCCACTTGTCACAGTTTTGCTGTACAGGTCTGTCGCATCTTACACTGGGGTTACGTTCCGCAGTCAGCGCGTAAAGCGAAAATCGCGTATAGTCAAAATTACATTGAGTGTAATAGCGGGCAGAATCGCCCGCACTACAGGTACAGTATTAAAATTGTTACTTTAATCTTTTTTTTGTTTTTGCCAACCGCGTAAGATGTTAAATGCATGTAAGATGTGACAGACCTGTAATTTTGAACCTAATGCACAGCTCTAACTGGATCTTGCATGGAAAGGTATCCTATCCTGCTAGATGGATTTCACATGGTGATAAAAATAGCGTAGACTAGTCTTGACAAGTTCAAAGCAATAATAAGGTTATTTTAATGTTTGGTTTAATTCTCTCAGTGTGCAGAAGAAAACTTTTGGGGGGAGTGACTCTTGTAAATCTCACCCTGTTTGATTAGACAGTATCGCGTAAGGGTGTTGGGAGCTTGAGTAATAACTAATGTAACAAAATCTTGCGTTGACGTATACTAGATTCTGTAGACCTGTGAACCTGCTCATCTGTAGCTTCCTTATACGGACAGTGCTGGCCTTGTTAGCTTGCGATTCTGGCTTTACTCCCATTAGTGATTTCCTACAAAGCTGCTCTGTGCACAATTTATTGCAGTCTGTCAGAGGGGGTGGGTGTGTGTGTGTGTGTGTGTGGTGCTGCTGCTGCTGCTGTTTTTATATTAGTCAGCACAGTGTGTCAACTTACAGCAAACTGCTTACATTTCATTCCATTTCAAGTACACATCCCATAAAAGCAGCTTTTCAAACTGTAGTATGTGTCTATTTTATTAACTGAGAGAAATAAGTGTTTCAGGGTGGGTGTTAGAGGTAGGATCTCAAGTTTTAACGGATAGCTGCTAGATTGTTGTATTATGATCAACAGAATACTTAACTAATATGGTGTGTGTGGGGGTTACATTAACTAATCCTGGTGATATCTCTGTGAAGTAGGATTGATCTATTAATTTTGAACAATACTAATAGAAGACATTTATTTGTATTATGGAGGCTATCACTTTTTTAAAGTGGATTCTGGCTAACATGAATATTAAGAAAATCTGTACTGAAATATAATCTGTATTGAAGTATAACAGACTGCTGACTTGGAAGCTGCTCCTTGAGATTCTTGATCCCAGACACATAGCAAGTTTGTTTGTTTGTTAGCTGCAGATGCCAGTTCTAACCGTTAGTGATTTTCCTGAGTTATTCTGTGCACATTTTATTGCCTTCTATTAAGTATGTTTTGCTACTCAGTGAGAAATAGAACTTGGCACATCTCTTTTGTGTTATATCAGTCTTGAGCTTAATTTCCAGGTTGCTGGTATTTTGTGGGACAGTATGTAATTTTCAGTGTATAACCGACACAGTTGGCATGTTAAATTTTCAAAACATCAATATTTCTTACATTGGAAATCATTTGTAACAGTCGTGAGGAAAAGTGGCTGCCAAATACTATCTTGCTCTATTTTCAAATCAAACTACATACATAGTCTTGATCAAAAAGGCCAATGTTTCATTAATACTCTTCATGAACATTTGTAATTCTGTAACAAAAAGACAGATCGTTAACAGACCAGAATTGAGCAGTTTATTGCAACTAAAGTTACAAGAACCACACTAGGGGTTAATTCTAGTTAAATAAAACAAAAACTCTTCCTTTTCCCCCGCCCCCCCCCGAAAAGGCAGCTATTTTTTACAGCTTAAAAAAAAAGTACATAAAGACCATTTATTGTCCAAATTGGGTACATAATACTTAGCGAAGTTCAAATCAGTATGTAACTCAGTCCACTCTGTGGATGATGAAGCCACAGTTTTAGATGTCGAGACATTTCTTGTTGTGTCAAACTTAGTAAATATCTACCTCTTATCATCTAATGTAACCCACCCAAGTGAGTTAAGACCCTTATAGGGTTCAGCAGGAATTTTATGGATTGCAGTGGAGTCTAAAACAGATTTAGGTTGCTAAATCTGGTGTTTCGGCACCCAGGTACCTTGTAGTCTTTTGGGTCCTGATCCACAGATGACTTGCCCAAGATCACACTGAAAATCTGGCAGAGCAGGGAATTGTATTTGGGCCTCCTGAATGTCAGGCTGCTGCCCTAAACCACTGGATTTCCCAGCAAAAATTACTTGTGTGAAAAATCCCTATTTATGTGAGTAAAGCCACTGAAGTCAATGTGGGCTGCTCCCATGTGTAATGATTATTTGCATTGATCATTTGTAATGATCTTGTGTTTGCAAGATCTGGCCCTGAATTAGATTAAAACATGCAGAATAGCAACTGACTGCTGTGGGTGTGCAGCCGGGAAGTGTGTGTGTGTCTGAAGATAACCATAAATAAATAAACACGGCTTCTCTTGGAGTGCTGATCAGAAAAGTTACTTTTATGTCACATTTCTAGTTACTTTTTTACTCTAAATATTATTGGATTGACTTTGAAAGGCTTCCCTGGCAAAATAATTTTGACACATTTTGCAAGCCCTTCACCCTCATTATGTCATGCATCCTGAATGCTATGGAGTGTGTTAACATGCCTATTAAGTACTTTGATAGATGCTAGTTAGTGCTGGAAAGGTTAAATTATCTTAGATTTATAGACTAAGACAAGATTTTGCCACCCTTCTTCATGTTGAGTAATAACTTAGTGTGCAGCTAGTTCCATTGATTTCATTGTGCAGCTTGCAAGTGTAAGGTGAATAAGTGTGGCAAAAATCTGCCCCAAACACACTACCACCAAAGCAGACTTCAGTGGAGCTACTCACTGAGCAAGTTTCTACTCCACATGAGTAAAGGTGGCAGAATCGGCCTATATATCATCGAGGCCCTGATCCCGCAAGCTGCAATGCACAGGTATCTTGGCTGGCTTGCTACTCATTTTAAGTCAATGGGGCTCTGTGCAAGCAGCTTGCAGGATTAGAGTTCAAACTGGCTGCATGTGTCTCATATGAAGTATTTATTTGCACTAATAACAATATTTGGAAATATCATGACTAGAGAATGTCTTAAGTGTTTTGATTTCTTCTCTCTGCCAAATTTAATTGCTCATTTAAACACAAAAAAGTTACTGTACTGTTGGCATTGAGGGACCATTCAGTTTATGCAGTGAATTGCACTATTAAAGTATGTTAATAAATGTAAATATCATCTATTGCTTATGGAACTGTTAGTTACTGTTTTAAAGTCTATTTTACCCAGTGCTTAAATTGATTCATTTGCATGAAGGATAGGTGTGGGCACTGTAAGGGCCTCTGTAGCTTTTTATTTAAGATGATTTTTTATTTTAAAATGCAAAAATAAAGTGCTCCTTAGAATTCTGTTTCAGAGAGGGTCATAAACTGAAGATATGAGAGAGGAATAATTCCCTTTTCAATTTAAACAGTGACTTTTCTGTAGCATAAAAATATCTTTGGTGATATTTCTCTAATGGGAGTGTATTGTAACTGTGTAGGAGATATTTAGATAATAGTTTCATTGGAGGGGGTATATTTAATCATTAAGGGACAGATTCTAATAGCCTTGCTCACATTCAGGAGCACCCTATTCAATGAGTAGATGAGTAGTCTGACTATTCCTGGAGTAAGATACTACTCAAGGTGAGTACAGGTATCATAATCTGGCCCATAGTGATAGGACAGAAGCGAAGCGTCTAAAAAGCATAATTAATCACATAATCACTTAATTGGTCACTTTCCACCAATAAATAACTACACCCACAATTTTCAGTAGTTACTTTACAGTACACTGTTTCAGACACACAACAATATTTTACATTTGGCTCTTCTCAAAACATCCTGACTTCTTTACACTCCAATATGGTTATATGTATATACATTCCTTTATATTGTTGTTTTTGTTGGTTTTAATTCAGTATTGTGACTGTAGAATCTCTTATACGCTGATAAATGTTCAAAAACCTTATACTGAAAATATTTGGCGATTTCATCCTTTTCTATGCAAACCAAAATTAAAGGTGCACTATGTATTGCTGTATAATTTATTGTAAGTTATGATCATCTTTGTGATGAAGCACAGAATAATTTCAGGCTGATTTCCGAAATAGTTTAAAGCAACAAAATACAACTCTGCTTTGGTTAGGAACCTTAAACTGGAATTTTATATGGGAACCATGAACAAAATAAACGTATTTCTTCTTTTGATCCCCTAGGATATATTTAACACAATTTGAATTTTTTTTGCTGTGGAAGCAACTTGGAGGACTTCTAGTGTGGATTTTTCTTGCAAGTGTAATATGGTGTTTGAAAGATCATAGTTTAATGACCTGAAGGAGCTTATTGGGAGATGAGAGTTAAAGCATGGAAAGTATAATATTTTTATTTGGCAGCAATGCTAATTTCATTCTTTTGATGTCACTGTTGTATTTAAAATCTGGTATGTGTTCCTATATTTGTAATTCATGTGTGGATTAAAGCAGAAAAAGTACCATTAGCCTCTAACCCTGAGATGTAAGATTGAACAAGAGAAAAGTGCTGGACAAACTTAGGGCAGGTCATCACTACCCGCCGGATTGGCGGGTAGTGATTGATCTATCGGGGATCGATTTATCGCGTCTAGTGTAGACGCGATAAATCGATCCCCGATCGCTCTGCTGTCGACCCCGGAACTCCTCCACTGCCAAGAGACGGAAGCGGAGTCGACGGGGGAGCGGCGGCAGTCGACCCCGCGCCGTGAGAACGCGAGGTAAGTTGATCTAAGATACGTCGACTTCAACTACGCTATTCTCGTAGCTGAAGTTGCATATCTTAGTTCGATCTCCCTTCCCCCCCCCCCCCCCCCCCCGTGTAGACCAGGCATAGTTGCTCATTATGGGCTAAGTTCAGCAGCCATTGAAGTCAATAGGAATGTTTCTATTGACTTCCAGAAGGTATAGGATCAGATTCCATAGGCCCATCCTGCTTCCATGGATTTCAGTGAAAGCCAACTTGTGCCCACGTGTAGGGAAAATCAGATTCCACTAATGAAAGCAGTTCCAGCAGGTGCCATGAAATGCAAAAACTAACTAGTCTTTGTTCCATAGGGTGTGTTAATTTAGAACTCTTCTTATTACAACAAGGTGGTGTTTAGTTACTGAGCTGGATTCTGACCTTACACCTGTTTTACATCAGTGAACAGTAATTTTAATTACTGTTCACTGATGTAAAATCACCAATGCTATATGAGGACTTGAAACATCCATTTTCTCTTGATAAGTAATATTAGCTTTCCCTGGCAAGTTGGGGTTGTGAGCCATCCATTTGTGCAGAATAAAGGAGCTCTTCAGAAAGAAACACTTCTGTTATGAAGATGAACTTCTTGCAGCCTGTCTAACTGTTTAAATAGTTAAAGCCAGACTTTCTAAAGAGCCCAGGGCCAGAATTTCAGGTGCTTAGCACCTACAACTGGGACCAGATGTTTTAAACTGTTAAGAGCCCAGTAGCTCCCAGTGTGAAACTTCTGGCCAGATTTTTCAAAAGAGCTCAGAATTTTACCAATTTGGTGCTTAATTGGGATTGGAACAATTCTGAAAATCTGGCCTATATTGTGGGTGCTGAGCTCTTTTGAAAATGGGAACTGTAATGACTGTAAGGAGGCAGCATTGTGTGTCCTCTGCTCTGCTACAGCTCCAGTTCCTCTTTTCTCAAGTAAATACTGACCTCAGGATGGGTCATTACTGCAAATCTCAGTCCTTGACTTCATTGATAAATTAGCAGTAGGGAATTGGAAGAAGGTCTTTTGTAAGAATTCTCACTTTTCTGTTTGATCTTGTTTAAACAGGTGGCCTCATAAAGAAATAGCCTAAGGACAAGAATTTTTTTATTGATATAGTAAACAGTCAAAAAGGCAGGAGCTGAATAAACTTGCTCACTTGTGCAGCTCATGTCAATTTCATGTTATCCACTGAAAAGCAGTCCTGTTGACAATTTACAAGAAATTCAGCACAGTTGTTTAGGGAGCAGCTGGGTCATACATTGTAATGACATAACATACCAAATAAACTTTGTTTTATTTCTTAGTTTAGTAATTGAGACCTGTCCAATGCTTGCTTGAAACAAACACTTCATTGAGTAGATAGGGTCTGATCCAAAGCCCAGTTAAGTCAATATTCTTTTGTTTTTTCCCCTCTTAGCTGTACAGTTCCTAAGAACTCTGCTCCATTCCCTTTTTAAAAATGTAGTTTTATTGTGATTGATGTGGAACAATTATATCATTGATATCCAAGTCCATGGCTGTTTACACATAGTCTGAGAAAGCACTCAGGTTGGACTCAATTAGCATAACAAGCAATAAGATGACGAAAATTAAAGTGAAGCTTTGAGTCCCATTTTGTGAGTATGTGTTAGTATACACTGTGTATGAAATTAGCGCTTTACTATATGCCAAATTCACAGCACCTTTTAGTAAAGTAAGCATTTTATTTGTATTATCCCAGCTCTTTTATTTAAAAAGAAGCAGTGGGATGCGGGGAACAAAATACCAGACTACATTCAGGCAGCACTTATGGCCCAGTTACGAAGGCATTTGCAGCAATACTAGCTATCAGCTGATTTCTGCATCTGGGAAGTGACCCATACTTCAGGAACAATATGTTCTAATTTCTGTCTGAAGGACCACAATAGGGAAATATTCTAAAGAGTTCCTATCCTTACTAACTCCCATTTAGATCAATGGGAGTTACTAACTTTGGGGGCTTTGCTGGAAGTTGAACCAGACCCCCCCCCCCCCGTGTATTTTTAAAGACCAAGGAGAGTATCTTATTGCCCTTATATAAATCCATGGTACGCTCACATCTTGAATACTGCGTACAGATGTGGTTTCCTCATCTCAAAAAAGATATATTGGTATTAGAAAAGGTTCAGAGAAGGGCAACTAAAATGATTAGGGGTTTGGAACGGGTCCCATATGAGGAGAGGTTAAAGAGGCTAGGAATTTTCAGCTTGGAAAAGAGGAGACTAAGGGGGGATATGATAGAGGTATATAAAATCTTGAGTGATGTAGAGAAAGTAAATAAGGAAAAGTTATTTACTTGTTCCCATAATACAAGAACTAGGGGCCACCAAATGAAATTAATGGGCAGCAGGTTTAAAACAAATAAAAGGAAGTTCTTCTTCACACGGCGCACAGTCAACTTGTGGATCTCCTTGCCTGAGGAGGTTGTGAAGGCTAGGACTAGAACAGCGTTGAAAGGAAAACTGGATAAATTCATGGAGGTTAAGTCCATTAATGGCTATTAGCCAGGATGGGTAAGGAAGGGTGTCCCTACCTCTGTTTGTCAGAGGGTAGAGATGGGTGGCAGGAGAGAGATCACTTGATCATTGCCTGTTGGGTTCACTCCCTCTGGGGCACCTGGCATTGACCACTGTCGGTAGACAGGATACTGGGTTAGATGGACCTTTGGTCTGACCTAGTACGGCCATTCTTATGAGTAACTGTCAACCCTCCAATGCTAATAAAACCACCCAGGGCCCAATCCTGCAAGGTATTGTATGCTAAAGTTAATGGGACTTGAAGATAGTCTGCATTTCTCAGGAGAACTCAGCAACTTGCAGAATCAGCAGAGGGGGACAGCAAAGTCTTGGAAATGTATGTAGTCTGATCTAACTAAGCAGTAATACTCTCAGCTCACCGCTATCTGTCTCACAAGTTAATTAATTTGAAGTATTTAATATATGATTCTTACTTTAGACAAAACAATGTGTTTGCTATGTCAGCATGTTCTGGTGTTAACAATCCTGGAAAAAGTCTCAGTCAAATGCTTCCATTCTTCTTCCTGAAATATGCTGAATATTTTAACAAGAAATTCTTTTGTTGGCTTACTGCTTTCTTTGACAATGTAAATGTCTCATAATAAAGGCTGATTCCCTCACTCTCAATACTGAAATGTGTGTTAAGTATTGCATGTACACTCCAGATCTTAGTACCTGTTGCTGGCTTACATAGATCTGTATAGATCAACATAGTCAAACTTATAACAATTTTTATGACCGATACTAATGGCTCCCCTTAATCACCCCTTTTTATGCTGTCCAGCTGCTATACTTCTCTTCTTTTTTTTCCAGAGAATCTGGTCTTTGCAAGTTTTAAATTATACAGCTTTAAAATCAGATTTACAATTGTCATAAATCACTCATTTTCATGTTTATTGGCAGAATTATAATTGGAGCATTCCAGCTCTTGCATTAACACATTTAATTTTCCTATTGCGAAGGCCAAGACCGCTCCTATGAGCAATAGGCAGTGCAAACTAATGTCACACTAGAGATCTGGAATGGGGGAGTACTTTCTAGGGTCTTTCACTTCCCATCCAGGTAGCAATTTGTGGTATTGTGATCAGTATCAGGAAGGAAAGGGTAGGGGAGCCAGTCTCATCGCTACAGGACCTTTATAGTCATGTAGAGCTCTGGTGGAAGAAAAATAGAATTGTTTTAGGCCTAGCCGGAGTAAACAAATTCAGGGTTAGACCTTTTCTCATGAAGGGCTCTCCTTTTCTTAAAACACTGACAACATACAATGTTGCTGTGTGTCTAGGAAGGCTTGTCTTTTCTTGGATTCCTTTGTACTGTAATAAAATTAAATTGCCTACTAGCTGCTCCTTTAAAAGTACACATGTGAGTTCTGAGTTAACTGAGTTATACTTATCCAAATGGGCAAGGAGTACTTTGTGCGTGGTTTCAAAGGAGGAAAAAAATTAGGCTGAAAATAAGGTACTATCCAATATGTTTTAAATCAGCCCTATGCTAGCAAGTTAATTACCTTGCCTTATACAGCAAATGTCGTAGAGTTCCTTACATTTTCCAGGATATGCTCCAGAAAAAATACTTGATTTGTAACACAGATTACAAAATGTAACTCTCATATACACAGATTGTATCACAAAGAAGCTATTAAGAGTTTTCCTTATCAACCTTTACTAGTCTCATCATAAAGTTCTGGGTAATTTTGAGTTTTGAATTCTACTCAGTAGTTCCAAAACCCAAGAATCACTTCTCTTTGCCAAATTGGTTTGGATTTAATAGTTCATTCAGTAGTTTCCATTACCCTTTATATTTACTGTTGTGTTTGAGACAGCACATTTATGAGCGCAACAAAAATAAAACTGTCTACTGCAGTGCTTCTCAAACTCTTGTACTGGTGACCCCTTTCACACAGCAAGCCTGAGTGTGACCCCCCCCCCATAAATTAAAAACACTTTTTTATATATTTAACACCATTATAAATGCTGGAGGCAAAGAGGTTTGGGGGTGGAGGCTGACAGCTTGCAACCCCCCAGGTAATAACCTCACGACCCCCTGAAGGGTCCTGACCCCCAGTTTGAGAACCCCTGGTCTACTGTGTCATGCTTGAAGGAATCTGTCAGGAGAAGGTGCTGGCTGTGCAGATATCTTGGTTATAAGCACAGTTATGGACTTACTAACCAATTATCCATTCCAAATTAAAAACAAACAAACAAACAAACAAACCTCTGTTCAAGGCCCAGGAGATGGTGAGAGGTAGGGAAAGTTCACCAGCAGCTTTTTCTAAATTCAAAGTACTAAAAATTCTGGGAGTGCAGGCACCTGAATTCTGAAGGCAATTTTTATTCATTTATTTTACTTTTAGACTGCCACTTGATGAGGATGGCCAACATCTAAAAGTGGCCGGGGTTCCTTTTTTACGGGTTATTGGCTGCCTTTCTGTTCCAACTCTGGTGGATGCAAAAGTTGGAAGGAACAAAAGTAGAATAACAGAGTCAGGACTCTGAATAATTTCAGCTGTTTCCTGCTTCCATATCCATGGAAATGAGCATCCAACTAGGGACCGAACAAGGGTTTAGAGAAACTTTTTTTTTTTTTAATCCCTCTGTTTTCATTTTCTATGGAAATTGGATCAGAAAGGCAGCTGCAGGAACTCTTAGCCACTTTAAGCTATTGGTTGTGACTTTAGAGTACTCCGTACCAGGTTTCAAAATAGTAATTTACAATATTTAAAAGAAGGGGGAGGGGAACTTATCTATTTGTCTGTAATCATCCAGTGAGGGAGAAGATGAGCTAGCAACTGCAGTAGAACCTCTGAGTTATGAACACTTTGGGAATGGAGGTTGTTCATAACTCTGAAATGTTCGTAACTCTGAACAAATGTTATGGTTGTTCTTTCAAAAGTTTACAATTGAACGTTGACTTAATACAGCTTTGAAACTTTACTATGGAGAAGAAAAATGCTGCTTTTAACCATCTTAATTTAAATGAAACAAGCACAGAAAGTTTCCTTACCTTGTCAAATCCTGCTTTAAATTATCCCTTTATTTTTTTAGTAGTTTACATTTAATACAGTACTGTACTGTATTTGCTTTTTTTTTTGGTCTCTGCTGCTGCCTGATTCCATACTTCTGGTTCCAAATGAGGTGTGTGGTTGACCAGTCAGTTTGCAGCTCTGG
Source organism: Emys orbicularis (assembly GCF_028017835.1). NCBI lineage: Eukaryota > Metazoa > Chordata > Testudines > Emydidae > Emys > Emys orbicularis. The sequence goes on along the minus strand of NC_088691.1, from coordinate 76,686,928 downwards.
TGTTCATAATTCTGAGGTTCTGCTGTAATACTTTATATGCAGGGGTAGCTAAATCTTACTTTCCCATTTCAGGGATCTGAGTCTTCACTTACATCCTTTTTGACTCATCCTACAGTCTTATTACTCAGGGAACACTGTAGTGGGTCAGGGCATCTATATAGATGGCTGGTCCCTCCGTCCAACTTGCATGGTTTCCATCTTCTGTTTGGTGCCATGCAGTCAAGCCCACCTGCCCAGGCCTCAGCCTGTCTCCCCTGACACACTTGAATAAATCCAGTTGGAGGTGCAGCGGGGCTAAGGCAGGCTTCCTGCCTGGTGGATCCACCTGGCTCCCAGAAACAGACAGCATGTCCAGCTCCTAGGCTTGGGTAGTGAGTGGAGCCCCCGTGGCTGCCCTGAGCACCGTCTCCACAGCTCCCATGGGCTGGGAGCTGCGAGGACGGCGGTTGCGGGCATTGGCAGCGAGCAGGGCTCCCCGGCCCCTCTGCCTAAGAGCTGGACATGCCATCCGATTCTGGGAGCTGACTAAGGTAAGCGCCGCTTGGCTGGAGTCCACACCCCAAACTCCCCAACACACTTTAACTCCCTCCCAGACCCCGCTGTTATGATATACAAAGCACATGAGATCTTTTATAGAGGAAAAGGCAAATACACCACATTTAGTGAAAATACAACAGTTAGCATATGCTTTTCAGTTTCTCTCTCTCTCTCTCTCTCTCTCTCTCACACACACACACACACACACACACACACACACACACACACACACACACACACACACACACACACACACACACACACACACCTGCCCTGCCCTGCCCTGCCCTGCCCTGCCCTGCCCTGCCAGTTGATGTTTATAGTTACCAGTCTGTTGTAGCTCGAGTCAATCTAATGGCCAGTTAGATTGAGCACGAGTGAGGAGCTGGGCTCTTGGCTCTTGTCGGTCACGATCCGATGCTCCTGGAGTGTAGCAAGACAAACTCAAAGCCCCATGGCAGACCACCCTGTTCTTATAGTCTTTTTTTCTCTGTTGAAGTCTATGGATTTTGCTGTGTCAGTTTGTGACTGGGTTACTTCTTAATTGGTGTATCTTTTGATGTTAACATTCCAATACACCTCTTGAGAGGGTCATCCTGTCCTGGTTTAGATTTAATCAATTGTCCTTAGGGGTACCAGCCTTCACCTCAGGGTCGTCAATCTGCCCTCTCTTCATTATGGATGCGCATTGATGGTGTCAAGTTAAGTCTCTTCACTCCTTCTTTCTTGACCATTTGGCTATAACAATGGCCTTCACACCTTATCTTTTCCTGATGCATGCATTCCTCATTCACAGAAACCTTCAAAGGTATACAGACAGCAGTATTTTATATTCAGCAGAATACATTGTAAATCAAGCCTTGCTAAATCTTATAACTAAAACCATTCACATTGGGGTTTCAGGCCCTCGACATTCCTCTAATCTCCTTAACATAGATACAATACAAGATCCTGTCTCTTACTTACTAAAACCTTAAAACAAAGAAATGTATATTTAACTAGAGTGCCTAATTTGTAATACATATAGGAAACCATAGTAGACATTATAACTTATACTAAAACAAAAGGGTGACCATAATCAGTCATAAGGATTGTTCTGGTCTGTCATTCCTTTCTGCTATTCAAAAAGATTGGCTGACAGGATAAAATCAAATCATACTGTGACGTTGTGCAGTCTATATGGTTTTATAAAAACTTGATAATAAGTCAATATAATGTAACTGGGATAGTTTTAGAAAAATTTGACAATAAGTAAATATAATGCAACTGGGGTATGCTTTGTGCAAAAGGTCTCTTGTAAGGTATCATTACAAAGCTCATAATCTACTGAGTGTGATCATCCTATTTGTAGAAATGTACCACTCTTGTATCTAAAACTAGAAATATAAAACATAACTCTGAGGGCCTATTGTAATTATGTAAAGTGTGGGCCATTAATGATGGTTTGGAATCTTGATGACTCCCATTAACAAGGACCATTGTCTGCAGATGACTGTTTACCTGTGAGTCTTCCTGTATATGTGTGTGATCATGTCACCTGAACTGGAATCCATCTTTAACCTGGTGCTTTTCCAGTGAGGGGGGGGGGGGTGGAAACCCAGAGGGACAAAGGGTTCGTCGTCCCGGGCCAATGGGGGCGGCGGGAAGTGGCGCGGGCGAGCAATGTGCTGGCCACGGCTTCTCACCGCCCCCATTGGCCCAGGATGGCGAACCGCGGCCAGTGGGGGCTGCGATCGGCCGAACCTGCCGCGTCAGCAGGTAAATAAACTGGCCCGGCCCGCCATGGTGCTTACCCTGGCGAGCCGCGTGCCAAACGTTGCCGACCCCTGCTCTATGCAGTATGTGGCTCAGAGATACATTATCCCTTTTCTACTTGGGTAGAGTACAAGCACCTCTGTGTCAATAGGTCTACAAGGTCTGGATCTAAGAACTAAACCTCAGTCATCATATGGTAGCAAACAGTATTCCGAGTCTTGGCTGCTCCTAAAACAATTCTGAAAGTGTCCACAAGCACTGGTGCAAATTAACTAGTAATCTGTGAGTCTTCATTCAGTAAAAACCATGTGGGTCAAAGATTGGCAAAAGTCTGGCTAGTCACACATTGTTTGGCAGGGGGCTTGGGCGGAGGACATTGTTACTTAAACTTGGCAGAACTGTTCCTGGCTTAGACCTTGTTGGCTAAACTTCAGCCCAAAGCAAACATTCTGAATTATAGTTCTGACTCCTGAAAACAAATATTTATGATGGGAGTGTTGTCAGATCCTTGATTGTAGCAGCCCAAAAGTCAGTTATGCAAGGGAAATTAGATGCTGATGTAAAACGTTCATTAGGACTCCTAATAGGTTACAAAGACCTTTGTATGCAACCTTGGCTTTCTTGACATGACTAGCAAAGTGTTTCCTTATTGGTAAAGTTATAGTTTGCATTTAAAAATGAGCACGTTTGCCTCTGGAGATACTGTGTCAGCCAAATGCTGTGTGTCTCAGCGGTTGTCTCTGGAAAGCAGGTCTGTTTTATTTATGTAATTGTCAGAATGTCCTCTATAGTAACACTCTGCTAAGTTTAGCACACTCAGCTGGATTGAAGTTCCGGTCTTCATACTTCCTTTTATACTTTGGTATTGCATTGGGCTATAGGATCGCATTCTTCCTGTTTACATATGTTCAAATGCTGCTTAAGTCTGTTGTATAAAGAAACACTGGGCCTGATACTCCCCTCTGGTGACAGACAAGGTGCAAATGACACCTTGTATGTCAATGGAGGCATACTGCCAAAGAGTAGGTGGATAAGCAATGTTCCTGGGGAGTCCCTTTGCCCCCTGCATAGATATCACTGGTCTCCTGTAGCTACCTTGGTTTCCTACATGTATGGACACAGTCATGTTTGTTTGTCAGAAATATTATTGTGCATGTAAATTGTGTATGGTATTGGAAGTTTCCAGAAACAAGATAAGATCCATTTTAATTTCACCAATTTGTAACACTATGCCATGGGTGTCCTGTCAGTAGCAGTGTTCAAACCCAGGCCCTCTAGATCTAAAAGCATAAGTCTCTACTGCTAAGCTAAAAGATCCCACTCTGTTAGCACAAAGGCTGTACGAACTCTAGCATTCAGCTATTAGAGCAGGATAGAGCCACGCTGGGTGACCCTGAGTTACAAGCGCATTATGTAGTCTTATGGAGATGAAATGCTAAGTTTTAACATGAGCATTTTTTAGCACTGTTTCTTCATTTTCCCTTCCCTCTCCTGCTTAAGTGAAATGATAGTTTGTTAAAGGTACTGAATTGACAGACTTTAATATAATAAGTCCTGCTTTTATCCACAGGGCCAAGTCCTGCTTGGTGTCCGTGAGTAGCCCTCTTGGAGTAAAGGAGACTACTCATGTGAGTAAGGAGGCTAGGTATTGGCCCAGGAAAATTTATATCAAGTACAGTGATGGAGGAATCTTCCCAACATTGCTTCATCAATGCCCTTATTTAGAGGGCTCACCTTCGGGAGCCAGATGCTAAGTGCAGCATTCAATCCTTGATCTATGGCTTAGTCTTCCATCAGGGCATGAGATATGACAGATTTTGTGATATATAGAAATCTGCTAGGAAATGTACTGATGCTATTGCATTATGTGGTCTTTTATTTGTTAATTTGAGGTTTCAGAGGCATCACATCTTGGAATCAAAAGACACCTTGATTAAACTTACCTGTCCTGTTTCTGTTTATCACATACACTAGTTTTATGACTTCAACATGATTTCAGTAGAGTTACCTCGGGTTTATTCCAGTATAAGATCAGAATATGGCCCATTGCCTTTAAGGACTTGCTGTATCTGAATGACTAAATTAGTGAATTCAGGTCCCTTTTAAATAAGACTAATTTTACCTCTTATATTTTCATAGCAGATTTCAAGGAATTTTTAATTGGAATTAACATTAGAAGGTAGCTGTTTTGCAGGACTAATGTGTTAAAGCCACCAGGCTTTGTTTCTTTTTAAAATTGCTCAGAAATATAACTAATGAGAAGTAGAATTGTCGAAGACCTTGACATTAAAGATGAGTTGATAAGGAATTTAATGCGAGGTGTGAATATATAATTTTTTTAAGTCTTTTTCTTTTACAGAGAGACCTGATTCTTCTCTCAGGGCAAGTCTACACTACAGCGTCACATCAGTGCAGCTGCAACACGTCTGGCAAAGACCCCTCATGCTGAGGGGAGAGCGCTCTCCTGTCGGCATAATTACTCCATCTTGGCGCGAAGCAGAAACTATGTCGACGGGAGAGTGTCTCCTGCCGACATAGTGCTGGTGTGGACAGCCCGAAACTTGCATCGCTCGGGGGGGCTTTTTCACACTCTTGGGCGAAGTAAGGTATATTCACTTAGGCTGTAGTTTAGACCTGCCCTCGCTTATATAGGAATAAGTGAGCAGCAGCTCCAAGGAAATCAGTGGAGCTATGCCAGTTCATGAGATCAGAATAAGGCCTGTGAAGTTATATGAATTACATGAGTATTTTTTTCAGTAACTTGTTGGTTTGAAAGAAAAGGGAGCTGCTTTTTCAGTTGTGTGCCCATATAACCGTAATCTGATTAAATTTTTGCAGTGCCTCTCCGGACACAATAGACAGGATGACGGCACATTCTGTCTGCTTTCTTCAGACAGATCCCAATTTTAAAAAAACCCAAAACCTCAAAGGATAACTATTGTGTAAACAGAGTCCAAGTCAAAGCACAGTTGCTGCAGTTGCTACTGTGTTTGCAAAAGAACGCTTTAAGAATCACATACACCTAACAACATGTACCCTCGTGTGGTCAATGGATTAGAGCTGCTGAATGAGAGTATGTAACAACTTATTAGCTGTAATATTAAAAATGCATGTTCAAACCAGGACAAATATACCAAAAGACAAAATATTCTTATTGCAGATATTACTTGTAGCCTGAGTTTGGTATGACACAGTTTGAGACACTAAATAATGTAATCAGTTTGTGGTTTCAATTAATACGAACCATCTTGTAGGTCCTTTTGAAAATCAGTGTAAACTGTTCCTCAATTTGGCTGCCTACATTTCCCCATTTTATACAGTCCCAGGTTGTGATTATTTACACACCAGCATGCTTGCTCATTTCCCCCATCTTGAATAAGTCTAGAAAAATGTACTGGACCATTATGGTGTTTTATAATGAATGTTGGGCTAAATGAACACAGTGCAGATTGGACTGCATGCCCCAAATGTCTTTGCACAAAATGCTGATGGCTTTATACAAACTTCCATTATACCAAAAAACAACCCCCCCTAATTAGCTATGCTAGATAACTTGTGCTTGTCAGAACATATGTTGGTTTGAATTTTTTTCTCTGTCATTAAGTTGAATTGTATATTAAAAAAATCTGATCAAGCCAAGACTTGGCACTTACATCATCTTGTCTAGTACAGATATTGAAATCCTTGACGTTAACATTCCGCAGGAAAGGGTAGATGTAAAATATGTCTGCCGCATATGAAATTCTGCCAAGTCTTGTAAATCTGTAGCCAATTCTTTAGGGGTCATGTAGGATTAACTTGGCCTTGTAACACAGTCTAGTAAGATCACATTTTCTAGTGCATTTTATTTCTTTTAAGTGCTATATTTTTAAATTAATATATAATTTATTCTCATTTCACAGGGAAAAAACCCTACCCTTTTCTCTTCAGTTTTGGTTTAGTCGTGGTCCAGGATTTACTTTTATTCATTCTATATTGACTCCTGTATAACCACTTTAGATTGGATGTCCTTTAAAACAAACATTTTTTAGTCATATAGAAGTATTATTTCACATTTTGTGTCTGGTTGTAGGTCAGTACCTCCGTGGACACTTTGCATTGAAGTCCTATTGTGAGATTAACCCATACATTTTAAAACATGGGGACTGTATTTTTACAAAAGGCTGCTGAAATATTTTTAAGTCGAAACGCTTGAGAAATTTAAAAATATTTGGATAAGCACCCTAAAGCTTGGATGTTTATCTAGTATTCAAACTTGGGCTGTAAATCTCAAATAGATTTTTTTTTTCTTGTCACACTTCAAGTATTTCCAGTTTCCGCTTTGGCTGGGGATATCAGAGCCACCTGTCCTGCACGATTTTGGTACTTTTGATCCAGGAAATGAAAATGTTCAAGGACCAGAGGAGTAGGAAATAATTATCTTTTTCTAACCTCCAGAAGTTTTTGTCCACTCAGTTCTTAGTTTATCTGTACAACTTCACCAATCTCTGTTAACTGCAACTGTTTGCTTAGAATAGCATGCACATTTCTGTAGGCTCTTTGATCCAAAAGAATTTCCAAATACTTCAAATTAAAACTATTGACACCACTCCATCACTGAAATAAAGCCACACGAGGGAGGGAAGGCAGCAGCTAGGCACTGCACAACGGGAGGCAGAGGTGTAATTTTGATTCCCTATTTCTATGGATCTTGAAGCCAATCTCTGTAGTCTGGTGGGGTTGAATTAAAAGGAAACACTTTCCTTCATGAACACTCTAGGTTAAGTATCAGTGGGTAGCCGTGTTAGTCTGTATCTACAAAAACAACAAGGAGTCTGGTGGCACCTTAAAGACTAACAGATTTATTTGGGCATAAGCTTTTGTGGGTAAAAACCTTTACTCTAGGTTAAAACTCCACTTTTCCTTCGATGTGGTTAGAGAATCATGTTATTTTCTTGGGCCCTGTTGTTCTGTTCCTAGTTCTCCTTTTGCTATTTTTGCTAGCTCTCACCCAGTAATCAAAGGAGTAGGTGAAGGAGCAATGAAATAGTGATAGCTCAGTTGGTTTGCTGAAGCTCACTGATCCCAGGGAACAGTAACTAGTGATATGCATCCCACAAGGCAAGTGACGGAAACGGATAAGCAGTATGTTTACTACATCATGGTTTATTTATTCTGTTTGCAAACAAAACAAAATGCCAACTGGAAGGTGACCAATAAAATTCACAAACGTTGAAGACCTGTGTGTTTAGGGCAGGGGTCGGCAACCTATGGCATGCGTGCCAAAGACGGCACGCGAGCCGATTTTTAATGGCACGCTGTTGCCTGCCGGAGTCCTGGCAGGCAGCAGGGTGCCATTAAAAATCCTGCCCGGCCCGGCCCGCTCTTCTCTTCCCCCCCCCCCCCCCACGGGGGCAGGGACATAGGTGTGCACACGGGGTGTGCTGGGTGTGCCCAGGCACACCCTAATGCAGGGGTGGGCAAATGGCTCCACTCTCCCGGCGCGGCAAGCTGCCGGCCCCTCCCCCGCCTTCCCCCCTCCCCTGGAGCCATGCTCCAGGAATATTCAGGGCTGGGGGCTCTGCTCCTCCAATATTTGGAGCTGGATCTCTCCCCTGGCCCTGCCTGGAGTGGACCCCGGCCCCCGCCTGCGGGTCTCCCCCCTGCCCCGCCGCGTCCCTGCCTGGAAGAAAGTGGCGCGCGCCTCTCCCGTGCCTGCTTGTTCTGCCGGTGTAGCACATTCCTACGCGGAGTGGCTCCCGGCAACAACTGCTGTCTGCTGCCCCAGGGTCCTAGTGCCCCCCATCCGCTATGGCCAGGGCAGGCTGCCCTTACCCTGCCCTTCCGCCCTAGCCCTGAGCCTCTCCAACGCCCCCAACCCCTCATCCCCAACCTTCATCCCCCTGCACCCTAATCCTCTGCCCTAGCCCTGAGCCCCCTCCTGCATCATGAACCCCTCATCCTCCCCAGCCAGAGCCCTCATCCCCCGCACCCTAATCCTCTGCCCCAGCCCTGAGCCCCCTCCTGCATCATGAACCCCTCATCCCCAGCCCGCATCCCCCCGCACCCTAATCCTCTGCCCCAACCCTGAGCCCCCTCCCTCATTCTAGCTCCTGGCCAGACCCTTCACCCCCCAGCCCTGTGCTCAGTGCACTCCCACCCTCAGCTCAATGCAGAGAGAGGAAGAGAATGGGCCAGAACCAGGGAGAAGGTAGGTACCCACTGTATATGGGCAGGGCTGGGACCCCAGATCGGCAGCGGGCTGAGCGGATCCGGCAGCCAGGATCCCGGCTGGCAGGAGCTGGTGGATGGAACCCCTGAGTGGCAGTGGGCTCACAAGCTCTGTTTAGAAAACAGCTGTGGCTTGAACCAAACTAGAGAACTGAAATACTCACTGGCGCACCGACCAGTCTGGCTAGAAGGTTAAAGTTGGATAGGGTTCCTGCATGATTAGGTACCCATAACTGAGTGTGGACCTTTATTGCATAGCCATGGTACTGAGGCCATGGTACAGAGCACTGCTCAACAGTTGAGTCAGGGCAATGCCAAGCTCTTCTGGAGCTTCACAGTTTCATCTGAACCCTTCAAGATAGCAACTTCAGTCAAAAGCAAAGGCGATGACAAGAAAGTTTGTTTACTGTCATTTGCTGGCATGCCACTGAAAGTACAGAGTAGGCAACAAGGTGGCATACAAACCTCAGACTTGGAATAAGAATGAACAGCTTTTCTCTTTGACACCATGTTTTAAAGGCAAAAAAATTTAATCCGTCACAGGAGTGCAGGCTTCCAGGGGACTCTACTCCCAGCAGTGCATTTCTAGAACTGTAAAAATGTTAACCTATAAACGGAGTCTCCAAGCCCCTGTGCCTGCCAACTGCATTTAAAGAATTTGGTAAGCTGGATCTGGTACAAAATTCTGTAGTGCATTGCTGCTGTGTGGTAATCAGACCTAGGATTAGTTCAATTCAGACTAGAAATGTATTGCATCGTTTTTCTTTAAAGAGCCCTTCCTGTGTCATAATTATATTAGCTTGTTTTTGTTTAGATTCCATTTGTTTGCATCTTAGATATATTCTGCTTTTTTCATTGTGGCATATGGAAGAACACAGGGTATTTGTTCATCTGAAGTAATTGGTTCCTCATTTTAAGTTATAATCCTGTAATGTGACATCCTCTCCATTTTTTTTTTTTTCTAAATCAGACACACACAGGGGCACAAGTACTTTAGTAACTCCACAATGTTGCTCAGTGTGGACTATGAAAGCTAATATGCATTCAAATCTGATGGTCCGCCTCTTTGTCATAAACTGTGGCTTTATGATATAAAGTTGTTGATCTTATCTCTTTTTTGCCCCCACCAGATAAACTATTAGTTCTAACTGTAGCAACTAAAGAAACAGATGGCTTTCACCGCTTCATGCAAACTGCAAAGCACTTCAACTATACAGTGAAGGTACTGTATGCTCTGTCACTCATTCTGAATATTGGACATAGTTTTATAGCCTCAACTCAGAAATGAAATAGTCTTAACACCGAAACAATGTGTCATGATTATGCTGCAGTAAGGTAAAACAGTTATGGAACCTAGCAATGGAGACAACCCATTAGGTCATCTGTTCCGTATCCTTGCAGGATAGGTTTCCCATGACACATTTGCTAGTGTTTTGTCTAGTCTGTTTCTAAATGTGCCAGGAAATGGGGTTTCTTCCACTGACCTTGAGAAATTATTCCACAGATTCATAGATTTCACAGTTGGGAAGACCTTTCTGAAAGTCTGTTTTTTCTTTCTTAATTTCATTCCGTTACTACCACATTTGTTATTATTCCTAGCTATTTTGCTGTTGCACCTTTTTGTTCTAAGCATGCCACTCCTCCCTCAGTATTCGCACCCTTCAAGTGTTTGTAGATTATCATGTCACACCTTGGTCTTTGCTTAGCAAAGCTATATTTATTTGACTACCTCATCATCCCTCCTGCAGCAAAACCCATGGGAGCTGTGCTGACAGAACTCATGCAGCTGAAGATGCCTTCAGGGCCCCATACCTCTTAAATGGGTCCTACTATTGGGGGTGGGGAGGCATGGAAACCTAATCCCTTAGCTGTGTTACATTTCCCAGGGAATCTCTGTAGAGCTGGTGAGAGGACAATACAAATCTTCTCAATCCTCCCTTATCACTCTTTCACCACTTTTGATCGCCCAATCCTCTTGCTGGCCTACTCTGTCCTACTATTTCAATGCAGAACGAAGGAATCTGTATCCTGAAGCTGTCTCCTGCATGCAAATCTCACAGGAGCACGCCCCCCCCCCATTTTTTAAACTTTTCTCCATAAATCAGTCCCTCAAGACAAAACCAAGGGATTGAAATGAATCTGTGGTAAAACATTATCCATGCTTATCACACTATTGAAACTGTAAATCAAAAGAGACCAATTAATGACTGTTGGCCCATTGGTTTCTCTTTTAGAAATAAGTTGAAATGCTGCAGTCTGTTTACTTCAACCATCAAGTCCTGAAAAAGTACAGGAGGAAAGATCATCTTTCCTAACTGAAAAATAATATATTAAAAATCCTAGGAAATTGACCTTTGGAGAGTTTGCTTGTAATTTTGCTGATTGTTCTATAGCACCTATATTGCTGTAATCCCTCTGATATTTAGTAGTTCAAGAAAAATAATAATCTTGTGTTAAACTTTCAAGGCTTACAAAAGATGTAGGTGTTTATTGCTGATATGATTCCCTACAATACTTGGTAAGGATGGAATTCTGTTTAGTTGATTTAACTGCCTATCATACATTGAGGAATCCATCCTAAACTTCTAGTGTGAGAAAGTGGCCTGAGGCATTAAAAACTAAATGTTTATAGTTTCCATTGTCATGTCTCTTCTATGCTCTTTCACCCCTCTTTCCCTCCAAATACTGTAGCAATGTTTAAAGGTCATGTAGTGAACGATTGTTTTAATACACAATTTAGAGGAATATTACCATCCACATATCTTCTCTTCCTAAGTGAGACAGATATGAGTAGGGTGACCAGATGTCCCGATTTTATAGGGACAGTCCCGATATTTGGGGCTTTTTCTTATATAGGCACCGATTACCCCCCCCCACCCCCAGTCCCGATTTTTCACATTTTCCATCTGGTCACCCTAGATATGAGATGTAGTGGAACGTAATCTTTCGGTTCTTGTTTGGGTAGGAAATGTCTCTCCTATTTCTGAAATGATGTCATTGTGCTCAGTTCTACTTGACATGGAAAACTTAGAATGCTTGAAATGCTGACTCACTGCACTTTACAATGCTATAATATCCACTAGTTAAAGTGTTTGCTTGCTTGCCTTTTCTTTGACATCCGTTTTTTAACGAGGTTATATTAAAAATTACCCTCTGGGTACAAGCGAAAAAATGTACTTTCTCCCTGTTTCCAGGTTCTTGGTAAAGGTGAAGAGTGGAAAGGTGGAAAGTTAATTAACTCTATTGGAGGAGGACAGAAAGTGCGATTGCTGAAAGAAGGAATAGAAAGCTATGCTGATCAAGAGGACTTGGTTGTAATGTTTGTTGAATGGTAAGCAAATTCTGCTTGTTGCTTTCATGCCCTACTCTTTATAGGATGCTAATAAAAGCTCTTGTGGCATGCTGATATTTTCTCCTGCTTTAGTTTTTATCTGAGAAAGTTAGCTTCTAGTTTTCCATTCATAAAAATATTATGCAATTGGATCGGATGTTGGTTTTTTTTGTCAGATTTACAGATGTAAAAATTGTTTCGGAGCCATGGCTCTGCTGTACTATGAACAATGTTATTGCACGAACAAGCTGTGAAACGCATTGACTCACTAGACATTTGGTTATTAGTTTACCTTTTCCCATGAAAAAGCAACTGTCTTGTTGCTGTTATAACAAAGTGATTGTGAGATGGAAATGGTGTGTGAGGAAGTGGTAAAAGCAGCTTCAAACTGAAGTGGTGGCCAGTAGACCGCTGGGGCGTAATTCTCAGAAACACTAAAGCCCCTTTATGTTGGTCTGGCAGTTAAAGGGGTCTTAAATAGGCTGGAAGTGCTCCCTGAAAATATCTCCTGTGTGAGGGTCTCCCCACCTGCTGTAGAGCTGCAGTAAGGGCTCCCTCACCAGCCATGATTCTACTGCCTATGAGGAGAGGACAGCCCCAGAGCAGGGATGTAGCATGCTGCAGCACATTTAACTACAGCTGTTTTCTGCTTCCCAGGGTCCATAGCAAATTATAAGTTAGAGCAGCCTCCCTGAGGGCCAGGTAGGTCCCTCTCAGACCAGAATATAAGGAGCACAAAGGTGACTTGAAGCCATCTTTCCTTCTACCTCCCTTCCGCTCTCTCCCCCGCCCCCATCTCTCCTGTTCCTTCCCTAAGGACAGGATTGGTGTCACTGAGAATCTGGTCCATGGAAGGCTACAGAAGCTTCCCTGTCAACTTCAATCAGAGCCAGGTCAAACCTTTAAAGCAGTTGCCTTGGTGGATGCCAGGAGAGTGAATCACAAAGTAGGGACTTGCAGAAATGCGTCAGTTTGCGCACCCTGAGAAGTTGTGTGAGCTGAGTAACATCTGCTGCTTTTATTATTGACAGTGATGTCCTAGCAGCTGATGCAGACTTTTGTCAGTTTGGAATAAAATTTTTGGCAGACATACTACAATTCTTTTTATTTCTCTTTTCTTTTTCTTTTCATCTTTAAAACCACACAATCTGTCATTGACACATACTGTCATTCTAAACAAGACCACAATGCAATGGCCTCTTGGGCTTACACCAGGTTAATTTCTCTTTTGATTTAGTATAACTTCTGTGCAATTTTGGATTTCCTTCAAAGTTTAGGAGTGTTTTTGCAAGTTAAACAGATATGGAGGGGCTAGGTTAGCAAAGTTCATATGTGAGAGAGTGATCTCCCTGCATTATCTTATTTATTCAAAATTTCCCATGCTTTTCTATCTACCTTATGCGTTAGGACAGCTGTTCAACTGGATTCTCAACCTTACAGTCATGTTTTATGACTTGACTTACATTCTCTCATTTTTTCTTTGTGATATGCAAGTAGTAGTTAGAAATGGAAAGCACAAATCCGTTTACCCACTTTATGAATAACATTTGTAATAGAAATGACCTAGGGGGACTAAATATTTTCACTCTCCTACATTTAATTTGCATTTAGAGTGATGTACGATTGGTAGGATAAGCTACCCATTCAGATATTAAATTGCTACTTACAGACACTTTCTTTCATATTTAATCTTATTACCAATTTACTGCATTTTGATAAATGGAATGCATTGTGAGAGCAGTTGTTTGTTTAATTCTTTAAAAGGAGTTAACTATTTGGGTTTGATAAAATGAGTAATTTAGTCTGCCCTATTGGCCAAGTACTAGTGAAACTTATTTTAAATTTTTTAATTTTGAAGATATCTTTACTTAGGACTTGTGTGTGAAATCTCTTTCAAATTTTTAAACTGATTGTAGAGGGATCTCCCGCCCCCCCCCCCCCCCCATTTTATATTTCTTGAGTTAAAGTCTGTCCTTTTGCTTTTGCCCTCTCCCTAAGTGGGTGTAAAAGTCACAAGGTCTTAGTCCTATAATTTGAGTAGTAAAGTCTCATACTGCTAATTCTCTGAGTCCCAGGTTCAAATCCCACTGTTGCTCATGCAAGGTCAGTTAGATACACTGAACTACTGGTGCAGTCACATCATTTCACATAGGAGCAAGTTCATTTTTCTAGCATAGAAATAGGCTGTGGTGTTCATCTAAGCTATGGCTCACCACCTGTGTAGAATTGGGAAGGAATTTTTCCCATGCTGCAAGATGCTTGTTCTTTTTTGCTATCTTTGAAGTAACAGGCAGGCCTGGCATGTAATGAATGATACAGTCAATGACAAGATTTAGTTACATTAATGTCCAAATGTTGCAGGAAAGTAGGGTAGTTTTTGCTTACTCCAACCCTGAGCAATGGGCCTGGAGCCACTGAGGACTCAGACGGGGTATTGGGCATCTAAATTGTGCACATGTTCACTCGTCAGTTATCCGTATTTTTTGCACTTCTCTCCATGAAAGAGGAGCATTAGAAGGATGGTTAATCCCTAATGCTGGCATTTGTTTGGATCAGAAGTGAAGCTGCCTTGTAGGATAAGAGAGCCATCTCAGTTAGTGGAAATTGGAGCTCCACAATGGATTGGTGTTGCTGAGTAACAGCTGTGGTGGTGGTGTTTAAATTAAAGCTCACTGTTAATAAAGTTCAATCACACTGACTAATAAAGCTTCAGCTTGTTTTTTAAAGCCCTAAACACCTGTGTGGGTTATTCTTTCACTTGCCGGGTCCTGGCCAGCGTATCCATTTCACAAATAGTTAGTGCAGGGCATTACACTAATCTTCTGGGGATGAGGGAGGAATGGAGCCACCTTTGATAAACCTGTTACTGCAGAAGTAAATTTGCTTAGGAAGCAGTGCTCTGGAGATGCATCTGGTTCCTGTCCTCAGCTGGAAGATGCTGCAGTAGATCCATTTGGAAAGTGGAAAAGTGCAGCCTGCCATAAAACGACTGGGCTAAAGCCTTTGACCAACCCCCATTTTTCTTCTCCCCATCAGCCTATCCCCTCTGTCTTGCTGTATCCTAGCTCTGAGTCAGGCTTCACCAATTTGAATGGGAAGAGGAGGGAAGGATGTGTCTGGACAAAGGCAGATAATGTCTGTAAGGCTGGGGAGACTCCAAGGATACTTATTTCTTTTAATTAAACCTTGTGTCAAACCTACAGGAGGGCAAACCAGTTTTCATAAAACTACTTACTTTTATATATGGTATGTAACACACTTCCTTTCCTTGGGGTGCCTATTTACCAGTTACTCTGCTTTGTGCTGCAAAGCCCTCCTCCTCTTTCTGCTTCCAAACTAGTGGTGGCTGGGTTGGTCAGGTCTGCCAAGCCAAATGGAGATGATTACTTTTTTTTTTTAAAGGCTTTTTAGACAATTGGAAAACTGGAATGAGTGTTAAGAAGTTCTATGAAATGTAAAGATACTTGGATGCGAAGCACTTTATTTTAGCATCATAAATTTAAATCATTTTAGAAAAGTCTGTAAAGCAGCACCCTTATTCCTTTTGAGCAGTACCTTACTCTGTAAGTAGGTCCCCTTCACTTCAAAGGACTACTCTTAGAGTAGTACTCAGTGGATGGATTCTCCTTTAGTTTGTTCCTGCATTTGAGGGAGGGAAGAAGCTTTCAGGCAGAGACCGGGGGGGGGGAGAAGGGGGTGGTCACCTCCTTTTACAGTGTGGGGCATGGATCACTTGCTGGTTTGAACTAGAGTAAATGGTGGATTCTCTGTAACATGAAGGCTTTAAATTATGATTTGAGGAATTCAGTAACGCAGCCAGAGGTTAGAAGTCTATTACAGGAGTGGGTGGGTGAGGTTCTGTGGCCTGCTTTGTGCAGGAAGTTAGACTAGATGATCCTGATGGTCCCTTCTGGTGTTCGTCTGAGTCATTGATACCTTTTGCAGGGGCCTACTCAGCCTCTGCTGCCTGCCCCAACCCATGTAAATTAGAATGACTTCCTGGCTGCTCTGACACTCTGCGTCCCATGGGTGCTGGGAAGCAAAGAATAGCTGTTGTGCAGTGTGCTCTGGCATGCCTGCTCCCCTAATGTGTATGCTTATGCCTTTTGGAGTTGAGTGCAGCAAGAAATTGCACCTGCTTGAAGAGAAAGGGACGCCAAAGATACCACTTTCAGAAAAATGAGTTTCCTTCCAAATTACTCATTTGTCTTCAGAGTAATTTATGAGGCAAGGATTTTTTCCCCTTGACTCCAAAAAATGGTATTCTTGCTATTACTGTGTCCTCATCCTGGCAGATAGATTGAGATTGTTTTTGAAGTCTCTTCATTCCCCCCTTCCCCCATAGGAAATAAGATGGAAAGGATGCAGCTATGCCAAGTCTCTCAGTTTTGGAATAAGGCATCTTTTTGGCCAAGGGACTAAACTCTGACTCTGCTGCTTCTGTTACGGTTCATAACAAGTAGCTTTTGCCAGTGGTTTGTTCTTCTTTTATAGAGGATGCTTTGAAAACCCATTTCTCATAAATGCCTCTTTCAACACCTGTTTTATTACTTAAACAGTATTTTCCTCTAGATTAAATCAGGTAAATGCCACTAATTTTCAGGGTGCATGCACGCTAAGATTTAATCTGGGGAAAACAGGGATGTGGGCAGATATCATGCCCTTTAATGCCAAGGTCCACAGGAAAGTCAAAGTTAGGTGGGGAAGCTAACTGCATTGTGTGGTATGGGTTGGGGGCAGGTGTAACAACAGCACTGAGTCAGGTCTTGGGGACTTCAGCCACTGGTGTAGCTTCATTGGTACAAATCCCTAGTGTAAAAGGGGAAGGCAAAGAAGTGCAATTAGCCCCACTTCCAAGCAAAATAAGCTGCACCACTTCAAAGAGTATCTTATTTTTGTTTTGCTGGCTATGCTGGGTATTGGTAATGGTACAGATACACCATGGTCACTGACTGCTATACCTGATTAGAGGAGGCCTCAGAGGAATTAGAGCCTTGTCAGGTGACAGGGATATGTAATTTAGAAATGCACGTTGGCAGGAATAATTTGAACTACACATAAACATTGCTTATTGTAAAATTAACTGTAACCTTTTAGGAAAGAGACCTGGGCATCATTGTCGTCAGCTCAGTGAAAACTTCTGCTCAATAAGCAATAGCAGTCAAAACAAAATATTAAGATGTATAAAGAATGGGATAGAAAATATTATAATGCTCTCAATGGTACGTCTTTTTTCACCTGGAATACAGTTTAGTTCTGCTCAGCCAACCTCCAAAAAGTTATAGCAGGAAAATGGTGCTCAGAGTTGAGAGACTAATATTACTAGAAGTAGA
Organism: Emys orbicularis; assembly: GCF_028017835.1. NCBI lineage: Eukaryota > Metazoa > Chordata > Testudines > Emydidae > Emys > Emys orbicularis. The sequence continues at coordinate 76,669,762 of NC_088691.1, read as the reverse complement.
AAGATTTCATTATGAGGATGGAATGAAACATTGGAGCTGTTTAGTTTAGAGGTGATGGAGAAGAAGGCATATGTTTGCATAATACCAAATGATGAATGAGATAGAGAAGTTAAACGCAGAGCTTCTCTTTACTAGTTTTTGTAGTACAAGAACATAATGAAATTGAAAGGCAACAATATTCAAACTGAGAAGTTTGTTTCCCCTCTCCCCGCTCGGCCCTCCAATGTACAATAAACTTGTGACGCTCACTGCTACAAGATATCACCTGAGACCAAGAGGTTAGCAGGATTCAAGGACTGGATGTTCTCATGGGTAAAGAGAACATCCACAGTAAGGTTAGACAGTGGCAGTGGGAGAGGGGGATTACAAAGAATAAGACTTTTTTTCTCTTTCATAGTCATCCAGTAACTGACAGAATTTAGGAAGAAACTTCTATGGGCAAGTAGTTCAAACTGGCCTGTTGAAGGGTTTCTTTCCCCTTCCTCAAACATCTAGTGTGGCCATACTAGGAGACAGGCTGCTGGAAAAGATGGACTACTGATTTAATCCAACCGGCAGTTTTTATTTCCTATGCTCCTATTAATTTGGTTTCTTTTTTTGAAGTAAGCAACTAGATTGCATAGTAAAAAAACTCATAGATCAAGACTCATAGACCACAGGGCATATAACTGTGCTATGTAACATATTCATGATATGAATTCCATATGTAATTGCTTTAAATTCAAACCTCTATAATTGTCACTAAGGAAGGCAGGCTTCCTAGCCTCCCACTTACTGACTGGAATAACACCTAAAGTATGCATAAACAAGGGAACTAGTCATTAATGAAATACTGTCTACATTTATATTAGAGTGAAGGTGGATTAGGATTAAATGGATTAGGGCCCACAAATACTTGACAAAGGTATGTTTCATTTGCTGCATTCCTGTTGTAATGTTACCTGATATAAGTAATCACAATGATTTATTCTCCATCTTATTCCTGGAAGTGTGAAGGATGTATAGATTTCCACAGTGAAGAGCAGGCAGGGGGATTGTTCTATTCTGCATTCTTATAGCTCAGTGTCTCGCCCCCTGCTGCCCTCCCCCCCCCAAGAACTGATAATGCCCAATTAATTCTCACAGTCCCCCAGCGAGGTATAGAAAGATGCTGTAAGAACGAATATCTCCATTTTCTGGTGAGGAGGCTACAAGGCTACCAAATATGTACAAAGAGGTAGGTGTCAGCTGTAAAAACTAAATCCAGGTCTTTAGGGTTTCAGGCAGAGGTCTAACTGGCTATCGTGAAGTGCAGCCCAATCAAATCATCAGCACTTCTGTGTCATGGTTCTGCTCTCTGTGAAAAAGACCTAATAATAGTTTTTGCACATACATAATGTTTTTTCATCTGTAGAGCTCAAATTGCAAGGTGGGCAAACATGCAACCCTGTTTTATAGTTTAACCAACGACTTTTATTTGAAACACTTTTTTTGAGCAGCTGTTTGATCTCTAGTAGACAGGATCTGTAATGCTGGACAAACTAGATTCTGTTTCCAGCTGTGCTGCAAACTTCCTCTGTGACTTTTTGGCCTGGTCATTTTAATTCTGTCTCCCTGTTTTTTATGCTTTCCTAGAGTTATGGAGCATCAGCAGCTTAGTTTAAGAACTTAACGTCTCTTGAAATCTAGGCCCTCAACCTTTTTGTCTGTTGTTCCCACCTGAAATACCTCTACCTCGATATAACGCTGTCCTTGGGAGCCAAAAAATCTTACCGCGTTATAGGTGAAACTGCGTTATATTGAACTTGCTTTGATCCACCAGAGTGCGCAGCCCCGCCCCCCCGAAGCACTGCTTTACCGCGTTGTATCCGAATTCGTGTTATATCGGGTCGTGTTATATCAAGGTAGCGGTGTATGAGTTATATTTAACTCTCGCTCTGGGAGGTTTATACTGCAAGGCTTTGATGAATAAGGATGTGAAATTAGAGAACTGTGAAGGCCAGTGGGTAGAAGAGGTGCGACTAGAACTCAGGACATCTGGACTCCAAGCTTTGTCTGTTATCATCTAAGATAAGGGGCTGTATTGGTGGGGAATTCAACAAGAAGAGGATCCCATTTATCGGATCCTCTATTTTCCTGAAACCTTTGAAAAGTGCATAGCTAAGTTAGGGTGTATGCATTCATGGGTTTCTCTACGTTTCAAACTGTAGGGCTACTGCACATGCTTAGTATGTGACTTTTTAAAGATAGTCACCCCATCAAATCAAAACCGGTTGCGTTCTGGAACAAGACCACTCACTGCTTTACAGCAAGGGCCATTTTATGCCAGATTTCAACTCCAATCTATTTCAGTTGTTGAGCCCCTACGCAATAATTTTTTTAAGTTGTTTTACAATGGAAAAAGTATTTTCTTATTCTTCTCTTAATTAGAACTCCTTAAACTAAAAAAACAACAACCAAACAACCCCCCCCTCCAAGTTAGAGGCAAAGCCTTAAAATTTTCAGCCAAAAAAGTAAAATATTCAGAAAATTTTGTGTGTAAGTGAACAGGGAAGGGATACATATATGTAGAGTGGTTAAGATACTGATTGGTCATATCTTGGTAAGAAGTAGGATCTGTAGGTGTTAACTTAAAGTCTGGCATAATATGCCATGTTTCTGAATGAAACAGTTGCATCAAAGTTAAGAGACCACTCTTTGGTTTATTTAACTCTGCATGGTTTTAAGTCTGAATAAGCCAAAACTTTTCTGGTTTGAATTTTCTTCTTTAAAATTAGTGCTAACAGGTATCTTTCTATTACTTTTAGCTATGATGTTATCTTTGCGGGTGGCCCTGAAGAGATGCTAAAGAAGTTCCAGCAAGCTAACCATAAAGTAGTATTTGCTGCAGATGGACTAATATGGCCCGATAAAAGATTAGCAGACAAGTATCCCGTTGTCCGGAGTGGAAAACGATTCCTTAATTCAGGAGGTAGGTATGACTGTTGTACATATTAAAGGTTAATTAAGGCTAGCTGTTCTGTTGTTCTCATAGGGGGGGTGTGCGTGCGTGCTGGGCAACTCACCTGAAGTGCTAGTTTCCTAAATTCATGTTTGGGCACCTAAATCACCATTAGAGGAAATTTTTTTTTGTTAACCCTTGTGACTGAGAATCACCTTGTTCCTCTCTGCTTCCAGCATAAAGGAGTCTTTCTTTATACTTAGCTGGGTGTCAGCCTCCTAACACCACCAGCCTGTAGCAACTCAAGAACTCTCCTCTGGGCTATGCCAGCTCTCACTTTACCTTGCAGTTTAACAACAGGTGCAGTCCAATCCCCAAGTCCCTTTTGAAGTTGTCCCCTCATATGGGCTACTCACAGAATTATCAGGTCCGCTGTTCCCAAAGAAACAGAACTCATCAGCTTGTAAGATTCAGCTCAGGATCAGCACTTTGCTTAACATCACAGCACTTGAATAAACTTTATTCTTGTTTTCACTATAAATATATTATCAAAGATTCAAGTGATAGAGAGTAAAACTTTGGAAACAAATGGTTACATATAAAACACAATCATAACATGCTTTCTAGAGTCTAAACTTAACTAACAGGTTAACCACTTGTCTAAATAAGTTTTTCTCACCCAAAGTCCTTTGCAGTGTTTTCAACCGAGGCTCGCTGAGATCCCATTTTCATGAATGTAAACACTGTCCATTTACTTCCTGAGTGTAGGATGGGCGGGGGAGGTGGGTGTTGTCATTGCTTTCTTGTTATACCCTCAACGTTCATTGTCTTTGCTCATAGACCGGGTAACCACCTGAGGCTTGCTTCTTTTTTTTTCTTTTTCTTTTTCCTTGCATGCTGCTTCTATGTTGACTTTGACTTTGTATATAAGTGAGCATCCATTGTGTTAGCTTATACTTCTTAATTTACATACTGAAAGAGGGATATACATTTCTTACCTCCTGGCTGGAGGAAAACCTGTTTTTCATCTTTGCTGGTAACTAATACCTTGATACAGACTTTAAAATACATGTGGAGGTCTTGTGCTGCCAATACTGAATTTCTAAACATTATAGATGACCATTTCCTAACTCAAAGTGTTGTGGCCAACATGGGGGTTGATTTAATATACTTAGATTTCTGTAAGGCATTTCACTTGGTACGCTCAACGTTTTGATTACAAAACTAGAATGATATAAAATTAACATGGCACACATTAAATGAATTAAAAACTGGTTGACTGATAGGTCTCAAAATGTAACTGTAAACAGGGCATCATCATTCAGTGGGAATGTTTACAGTGGTGTCCCAAAGGGATCGGTTCTTGACCCTAAGTTATTTTAACATTTTTATCAATGACCTGGAAGAAAACATAAAATCATCACTGATAAAGTTTTCAGATGACACAAAACTTGGGGAAATAATGAAGGGGACAAGTCACTGATTCAGAGTGATCTGGATCATTTGGTAAACTGGGTGCAAGCAAACAATATGCATTTTAACATAGCTAAATGTACATGTATACATCTAGGAACAAAGAATATAGGGCATACTTGCAGGGTGGGGAACTTTGTCTTGGGAAGCAGTGACTCTGAAAAGGATTTGGGTGTTCTGGTGGATAATAAGCTGAACATGAGCTCCCAATGTGATGCTGTGGCCAAAAGAGCTATTGTAATCCTGGGATGCATAAACAGAGGACTCTTAAGCAGGTGTAGAGAAGTTTTGTTACCTCTTTATTTGGACTGCTGGAATACCATGTCCAGTTCTGGTGGAATTCATAATTCAAGAAGGGTGTTGATAAATTGGAGAGGATGCAGAGAAGAGCCACGAGAATGATTAAAAGATTAGAAAACCTGCCTTATAGTTATAAATAGATTGAGCTCTTTGAAACTAACGTAACAAAGAGAAGGCTAAGAGGTAATTTGATTCCAGTCTATAAGTATCTGCATGGAGAGCAAATATTAAATAATAGGATCTTCAAACTAGCAGAGAGGTATTGTGACAGGGCACTATTAGTAGCACCCTGGTCTCTGAGGTTGCTACAGCACTGGGAAGAGTGCGGGCTTAATTGAAGCCAATTAATCAATTTTTGTTGAGGGTTACTAACACTTGGGTGGCAATTTCTGGGCTAATGGGGCAATTGGCTCAGTAATTGGGAGGATCTAAGTGGGAGGAACAGGAAGCAGGGGGAAAGCTTAGAGAGTGAGCTGGGGTTGAGCAGAGAAGGCTATGTGGAAGCTGTCTCTTGCTGTAAGCCTGCAGTACAGTTATACGTTGTAAGGCAAGAATAAATACATGGTGAAAGGGCAACAACCTGCTATGGTCTCAGTTATAAGATGCAGGAACTGGCCAGGCAGTGAAGTACACTGGATAGCAACCGAGGACTGGTATACCCAGGACAAGTATAACACAATCCAATGGTTGGAAGCTGAAGCTAGACAAATTCAGTCTGGAAATAAGGTGTAATTTTTTGACAGTCAGGGTAATTGTCCATTGGAAAAATTTACCAAGCATTGTGGTGGATTTTCCATCACTCACAATTTTTAAATCTGTGCTCTAGGAATTATTTTGGGGGGGTGTTCTCTGGCCTGTTATACAGGAGGTCAGACTAGATGATCACAATTTGGCCTTGGAATCTATGAATCAATTAATCTATGACGTTTCAGTGTATGGATAAGTAACTCCTTACATAGTATCGGTATGCATTTTTCACAGTGGTATCAATGATCAGTGTGACACTGGCTTTCATTTAAGATCTCACATGACATCCTATTGAGAACTAGGATGCACACACCAGACTCATTAGATTTCTATAACCCTTTGTCAGTTGGCATTGAGAGGTTCTTGGGTCACAACACTTTTTGTAATAGTATTCTCTGTTTTCTTCTGAAGGAATGTGTATGAAGATGTGTGCTAATTTGTGAGGTGGGAAGGAGGGTTAGTGGATTGAGAGAGCTAAAATATTTATTTAGCAAAAACATTGCTTGCATAAACTCAGGGTCTGGAGCTGCCAGAATAGGGTTTCTTCTTGGTGACTTTTCCCGGATGGCTGCCATGTTTGTGCTAGAGATTCTATGATTTATTTAAAAAACAAACAAACAACCAAACAAACACCCCACCTCCCCGCAATCAAGTCGTTAGACTTGTTTTTGCAAAGATGACCTACAAAATGTAAACCAAGTGTAACTGAGGCCTGGTCTACACTTTAAAATTAGATCGACTAATGTCGCTATGTCGCTTTGGGCTGTGAAAAATTGTCACCCCGAGCCCTGTAGTTAAATCAGCCTAAACCCTGGTGTTGCCCTCCCTACCACCTCTCAGAGAAGTGTATTAACTACATCAAGGGAAAGAACCTTTCCCTCAATGTAGGAAGCATATACCTTATAGCTCAACAGCGTCACAGCTGCAGCACCGTAGCTTTCCTTCTGCAGCAGCTGTGCTGTAGACACACCCTTAGAAGGTAATGTCCTTCTGAGTCTGCAGGCAGCCTAAAGCAATAGCTCTGAGAGAATTGTGACCTACTGCTATTGATGTCAGTGAAGTGTTAACGCTGAAGCCTAACTATTGTCACTTAAATATCCACATGGTTAACCGTAATATAAGCAGTCAAGAAGGGAATATGTTCACTATGAAAATCTGCACAATCTGTTGTGCACGGCATCTCATCTTGGGCTCCTCTTGGACGCATGAGGGGGTGGAGCTTCGTGGGCACAGCTTTTGAGAGTTAATGCCATTTCCCCCCACACAACCTAGCCCCTGCTTTTTCTTTTTTTTTGTCTTTGAAATAAATGTGATGTGTAACAAGCTTCAGCTGAATTTCCTGTACTGTTGATTTATACTTTCCTGCCAGCAAGGAGAGACTGACTACACTAAGGCTTAGCTTCATGCCGTTTTCCACAGCTGGATCACTTCTTTCTTAGCAACAGTCATAGCCTCAGACCCACACCTTGGAACTGTCTGAGCTTTTCTTCTAGCTATCTAAAACAGATCGCAGAATCCTCCATGTTTCTTAAAATGCCATTATAAGGAAAACTAACTAAACAGGTGAAAGCTATTCAAAATGTGTGTCATGAAGACAGATCTTTGGAGATGAATTTTGGCTGGAAATTGATGAATTTCTTTTGTCTCCCCCTGCTGGCAGAGAACGGTTACACTGCCGTCTGACATGCAATGGAATGATCAGAAAGATCGTTTTCAAGTAGAAATAAATTCTCTTGTGTAATATTGCAGGATTTATTGGTTATGCTCCTTATATAAACCAAATAGTACAGCAATGGAACCTGCAGGATAATGATGATGACCAGCTGTTTTATACCAAAATCTATATTGACCCACTGCAGAGGGTATGTAGTGACTCGTTTTCTCCTCAATAGTAGTTCTTGCCACTTGAAATAACTTGCTGCCTCAATTATAGTGTCAGAAGGCTGCTACAAACTTGCTAAGAATGAAAAAAAAGTTTCCTGTGATTAGCTGTGAATGCCATAGTGTAAAGATGGTTGCTGTACTGCAGGGGCTGTCAGCCTAGAGGGTCATGAATAGACTTCAGGAGGATCATGATTCAGAGTATTGTTTCAGGCTGTCTGCAGATCCTGGCAGGCATCACTGTAGTGCCTAAAATAATAACTCTGAGAGATGTGATCAGCCCCATTAATCTCAATAAAGGCCCTGTGGACTCTGCAGGTACCTCTTGCTCTCTAACTTTCCACCCAAAGGGGGAATTAACTGGATTACAGCCTGGATTCTCAATGTGGGGGGCACAATCCCCCATCCATCCCATATTGCTAAATGGGAGTTCCAATTAAGTCCCAGCAAATGATGAGATCACAGGGTGGTCCTGGTATGGCAAAAGGGGTCCCAGCGTGGAAGAGTCTGGGAACCAGAATGACATGCCGAAGTTTCAGAAGGTCATGCTTCAGAAGTAATTTTGAGTGTATAACATGGGATAAAGGGAATGGCTCACTGAGAGGTGAAGTCCTTTGAAATGTATATAAAATCAAACAGTAGTTTGTGAAACCAAGTCACAAAATATGTAAGGAAATCTGGAGAGCCTGAAGGAAGTACTGTAATTCAAAGCTGAATATAAACCTTTTCTGTTTGAAGTTTATATGCCTGGATCAACATTTTTAGTTTTGGGTTCCTACTGCCAGGCACCTAAATCTGTAATTAGAAATATAACTCATACCCTGAGTTTCAGAGGTATAGTTAATCAGAGCTGCAACACAGAATTCCTATTTGATCCTTGCTAAAAGATGTTTTCATTGCAATGAAATACTTCAAAAATATTTGCAGGTCACCTTTTAGGCCTGATACGGAATTCTTTATGCACCCTAAACTCCACTGAAGCTAAAGAGAGTTTGGGGTGTTCAATGAATATACAAACAAGCCCTAATTATTTTCTAGAGGCAGGGTAGAAACTTCAGTTCTAGTAGAGCTGTGTATATTAGAGCCACTGATACTGTATTATATCAAGAAGCATAGTTTTAACTTTTATATTTGAAGAAATATGCTTTATGTTGTGTGTTTTTAAAAATGTTAATCCTTTTTGGCTATGACTTTTTTAGTCTTTTTTTTAGAGAGAGGACACAGGGGGAGACTTCTCTCTAGCTTATACTGACAAACTGATTCCTTTGGAAAGTCATGACCTCCATTTGCTGAGTTTACATAATTTAAAGCAAACTCATTGCTTATGTATAGTGCCCTACCAAATTCACAGCCATGATAAATGCGTCCTGGACTGTGAAATCTAGCCTCCCCCAGTGAAATCTGGTCTTTTACCCTATACTATACAGATTTCATGGGGGAGACCAGCATTTCTCAAACTGGGGGTCCAAAGGGAATTGCAGGGGGTTGGAAGGCTATTTTAGGGAGGTTGCGGTATTGCCACCCTTACTTCTGCACTGCCTTCAGAGCTGGGCGGCCAGAGAGAAGCAGCTGTTGGCCAGGCACCCAGCTCTGAAGGCAACGTCCCACCGGCAGCAGCGCAGAAGTAAGGGTGGCAATACCATACTATGCCACCCTTTACTTCTGTGCTGCTGCTTTTCAGAGCTGGGCAGCCAGAGAGTGGCGGCTGCTGACCGAGGGCCCAGCTCTGCAGGTAGCAGCACAGAATTAAGGGTGGTAATACCATACCATGCCATCCTTACTTCTGCTGACAGCAGTTCTGCCTTCAGAGCTGGGCTCCTGGGCAGCAGCCGCTGCTCTCCAGCTGCCCAGCTCTGAAGGCAGCACTCCCATAAGCTTCAGCACAGAAGTAAGGGTAGCAGTACCACAACCCCCCCCTACAATAACTTTGCGATTCCTTCTCACCCCCACAATTCCTTTTTGGGTCAGGACCCCTACAATTACAAAACCATGAAACTTCAAATTTAAATATCTGAAATCATGAAATTTACTATTTTTAAATCCTATGACTGTGAAATTGACCAAAATGGACTGTGAATTTGGTAGGGCCCTACTTATGTACTAGATCAATTTAAACAATTTTCTGATGAATCGGATGTTCTGGAGGGAATACGTGTGCAAGTAACTGTCAGCTGTAAAGCTAAATGAGACTTAGAAAAAGAAGAGTATTGAAAGATTTAAAAACTTGCAATTAGATTCCCCAAAACAGATGAAACATAAAACTGTAACTTTTAACTGGTTAACTAACATCTGTCAATACATTTAAACATGTGCTGTGCTAACTTTTATAACACCTCAGTGTCTTTGCTGTTTTTAATTTTTAGGCACGTATTAACATTACTTTGGACCACAAGTGCAGAATTTTCCAGACCCTGAATGGAGCTGTTGGTATGTGTATTAGCACGTATATTGATTGGCCTGTACTGCATATGTCTGACATTAACATTCTTTTTTTGTTTGCTTTTTAAAGTGAAAATAGTTCTCCCTTATTTTAAATAAATAAATTATACATGTATGCAAGAGATTACTCCATGATGAACACGTTAGTAAGATTATCCTGTCTCTCAGATCTGATATGTACAATATCAATTGATTTTTCTGTATCACTAGCAAAAATATTAATTTTAGATAGTTTTGATATGTCTAGAACTAGGTTTGTCTAACAGTGACAGTGAAGTTGACTGACCTTTCCATCCTTCTATAACTAAATTTAATTAGGGCTTGCAAAGTACATATGGTATGTAAAATCACATATTCATTTGAGATCACTCTAGTAGCAAGGCATATAATGGAATAGGCTAGCTTTAATTTTGAATTTCCTTACATTGACTGGATTGTCATAATTTTAGTTGGAAATCCTTTTTTTATGTATGCACGAACTTCCTTCCTTACCTCCACCTTTGACCTTCAACTGTGGAACATCTCAATTGAATTCCTTCGTAAATGGAAAGTTAAAGTTATGCTAGTTTTATAAGCTCTAGGCAAAGCTTTTTAAAACATGTGAAGGATGTAGAGCATAAAAACCTCTGAAGTTCCCTATGGACCTTATCCTCCACATCTAATTTACCTGTGCAGTGCTTAAAGACTAAGATAATAAGAGAGCCCATAAGATAAGTAGTGTAAATAAATTAATACTTAGCTCTTATATGCCATTTTTCATCCATAGACCTCAAAGCATTTACCAAGGAGGTCTGTATCATATCTCTGTTTTACAGATGGGAAACTGAGGCATAAGGCAGAAAGGCACTTGCCCTCACTCACCCTGCAAAATAGTGGCAGAGCCAAGAATTGAACATAGGGCCCGGGACTAGGGCCAGACTACTTACAATACCAGAATAAATTTAAAGTCTGTTAATTGTGACACAGCACCAATCGCTTGAGCATCCTCCAATTAACTATTTTCATTCGTATTGTTAACATGCTGGTTAATGTGCAGATGAAGTTCTTCTGAAATTTGAAGAAGGAAGAGTAAGAGCTAGGAATTCAGTGTATGAGACGCTGCCCATCACTCTGCATGGAAATGGCCCCACTAAAGTAAGTGACAGTCACTTTTTCAGCTTTTATCAAGGACCAGTTTTAATAAGATAACAAAAGAAACTGAAATAAACTTTCAGCATAGCACCAGGAAATGAGGTGCTCACTTCCCGATTAAAGTTAATAAGAGTCACATGGCTAAAGTTTCATATATTGTGCTGATCACTTACTCCTCAGCCTGTTATTCCATTGCCACTATATTGATAACAAGTTATAGCAACTGCTCACTCTTTGCTTAGCAAACTTGATTGCAGCTCTGGATTTCAGAAGCTGATGCTTTCATTGAGCTATCATTGCTGAACAGCAAGTGGAGAACTTTGATTTTATTCATAATCATAGTAGGTGATTTATGCATAGTGGGGCTTTTTGCAAATGAAGTATGTAGAGGCTTTGGGGGGAAGAGAAGTCCCAGGCAGGGCACAGAAGTGGAGTATAACGCCTCAAGGCTCCAACTGCCGTCCTGCCAACACTACTCATTTTAAAATCCCAGCCACTACTGACTGTTAGTTTTTTTCCCCCTAGCATTTCATCTTTTAAAATTAATATCTCCTATATTAGATGCTGTAAACTATGGTTGACTTATAATTCTAAAATACATACTAGATGGCTGATATTTCTTCCATATGGCTTCCATTTACAAGGATTAATGTTTGCATGTGTCCTTCCAGTCATATGCATTACATGTAAACTGTACTACTAATTTTTTTCATGAATTTTAACCTACAGACCATATAAAAGCTAGTAATTGAAAACATTTGAAAAGTTCAGCTGTAGGTGTTATAGGCTGCAATGTCCTCTAGAACATATTTGAGGCCTCATTTGCTAACACTTTTTTGTGGGTTCTGGGAATGGTTTTAGTAGATACATTTTCCTTACTTGGCCTAATATTTGCTTGATTCTATTTGGCACTAATTAGTACCTCTACTTAGCCGTCAAAACTCAGATACAATTGTATTCTCATATGTGTGACAAGTGGATCGGGTGAAGCCTAATTCCCAAAATATTAAACAAAACTTCTTTCCTGTTTATAGTCACACAGCAGCTTAACCCACTTCTGTCATGGTGCAAAAGCATTTTAAGGATTTTAGTCTAAAAACCTACTGAAGCAGGAAAAAAAATCCTACTATGAGTTTCTCTGAACCATTTTGTCATAGTCTGATTGTGCCCTTCTGTGGCAATAGAGCTTAAGCAGAGATACATAAATGTGATGAACAGGTTAGAAAAACATTTAAACGTTCACGAGCTGGGGAATGGCCATGAATTGAAATAATCTCCTAAACTAAGACTTAGTATTTGCAAAAAACTTCTATTTTATACATGTTCTGTTGAACTCATTAGGATTTAGTGGATTACTTTTTATCTAAAAGGTAGAGCAAAATTATAGCAATAATGTAAAGTGTTCTTTACACTTTTCCTTAGTGTAGTTATCTTTGTATTGGTGTCATATTTTATTTGGCTAAGCACTCTTACATATTTATTTTTAGGTATCTGAAAGTCCAGTAACGCTTTATTTTTTGTCTGACTTCGATAAATATTTTCCACTTACTACATATGATAAAGAAAAGGGAAATAAACATATCAGGGCAAGTACAAGCAAACTGTAACAATTTGAGTTTCATGGAGCAGTTTTCACATGGGAAATTATGTGCTGCCTATTCATTAAGTATAATAGGAGTGGTTGTAGGGCAAATGAGTAGGCAAATTCTAAAACAGGTTTATGATGGTATGGAAGAAGTCCTTTAACCCGTGAGAATGGTAATATGAATTTGGAAGGGACCTTATTTGCTAATGTGGCTGTGGATAAAATATGGCATCCAGGAACATTTGGCACCCAGGATAGCCTAACCTTAGAATAATTATATAACTGATTTGGAGCCAATTCCAAAGTTGACAATACAACTGCCAGAGAACCCCTGTCAGAGAGCCAGGTGCATCAGTTAAATATGTTTCACTGTTTGTTTTCTGGGTCCTGGAATAGCTGCCCTAAAAGGGAAAAAGCTTCAGTCCAATTCATATGACATCTGTGCACCCGTATCTTCTAAATATTATATAATTCCTTCCCCGGAAGTGTTGCCCTTTGCCCATCTCTATTTTCCCATAAATACCAGTGACCATCAGTTACAGGAAGGGTACTAACTTGGTTCTAATAATATTTTTTGGCATGGCATTTTTCAAAGACAGGTGAAATGCAGTATGTGTTTTATTATGCCCACCACAATTGTTCAGCTTCTTGAAGCTGTGACCACAAATTCTGGCCCCCCCCCTTTTTTTTTAGGAAGAAAAGCATAGCTATACAGAAATTAAATCTATTTTGAGGATTAACACTGATGTGTTAATCTTTGTGTTAAGATATGGAGATGGGTTGCATTTACATATAGTAAATGTGAATTGTTCTTTTGCTTACTAGATTTACCTCAGTTACTTTGGAAATTATATCCCTAATGCTTGGACACGTGAAACTGGATGTGGTGTTTGTGATTTAGATGTACTAGACCTATCAACGGTTACAGTAAGTATATCTCATGTATAACTGAACACTTTGATACGTGAATTTCAGTGCCCTTATAGTGATTTTTCTGAGACAAAAAAGCTACAGTACATAATGTTACATTTCAAGCACACTTGAGGCTGTTTTCATATGTTAGATATTATGCAAAATAATAATGGAAACAGATTAATGAGTTACAAACTTATCAGTACTATTTTAAGTGGCAAATGTCAATATTTTCATATTGGTTATAATTTGGCACCACCCCCAGCCCAGAGACCATTTCCCCCCTCATCCCCAGCCCCGCCCCAGAGCCCTCACCCCCTCTGCACTCCAACCCCTTGCCCCAGCCTGGTGAAAGTGAGTGTGGGTGTGGGAGAGTGAGCGATGAACGGAGGGGGGATGGAACAAGCGGGGGCAGAGCCTCAGAGAGGGGGATGGGCCGGGATGTTTAGTTTTGTGCGATTAGAAAGTTGGCAACCCTACTTGCATAAGTGTATGTGATTGCAGATTGTCCCCCTCAACCAGCTACAAGTCTGTGCAAAGATGGGAGGGACTCTCTGTGTGTGGAAGGGGGACTCGCATCAGTTCTGTGTCTCTGTTCCCTCCCCCCACCCCCACCCCGTCCTGCCTTCTGGACCCCTGTGAAGGGAGTGGTTTTGAGCCCATGCTGTGGGAGAGGGTAGAGAATGGGAGAGATCAAAGGGAAGGATTGTGTAGGCCAGGAATAGGGGTTGTTAACATACATTCTCCCCACCACGCCCGGTGATGTACTCTTTTCATAGGTGTTTCCTTCACCACCTATCTTGGCTGCCCCAAGATTCCCAGGGGGAGTGTCTGGTAGCAGGGCTCTGCTGGAACGCTATAGCCAATGAGCAGAGGAGGGCCCAGGAGGTCACCACCAGTGCAGAGGCCCAAGAACTCTGTGTGGCTTGCCCTTGTCTCTTGGGCATCAATTTGACGATGAGCCCTTCAGGTCTCTCTGTGGGGTGGGGGTGCAAGTCCCTCTCACCCACCAAAAAGCAGTATAGTGATGGGGAATCTCTGTGAAAGAAATCCTCATGGAGATTTCCTTCCCCTTAGTTCTTTGTTTTCCTTTGTATAGCGAGCAAAGGATGCAGTGGTGACTGGAGTGTGTGTGTGTGTGTGTGTGTGTGTGTGTGTGTGTGTGTGGCTGTGCAAACACATAAGAGAGGAGATCCTTGTCCTTGAAGGGCTTACAGTTTAATTAAAGGCAAGATGCAAGAATTGAGTAAGGTGTAGGGAGGGTGGATGGACCATGATAAGAAATAATGAGGCTGTAAAGGTGCTGCTTCCTTAAAAGGGCTTAAGGGACCACTCTTCCATTTGCATTGGGGGTGGAGAGACTCAGCTACCTGGTGCTGATGGTGTGGCTGCTGCTTCTGAATTTCTTCCTGGAGAATGTGGGGGCTATCTTGAAGTGCCACACCCCCAGAATAATCCCACGGAATTTGAAAAATATGCAAAATCCATTGTATTACTTGTCTTGCTTGTGTGTGCTTTCTATTATTGGTAGCAATTATATATGCCCTGCTTAGTGATGCATTTTAGTACAGCATATGCCACTTTACTGATAAATCTTCATAGAGTGGTTAACATTTGCTTGTATTCAACAATATAAGTTACCATGACACTTGTCTCAGTAGAGCAGTTCCTGCCAGAATGACAGTAGATTGGAAATTTCAATTATTTTTTAAAGACTGCCTGTGTACCACTTAATCACCGCTTGTTTGAAATGATGCAAATTGGAATACAAGTTGAAAATGAAACAGAAACAATTATATTTGTAAGTCCAGCTGGTTTTCCCTATGAATGCTATGCAGTCCATATAAACCTGGGTATGAGGAACAAACATCATGTTTGCTTTCAGGAAAACATGCCGACATGTTTCTGGATTTCACATATGGACAGTGCTATATGCAGTGTTGTTGTAGCCATGTCCGTCCCAGGTTATTAGAGAGACAAGGTGGGTGAGGTAGTATCTTTTATTGGGCCAACTTCTGTTTGGTGAGAGAGACCAGCTTTCTTTTTATTAAGATCATGATTTTTAGTGTCTAGCAAAGTTATGATGATAAAGACTGGATTTATGGCTTATTACAACCATTTGAACTTGCTAATCCCCCTTTTTGTCCTCATGACTGCAGGCTACTTCACCTTAAATGGTTCCTTAGAATATGCGCTACTTATGCTACACTATTTGTGTATTTAGCTGTGACACTTAGAGTACCTTTCCCAGACCTGAAGAAGAGCTCTGTGTAGCTTGAAAGCTTGTCTTTCTCACCAAACTGAAGTTGGTCCAATAAAAGACATTACCTCACCCACCTTGTCTCTCACATATGGACAATGACATTGAAATTTCAACACATCCTGATATCTTATGCAGACACAGTGTAAGTGAATGTAGACTTGCTTAAAGAGAACTAACTTGAAGATTTTTATACCCATATTTGGTTTCTGTCTGAAGTCCATTGCAGAGAGTTTTAAAAATGTTTATATTAATTGTCTGGTTTAGAGGTAGAAAAATATTTGTAATGATAAATTTTTGTGTGTAGGAGTACATTACTAAAAGTTTAGATGTCTATCTCAAATAACTTACAAACCTGTTCTAGATAAAAAGTTACCTAGTTTTGTTTTCAGATGATCTTTTTATATAACATTCCTGTAATTTAATATTACTGTTCTAAACCGAAAGTCCAAAATAATTTTAGCATCTAAATGGTTTAAAAGCCTTTGCCTGGCTTTGCAACACTTCTCTTCTATTTTTAATGAATTATTTCATTATTCTTGTTACCATAAATTGCAAATAGAAAAATAAATTTTGCTTAATGCTAACGAGCAAGTTATGGTAATCTATTTGCATGATTACAAAATTTTTATTTTAATCTACAGTAAAATGTATCTACAATGTATATCTCCTATAGCTGACCCATCAATAGTTCTTTAATAGGGAAGTAGAGCATGGCTTGTTTATAAGGTTATGCCTTGCCTGTCTTTGGCTGCTTTCCATGCATTAATGAACTCTTATAATATGGATTAGTAAAATATTTTGTGGCATAAATTCAGTTTTGTAATTTATTTTTAAAATCAGTCTGTTTTCCTTTAGACAACAAAATGTATTTTCTCTAGCTAAAACGTTAACTTTATAGATTTTTGCATACTATTTTAAAATTATTTTGTGAAATATTGTTTTTCTAATGTTTATATGCATTTCTTTCATAGGCCAGTAATTTAAAACCTTGACTTGCAATATTTAGTAGCTACACTGAGAATGAAAATAACTTGTAGAGAATTTAGTTAAGTACATAAGAATGGCTATATTTGGTCAGACCAATGGTCCATCTAGTAGCAGTTCTGCAATTTCATATTTGAGTTTCTTCAGAATTCTTGGCTGAATACCATATGGTCCTGGTGACTTATTGCTGTTTCATTGATCAGTTTGTTCCAAAACAACCTCTGCTGTTGCCTCTATCTGAGTTCCTCAGATATGTCACCTAAAAAGAATGGCTCGGGGTGTGGGAATCTCCCTCACATCTTCTGCAGTGAAGACTGTTGCAGAGAATTCATTTAGCTTCTTCATAACTGCCTTGTCTTCCTTAAGTGCTCCTTTAGCATCTCGATGGTCCAGTGACCCCGCTGATTGATTGTGATGTGTCCTGCTTCTTATGTACTTTAAAAAAAAAAAAAATACAGTTAGTGTTTGTCTTTTTGCTAGTTGTTCCTCAAATTCATTTTTGGCCTGCCTAATTATACTTTGACTCTTGACTTGCCAGAGTTTATTCTCCTTTCTATTTTCCTGAGTAGGATATGACTTCCCATTTTTAACAGATACTGTTTTAAATCTCTAACAGCCTCTTTTACTCCATTTAGCCATTATGGCATTGGGGTGGAGGGGTCCTCTTATTTTTTATATATTTGGTGTGTGTGGGTGTGGGTGTGTGGGGGTGTGGTTTGACCCTTTATAATGGTGTTTTAAAACTGCTTCCATGCAGCTTGCAGGCATTTAACTCTTGTGATTGTTCCCTTTAATTTTCATTTATTTAGCCTCATTTTTGTGTAGTTCCCCTTTTTGAAGTTCAATGCTCCTGTCGTGGCTTTGGTATTTTCCTCCCTCCAAGGATGTTAAATTTAGTTATATTATGGTTGTTATTATTGAGCAGTTTAGGACTAAATCAAGAATTTCCTCTCCTCTTGTGGGTTCCATGACTAGCTGTTCCAAGACATTAATGGTATCTAGAAATTTTATTTTTGCATCCCAACCTCAGGTGACATGTTCCCAGTCAATACGGGATCGTTGAAATCCCCCATTCTTTTATTGGGTTTTCTGTTTTTGTAGCCTTTCTAATCTGCCTGAGCATTTCACAGTCACCGTCACCATCCTGGTCAGGTGGTCAGTAGTGTATTCCTATTGTTATATGCTTATTATTCAAGCATGGCATTTCTATCTATAGAGATTCTATGGAACTATTTGATTCATTTAAGATTTTTACTAAATTTGACTCCGCTTTCTTTCACACATAGTGCTATCCCTCCCCGCCTCCACCAGTGCAACCCATTCTGTCGTTTCTATATATTTTCTACCCTGGTATTGCCATGCCCCATTGATTATTTTCATTCCACCAAGTTTCTGTGATGCCTATTATATCAATAGCCTCATTTTCATATCAGGCACTCAAGTTCTCTCATCTGAAAGTATTTAGACTTCTTGCATTTGTATACAAGCACTTATAAAATGTGTCAATATTTATTTGTCTGCCTTCATGTGATATAATTAAATGGGACTCTTTTTCGTTTGCCTGTTGCTCTTCAGATCTTATCTGTACTTTTATTAACTTCTATCCCTATTCATAAATCCTTCCCAAAAGGAATGTGTCTGTCAGAACTCCACACCTTCTGACTTTCCCACAGCCCTCAGTTTAAAGACTCCTGTATGACCTTTTTAATTTTACATGCCAGTAATCTGGTTCCATTTTGGTTTAGGTGGAGCCAATCCTTCCTATATAGGCTCCTCATTTCCCAAAAGTTTCCCAGATCCTAATAAAACTAAATCCTTTTGGTTTACTGGACATCTATGTTAGCCTCTTGTAAAATCAGATAGTGAATGCACACAGAAGCATGAATTTTAGATATGTAGTTTAGATCAACTGTACTAAAAACAAGACTGAGCTCATGCTGTTGTAGTCTTAGAGAGGAGGGAAATGTTCCTGGTTGTATTTTGTGTCAACAAATTATTTCTTTTAGGAACATCCAAGGGTTACAATTGGTGTTTTCATTGAACAACCAACTCCTTTCCTACCTAAATTTTTAGACAGACTGTTGACTCTGGATTACCCAAAGGAACAACTTAGTATCTTCATTCATAATAATGTAAGTATTGGGGAACTATCTGGAGCAGTTTTACTTTTATTCAGGTGCAATTGCTAAAATGTAATTGAGATTTTTCGTAATATGGTAAGCAGCAATGGAAAATATGTGGTAATATAATGTTGGTAAATAGCAGCAGTAGCATTTTTCTCAGAGTTTATTTGATTAAATTCAAGAGGTACTTTCTGGAGCCTTTAATTCAATTATATTAGCTTTTTTTTTCTGCTTTCTGTGGCCAAGACATCAATGTTATTTTGTTACAATTCGGGTTCCTGCTATTTGTCATAACATTTGTATTACATGAGACTCCCAGCCTTAAAGTGAAAGATATGAGTCTCCAAAACATACACAGGAGAGAACAGTTGGGCTGACTTTTACTTTGAGTGCTCCTTGCTAATCATCTAAGGCAGTGGTTTTCAACCTGTGGCCACGGTCCGCTTGCAGCCCAGTCAGCACAGAGCTGCGGCCCATGTGACATCTTCAGGGCCATACAGGTAGTATTGGATGCAGCCCACATAACACAGTAAATAGGTTGAGAACCACTTATCTAGGGGCTCAGTCCTGCAAGATTTAGGCCCTATTGACTTCAGTAGCATTAATCATAGGAGTAGTTACTGATGTGCACAAGTCTTTGCAGGATGTGATAGCAGTATTGGTCCCTGTATTTTTCTCTCTTTACACTGGCATGTAGTCCATTGACATCAGTGGCATAGCGTGCCCTCAAGCTTTATGAATATTTTTGTGGGGGGGATAGTAAAAAGATATGCAGATTATATACCAGTAATAACTATGGGCTTTTATCATTGTGCAAAACAAGGGCCTCATTGTGCCAATCAGAAGTTAAATAGCCTCTGGAATGATCAAAAGAAGTTGGCTATCCTTTTTAATATAAAGAGGGGGGAAATTGGTGAGGATTTGGGTTTTTTTGTTTTTTGTTTTGTTTTTTAATTATTCTAAAGCCAGCCATGTTATCTGAGAGTTGACTTAGAACTATTGCATGCTGTAGAGAACTGTAAGGCTAAGGAAATTAGCAATCAAGAGAAATAATAATTAGAAAGTAATTTCTGAGAGAATTATTAAATATTCAGCACTTCTATGAATATACACAGAAATGTTGGTTTTACCAACTTGGGTGAAAATACTCTGCACAACTTCCACCTTGCTTCCTCCCCACAAACACTCCGTTCTTTCAGTCAGTGTGTCCAAACAGTTCCCCCACCTCCGTCCATTTAAAAGGCCTCATGTCATAACAAACTGCTTAATTTCACAGAAGGATGGATGGTGGTTCTAGCCAGAGTAAGTTTTGTGACTCTCCTCCTACTGGCCAACCAGGATTGTTGGAGAGCAGTGAGAGGCACTATCTCTATAGTATTCTTAACCTAAAAGTGAGTGACTGAACCCAAGATCCAAACACTGATCCCTACATGCATTTTATAAAGCTCTAAGCCCACATCCTGCAACTGGGTATGTGTGGGCAGACCCTTACATCTCTACAGAGCCCATTGAAGTCCATAGGAGTTTGCGTGAGCATAAGGGTTCATCTGTGCAGATTTTAGTGTGGGTTTGGAGCCATAGATTGCAAAATATGCATCCAGCAAAATTATCATATAAACCGTTTGCGACTCCCCCAATACTAGAACCATAATAGAAATATGAATTCCATTGTTGCACCACAGTGGTTTTTCTAAGTTCTTCAACAAAAGAGCTTGTTTTAGTACTTGAAAATATTCTGAAGATATCTGCAAAAATTGTAATCACCTCTTCTTTCTTCCTGTGATAGTACAATTTGCACTTGGATACTAAATGTTTTATTATTTGTGTCTTACAGCACAGCAATTGGTATTTTACATTAACTCTGAATTATGTTAACATGATTACAGGAGGTTTATCATGAAAAGCACATCAAGAAATTTTGGGAGAAAGCCAAGAAGGCTATCAGAAGTATAAAAATTGTTGGACCTGAGGAGAACCTGAGTCAAGCAGAAGCCAGGAACATGGGAATGTAAATTCGGATTTTCTAAGTCTTTTTTTTTTTTTTTAATTGTATACTAACGTTAAGTTAGATTATACATTTTCAATAGAGGATAAATAGACACTTAAGCAAAGATTTTCATGGAATAACAAACTCTAGTTAGACACACACACTGTAATATTGAATGTTTTATGATGTGTCCTCATTATGTATACCATTATTTGTTTTCAATATAAAAAGCTGTTGTTCATCTGTGTAGGCATTTCTTGTTGGCTTGGATTTAACTTTGTTTAAATGATCTATCATTTGGACTTCAGATGAAGGCTTTAAGAATATAGGGAATAATAGATTATGTAGGAGTGGAACAGATGTTGTGGATTATTCATGAAGTATATCTGGCAGGAACATGAACATATTTCTCAGCATATATGATGAGCAATGAAATCTGTCCAAATATAAATGTGTTTTTAAAAAGAAGCATGCTATGCAAACAAAGTAAATGATACAACATAAAATACTAGTTAATCTTTATACTACATTACACTACAAGATGCGTGGATGTTATTTCAAGTTTAAATAGATAAAATACTTTTTTCAGAAATTAACATTTCGGCTACTATTTTCAGGGATGCACATATGCTCAAGACCTAAAACAAAGTTAGTATAGAATGATGTGTCAAGGAAAAAAATACAGCTTGCATTCAAAGATGCATCAACTCTATGCATTCTTGTACTCGACATCTTTGATCTTGTTTGTTATAGTAAAATTAAATTAAACTTAGTGTAGAATTAGAAGGAGATCTGGATATGAACACACCATCATTTTCTCTTTCTGCATGTATGGAGTAAGGTGGGGTTCAGAAATTGAACCCAGACCCAGATTTTGCATCTGTCTCCCATTTCATTAATTTGTATTTCATTAGTTCAGATCCATTCTGAACATCCCCCAAGCTTTATATGTGGGTGTAGTTTGGAACCTGAGCTTTGATCTGTATTTTATGGTTTTGGTCTATTCTCTCTAGGTAACAGTGAGAGTCTCTACAGAGACCATGTTAAATGCCAGATCAAACTGCTCAATAATCCATTTTATTTCCCTAATACCAAATATATACATTCTTACTCAGTGGGTTTACAATTACTTTCATTTTATGCTGTAAAATACATTTTCTTTCATTATTTTAAATTATTTATTTATTTGTATTAGGGAGGGCCTTAGTGCTATTATTTTTCTGGGTTGTGTAGAATTACATCAGATGCTAACGGTTAACAGATTTCTTCGCCTTTTCCCATGTTTTGTTCTAAATGTATATGCAACTACTTCCAACTTTGTCTGCTTCCATGTCTTTAATGGCCTCTAAAACTGTATTTCAAGGTACTTCTGATGAGAAAATGCAATCGTGATTATTCTCAGGACATTGCAAAACAATGCTTAGGGGAGAGGAACTGAATCATACGGGGCTCCTACCTGTTGTTTCATATTGAGAATTGTTGATTTAAAACTTCCAGTGGATGTTATCTTTATCCATGTTTAAGTTCTTTTGACTTAATGGTCTAAACATCACTTAAGGGGTTATAGGTATTTTCCGTCCCCAAAAGGGCACTTCCATATTACCGATGTGTTTCTGGCAATCTTACCTGCTGCTGCGTATTCCTTGGGGTCTTTTATTACCTTGGAGGCACAGTAATAATTAAGAAAAGGACCCTCAGTATAAAACCAAATAAAAGTTTCAGAATAGAATAACACAACTCCATAAGCACAGCTAAACCACAGGTTAAACAATCAGAGTTTGGAAGTAAGAATCAACCCCTAAATTGTTAATATATAAACACTTCCTGTCTGCTGGCAACCCCCCCTCACTAGTGGTGATGGCTAATGGACCACATTCCCCTCTTCGGCTTATTAGAGCCTGTTAGATATAACTGAACATACCAGTAGTGTCTTTTATTGTATCTATAGGCCAAATGCATCCCCAGTGCTGCTTGGTTAGGCATGAAGAGGAGTTGCATGCCCAATGTCAGAGCTGACTTTGGCCTTTGTGTATTTACATATTTGTCCTGCATCTTTTTCTGACAGCCACTGTATATTCCTTGCCTTTTCTCTGCATGCCTAGGTAGTTATACCAAGAGATGTTTCAAAAATATTTCATTGCCACCCCCTTACCTCTAAACATATGTATCCCGATGTAAGAGGTTAAATTTGTGTGTGTAATATATGGTCATGTAAAAATGTGTACTGCATCATACAGGGCTCCAAGCTATTGTTAGATCAATGATGCTCTACATTAACTATCTTCCTCTATCCCCATTTAAGTTCTTTTGAATTAATGGCCTAAATATCACTTAGGAAATACCTGTAATCCCTGGAACCTTAGTTTTGATTTCCAGTAGATTTATTCCTTCATCCATCTTTAGGGTTGACCCTACCCTTCTGAGGTAGAGAGAGGATCATGAAGTCTACTCTGTGCTGCTCTTTTGAGATTTGCAAGTTTGAAAAAAGAAATAAATCAGAGTCTGCTTTTTCTCCACAATTACATACTGCACTTGAAAACTTGTAAACTGGTTTATTGTATGTGCAGCTCTAGAGGATCTTCCACCCTCCCCCATTTATATTATTGTACAAGTGTGAAAGGGAAGTGCTGTCTTCAGTAATAAGCTTGTATCCTATTATAACACTAAGCTCCAGATCTCAGTTGCAGAGCTTAGAGATCTCTGCCTCCTCTCATGAAGCTTACAGTAGCATAATGTAACAGAAAGCAGAACTACATACAAAAGCCCCTAAGACTCTTTGCGATCCAGCAGATTATAAATAATTTAAATGGATGGTAGGAGTGGTGGTTATAAACTAGCCATTCACCAGAATATTAAAAACCGTAAAGAGCCCCACAAAACTACCTGTTTGTCAGGCTTGCATAGCATTCTATCAAACTCCCCTTTGTAAGATTAGAGTATAATCACGCTGTGATACATCACACTGGATACTTATTTCCACCACAGTACAAATATAATATGGCCCATGTTGTTTCTCCTCTAAAATGCCCCTTGCTAACAGTCTCTGTCCTGCAGGGGATGTGTAACATAAAGGGAAAGTGTAAATAATCATATATAATCCAGCACAGAAAACCGCATTGTGCTCAAATGATAGCTATTAAAAGTAGGAATTTTAAAGTGAGTAATTCAAATATAAATTGACAGAGCATCTTAATTCAACCTAAAATCAATTCTAAGTCGATTTCAGGTTCAACTATATATTCTTCTATCCTCAAGGTCTGTTTCCACTCCCTTCTGAAATTAATCTGATTCCCTGGGACATCTGAAAAATGTATGTTTGCTTTTCTCTGATAAATCTAACTAAACTTTTGGGTTAGATTTGTGACACACATTCCCTGTGGGTTATATCTGCTGCTTGCTCTCAGCCCTTTCTTCTCTTCATCTGGAATTCAGAATAATTTTATTCCATTCCCTTTAGTATTCCAATGTGAATGCATTGAAAAGAGCGACTCTTCAGAGATCTGACTTTTTACAAGTTTTGATTGTATAGCTCAGTAAACATTGGTTGTGTGCACATGCCAGAGTTCCATACAAATGGACTACTCTTACTTCTATATCCAAGCTTTTTGAGAAATAGACCCAATGTCCTTAACTTTATCGATAGACTCATGGGCTATATCAAATCCATTATGTAGCATATTACCGTCTACTTGTCTTTTATCACTACGAAGAATATCCTGAGAAAGGGTATGCATGAGTCCTACCAGCCATTCTAAGATATAAAACTTATGGCAGAGTCCTGTGACTTTCCTGTTTTTACTTTTGGCACAGCACATTCATTAAATGGGGTAGATTTTTCATTTTTCTATCCATGTCCTTCTAGTGTGCCCATTATTTGACCCCTGTACAAAATTAAGAATTACATAACAGTTCCTCCAGGAACATTACTCTCTTCTTCTCCTTAGTTTAACCAACCTCACTCATTTGGTTTACATTCCTCTCCCTTCCCCCACTGCTTTCCATTGTGACCGTTATCAGAACCAAGAGTTACAGTTTCATCTAGTTTCATATGAGGAGCCAGAGCCCGGACATCACTGTCATGAGTTCTTAGATTTTCTTTAATGACATTTAAGGGGCAATCCACCATGTGATAGACTATCTGTAGTGTCCATTTGGCTTCCATTTTCATCACTAGGTACAGTCAATTGCAGAAATTTAACATGGAGTTGATTATAATCATGGAACACAGTTACTTAGCCAGAAAAGGTGGAAGATGTTGCAATCTGAATGTTCTGGATCAATAATGAGTCTAGTAGGACTCCCAAAACCATGGAGATTGGAGGTCAGAACCATGAAGGCTGGAGGCCAGATCGCCTCAACAGTTGTTGAGGTTAATTTCCTAGTTAGATCCCTAAAAGGATTGTTCCCCCCGGCCCCCCATGCCCCCATTACTTCTTATGTCTTATTTGGGATAAGTTTGAGTTGCTTTCCATCTGTATACTTACCTCTCGGATATTGTGACAACTGGATAGCAGTGTTGGCTGTCCTTGAAAAGACCTAAAGCTGTGTATGGTCGGTGCATTGATGGCAGTGGTTTTTGATATAATTCCAGAATGTAATCTGTATCGGGAACACACAATGACATTCTTTGCACCAGTTGTAGAAGCAAAATGAGAGCGGAAGGAAGGAAGATGTAAAGTCATCTGAGCACTCTGCCTATGTATGCACATCTCTTGGAATTTCTGTTCTTCGTTTTTTAAAAAACCTTGTCTTCAAGGAACATGTGATATTTTACTGTCATTTTTTTCCGCTTTCCAGTTCAACTGTGAACTTGGATGTAGCCACCCGTGCAATTTGGAGACCAGATTTAACCAGTTGTTGTAGATTTTGGTATAACAGAAAACTCTAGAGATTACGATGAATATGTTCAGGCTATAACAAATGTAAGAAGTAATTTTTTTCAGTTCCTTATAGGATTATCAGTCCCTAGAATCTTGTTATTGGATGATCCCCCACTTTCCCCCCTCTCCATTTCAGGGTATTTTTACAGGCATTAGTAGCTTTTCAGGATGTAGTAGAGCTACTATAGTAGTTCAGCTCCTCAGGCTTAATTTCGTAAATAAAAGTTAGCCCTTTATCCATTGTGTGGTTAGATATGTTTACCTCTACTGGGACAGAAGTGTGGTGTGTGTGTATATACTATTCTGAAGGAGTCAAAAGATTTCACTAAGGATATTCAGAAATTGCCAAGTGTAGTTCTAGGTGACACAACTATGGCATGGTCGGAACTATATGCTATTCATATCTTATCGAAAAGTCACCCCATGTATTCAATTCAGCTCCAACTGAGCAGGAATTACTAAATTATATAATGCATTGGTTAACTCACATTCACCAAGTGGCCAGTAGTACTGATGGTTAGTTTTTGTCCTTCATAAGTCACACGGAGAGGTGAATGTTGTCATCTTATTATATCACTAGGCACCATTTTTAAGGTGTTTCTCAAACTGCAGTATTCATAAAGAGAAGTCTGAATATGTCCTAAGGTGTTCTGTCCTCTGTTCCAGGATTGCAATTCTCTTTTCAAACTATGAAGGACAGAAAATGATAGACTGCCTCAATTTCAAATACAAATCATGTTTCTAGACATTTTAAATGGCTGTTTGCTAGAGGAAATTGAACAGATTGTCTCTTCCCAACAAGTTACTGTGGGTTAGGACTAGCATATTTCAAGATCACATGGTCTCAGTGGAAGGTTTTGTTCATAAAAGAACAGTGACATTTTTCCTTTTTCTAAGATAAGCCAGTGCTTCACAAGCAGAGTTAAACAGTAGTTTAATCCTCTCTTAGAATCTTTGTCTTCTCCTAATGACCACTTCTTATCGCTGCTTTAAAACAGCTGCTTGAACTTGTGTACAAAAAAAAAATCTTTTCAACTTTCACGTTTATACTACTAAGATAAATCTGAGCAAATGTACTGAGGCCAGGGAAATAAAGTTCTCCCTGAGGAGTTTAAGCTAAAAAGCATATGACTTGATTTTAGAGGTATTAAGCACCTCTGAAAAGCAAGTGGCACATTTGTCACTGCTATCCCGATCTCCTACTTGGAGTAAGGTCATGTGTTATCGTAGCATATCTGTGTCCTTAAAGACTAAGCTATTATCAAAATGTAATATTCTGAAGCAGAAAGACTATCAAAGATTATTTGTATTTCCTAGGGAAAGCTACTAGGCTGCGATGAAAGTACCAGAAAAGTAAATCTGAATTTCATTATTATGAGCAGGTTTCCTTTATTAGTATTGAGAAATTTTTATAACTCCATGTTATGTATAATCCAAAGCTATAAAATTCCCTAGAAGTTTTGTTAGTGGTGTTTGCAAGAGCATAGGTAAGAACCATGTTTCCTACAAAAAAATCCAGAAATGCAGGAAACTCTTAATTAAAAGAGAAGCTCTACCCTAACGATCCAGCCTGTTGTATTATAGTGAGAATGAAAGGAAGGAATTAAAAAATGAAAGGATTCAGACTAAGGTCAGGAAATCCAAACTGCTGCCTTAATTTTGAAAATTCTTGTGGGGTTTTTTGTTGGTTAAAAATATTCCTATAACTTTGTTTATTACAAATGAATTCCCTTATATTTAAGGTAATATAATATTTCTGAAGGCTTCCAAATAGATCACTAGTACCTTGGGTATATGGAAGCTTTTCAACTTTTTAACTTGGAAGCTTTTCAAACGTCTAATAGCTTGTCATTTAGATGAATATATTTGAATACAGTAAGAAGGATTCTTAAATCTAGACACACAGAGCCAGTTTTAACAGAATACTTTGGCAATTTATTTTGTAAAAATAAAAAATTTGAAGTCCCACAAATTGCCTGCAAAATTTTATGTGACGAGACTTAATTAATTTTTCCAATTATGTCTGCTCAAAAATGAATCTAAAGCTGCTACTTTTGGTTTTATTTTATGTAGCATATAATTAAAAACAATCTATATGCATTATTTTCAAATATTGGTTAAAAGAAAAAATCCCTATGCTATTTAGCTGAGGCTTTATTTTCTAATAATAAAGCCAAATGAATTTTATGGCAGAGTTACAAAGCTTTGGACAGAGAAAATTAATAGACTGAAATAAACTCTGCCAGTGTCAAATGGAAGTATTGAGTGTAAAGAATTACTGGAAATTCAGGAATCATAGTTCACAATCTGATCCAAACATGTATGAAAATTGGCTATGAAGGACGTGTTGGTTAAGTAATAGCCTGTACTTTCACCCGAGACTGTTAACCATGAACCCATGCATAAAAACCTCTTCTTCAATGAATTCTTCATTGTATTGACTATCCTTCCTGTTAACTCAGTATTATTTTAGGAATTCAGCTCAAATGATTATTGCATCTGTGACTGAGTGAATAGCTTGATTTTAAGTCAATGGAATGGAGAAGGATGTCCTTTACCTTCCAGTGCAAGTTCCACAAAAGGATCTTGAGGTACCAGTTTGAGCACGAGGACCTGATAATCAAGAGTTACAGTCCTTGATAAAGAACGCTTGCAGGAGAAATACTGCAGGCTGAATTCCGTGGTAAACCGAACAGGATATAGTCTTGTGGTTCTGCACTGAAAAAAAGACCTCCATACTTTGACTTGTTTGTAGTCACTTTTCAGTGACTCTTCTTGTGAGATCTGTTGGCTTTATGAAAAACCACCATTAATTTCCCCAGATACCAATCAAAACTCAATTCAATTTAGATTAAACAAAAGTAGCATTTATTAGAATTTTTACAGAATATAGAATAGGTGAAATAAAATGTATGCAGGTAAAATGGAATCTGTAGTGAGACCGTACAAGCCAGCACAATAAATGTAAGGTATATAGGGAAGATATTGCCTCAGAGTGATATTCCATCGTTTAAAATAACATATTCCCATAGAGACATTAGGGCCAAATTCATTGGTGATGTAAATTGTTGCAGTTCCACTGATTTCAATAGAGCTGTGTTCACTGATACCTGAACTTGGCCTTGAGTTCAGGCTACAAAAAGAAAATTCTTCTGCACTTATAATTTGTCACATTTATATTAAAGGATAATACACTATACCTCCTCCTTTCAGTGAAACTTCTCTTGAAAACAGGGACATTCAGAAATTACTATTTCCTCCTTTTCTGGTATCAGAAACATAGGTGATAGGATGTAATCTATGAAGCAATCTATGGGCACGTCTATGCTGCCCTGCAGTTTGGACTACAGGGGTCTGAATTGCAGCATGCACCAAAGTGCTGCACTGTAACTCCCCTGTGTGGAAGCTGCAGACATGAATGTAAACTCTCAGACAGGACTACCTTAGTGTGAACTAGCGACTTTTAAGTTTGCACCTGAAACATCTATTCAGGGGCGTTACAGCGCATCCCTTTTGTACTCACTGCAGTTCGTACCCTGTAGTCCAAACTGCACAGCAGTGTAGACATGAGTTCCCTTTTTTACACTGATCAGTGGTCACCTCAGTTGGGATTTTGTTAAAATACTATATACACCAATTACATTCTTATTCTTTTAGATAAAAAGTTTTGCTTAATCAACTGGGTATAAAAAGTTCAGTTGATTTTCCCCCTCCCCTCCCCATGTTGCTAATGGTTTCAGTTAACAGCTTTCTGGAAGGGAGTTCTATCACCATTCAAATCAGCAGATCACATCTGTAGCTCCTTTGTTCAAGCAAAGCTCATGGGTTGAGAATATATTAGACACCCAGTTAAACGATTGTTAATACAGAACCCAACACTTGCAAACTTGGCTGCCCAAACTTCAGTACCTAAATCCATATTTAGTCACCTAAATGAAATCTGGAGATTTTCAGAGATGTTGCGCGCTTGCAATTCCCACTGAAGACAACAGAAGCTGGAGATTGCTCAGCACCTTAAAAAATTAGCCCCCTTTTATTTAAGAATCCAAATGTGGATTTAAGTACATGATTTTAGGCACCTAAGTTGGAAAAGTTTTATCAAGTATTTATTAAATGTGCTTGAGTTTTTCACATAAACTTATTTTTAACATCACACAAGGATGTACTGATTGTGCTAAGAGCTGCTTCCTCTCTTTGCAGGGACCTTTGTCGCCAGAATAAAGCATGTGACTATTACTTCAGCATAGATGCGGATGTTGTGCTGACAAACCCGAAGACTTTAAGACTTCTGATAGAGCAAAACAGGTTCAGTATATCTTTGTCTTACAGACTGAGGATCTTCATTTTTCCTAGTCTGGAAGTACTCTCCAGGATCCCCTTTTACTTGTCCCTTCTATGGCATTGCATTATTGTAAGAGAAGTTTGGCACAGTTCCATCTGGAGCTTATCAGCATTCTACTCTACTTGAGGAAGCATCAGGTGATCATGTTACTGCAAACTGTGCTGCCAATAGACCACTAAGCCATTCCAATGGCAAACATTTTTAACTCTGTAATTAATCTTGGCTGCTTGTTTGTAAAAAACCCGCTTTAAAGAAATGCTGAGTTCTGGGAGGGAAATAATCAGACCTAATTATTTGGTTAATGGAAATGCTTTCTCACTTGAAAATGTTGAAGTGAAAAAGGTAGATGAACTGAGCATGCTCGCTGGATTGGGCCCTGCAGGCCAATTAGGTGGAGGAATCACTCTGGGGCTTAGGGGTCTGCATGCCCAGAGTGAGGATGCAATGTGCATGTACAGAGGCAGAAACATGGGCACCTAGGCAACTTTTACTACAAAAAATGTAGGTGTCAAGCAAGTTTTGGCACCTACAAGGTTCAGCAGCAACTAGATGGGGGTTTTCTGAATCCCAGTGGGGCCTGATTCTGAAATTTTAGGAATTTTAGGAAAGTCCTGTTGTGAATCTAGCCCATGTCGACCAGGAAGATATACTGATTATCACTCTTTATACTAAGCATGGCAGCTAATCATTCGCAAAATGTTTTGCATAGAAGAATATGCACAAACAGCAATTCCCAATCTGAACATCCAAGAATCTAAATCATTCTGAAGACAGCTGTGTGGTGTCATTGCTTTCTGTTACAGGAAGCAGGATTTCCAAGACTGATTGATCAGAAATTGTATGATTCAAGCATTAAAAAAAGCCCACTTGTTTCAGTCTTAGTATTTGGAGTTTTAAAAAAGAGATTTATTCTTGGAGATGATGGAACATCATTGTTTTTGCTCTCATGAGCTGTTTCTCATTGTTAAATAATTTCTCAAGATACAAGACAAACTAAACTTTGACATCTGATACTTATAGAAATAAAACTTGTTAGCTTTTCACAATTTCCAGAAAAGATCCAATATTGACTACTATTCGCGGCTCATATTGGTTTTTTTCCTACTTCTCTTGCTTTACTCATGAAAATCCATGAATTCCCATGTGAGTAAAGTAGGCAGGATTTGGCTCTGAGTGGTAATGCCAGGCTTTTCAGGTGGGTCAGACAAAGAGGCAGAGTATTAATTTCATCAGCATATGTTGGAAACTTGTATTTACCTAATGACAAGGACTGAGTTGTAGATAAAGGCCTAGCTGGCATGTCATTTTGATTATATTATTTCTTTGCTGAAATCGCTTGTTTTTGTAAAAGAGAAGTTTAGGACCCAGTATACTGCAGACAGAAGTAGCACAAGTTTCACAAAACAGGCCTACCTGGGACAGCACTTATAAAAGAAGTTCCATTTATTTTGCTACCATTTCTAGCCACCTCATATTTCCCTTCTCACCTCTGTTTTCAATGTCTGCTGAGTTATTTTTCCATTTGGAATAATTTCCATAATCAAAGTCCTCGACTTTTGTATTGTTGTTGTTGCCTCTGCTACAAATCCTTAGCTAAGTTTAGTTAAAAGATTACCATTTGTGCTACTTCTGCCTGCAGAAAGAGGACAAGAGTATTTTCCTTTGCCTGAAAACTCCATGATTTATAGGGATCCTGGGCATGGCAGCTGAATTCCTGTCTGTTGCTCTCACCTTTGGGTGGGTGGAGGTTTGGAAACTGGCAGTTAATGGAAAATATTTCCCGTCAGCTCAAGTGTAGAACGGCTGCTTCTAGATTTGATGATTTGATGGTCCTTCAATTCTGATGCTCTGTCAAAGTGCAGAAGTGAGAGGCGCCATCGATACCCAGCAGACGTTCACATGCAGCCTTACAACTGTTTTAATGCTAGCAGAATCAAAGTTCATGTTTATTTTCTTACTGAATATTTTGTTTTTACAGAAAGATAATTGCCCCACTTGTAACTCGCCATGGGAAGCTATGGTCCAACTTTTGGGGTGCTTTGAGCCCTGATGGCTATTATGCTCGCTCAGAAGATTATGTGGATATTGTCCAAGGGAACAGAGTGTAAGTTACCTTAAGATAATCACGAACAACAGATGTCATTGTACAGTAGTTAGTGACATATTCTTTCCTTGCCCAGCAAATACCTATATTTTCCATGAAAAGAGAGAGAATTTCTGAACAGTTAATGTCGGTTACGTTGATGAATTTCTTCAATAATCTGGGATTACTTTCTGTTTCTGCAACCTGGAATAGAAAGGCACAGTGCCCAGCACAATGAGGTCCTAGGTACTATCCCAGCACACACATTTAATAAGTGATGTTCATCCGTACTGACTATGATTATGCTATGAAAATGAACTGTAATTAATTGCAAAAACTGAAGGAGTTATACTGTTAATCTGCCACTGTGAATTTATGCCAAAAAATAATCTAGTGACACTTCATCAAATGTGTAACAAGTAAAGTATTTTCCCATCTCTTCTGGACAAGCATAGTATTTAATCAGCAGCTGAAATTAAGATTAATAACCATTTTTGTTACAGCAATATTTGTTCCATTATATGCTGTCTGCTTTCCATCCTTAGAACAGCCCAAAAATGTTAGACTGAAGTCCAAGCAGATGAGAAATACTTTCATTTCACATACAGTAACTTTTCCCCCAAATGAATGTACTTTAAACTACTTGAGGCCTGAGTCTCATGTGTGCCAATGCCCCTTTACTTGGCCCAGACAATTCAAAAAGGTCTTATTGGCCTGATACTCCTTTAGGCTTATGTACTGATTTTATAGATCTGCCTCTGGGAAACAGAAAACTTAGAGAGTAGTGCATTGTCCTATGGAGAGGCCTATTTGTTGATATTGGCTCAACTGAATTAAACTTGTGGCCTGTTGCGTTCACTGGTATCAGTGTAAATAGGTCAGTTGGTCTATGAGAAGCTACGGTTGGGTGTTGGAGAAAACTATTAAACAGATTTTATGTTTAAACTATCTCACTGAGTAGCTTAATGCTATAATATAAAGGAATTTCGTTGATAGCCTTGACCTAGTCTGAAAAAGGATGTGTTTATATATTTAAAACCCACTTTAGAGAATTTGGTGGAATTACATTCTTCATGATAAAAGCTCATAAAATTTGTATTACTGCTTATACTCCCTTCAAGTCCAGCTGTAGTTTTTCAGCTATCTTGGGAACCTTACATCATTGCCTTGAACTTTGCCTGGTCTTTTCAGTAAATAATAAACTCATGATGTTCAAATTGTAAAATATGCAACACATTCCAGTTTTCATAGTCTTAAATCTTTCCCCCTGGACTTCTTTTACAGAGGAGTCTGGAATATCCCTTATATGGCTAATATATACTTAATTAAAGGACAGACTCTCAGATCAGAGATGAGAGAGAGAAACTATTTTGTTCGTGATAAGTTGGATCCTGATATGGCACTCTGCAGGAATGCCAGGGAAATGGTAAGGTGGATGGATGGATGGCTTGCTTTTAAATAGCACATGCAGGGTTTTTTTTAACATGCCTGCTACATATGTATGTATGTAAGATTGAATTGTGTTCACTTCTTTCTAATTAAAAGTACTAGCCAATTTTTTGTGGGACACTGGCATTTTTTTTTTTTTTTTTTTTTTTTATAATAATTGAAAAGAATACAGTGGAAGCATTCGGCTTTGCTCAAGACCAGTGGACTGGTGCACTGACAGCACATTGCTTTCTATTTAAATACAGTTAAAATTCATAGGTACTGCAAATTACCTTGCTTGTTGCCACAATTGTTTAACATGAAGGAGGACTCAGTGGCCGCCTTGTTAATATATCCGCTATCATTGAATATCTCCATTTGTCTTGAAATGTCTTTAATTAATCTACACAATTTGGAACTTATAACAAGTTAGGTGGAACACTTTGTTTTGTATTTAAATGAGAATACTTAAAGTTGATGATTGAAGCTGTCAATATACAAATCTTATTTTAAGCCGTTTTCAGAATGGTGATACTCTTATTAAAGGGTGTTATACTATTTAGTGCTATTTGTATTATGCTGTCGGTAATATGAAGACTGATTTATATTAGGAGTATAAATATGCAAAACCATATTTGTACTGATATTTACACTAGTTTCAGAACAGAAACAAATAAGAGGTAAACTACAGCTATTTCCAGACAGTATAGCATTGAAAAAAAACTTGCTGAATTGAACAAGAAAAGTTGGCAAGTATAATTTTTTTTATTCCCTCCATAACAAGGCATGATTTCATTTGTTTGTACTCATTCTACAGAACAGCCCAATCAACATACTCTTGTTTTCAACCTTCTAAGCAGCAGTTATTGCAATCTGTGCTTACCATGTGCTCGTGTTAAACTAATCTGACTCTGTGGCTCATCAGAGAATTGCCTTCTCTCTTTCTCTTTCTCAACCTGTGCTATGAGACCGTCTGGTACGTGCTTGTTTTTGTATTGCAGCAGATAAGAAGGGGCTGGTGGATACAGCTATAACATGTACGTAGGAGCTTTGCTTGGAGATGCATGCTGCCCGTAAAAGCTATTTTGGAATATCAGCTTTTGACTGAAGGCTGTTATTTACCTAATGTAACTGTGGAAACCTAAAACCTAATACATCTCTGACAGAGAGAGAGAGACCATGTATCGGTCAACTGATGTGATGCTTCTCCTTCATTTTAGAGTTTACAAAGGGAAAAAGGCTCCCCTTCTTCGGAAACATTCCATATGCTCAGACCCCCAAAGGTGTTGCTTTTTTTTTATTCATTAGTTGTTACTATTATGCAGTATCATTCTATCACAGGAAAATCCTTCCCCTTTCTCCACTTACCTTGTAAAATGTTGCTATACCTTTCTCTTTAGTCTTAAGTTACATTTTCAAAAGCAACTGCTAATGTTGGGTGCCCAATCAAGACATCTTAAGGAGCCTTGATTTTTCACAGTGAGGGCTCTTAATGCTCTGAAAATCAGGTTCCTTTTAAGATGTCTGAATTTGGGCACCCAAAAATCAAGACAACCAATATCACTAGTCATTTTTTGAGGATTTAGGCCATTACAGGTTAATTATTGGCATTATTAGTGCAATAAAATTGGTTAAACAATTCAAAATCTCTCTGAATACTACTCAAAATCACAAAAAAAGATAAAGTGCAAAGTTTCTCTGGCCTGTCTAGCCTGTCTTATTTGTAAAGTCTTCGTTCAGTTTTGCTATAGCTTGTGTTTGTGCGGTCATTGGGCAAAATGCTGCAGTGCTTACTCCCATGAATAGTTCTATTGCTAGCCCCACATGTGAGAAGGGCTGCAGAA
Source organism: Emys orbicularis (assembly GCF_028017835.1). Lineage (NCBI taxonomy): Eukaryota > Metazoa > Chordata > Testudines > Emydidae > Emys > Emys orbicularis. Next base: position 76,634,440 of record NC_088691.1, on the reverse strand, counting down.
CTGGTCTCAACGTGTCCATTACATCAAGGTCATGTTTCAGGAAAAGGAAGCAAGCACATGTTACAATAGTGTGTTACAATCACATGGGTGGTGGACGCACTTAAAAAGTTCCTTCTGGTTCTAGAGATACTAGCAGTATTTCCTCATTTCAAAAATACAGAATCATTCTAAAGCCAGAATAAACGTGTTTACCCCCTCACTCAAAGGGCTTGATTGACATTTGTGTTTCTCCATATTTATGCTGATGTAAGTCTATTGAAATTAGAGTTACACCGAATAAAACTGGAGCAACAACATGGTGAATCAGGCCCAGGGTATATTGTAGGAAAGTGTTGTGATAAGCATTGGTTAGCCACTTTTGCCAGACCCTCCTTATTTTCCCTGCTGCAGCTATTTAGTGTGTTGATAAGAGCCAAGAACTGAGCACATGTTTAGCACGTTTAACCATGCTGGCAATTTAACACTTTTTCAGACCTAAAACTGAGGTCCAGATACAAGCAAACAAGTGGGAATGGCTCTGTGTTGTGCAAATCTCAAATGGGGAAAACTTTGTAAAATGTGGGTTGGGTCTGAAAAACAGTTAAACTAAAAGAAAACCCAATTTCTTTTAAACAAAAATATTTTCTGCTACTAATTCTGATCAAGGGAGCCCTGTTAATATCCTAGCTTTTAGTTATGAAGCAATATAGCAGCACATTTAATTTTTGGTCTTTATCTCACTGAGAGATTCCTTATTCCTCATCATAATTCTAACATGCATTGTATTTTCAGATATATTTTTATTTCAGGTCAATTCACCAAAAGGATTACTTAATAGTAAATGTTCTGAAGCAGTGCAGAACTTACATGTTTGGTGTTCTGACAGTACTTAAACTTTTTTTCTAATGGTTCATTTATTTCAGATAGAATCCCCAGCCCCAGACTTTGTTGTCAGTTTAATTTGTATGAGAGGGTTCTGTTTGAAAACAGGTATTTCAAGAGGGTTGAACATTTTAATATATGGTCTTTCTAGGCTTACTGAAGAAAAAAACAAAAAATATTAAATTTGTTTTTCTTTTCCAACTGAATGTTTGCACCATTACAAAACATTTGTTGCCTTAATTTGATTAGAAAACAAATGATACCAAATGTGTCATTTTTAATGTGGCTCATAGTAAAAATACATGTTTAGGAATCAGTAATACAGGCTGTGATCAGAAACAGTCCCGTGAAAGTTTAAAGATTTCCTTAAAAAACAAATCCAGAGGTAGTTAAAATGTGTGTGTGTGTGAGATAAATATATAGATAAAATATAAATTATATATACCATATTTTAGCTACGTGTCTGTGTTTTGGGGATATATATATATATATATATAAGACAGACAGACAGACACGTAGCTGAAATATATGTAGCTATATAAAATTTTAAAAGCCGAATATCATCCTTACTGTTAATCAGTGTTGCTAACATAATTTTTCTTCTTTGTTTGATACAGGGTGTCTTTATGTACATTACCAACAGACATGACTTTGGGAGACTTATTTCAACTGCCAACTACAATACCTCCCACTACAACAATGATCTCTGGCAGATTTTTGAAAATCCTGTGGTATATATCACATTATGCATGAAACTGTTAACAGGTTTATAATTTTCCATATGGTCATATAATGATTTCTAACTTATGGTTAATATATATTGGAAAATATTAAAATATACGAAGAGGCACACACATCATAATAAATTCAGTGTCAGCATTTTATATAAAATATGGCTCATAATCTGGAAAAAGAAATGCATGCCTGAGTCAAAAATGGGCCTATAAATCCCAAAATGTTTCCTGAGGTAATAGAATCAAGAGTTAATTTACAGAGAGCAGAACATATTTAATTGTTTCTAATGATTTGAATGAAAGACATTAAAGGAATTTGCTGAGTAGTAAAATTCATTTTTAATTTCTATATTTTTTGTTGTACATTTTAAAAAATGAAACAAATGAGCTGTTTAATCTGTTCAAATCATTCTTTTCAGGACTGGAAGGAAACCTATATAAATCCCAACTACTCAAAGATCTTCACTGAAAATCTAGTGGAACAGGTTAGTATTAATACTATTAAAATGAGAGAGACACAAACAAATGTTTATCTAAGTTTTTGCTTCAGTGAGCTGGCATAGAATAAATGCTTCAACTGTCATATCACATTGAGCTGTGATCGTGTTAGATCTCCGCGTTTATATGCACCTAAAACAAAATGGAAGTGAGCACCTCACAAAATTAGAGATTTTGAGGAATGGCCACAGAACTGAATTTTGCATTGTGGAACTTTCTCTACTGCTAAGCTTCAGAAGGTTCATCCTTTTCAATAGTTGGATGGGAGATGTCCAAGGAAAACTGAGGTGCATCAAGAAGTGGTCAGAATTCATTAGGTAGGAGGCACTCCTTCCTCTGAGTGGCTACTGAGTCAGTACCCACATGATGCTAAGTGCTGTTGGAAGGACTGTTTTCTGAGTGAGACTTACAACTGATGTGAAGAGCACTTGAGATCAAGAGAGATTCCCATGGAACTTTCTGCAAGAGGAAGAGTGTCAATCCCAATGTTCTGATGAAATTTCACTTTCTGTTCCACCCCTTTATTTAAATTCCCCCAGTTGTTTCAATTGGAAAATGTATTCTTTATTCCCTTTTTTGTAACAAATAGATCCCACTGTGCAGTGATTTTAGTGCCAAATGCTTAGCATTTGCATCTCAGAATTGTTTGATCCTTGTATTTAGTCTGCTTAAAAAAACAAAACAGAAACCCTGTAGATTTCTTAGGGCTGTATAAATGTCAAGTTGTTTCACATGCACTTGTAGTGACCTTATACACATTATTTTTAAAATAAAGATTACTTTACCAGACAACAGTGAAAATGTCCAAGTAGCTTCTATGGTGGCAGAACTGATTATGATGTACACTTTGTCTTTTATTCCCTGAGAAGTTGACACTAATCACTAGGTTGGTGCTGGAGATGAAATCTTGGCCCTATTGATGTCAATAGCAAAACTCCCATTAATTTCAGTGAGGCCAGGATTTTACCATAGAAGTTGATAATGGGCAATGTTTGGGTTGATTTTCTGCATTGCAGATGTTTGGCACATGGAATTCTATTTAATGACTATGTGTCAGAGGGTTTTTATGAGTGCATGGGTAGATAGGGCAGGCTTTTCAAAAGTGCTCAGCATTGGCCTAGCTCTAGACTAATTGAAGTCAGTGGGAGTTAGTACTGAGTGCTTTCGACAAGTCCACCCTCAATATACACTTGCAAATTGTAAAGAGCTAGCAGTGCCATGCCTAGCTATTTTGGTGCCCTACACAGCCCCCCTGTGGGGGCCCCAGGCCTCCGCATGGGGGGCTGGCCACTTCCTGTGGGAAGTGAAGTGACCCTGCCCCCACCTGCTCTGCTCCCCTGATCGGAGGCTGAAATAGAGAAAGAACAAATTAAAAATTATTTAGACAAGTTAAATGGCTTCAGGTCACCAGGGCCTGATGAAATACATCCTAGAATACTCAATATCATTGAGAAGAGATCTGAGCCATTAGCAGTTATCTTCAAAAAGTCATGGAAGATGGGAGAGATTCCAGAGGACTGGAAAAGGGGCAAATACAGTGCCAATCTATAAAAGAGAAATAAGGACAACCTGGGGAATTACACACCAGTCAGCTTAACTTTAGTACCTGGAAAGATAATGGAGCAAATAATTAAGCAATCAATTTGCAAACACCCAGAAGATAATAAGCTGGTAAATTACAGTCAGCATGGATTTGTCAAGCACAAATCCTGTCAAACTAACCTAATAGCTTTCTTTGACAGGGTATCAAGCCTTCTGAGTAGAGGGAAGCAGTAGATGTGGTATATCTTGACTTTAGTAAGGCTTTTGGTATGGTCTCGCATGACCTCCTAAACAAACTAGGTAAATACAACCTGGATGGAGTTATAAGGTGGGTGCATAACTGGTTGGAAAACCATTCTCAGAGAGTAGTTATCCGTGGTGCACAGTCAAGATGGAAAGGCATATCAAGTGGGGTCCCGCAGGGATCAGTTCTGGGTCTGGTTCAGTTCAATATCTTTATCAGTGATTTAGATAATGGCATAGAGAGTACACTTGTAAAGTTTTTCATATGATACCAAGCGGGGGGGTGGGGTGGGGGGTTGCAAGTGCTTTGGAGGACAGGATTAAACTTCAAAATGATTTGGACAAACTGGAGAAATGGTGTGAAGTAAATAGGATGAAATTCAATAAGGGCAAATGCAAAGTAGCTCCACTTAGGAAGGAACAATCAATTCCATACACACAAAACAGGAAATGACTGCCTAGAAAGGAGTACTGCAGAAAAGGATCTAGGGGGTTATAGTGGATCACAGGCTAAATATGAGTCAACAATGTAACACTGTTGCGTTTTTGTTTGTTTGTTTTTGCAAACATCATTGTGGGATGTATAATCAGGAGTGTTGTAAGCAAGACACAAGAAGTATATTAGCCAGGATGGGTAAGGAATGGTGTCCCTAGCCTCTGTTTGTCAGAGGGTGGAGATGGATGGCAGGAGAGAGATCATTTGATCATTACCTGTTAGGTTCACTCCCTCTGGGGCACCTGGCATTGGCCACTGTCAGTAGACAGGATACTGGGCTGGATGGACCTTTCGTCTGACCCAGTATGACTGTTATGTTCTTTTATAGCCATGCCCCGATGTGTATTGGTTTCCCATATTTTCGGAGACTGCCTGTGATGAACTGGTAGAGGAAATGGAACATTATGGACAATGGTCTGGAGGAAAACATCGTGTAAGTGTCATCTCTTGTAAACAAAACTGATACTTGTTTTCTAGCAGGCCTTCATGTACTTTAATGTTTTAAATAAATGCCTCATTAGAAAGTGCACTGGAAGGCGTAGTCTGCAACTACTGAAAACTTAGTTAAAAATGATACTTTTATTGCCTTTGTTTTAATTCTGTATGTCTGCAGTTTTCAAATAAATTAAAACCTGTATTATATAAGTACTGAAAAAACCCACATTTTGAGGCCCTTCTGGTTTTTAGGATAGTCGTATATCTGGAGGTTATGAAAATGTCCCAACTGATGATATTCACATGAAGCAAATCGGGCTGGATGGTGAATGGCTACATTTCATTAGAGAGTTCATTGCACCAGTAACACTAAAAGTCTTTGCTGGCTATTATACAAAGGTAAACTTTTAAAATTATTATTGGTGAATAGTTGAGCTGAGTGGTTAATTTGCAGGGAATGATTTATTAGATTAATCCCAGAATCTTCTTGCTCATGGCATATTTTAGAGGAGGCTACACTTTTCTCAGTTTTATTTATTATATATTTTTAAAAATGTGTTGCTTTGTGTGTTGATTGAAAGTATTCCAGACTTGAGCTGTGTTGCTTCAGTTGTGATAGGTAAGATAAATCCTATGTTGTTGTAACTGTTTCGGACTTGAAGCACAAACATTTGCCAGTGAGTAGTTTTTAAAATTCAGCTCCTGTGAATAAGAACATATTTGATTTCGAAATTCGCACACTGATGAGAAATCCTTTGGATTACTACACCTTTATTTCAGGGACATGCCATGCTGAATTTTGTCGTAAAATACACTACAGACAGACAGCGTTCCCTCAGACCTCATCATGACTCCTCTACGTTTACCATCAACATTGCTCTCAACAAAGTAGGAAAAGATTTTCAGGTACGCAATAGTCATTTCACTAAATATTGCTGCTCTTCAATTTATCTAAATCATTTCCATGCTTGGGTCCAAATAGACATGGTTAGGACCCTGTGTAAGAGGAAAAGACATGCAGCACACATAGCAATGTGTTGCTGAGATAAACCGTTTGCTGCTGCCCTATTAATTGATGTCAGTGGAACGACCCGTGGAGGATGGTGGTAATCAACTTAATGGTGGTAGAATCTGGCCTGGATCATATTAACTCATCCACAAGTAGAACAACTTGTTCTGTTTTGCCCACCTGTGCACTGCCCACCATGCAGTGCATTCGCCATTCCTATACTAAATTATTTAGATTATTTTCAAAACTGCTACCTTGCCGAATGATGCTTCGGCTCTAGACCCCGATAAAGGAAAGCACTTGATCATGGGCTAACATGCTGTCCTAAAGAGAGCAGCTGTCCTGAATCAAAGCCTAGAAAAGATGATTAGCTAGTCTTTCATCTGCAGTAATGTTACTGAATGGCTGATTGGTTGAAAACAAATATACCACTAAGACTGTTCAAAGGAGCTGCTCTGCAGTGTTTACCAAAATAAAAGGGACTGAAATCCCTACTACCATGTGGTGTTGCCACATGTACTGCTGCAAAGGAAACATTACTTAAGAAGTACTCCTTACTAGTAAGGAAAAGCTCTTGTTTGTAAATGCAATTATAACCCAAACTAAGACATCTGTCTTCTGATTTTTGCAACAGGGAGGTGGATGTAAATTTATTAGGTACAACTGTTCCATTGAGTCACCCAGGAAAGGATGGAGCTTCATGCATCCAGGAAGACTCACTCATTTACATGAAGGACTTCCCATTTTAAATGGAACAAGATACATTGCAGTATCGTTTATCGATCCCTAACTTTATTTTCCTGCTTCTTCAAAACCAGTGGTTGGTTCTTTGACATAAACTCTTATTTATAGTTTTCCTCCCAGAAGATGGTGATAAAAGAAACTTTAAATTACTTCCTCTAGGCAGCAGCTTTACTTTGAGCTAAGAGATTGAAAAAACAACTTTAAAAAATGTTCGACACTTCCAAATGTCTGCTCTGAGCCTTAAGTCAAAGTAAAAATGTTCTTATTTTTGTACTCTGCTGTCTTGAAGGGTGGGGTGGGGAGGGAAAATAGAAATGCATTTTAAAATGAATCATTTTTGTTCTGTTATGAAAAATTCCTAGATACAAAATTATCTCCAAATCTTGTGGTTTTTATTCAGTAAAATTATGCAGATAAAGTTGTGTGTTGTGCATATTTTATAACTACCAATAGAAGAACCACACCTAGAATTAGCATCAAGTGAATCCCATAGCCTAGCAGAATTGCACACAAATTTTGGCTTTAAGCAAAAGCATATTTTGTGTGCTGATGTGCACTTCAGCAACACCCCAGTAAAACTTTTTAAAAATGTTTAGTTTATATTAAATATCAACATCTATATCCTCATAAAGAAAATATGCATTGCAGAGTTTGAGGAATAGATTGAATAAGTTAGATTTAAAAAAAAAAAAAAAGGCTTTATCAAGAACTACAAGTATGTGTTTTAAAGAAGAACTTGTCCCATTAAGGTTACTTCTCTTTACCAAGTGTTCTTCAATTAAAATGAGCTATTTTTGTAATGTATAGTTGCACCAGGTTGATACTGGAAATTAAATCCTATTTTCAGAACACTGGTAAATTTTAAGATCAGGATGTTTTGTAAACACAATTTTCTGTTATTTAAAATTACTTGAATTTTGTATCAGGAAAATGAAATTGGTGAAGTCCTTTCTTTTAAACCTAAGAGGTTTGACTTACCATTTATTTTAAAGGAATCAGTTTTAAATATTCCTACTGTATCTACTGTTTGTAATTTAAAGAAACTTGAAGCAAACGCTAAACCAAGGAACCTAAGATGCCAGAATGAACGTATTTAAAAACTTGTGAAAAATAAAAGGTAATTTAAAATTAATGCAACAGTTTTTATTGTTTGTCTTAGTGAAGATGGCAATATATCCCAAACTGTTATCTTTAAAATGTAGTGTATTTAACAATTTTAAAAGGAACAATTGTGTATCATGGTGAGCATGATCAAATTTATGTTGGCAAAAAATTTTTTTTAAATATTCTGAGTAGTCACCGCTAGCTACCTGTTGCTATTGAATAATGTCTGTCATTAATTGGAGTCTCAATCATTATCAAGGTGGGCAAAGTTTTAAGAGCTTCAGCAGCAGTGTGTGTGTTTGCTGCCTGTTCTAATAATCCTTTTTGGCAAGCAGAGTATTGTGGTGATCGAAGCAGCAACCTTTTCCCCAGTATACTGACTGATGCTGTATTGAAGAGAATTCACTACCAGTACTGTATGTCGGTCTGAGTGGTTTTAAGACGAGTTTATTTTTTTCTGAGTTGTCGTTTCCCATATTTATATTCTTAATTTTTCTCCATTTCAAGCAGATGCTTACAGATTTCAGAAATGCACCAGCACATTGAGTTTCCTGACATGAATAAATTCCAATTTTGCAGATACCTTTGCCTGAGTAAGCTGCTTTGACTGGGTGTAGACTGCACTTAGGCAAATGATAAAATTCAGAAAACCTTCAGGACTCTACGGCATGAAAGCTGCCTTTGTTAACCACCTTTTTTCTGTGTTTGCCTATGGTCTGTTAGGATGGCATGGAAAACAGACTGGGTCAGTTTAACATAGGTCAGTGTAATAAAGCTTTCTTTATAAAGAGATACTTGAAAACAGGACAAGGGATGAGATTTTTGGAGATCATTCTGCATAATTTTTGCTTCTACATTCTAGATTTTGTTTCACTGATTTACTCTGTTTTGATTCTTATTTGTTTGAAGACTTGGATTATTAAACTTCTAGATTTTCATTCATTTACTCTTTCAGCTGTGAGCTCTTTCAATGAGCTAGACACATTTACCTCGTTCAGACTCGCATTACTAGAGTCCTTACCTTATTAACCAACCATAGGGGTTACTAAATCTCTTTCAGGCTCATAGGAATGTTACAATGTTGAGACAGAGCACTCATTCACTTCTCTGCATTGACCAAATATTGGAAGAATAGGCAAATTCCAATGGGTATTAAAATCTAAAATGCACAAATATTTGGTCTTAACAATGAATTTAGATATGTTTTAGTAAGCTTTAATGTATTGTTAGTAAACTAGCTCATTTGAATTGAATTTTCACCAGTAATACTGTAAAGCAAACCTTGAGAGAGATGTCTGACCCTCCTAATACCAGACTACAGAACTGAGACACAAGATAAGTAACTTGGAGAAAATGCAGCCTAACCTCTGGCAGTATTCATAAGACACTAGGAGTACAAGGACATAAAGGTGGACTCTTTAACTGCAGTAGATGAGACGTTTGCAGATTATCTGATTGGTGTTGCCTACGTTCAAGCCTAGTTCTTCACTAATAAACCAGACATGAATTCTAGATTCAGTGGTAGGAGTGATGGGAGAGAGGGCAATTTGTAATTACTTTTTAACAAAATGACAAGTCTGAGTATGTTTCATCCACTTCACTGGTGTGGGAGCCACTGTGACCCTCCAGCACTACTTTTGGACCAAGTACTGGATAACACTCAGTATATCAATTGACTTTTTTGTAACAAAACAAAAAACATATGTAGCCCTCATTAAAGCCACAATCTATTGTAGCATAGGCTTGTCACTCACTTCATTTTCTTCTGTTGCTGCCATGAGTTGACAGGAATAAGAGCTAAACACAAAGGGAAATGATAGGTTTTCAATAATGTGGAAGCGCTGACCTCATCTCAAGTGTGAATTTTTAGCTCCCCCCTGTTTTATTTTATAGATGGAATATATGTTAATCAAAAGCAGGTCTTATAGAAATAAATAAAATAAAGAGGCAAAGAAATGAAAAGGATGCAGAAGTTTGGGAAGGACTCTGCCAAACCCCCTCCAAAACCACATTCAGCTGGAAATTTATTTTCATCTGTGCAAGTAAAGTTTGTATGAATTCTTTTCAGCCAGAGCAACATACTTATTTTATTCTTTTATCTTTATCTCTGATATGCTCCAGCCTGTATCCAGATGCTGAGAAAGCAGTGGGTGGAGCACTCGGTTATGTCTTTCTGGGATGAAAGTAGTAGACTGCTTGTTTTTTAGATTCATAGATTCTAGGACTGGAAGGGACCTCGAGAGGTCATAGAGTCCAGTCCCCTGCCCGCATGGCAGGACCAAATACTGTCTAGACCATCCCTGATAGACATTTATCTAACCTACTCTTAAATATCTCCAGAGATGGAGATTCCACAACCTCCCTAGGCAATTTATTCCAGTGTTTAACCACCCTGACAGTTAGGAACTTTTTCCTAATGTCCAACCTAGACCTCCCTTGCTGCAGTTTAAGCCCATTGCTTCTTGTTCTATCCTTAGAGGCTAAGGTGAACGAGTTTTCTCCCTCCTCCTTATGACACCCTTTTAGATCCCTGAAAACTGCTATCATGTCCCCTCTCAGTCTTCTCTTTTCCAAACTAAACAAACCCAATTCTTTCAGCCTTCCTTCATAGGTCATGTTCTCAAGACCTTTAATCATTCTTGTTGCTCTTCTCTGGACCCTCTCCAATTTCTCCACATCTTTCTTGAAATGCAGTGCCCAGAACTGGACACAATACTCCAGCTGAGGCCTAACCAGAGCAGAGTAGAGCGGAAGAATGACTTCTCGTGTCTTGCTCACAACACACCTGTTAATACATCCCAGAATCACGTTTGCTTTTTTTGCAACAGCATCACACTGTTGACTCCTATTTAGCTTGTGGTCCACTATAACCCCTAGATCCCTTTCTGCTGTGCTCCTTCCTAGACAGTCTCTTCCCATTCTGTATGTGTGATTTTTCCTTCCTAAGTGGAGCACTTTGCATTTGTCTGTGTTAAACTTCATCCTGTTTACCTCAGACCATTTCTCCAATTTGTCCAGATCATTTTGAATTATGACCCTGTCCTCCAAAGCAGTTGCAATCCCTCCCAGTTTGGTATCATCCGCAAACTTAATAAGCGTACTTTCTATGCCAATATCTAAGTCGTTAATGAAGATATTGTTAGCCTTATAAATGGCATGAATGGATTCACTCCTCTCCGGAGCCCTGTGAATGGTTAAGATATCAGCTGAATGACTTGAAGGTTTTTCTGTTGATGTAGCAGAGCTCCAGACTGCAGCATTAGTAATCCCACTAGTTCTGAAATAATCATTTTCAGGCTGTCAGCAGTTATCCTTTGCCTTAGTTAAGGACATCTTGAGTCTGAGACTCAGGTGGTGTAAATTATTGTAGCTCCTCTGACTTTAATGGAAGTATAACACTTACATCAGGTTCCTGGCCCATTGTCTATGACTGCAACTCTTCTGTTGACTGATCCATTCATTAGCTTTAAGAAGCCCATGTGGTGAGATGTTCGGCTGCGTGTGTATGTTCTCCATGTGTGCTGTTCCAGCTCTGTAGACAGCTGGCATGGCAGACCTCGAGTGAACCGCCCAATAAATCCACAGACTTGGTTTTCAACGAAGGAATCTGGTCAGGTTTATTGCCGACGAGGCACGGTGCTAATGCCCCGGCTCAATGGTTACAGGTACACAAACGCATGTATGCCCGTGACAATGGACCGGTTCAGTGAATGGCGGGACTTTCCATTCTCCACTCGGCCAGACAAAGACATTGCCTCTGAGATGCATCTTTATACACAGATACAAACAAGTTACGTATTACTCCTCTGACATGGCTAACCACCACCCATTACCTTGTCCCTGTTGGTTCGATCAAAACATCTCTAACCATCATGCTGTCATCCTGACCTTATCTTTAGGATTGGTCAGTGTGTTTGTTACTTTTGAAGAATGTGCTGGTATTGGGGTCTTCTGGCACCGTCCTGGAATGTGTTTACATGTATGCTTTTGTGCCTAGTACCTCTTAAGAATGTGTTTCTGCAATATCAGCCCTGTTTTTGCCAGATTCTGTGAGCACGGCCTCCCTCTTGCTCACAACTTAACCTTGCTTTATGGCAGCAAGTTTTGACCACTACTTTAGCTCAGGCCTCTGCTACATGGTCTTATGTTTCAGGCTCTCTTCCTACTACAGCCGAAAGTGTTTTTTTTTTTTTTTTTTTTGAGTCCCAGCAGAGCTCTGTCGGGCAAGAGCTCTGCTGGGACTCCAGGGATTCCATACTACAGAATCTTCACTGTATCATAAAGTTGAGTTAGAGTGCAGATCCAGTCCAATGGCACTATATCCTGGCTTCCTGGAAACTCTCATTATCTTATGCAGCAAGTCATGCTCTGTAATATTAAATTTTAATCAAAATCTTACCTGTTGCAAGGCAAATCTAGGATATGGCCAGAGGAGGGAAGAGTCCTGAAGCAGGGAGATTCCTTTCCTCTCAGGGGAGAAGTGACTAGTTTATTGCAGTTAACATATAGCTTTAAAAGCAGAGGATCATGGACTGCTCTGTGTGCATTTAACTGCCTACAACACACACATGCAGCAGAAAGAGCCATGAGCATGTGTACTTATTTATGAAAGAGATCGGGGAGTCGAGACAGGAGTGTCAGTGTTCAGGAAACCTCAACGTTCACCTCAGAGTTGCTTCTTCCCTCAAAGTAAAGGGGACAGGGAATAGGCCTAAATGTCATTCATGAATATTCTGAGACACTGGACTGCTCCTATGGCCACCTCTCCCTCAAACTCGAGGCAGGTGGTGTGGGGTAGTCCTCCTGAGATGATGCCCAGGTCTGTAAACATGATGGGAAAGAGAACACACCATGCCATTACTGCAGGATAGAAAGCTTACACAGCACCACTGCAATAAGAAAAACACAAAGACACTTAGTGCCCATACACCTACACAGGCTGTGTAATAATATTTTTTGACAATTTGTTCTTAATGGAACTTCTAATGTTTTTTGTTCTTCAAACAGCTGTATGTTGGCCGTGTTTACAATGATACTCTAAGGCAGTGGTCTCCAAAGTGGGGTGCATGCATGATCCTTGGGGGTGCGTGGCAGGAGGAGCGCTTTTTTTTTTGCTTTGGCGCGGCAGGGGATGCATGCTCAAAAAATTTTTACTGATAGGGGTGCGCGATCAAAAAAGTTTTGGAGACATCTGCTCTAAGGGATGGTTTTATGCAAGAAACTTGTGTGGCATAAAATGTGCAGACAAAGCATATTTAGCGGAAGGTAGTTCACTGTATTAATAGGAGATGGCAACACCCCAAAGATAGCTGCAGCCCAGGATTTCAATCCGCAGTGGTTGCAATCTGTAGGCTACATCCTCCGGTGGTGTAAATTGGTGTAGCTCCATTGAAATCGCCAGCTGACATTCTGGCCCTATATTATTAACACCAGTACTGATGCTCAAGAGCAATGTGGTGCCTGCTATAAGGCCAGTTTATTTAAAACAAAAAACAAGCAAGCCTTCACATGGTCCAAAACATGAGTCTTATTCCCTATATATCTGCTGTCTTCATACATCCACTGTCTTGGAATTCCTCTGATTATTTTTAGATGATTTACTGTCTCTGGAGTAGGGCATAAAAGTATGATGTCACTCAAGAGCAAGTTTATACAGAAACTGTTTATTTGGCCTGAAACCAGCATTCCTGCTATTTCGAAGACCTTTATCCAGCTGTGAGTAGGAGCTGGTCAAATACTAATGACTTTGGGGCAGCTTGTTCCCTGATCCTGAACAGGATGTGCATGTGAGATGGGAGTGAGAATGAGGAAGTACAAGTAGACTACTCCCCCATGCTCTCTGTGCAGTGCTGTTTGCAGAACTGTGGGTTAGTATAGCATTACAGAATATCTAGGCAGACAAACTGCAGTCTTTGTGCTCCCCTGAAGGCAAACCCTGCTCCTGGATACTGTCTTTGCACAGCAGCTGGCTGCAACCTGAAGAGCCACTTAGCAGTGGCTACGCTGCTCCTGTGTGCCAGTGAGTTGAGAGGTATTGCCTCCCAAAAGCATAATGTCCTCCCAGAGCTCTAGCTGGAGTGGTGCACCCCAACATAGATCAGTAGCTTAAGGGAATGATACTGTAGTTCCTTTAGGTAACAGACACCCCTCAGCAATAGGCATGCAGAAAGTCTATAAGAATAGTTACGTAAAGCAGTTGGTCTCAACTAGTGATACATGCACCAGTACTAAGGACGTATCGGTAAATAAATAGCACGTCGCCTAAATCCCAGTCTAAGATCTTGGGGGCTGATGCCCTAAATTTCATCCTCTTAAATTAATGATAGGCTTGTGGTACAGCCTATGTTTGCTCACACTGTGATTCACAACAGAGGCTGAGCAGTTTCCAATGTCATTCTTGTGGATTTATTTCAGAACAGCCTTGTGGTTCTGAACACGTGCAAATGAATGGGAGGCAAGAAACACAGGTTTGTACATCCAAGGTCATAGTCTAATAAAATGACACATTTACCCCAAATGTTCAAGACCCATTGAGTTTAGAGAGAAACTTCCATGGGGCTTTTAAAGTTCTCTTTGGAGAATTCACTTATAGCTAAAATTTAAATAAACTAAAAAAATTAAATTATAAAACACTCATTTTTCAAACAGTCTCCTGAAACTTGTGTACTCTGACACCAATAGTTTTAATCTGAGGTATCCTATTCTGTATAAAAATATCACTATTTCCTCCTCTAAGCCATTGCTTTGCTGAAAAGAACTAGATAAGTTCATGGAGGATAGGTCCATCAATGGCTACTAGAAAGGAGGGGCAGGGATGGTGTCCCTAGCCTTGGTTTGCCAGAAGCTGGGAATGGGTGACAGGGAATAGATCACTTGATGATTACCTGATCTGTTCATTCCCTCTGGGGCATCTGGCATTGGCCACTGTCGGAAGCCAGGATACTGGGCTAGGTGGACCTTTGGTCTGACCCGGTTCGACTGTTCTTATGTTCTTAAAGAATACACCATGCCATTACTGCAGGTACTTACACAGCACCACTGCAATAAGAAAAAACACAAAGACACTTAGGGTACGTCTATACTTACCCGCTGGTTCGGCGGCAAGCAATCGATCTTCTGGGATCGATTTATTGCGTCTTGTCTAGACTCGATAAATCGACCCCGGAAGTGCTCGCCGTCGACACCGGTAATCCTGCTCCGCGAGAGGAGTAGGCGGAGTCGACGGGGGGAGCCTGCCTGCCGCGTAAGTACCTTTAAGTTCGAACTAAGATACTTCGACTTCAGCTACGTTATTCACGTAGCTGAAGTTGCGTATCTTAGTTCGAACTGGGAGCTTAGTGTGGATCAGCCCTTAGTGCCCATACACCTACACAGGCTGTGCACTTAGCAAAACCTATTGATTAATCAAATGCCTTAATGAACATAAAAGCATTATCAGTGTGTGATGAATGATTACATGTATCTGCTATTTTACTTGAATGTTTTACAATATACAGCTAAAATACAAATTAGAACAATATTAATAAATAACAGACATCATGAAACATCCCTACCTTCCCCCTGCATGTTTGCATGTCGCACTACCTAAAGCTGCTATTCCTTTCACCTGTCATCTGTTTACCAGATGTCAACTTTCCAATGGAGATATAACCATATTGTGCCACTCCAGGCTTACATTCTTATCCAAAGTATCATGTAACTGGACAAGAAAGTGAGGAGCAAGGGAGACAAATGCAAGGCATCTGTTATTTATTATGAGATTTATTTTAAATGCAAAATCTAATTCCCTCCTCTGTGACCATGAAGAGCCTCCTGGCAACAGAACTGTATTTCCAGTGGATAAAGAATAGGACAGGGAGGCTGCATAGGTAGCATACACGCCTACATGGAATGAAGTTCAGCTTCTCATAAGCTTTGTTTGCTACAGTATAGGAGGTTGGAGGGGACAGGGTGGAACTGAAAGATTCTTTGCTTTTCTGATCCTACCCCTTGTAAGGAGCCACATACAAGCCTATAGATGTAATATCAGCCATTGGACTAGTACAGCCTCATCAAAATGGCTTCATGGATGCTCTGCAGTTTGCAATGAAGATTTTCCCCCAACTCCCGCTTTCTACACATCTGATCAGTGGCCACCTGGCTATGTGCCCCTCATGCGTGCTTTCTGCTTGTTAATAAGCAAATGCCTTATTTTAAGGCCCCCTTTATTTTCCCCATTCTGTACTGGAACCTTTTTTTGGTCATTCTTAAAATTAAGACTAAACCAAGTCAGCATACAAGCGGAATAAGCTGGCATGACTTAACTATCATTAAAAAGCAGTGGCAGGCACTGAGAATTTTTCTGTAGACCAGCTGGATAACGGTCTTAAAACCTTTTTGTCCCCAAGCGATCCATATGATAGGACAAGATCCTATTCAGTTTTAAAAGGAAGGACTATGATCTTTATGCAATCCAAGGAACTTCCATCCCCAAACCCTCCAGAGTAAACACACACTAGCACAGTAAAACAAATGTAAGAAAGGGAAATATTTATTTACAGAGGGATGAATGAAGAAAAAGAATGGGGAGAAGATAGAGGGAGTGGTCACCTAGGCCTAGTGGTACCACAGTATAAAAGCGGGGGATAGCTCAGTGGTTTGAGCATTGGCCTGCTAAACCCAGGGTCGTGAGTTCAATCCTTGAGGGGGCCATTTAGGGGAACTAGGGTAAAAATCTGTCTGGGGATTGGTCCTGCTTTGAGCAGGGGTTGGACTAGATGACCTCCCAAGATCCCTTCCAACCCTGATATTCTATGATAGCTGCCAAGCACAGCATCTAGCGGCAGAGTTCCAGTCTGGGAGTGAGTCCTGGCCTTTGGCATCAGTGAACTTTCCCCAACGAGCCCTTCTGGTTCCACCACCTTCTGCCGCACTCTGCAAACCCACACAGAGTGATAGCCTCCCCACTCAACTAGCTACAACCGCCCTCCTTATTCCCAATGCGGAGTCATAAGCCCCAGTGCTCACAGCCCTGCACAGTTCTGAGGATGGTGATACTGGGTTCAGCTCCAGTTTGTTCTTTTCAGGTGATTCCTTCCTGGCATGGTGCTCCTGCTGGGCCCCATTCTGGGGCATCCCCTGGTCAGCCACTCTGTCCCTCCTGGACTTCGGTCTTTGCTAGATAAGGGCCTGCTCACTATAGGCCCTCTTCTCTGGAGCTACAGAGACACACTCACCCGCCTCTATCACTCTCGACCCCCTCCCTTCCTGGAACAATCAGCATTTCACTTTCCTGGAACAACCAGCACTGTCTCTATCTCAGGACAAAATTTTAAAGGGGCTTTGCTCTCTGAACCCCAGTGGGGTTATGTACAGCTGATGGGGGCTTGGGTCTAATTCATTGTTTAATATTGTATGTAAAATACAGAGCTAAAGACTGAGAAACATGTTTCAAAATTCAGATACACACAGATGCTCTTGAAATTTTGTCTTGGCAAATACATTTAGTTGCCTTTGGCAATGGGTGTCCTTAATTGTTTTCAGTCTAAAAGGAAGAGAAACACATTGTAGAAATACTTTTGACAATCTGATTATTTAGCACTGTTGAAATGCTGGGAATCAAATTCTATTTTTATTGAAACTATGGTTGGAATACAGGAATTTTATTGCAGAGCAGAGGTAACCTCTGTGCCATTAAAGCATTGACACGTTGCACAGGCCTAAATGGAACACTGAACTACTAAAAACCCAGAAGAGGTGCAGTACCAGAGTCATCAAATAACCACAGCATAAATGCCTGGTTTGGTTTTGACAAAGTTAATCTTTCCAGAAAAATAATCTTAAAAATTGAATGGCCAGGACTCCTAACGTTTTTTTACATTTTTGGTTAGAAGTGTGTACTTCCAGGAAATCTGTCTTTGGGTGAGCATATATATATTATCATTCACAAATATGGGGGCCAAATCCCATAGTCTTTTAGCTTTTCTCCTATGAAAGAAAAGCTCTCACTGAGTTGATGTACTGCTTATAGGTCTAATTACTAACATACACATACAACTGTATGGTAAACAGGTTAACCTAGTTTAAAAAACATATTGGCGCATACTAGGACAGCTGTTTTGAGCAGATTAAAGTATTTGCTAAGTAAGGGTCTGCTTCTTCTCCCACTGAAATTAATATGTTTGTCCATTAACTTCAGTTGCTGTAGGATCAATCCCTAGATCCTATGAACTGCTCAGTGGATTGTGGTTCCCAAGTGCTTAGAAAAAAGTCCATCTTAATGCTGTGCACTGTCCATTTCCACAGTGAGTGCATTTACTTGCTTTAGGGTTAATGATGCCACTTTATAGAACTCCAAAGATTTCCTAAGATTTTACAAGAGTTTAGAATCTTAAAAGAAAATCTAGGATGCTGTATTATTGTTCTTGCTTTACAATTTAGGAAAGTTAGAACTTTTCAGAGTTAGAAATTCAGGATTTTCTCTAACTTTATATTAGCCATAAATTTTTCCGTTAAAACACTGATCACCCTTTATCTAGTCAGAAATTGGTGTTTGTGCTGCAATGAGGAAATCTGCTACACAGGTTTCCAGATGAACCATTTGATCTCCAATACTATTTGTCCTGGTCTGAGTACAAAGAAAACAGTAAAGCAGTCAAATAATAAACTGTCCTATTGAATATCCTCTCTCTCTGGTGTGGCTGTTCACGTTATTAAACTTCCATAAATCGATAGACAGAAAAACCCATTTCCACTAACACCTGATGCTTATTTATATGTCTCAGTATAATAATTTCTTTTGAAGGACTTCCTTACAAATTGAATGAAGATTTAGTGAAATTCCTATAGATTTGAGAGGATTTCTGGCAATAGCAAATAAGACAAATCATTTGCTTGGACACAGTGGATGAAATTTGAGCTTAAAAAAAAGTGTGGGCATTTTGTGTGAGATGGCAGAAACACTGGAATTTGTAGCAATATTTGGTTTTAAGATTAACACTCTGGAAACTCTGACGTTTAAAGGGAGCGTGAGCTAGGAAAATGTACATATATGTAAACTTCCCATAACATTCAGAATTGTCTCTTAATGTTGCTGTGCAATAACTATAATTATCACATTTTGTACAAAACATACTTTTAAATGTGTTCCTTTCATCACTGGGGGCTTGGTCCTGCTCCTATTCAAGTCCAATGAAAAAACTCCCATGAAAGCAGGATCAATTGCTAACTGACCAGCTACTAAGTCCCATCAACTTCCATAGTAATTGGACGCTCAACAGCATGCAGAATCAGCCCACGTAGGAAAACCAGAGGTCTTTGTCAGAGTCAATTGAGCAAAACAGCCTATGTACAGAACAAAATGATTTGATCCAGGTCTGTTGGATGATGGATTTGTTCATATCAGCTATGAACTGAACATGATGCTACTTCAGTTTCTTTTCAGAAACCTGATAACTCAAAATGTGATCTGAAAATGCAATTGTAATTAGAGACAATTATTTTTCCATGAAGTTTTTTAAAAATTGTAAGTTTTGCATGAGATTATTTTGGTTTATTTTTCAAAAACCAGGGGGGGGGAAACAGTTTTTAATTTAAACAAATTGTTTTGGTTTTCAAAATCTGAAAACAGAATTTTTACTAAAATTTAATATTTAAATTTCTGGGTTTTCAAAATTGACACTCCCTCTGCCCCAAAGTTGTTTTTTGTTGCTATTGAAAAAATGTTTAGATTAACTTCTCTCCAACCCCACGCCCTGCAATCTGTTCTATTGGTAACATATTGACCCCTTTAAGTCTAATGCAGAAAACTACACTGTTCTATGGTGTCCTGGAAGAAATATCTTTAGGAGAGGGAATGTGGGTGCTGAGAGGCTGCTATCCCTGTTGAGAACCCAAATTGAACCTGGGAAACTGAAATTGCCTTTCCCCTCAGTACATGAGCTGAGACTGTTTGTTTCCAACCAGTCTTCCACCCACCAGACTGAAAACTCTGCCAGCTCCTGTACATTGTTTTCAGCTATTTTAAAACCTGTTTCTTGGGGGGGGGGGAGTAGTAAAATCTTGTCTTATGCATCCTTAAGCAGCCCAATATTTAGCAAGTAAATCTTAAGACTGAGTGCCAAGGACTGTATCCAGGGCCACTTGGTCAGGTATCTTTATTCCTCCTGGATAACAGTATATTTTATAAATATTGTACATAAAAACTGCACCTGTGTGAGTATGTTTCTCCCTCCCAGTCAGAAGCTTTAAGGCGTGATGTTCTGGGCAGCGGATAAGCACAGGCTGGAGTGATCCTGGATTTGGGTTTCTTTCATCCATGCCCAGAACGAAACCATATACGGTCAATACAAACCATGCACTGGCAAGTAGATAGGCTAGATGACCTAATAGAACTTAGAGATGCAAAAGACCTAGGGTGAAATCTTGGATGTGGATGTCTTGCCATTAACTACAGTTGTGCTAAGATTTTGCCCTTAGGATTCAATACAGGCAGACTGGTCTGTGAAGAAAAGATAAGGAATTATTTGTGTATGAATTAATGTATCTCGTATAAATGCAAATTGGTTTTTATCTTCTCTGTATATAAATAGTTGTCTCTTTTTAAAGTGTTTAACTTCAAGCTGATGATTTCATATGCAGTGGGGTATGTAATGCTGCTTCTGTACTGTAAAGAGTGAAACCTAAAAAGCTTACTTGGATTGAATATCTTCCACAGAACTTTGACCTGTCAAAAGGTTTCATTTCATGTAGACATTGCTTTACTGGATTTTTATCTATTCGTTCTCTGTGGGAAAAGGTAAGAGAGTTTATTGCTAATAACAGGGGTGTTTCTTCCACAAGTAATGAAGCTTACAGATGATGCAAAAGAACTATTCAGGCCTGTTTTTTCAAGAGAAACTCATTTTTGCCTGCTTTCCTTCTCTCAGGGATATCTGGTTTTGTGGCTAAACCCAATGTACACTAACATATAAAATAAAGGAAATTCCATTGATGAAGCAGTAATAATCTTAACTCTCACTCTAGTGCAGTGGTCTCCAAACTTTTTTGATCGCGCACCCCTATCAATAAAAAAATTTTTGAGCACGCACCCCCTGCCGCGCCGCAGGGCCGGCTCTACCATTTTTGCCGCCCCAAGCTCCTGACGCGCACCCTGAAGGATCCTCTTGCGCACCCCGCACTTTGGAGACCACTGCTCTAATGCATAGATATTGCAGAACATCTAAAGAGCTTTTTTATGGGAGTGAAAGGGATGGTTTAAGACCATAAGTAATTCTACACAACTTGACCTGATCATGAAACCGTAAATAGCGATAATGAAATACAGCGACAGCCTTGACAATCCAGTTGCTAATCTCTGGTGAACAAAGAAATACAGGTCTTCAGAGATTAACAAAGCCTGTTATACTTACATCCTGCTGCTGCTAATTGCTATGTGTACATTCCATGGAAACGACAAGTGGAATATTAAGACCCTCCCTCTCTCAAATATCACTCTGCTGATGAATGGCATTTTTCCATACCTTGTGCCAGTTTCTCACTTTAACCCAGCTTTTTCTAAAATGTCTGTTGTCCACGGGTAAAGAGATTAACTGCAGTCCTTCCTTACCTCTTTCTTAAATGGTTTACTTATTTTAAACTCCTGGAAGCCAGTTGTAGATAAAGCATTTCTTCTTTTCATTGACACCTGTAGATTTAGTAGAAATCACTGGTAGCCCTTGCTTTGCACAACTTGATACAGAGAATATTCATCCTTTCCAGCTAGCTTCCCAACCTCTCAGCTTTTGAATTAGGACAGTTTTTCTTTATGGTAGGTGTTGCAGCAGAGGAAAAACACTCAGAGGCATAGCTGGCATAATTGAGAGTACAACTCAGTAAGTACTTAAACTAAGGAATTCTCCATGTTCATTAATAAGAAATAGCTGTACTCTTCCACTCCTCTCTTGTTTATCTCTCCCTACTGTCCCCTCTTCACTGCGGTACCATCTTCCTTCAGACCAAATATAAAGTAAAAAACACTTTCCTTTGCTTTTCAAAATGGAAACAGATACACAAAGCTTACTGATTTGAAAAATGTTGTTTGCACTTCATCACTCAGACAATCCCTATTTTAAGGGATCATTACAATTGTTCGAATTAAACTGTTACTGTCTGCAAATTTAAGTACATTGTGATGCAGTGAGTTCAGAAGGACACATGAAACCCAAGCAAAGTTCTCTGAATTATGTCATTGGTGCTTAGTATTCTTTTTTTTAAAAATTCAGGGCAGGATGCCATCAAAAGTCTCATGAATTTGCTAAAGTTGAACCAAGAATCAACCCATTAAAGTTGGGATATAATTTGAGACTACATTTTGGGATATTTCCATGGCATCCTCTTTGGCTGATGTTCTGCTCTGGTTATTCATCCTGTTAGCTCAGATGCAAGCTACATATATGTGTTCAGCAAACATGCCACGACGACAAAGTCTTAATTTTATTCATTCAGTGGTTAGTTAAAATTACTAACAAGCAGTGTTACAAAGATCTGTTAAATACAAAACAAACCATGGTAATTCCAGTTTATCCACAATGAAAACAATACTTTATATGGAAAATAAAATAGTAGTCTCAGTTGTTGCGTCATGCCTGTAAATTACTGAGCTGTACAGCATCTGACTTCTATTACCTCTTGGAAATGACATTTATTGACTAAATTCTAGAGTAAGGATTAAAAACTTTGTAGTGCACCTCTCTTAATTGGCTGCGGAGGTTGACGTATTTAGCCTAGTTTACTGAGCAAGAGAAGATTGAGGCAGTGTAAGTAAACAGGCATTGCTATATACACGTTTCATCGGATAAGGAACAAGTGGAGTTAAAAATAATGCTTTGATTCTATACTTCTGCCATCCTGTGGTCAAACTAGAAATGTATAAACTGGCACATTCAATTTGAAGGGATGTGTTAGTGTTGCAAATAGGCTAATTCCCTTATGGAGGATATTTTCTCTATACATATTTAGCTCTACAAATAATAGATCCTGATTATTCAGGATTCATTTTCAAGTGTGTGTGGGTGTGCGCGCGTGTGTGTATTTATAGCACTTTTGTAGCTCTTACATATATGTACGCCTCTCTCGAGGTGGTAGTAATACAGCCTTGTTTGACAGAGGGTGATACAATTCCAGTTAATACAGCAATATTTCTATAGATATTCAAAGTAGCTTGCGAGCATAATTTCTCACAATGAAGAAGGTAATCCTCACCAGTTTACAAACTGGGAAAGGTCAGTGTCACCTGACAGCAGTGCTCAGAACAGGAGGCTTGCCCTGCAGTCTTTTGCTTTAACCACTGGACAAGTGGTTCTCGAACTGAGCTCATCAGACCAATAGTGATCCCTAGATCCCTTCCTGGTAGTCTGTAAAATTAAACACATTGACAGCCAAGTGGTGTGGGATTAAAGGGTTTGATAGTGGGATAATTCATGCAACACCCACACAGGCTACTCCTGGAAAGAAAGAAAAATTAGGGAAATATTGTGAGCCCCTCCCTGACTCGTCCTGCATCTTTTTAAGGCTCTCTTCCCCCTGAAATTACAGGCTCCAGCATGTCTTACTATCACCTTAATCTATGTAATAACCAACAGCAGGCACTGAAACACCACCCCCACCTTCCCTGCATCTCTGGTTCTCACAGTGGTAAACCCCCACCTCCTCTCCTGGCTCAGATCTCAGAAGTTTATTCCTAGAATATACCCTTGGGTAGTTATGCAACTGTTTGGTATTCTAATGAAACAATTTAAGGCCAGACATGTTTAAGCAGAGGAATTAGTAATACACAGAAAATCCATTAGTATATGGGGCACTGTGAGTTGAAAGTTGTCTTGCTGAGTCTTTGCGTTATTTACAATCCAAAATGTATTGCTGTAAATCAGATGCTTAGCTAGATGAGTTTAATAATCCCAGTTAAAAAGGATATATAGTCTTCAAAGGGCACCCAAATTTCCGTACATTTTCCCTCTTTTGTCCTGCAGGGAGAGTTGTATGTTGATCTTGTTTGATTTTAGCCGTTCTGGGTAGCTAAGTGAATTCTTTTCTTTCCAGAGGCTGAGTGTTACTGTACATGTATGACTAGAAGCATTATCACCTCTCGTCTTCCTCTACCCAGTGAGAAATGTTGGGATTCTCTGGGTGTCCACGGTGAAGATGTATCTGGTTATCTAGCTTCTTAGGAAGACTTTTGACGCTTCTCTTGCCAGTATCTTGCTACATCTGGGCAGTCCCCAAACATGTCTGTAGCCTGCTTTCCATTTTTGCACAGCCAGCAGAGATCTGTAGAGCTAAGGAATGCATGGGGTGGAGTCTCTACTATTTTATATTGTGATCATTGTTAGGCAGGTATTCCTTGTGACTTTCTCATATTTTGCTATATCTTTTGCTAGGTTCCCCTCCTTATTTATTTATTTTATTTTTATTTTGCCACTAATTCTCAGACTTTATTAGTGTTGTGAAGTCCTTAGTGTGTGAGAAATTAGTCTGGGCTTCTCTTCACTACATCGGCGCAGCTGCAGCTACGCTGATTCAGAGCATCTGATGAAGATGTGCTCCCGTCAACGTAATTACTCCACCTCAACAAGAGGCCAACATAGTGTGGTGTAGACAGTGCTTTAAATCGATGCAACTTAAGTTGCTCAGGGGTGTGGTTTTTTCACATCCCTGAGTGACGCAAGTTACATCGACTGAAGCGGTAGTGTAGGCAAGCCCCTTGTTTTTGCTGTGACCCCTCTTGGGGTAGGTGGGGGCCTATTGGTCCTCAATTTTTACTTCACATTGTGACAAGACTGTCGATATGTAGAACCCTAATGTTTTTTTGCTTATAATCAAAACAAAAGAAGGTTTTCCTCTAAATTACATAGCCTATGAATTCTACCCACTGTATCTCGGACTAATTGAAAAACACACAAAATTACTTTCTAGCCTATGGATTTTGGGGAAAAACCCACTCTTGTTCCAGGTGATCAAATCAGCCACTCAACTAAGTACTCCTTCAAGCAGATGATCAGCACTTCTGCTGGTGTGCGGCACGGGCCCTGGAGCCTTTCCATGCCTCCACTGCAGTAATGTTTGACACGATCTGTTCCCCTACCCTTGCATTCCTGATCTCATGGCTATAGAGCCTTGCTACTAGGGAACCTATTGGTGGGTTCTGCACCTTGGCGACTACCCTTAAAGGGGGATCCAACCACAGAGGGGGATACTACTGAAAAGTTACTGTTGTACAGTGCTACTGAATCTCCACTGAGTGGGAAAGTGGATGATATGCTTTACCCAGCTCTTCTATCCCTCCATCAACATGCTTGGTCACCACCTCCACCCATCTCCACATGCTGCATGTGAACTCATGTGTAAGATTTATCGTTTTTTCAGTAATTATTTAACATGTCCTGATTCTCGGGTTCGTCTAAGGCTCCTTTACACCACTCTGACAGTGCAAAGGGGCTGCAAAGAGAGAGTAAATTCCCATGCAGAGTGGGGTTAAATGACATGGAGGCACTAGCCAGTTATTGGCAGCATTGATGGGGGTGGAGGGGTATAAAAAACACCCAACAGCACACAACAGGTCCAGTTTTTCTAAGAGGAGATGCACCATTAGTGTCTCCTGCTCTGACAGGTGGGCTGGATCTCAGTGCTTTGTCAACACTTACACTATAATTATACAGTACTTAGACCAAGGATAACTTGGTGCTTCCCTCTAAGAGCTTATAGTCTTGAAGGTCAGTTTGATGGGACTGTTCGCATGAGTAAAATTATTCTGGTGTGTAAGCATTTGCAGGATCTGCTCCTAAAAATGCAGACATCACAAATAGAACACACAATGGTTCCAGCAGCAACTTAGGATAGGAAGTGAAGGACAACAATAGTAATATGGTCTCCCTGGGGGAAATCTTTCATTCAAGATCTTTTTACAGAAGAAAATGGTCTCAACTTATAAGTACTTAACAAATATTAAATTTAGAAATTGTCAAGGAATGTAGGCATCTTCCTTTAGCGATGTTATGCTCCTAATTTTTCCTTAGTGACAGATTCTTCCTGACAATATATGTAAACTTTACTATGAATATTTCTGTTTGAAAGATATTTTTTTTGACATCTATGTAAACATTTCTAAGAAACTTTGGAACAATATTTGTTAGAATCTTCTGTTCCTGGCAGGCTTCCACTAATGATCTCACAATAACTAAGTAATTTATCCACAGTGTACCTCTCTTTTCCCCTACGATCTCACAACGTTTCCATTTCAAATATAAAGGTCACTGAAAGTACTGGATTTACAGGTTCACTAGTGTTTTAATTGTATTATCCCAGTTAATAGAAGTGGTAAATATTACAGAAAATGATGCTTGCATTTTCCTGATGATTCTGGTTGGTTGTAAAATATATAAGTATTGGATTTGGCTGACTTTGGATTTAAGACATTAGGCCACAGTTGTAGTTATTCAAAACCATAATTCACTCATTGTCCTGCCCTGTGAACCCTGAAGTACTTCGTTCCCCAAGTCTTGAATCACTTTATATAAAATACTTGAAAAGTCATGGCAGCAGGGACCTGAATTTAGGCCTCCACCTCCTTGCTGAGTGGCTTGACCACCAGGCTATAGGGTTTCATTTTTGTATAAAATACTTGACTAATCATCGGATGAAATGGTGTGTGCATGTATGGGTGGAGGGAATGACTCTAGCTTGGTGGTTGGGGACTCACTTGGGAGGTCAGAGGATCAGGATCAGATTCTGGGAAGAGGATGGATGTGTATTATCCAGCCTCTCCCTCAGTATGCTATGTCCCCGGTTCTGCAGCAAACTAGATCCACATACTGAATATGAACTCGTGTGTTTCTCTATTCTAGTAATTATCTAACACATTCTGATTCTCCTGTGCCCTAAGACCCCTTCACACCACTCAGGCAGTGCATAGCAGCTGTAAAGTGGGAGAAAATTCCCACTCAGAGCAGGGTCCGATGACATGGAAGCAGAAAATACGAGTGATCACACAAGTCAGGGGTTAGTGCAGAAGAACAGGCAGCAATTTTTCTAAGCAAAGATTCATCCTGGTGTCTTCTTCTCTGGTAGGTACGATGGATTTCAGTGCTTCCCCATGTGCCCAGCCAGCTGCTCCCATTTCCTCTTTGCCCTCTTGTGACCCTAACAGCCCCTCAATGTCAACTGGGAAAGGGTTCACTGTTGTGTAACAGCAACTCCTAACAGACCTGACACCTAGCATACCGCTTTCATGGTATTTCTCCATAAAGAATATCATGTGAAGTCTTAAATAAAAGCCACTGTCACACTGGTTATGAATACTGTTGTCAGATGGATGGTGATTAAGGAGTTGTGTGTATGTATTGAAAATATGTTTTAAAGTCTGTCACCAACCAAAGAAACAAGTTTCTTCCAGACAGGAGGTGAGTTGTGTATCTCTCTGTCAAATGTAAATTAAGCATTGCAAGCCAACACAATGAAAGCTACAGGAAAGGAGCACACAGGAAAAAACAAGCCACCAAGATTAGCTTGGCCATGTGCAAATACAATAAACTTTGGGGATATAGTGGGAAGGGAAAAAGATACTCCCTTAACCTGTACATGTGGAAATAAATGGACAGCATGTTTACATTAATGAAAACAGGATCTCAAGCAGGCTAGGTTGAAATGCTGCAAAAGACATCTGGGGTGAGAGAAGCTTCTTTAGACAGATGGTTAGTCTGGTTAAAGTTAAGTTTATTCTTTAGGAATCATGTTATGATTTTGTTTTAATATGTAGTCTCTCTTTCCATTATCCTTACTCACTATCTTTTAAATCTTAACCTAGGAGAATAAATTTATCGCTGTTTTCACTATAAATCTCATTCAGTGCTATAGTATTATGATGGGAGCTGATCTTAAGTAGAATAATTCAAGCTGGTGTGTCCCCTTGGGGAGAGCAAACCTGAGTGAGTGTCCAGAAGGATAAGGGGCTGAATACTACAGGCAAATGCTTCAAAGGAGCTCAGGACTGGAGTGCACCTATGGTTAACCTGCAAGGCAAAGTGAGGGCTGGCATAGCCCAGAGGAGATTGTTTGGGTGGCTAACATACTGAAGCTGTCAGGGAGCTGACATCCAGTTAAGCACGAACAAGTCTTCCTCTCACTGGGGGCGGGGAGACAAGGTGACTCAGTCCTGAGAACCTTGGGAACCATCACACTTTTCCCTACCTACTTGAACAGATAAGTAGCCCCTGATTTCTCCACTATGGCTGAAGTCACAATTTGAGCAGGAGAGTAAAGGAATACTTACCCCTCTGTGGAGCTGAATAAAGGCTTTGACAATAATAATACTTCCCTCTCATACAACACTTTTCATCTGTAGAACTTAAAGTGCTTCTCAAAGCAGGTAAGTATCATTATTTGCATTTTTTTTAATAAATGTGAGCTTGAGACATGAAGTCACATGTCCAAGCAGGTCAGTGGCAGAGCCAGGAATAGAACTCAGATCTCCTGAAGCCCAGTCCAGTGCTCTATGCACTACACCTACTTCTTTTCCTGTTCTTGGCCACTATTTTTTGTACAGCACCTACCACAACGGGGCCCAGTGTGCTACTATAATAAAAACACTAATGATTAGAAACCATTGTGCTGTGGAAAGTAAAGCTGTATACAGCTGTCAGAGGTACTTAAACAATATTAATTTATACTTGCAGAGAAGGTATGCAGCAATCTTTCATAGTAGAAAAACTGTAGTAAGAGAACTGGTCACAAATATTGAAAAACCTCATTTTTTTCTTATAAATGAGTTTTGAGAGTAGAGATCTTTCTCCAGTCCAGTTGCTAGTGTTTTTTTTGTTTTGGGACTCATTTTTGAGCTATAGACCTCTGTGGTTAATGACACTGCCCTTGATGAATGTCTCCATGTCTAGAGTGGGGCAGCCTGCCGGTCACTGTGAGAGCGGCAGACAGGCAGTCTTCGGCGGCATGCCTGCAGAAGGTCTGCCAGTCCTGCGGCTTCGGCGGCAATTCGGCGGTGGGTACTTCTGGCAGATCACCCGCAGAAACGCCGCCGAATCCCGCCTGACTGCCGTGCTTAGGGCAGCAAAAAAACAGAGCCGTCCCTGCTAGGAGCTACATTCCCTTCTTTTAACAGTGCATTTTCTCCCTCTCACTGGAGTAGGCAGCTGTTTAGTCTTTCAGATTTCAGAATCTCTTTTTTTCCTAGATAACGATGTGGCATATTTTCCCTCTCTGAAACATTTTTGTGCATAAGGGTTTTTCCCCCATTCAAGCTTTTATTACATTGGGACTCAAAGAATGAAAACAAGTTCTGATGTGTACAAACTGGGTATGACTGAAATATGAAAAGCATCTGTAGAGTCTATTAAACCACTAATTACTATGAAGATTTCTGTTAACTCATTCTCCAGAAAAACTGGAGAACTGGACCAACAAAGTAGCATCAGATATTTAATGTCTATGTCAAAAGTTTGTCCTTGGTATAAAGATGTTTTTTAAAAAATGGAACTTCCCTCTTGTGGGAAATTCTAACATTTTGAAATGATTCTGTTCCAAATTGGAGCAAAAAGGTGAACTATCAAAAATATTCACAAAAAAGTTTTGAACTGGAAATATCAAAATGGAAAAGTTCAGCATTTTCAATCAAAACAGCTCACCATATCAAGAGGATATTTTTTCATTTTGATGTTACCAATCAAAAAATTAAAAATTTTAATTGAAATCAACATTTTCTTGTAGAAAATTTTGATTTAGACAAAACCCTCATGTTCTGGAGGTTCTGATTTTCATGTGGCAAAAGCTCTGCCAATCAAATAAAAAAATCCCTCTAATAAAAAAAAAAAACAAAAAACAACAAAAAAAAACCCTTTCACATGTAGTAGAGACTCCTGTAGTGCTTCAGTGGGTGGCTTAGCTAAGTATGTAGGTTTGAAGAACTACTGATGGAAAGCGAAGTTCAAAAAGTGGGTTTTACATTTTAATCTGAACACTGAAGTTTGTGGCTATCCTTATCTCTCTCGTGTATGTTTTTCTAGACTACATCTGGCTCCCATAAGTGTTCTGGGTGAAATCCTCGGTCAGTTAAAGTTAATGAGAGTTGTGCCATTGACTGTAAGGGCCAGGATTTCACCCTCTGTCTCTGGAGCTCAAAAATCCTTTTTTCAAGTTGTCCCAGTGGAACCTTGTTGTTGAGGAAGGTCGTTATCAGGGAAGAGAGGCACTCTTGCAGTTTGAATGGGCCATTCCCTGTCCTTTGGATTTTGAGTTTGATGCTGAGCCAGTTCAGAGAATAGAGCAATAGGATAATTTGATCATGGTGAGCTGTGCTACAGCATAGATGAGCTGCTGTGTTTTTTGAGTGGCATTCTTCCTATTACCAACTGGAATACAAAGACATTCCTAAAGAAGCCTGGAAAAAATGTATATAGGATAAGTCTAACTTCTATTGTTTGCTTGCTAGCTAAGTTTCTGTTTCTTCTGAAGCAGGGGTGGGCAAACTACAGCCTGCAGGCCACATCCAGCCCACGGGACTGTCCTGCCCGGCCCCCGAGCTCCTGGCACGGGAAGCTCGCCCCTGGCCCTTCCCCTGCTGTCCCTCCTCCCCCGCAGCCTCAGCTCGCTCGCTCCGCCAACGGTGCAATGCTCTGGGTGGCGGGGCTGTGAGCTCCTGGGGCAGCGCAGGTGCAGAGCACGGCCTGACTCGGTCTCTGTGCTGTGTGGTGGCAGTGGCAGCATGGCCCGGCACCAGGCGGGCGGCGCAGCTGTAATGCCGCCAGCCACCGGTGCTCCAGGCAGCGCGGTAAGCGGGCAGGAAGCAGGGAGGGTTGGATAGAGGGCAGGGGAGTTCAGGGTGATGGTCAGGGGGTGGGGGTGTGGATAGGGGTCGGGGGGGGAACAGGGGGTTGAATGGGGGCAGGGATTCTGGGGGCAATCAGGGGACAGGGAGAAGGGGTGGTTGGATGGGGCAGCGGTCCCAGGGGGCCATCAGGAATGAGAGGAGGGGTTGGATGGGGTGGCGGGGGTTTGGGGCAGGGGTCCCAGAGGGGCCGTCAGGGAACGGGGGGGTTGGATGGGGCAAGAGTCTCAGGGGGGCACAACCCCCTCCCCAACCAGCCTTCCATACAATTTACGAAACCCGATGCAGCCCTCAGGCCAAAAAGTTTGCCCACCCCTGTTCTAAAGAGTTAATGCACCAGAAACCACTAGGCTAAATATATTTGATTTTACATTGAAAGAAAATGCCATCTCCTCAAGGAAAGCGAACAGACAGGGATGAAGAATTATCCTCAGATGCAAGCATGAAAGATGCAGCAACAATTTACAAACTTATTACAATAGGGCTGTATCTGTTTGGCTCAGGCAAATATAAAGAGAGCTCCCAAAAGGCATGCTGGGAGAAAAGTTCCTCTAAGAGGGCAACCAGGCACTGGAGAGAGCTAACAAGGTCTGCGGGCTGCTTTTATGTGTGGCATATCACCACTCTATTGCACAAATACCACAATTTTCTACACTTGTCTTACACCAACATTATGCTCTGTTTGTTTTATAATGTGCAGTCATTGTAATCAATAGAGCTGGGAAGGAAATGGTTTTCCCATTCTGCAAAATTTTCAGACTTCCAAAATTTTCCTGTTCTTCAGTAAGATGAAACTGAGACCTTTCAAATGTTTTTGTGCAAAATGTGAGAGAGACCCATGCACCCCTGAAAAGGGGATGTGGGGGTGGGTGGGAAGAGAGCAAAAACCCACCCCAGAAGAGCCAACAGCCTGGAGGTTAGGGCACTTGTCACGAATATAGGGGAAAGGGTAGCAAACTTTATGTATGCTTGGCAGCTGTACTGGATTGCCTTACCTATAAAGGGTTAAGCAGTTCAAATAACCGAGTTGGCACCTGACCAGAAGGACCAATGAGAAAAGAAGATGGCTTTCAAATCGGGGGGGGGGGGGGGAGGGGAAGGGAGGATTTGTTTTTTGCGATGTGGGGTGTTCCCACTCCGGATGGAGGGAGAAGCCAAGCAGGTATATCATGTCCGGAAAGATATCGGGAATAATCCATCTAAAACCCTGGTACATTTTCTAAAAAGAGATTGATCCTGGCTGGTGGACAACCCTGCCCCCCCCCAACCCTTGGTTGCTGCTGCTCCTGCTGCAGCCCCTTGGGGGGGGGTGCTGGCCTGCTCCCCAGGAGCGGGAAGTGAGGGACCCCTGCCCCAGCAGTTGCTGCTGCTGTGGACACCATCATCACCACCACCTGAAAAGGGTCCTTCTTGCCTGGCCACTGGACTGCCTGCTGGAGTGCTTGCTGCCTGGGAGCTGCTGGAGCCTCGAGGTGGAGAAGAAGAGGATTGTTTACTGCTGGGGGAATGCGCAGAACCTCTGCAGACCACCATGGAGGGGGCCTCTTAGACTGAGTAACTTTCCAACTGTGCTCTTGTGGTGGGGGTCTTGACTGTGTTTGTGGGGACACTGGGGGTGTGGTGTGGAGCCTGCCCCCTGGTCCATCTGTGTGTCCCCCCTCCTGCCACCACCACTGGCCACTTACCATCTGCCTCAGCTCCTGCCTCTGGGACTCAGCTGCTTGCCTCACTTGCGACGCCCTTTTACCACCATTTGGGCCTGGAGCAGCAGCCAGCCCAAACAAAGACTCTCTGCAAGTGCACGTGGGCACATGTGCCCCCCCTTTGGACACCCCCATTTCCCTGCAGCAGTCCCTCAGCTTTCCCCTTTACTACCTGCCCCTTCCAGCCCTTTGCTCCCCCTTCTGCCCCAGCCCCTCAGCAGCTTCAGGCTTTAGTTTGTTTGCCTGCCCCGCCCTTTTCCCTCTGCAGTTTTGCTTGTTTGTTTGCCCCGCCCCAGTCCCCGCAGTTAGCCCATTGGTTTCCCTGTCCTATCTCTAGCCTGGTTGTTCCTCTCCCCCGCCCCCCCCGAGGTCCCCCTGCCCTGATTAGCCCCTTGCTCCTTGTGCCCTTGCGCCCCTCCCGTTTTAGTTGACCCCTGTCTCACTGCACCCCCCATGTTATTCTAGCCAGCCTCCCCTAGTGCAGCTAGGGGAGCCGGAATTCCATTTTGTGTTGGTGACTGAACCCCCATAAAATGGCGAAATCCTCCATGGTAGGGGCTGCCCCCTCTGCTGCATCCCTGCCACCGGCTGCGGCATCCCGCCCCGCTGCTCCCTTCCTCAGCTCTGTGGGTGTCCCTCTCCTGCCCCCAAGGGCGTATGCCCAGGTGGCGGCGGCTCCCCCACCTGCTGCTATGTCATCTCTCCCAGCCACCGCCTCTGTTACTATCTCTGGTGGCCGGGGCCCCTTCCCCACCTTGACCAGGAAGCATGGCATCCGTTGCCCGCCTCACCCCACATGGAGACCTTCGTGCGGGCATTGGCCAGGGTGATGGGGCCCATGGCCATAGTGGTGGATCTCCACTTGGCGGGGTGGCCTCCCTTGGATTTGCCCTCCCTCCCCTGCTGCATTTGGCTGGTGGACTCCCTTTCCCCCGCTTCACCCTCTGCCCTGTCCTTGCAGCTGTTTGCCCCCTTTCCCTTTGCTGCCTGCCCTACCCGCCCCCTTCTAGCCACTCTGATGCGGAGGCCCCTCGAAAGACCAGGAAGGGGGCCACTGACCCCGAGCCTTCTGCCTTGCCCCCAGGGGAATTCCATCCGCCAGGGCCAGCTGGGGATGACGTGGCAGCAATGGAGGGTAGCACCGCCCGTCCTCCAGAGTCCGTCCTCGAGGGGGCCTCCGATAGAGCCCCTCCTGCCCCCTTGCCACCTGAGGCCCCTGTGAGCCCCAAGGCGAGTGTCACTTTGGGCACTGGCGAAGAGGTCCCCGGGGTGCTGAGTGGTGATCTTCCCTCCATTTTTGAAGAGATCGAGGGCCTGGGTCTGATCCCAGTAACCCAGGGGGAGGATGACTCTCTGCCAGTGGGCCTCGATCTGGGCGACCTCATCCCGGCTCCCCTTGCCCCATGTTCCCTTCCCTACCCGCTGCTTCTGCTCCCGCATCCAAGGACCCCCTGGACTCTTCCACCAACCCGGCCGCGGGTGGCACCCCGCTACCAGCCACCGAGCCAATTGAGGCGACAGCCAGTGCCACGCGGCTGGGACCAGAGTTACCAGGGGTATCCTTCGCTGATGCAGGGTGGCCCACCCCCTTCCCAGCTGCCTGGCCATCTGAAGATGCCGTGGCTGAAACACCCACCATGGAGCCCGAGCCCGGCATCACCAAGGGCCCCATTCCCACTCCACAGACCCCTGAGCCCGGCTGAGAGGTGCCACCCCCCAGTAGCTCAGCTGCTGGGGCCCACAATCCCTCTTCCGCGCCTCTCCCTGACCCTGTCCTGACCCCTGCCCTCCCGCCAACCCCATTCCCCTTGCCTCCACCTCCCGTGCTGCTATTACCGCCTCTGGGGTAGTCTCCTTCCCCTTCCCGGAGGATGACCCCACAGGGAGCGGCCTTTGTGTTCCCCTGTCCCAAACCCTTTGGCACTGCTATTTTCCTTCTGCCACCCCCTACTGAGCCGGGGTCTGAGGCGGGCTGCGTCGCGCTGGCACATTGGGCACCACGCCAGGGGTCCACCCCCTGCCTGCCCATCTCGGTAGGCCACAGGGCTTCAGAGGCCCCAACGGAGGAAGACCAGGGGCCAGCAACCCCGCCCCCCGATAGGCTGCGAGACAAGCTGTGAGAGTTTCTCCAGGATGCCTGTGGGTCCCCGAACAAGGTGCAGCTCTCTCTCCAGCTCTGGGGGGACTTCCATGAAATCATCTGGGCCATTTTGGGGGAGGGTAGAGGGACCGGGAGGCTGGGCGCTTTGGCCTACCAGCGGACCCGCTGCTTCCATGACTCCCTATTACTTACGGGGTTGGTCACGGATTGCTGCAGGACCCAATGGTGGCCGCGAGCATCCCTGCTGGCGAGGATCCCCCCCCAGCCCTCCCTTTGGCACCCACCACCTTCGCCGCACTAAACACCCGGGGCTGTAGGGTGGGTCTCCGCAGATGCCAGGTGCTCTGCTACCTTCGGGGGGGGGGGTACTCCGTGGTCTTCCTGCAGGAGACCCATAAGGATCCCGCCAAAGCCAGTTGGTGGCTGGAGTGTGGGGGACAGGGTTTATTTCAGCCACCTCACACGGCTGGAGTGTCTACCCTGTTCTCCCTGATCTACGGCCCGAGGTGCTGGGGGTTGCCGAGTGTAGAGGAGCGGACTCACCCCTGCGACGCCTCCTGCTGGTCATCCAGGAAATTAGCTCATCCAGCCATTGGAGCGCCCCCTGCAGGCTGGTGATCTGCCTGTCCTCTGGCCCCATGTCCCTCCCAGGACCCTGGTGCCCTTTTATCTGGGGTGCTGCCCCCTGGCAGTACATCCCTCAGTACTAGGGTCTCCCTTCCCTGGGGAACCCCCACCCACTATCCCTACCTTGCCTCAGTATCAGGCTACTGCTAGTCATCATCTAGCCCCACACCTGGGGCAGACTGCAGTATCAGCCTACTCATCACTGGCATGGAGGATTTGGACCTGCTGCCTTGGCCTACCCCTGGGCTGCCCTCTGCAACCCCCAGTACCTGTTGGCCTTATGCTAGGCCACAGCCTGGGGCTTTCCAGGCTGGAGCTCCCCAGCCCTGCTCCACTCAGGTACCCCTGTCTCTAGCTCCCTACAGCCAGGCCCTTCTCTCTCTGAACGCAGAAAGAGACTCTTTGGCCTCTGACTCACAGCCTTTTTATATAGGGCCAGCTGAGGCCTGATTGGGGTGTGGCCCAGCTGCAGCTGCTTCCCAATCAGCCCAGCTTAGCAGCTCCCAGCCACAACCTTCCCCCAGGGCTGTTTTAAGCCCTTCAGGGCAGGAGCGGGGTAATCACCCCGCTACACCGAGGCTGTGCTGGGCCATCCGCTGCACCTCCGGGTCCGCATGGAGGTGCTGGTGGTCAACCTCAGCAATGTCTATGCCCCGATGTTGGGCCCGGAGCAGCTGCGATTTTTTCAGCAAGCATTCGCCTTCCTCGGCTCCTTGGACCCTCGCGAGTGCTTGGTCCTGGGCGTGGACTTTTGTGACAGATTTATTTTACCAATCTGCCCAGGGCGTCAGGTGATCAGGCTGAGGCCGCAGGATCTTTAGGGGAGGAGATGGAGGAGCACATCAAGTGACTAAATTTTAAAGCTTTATTAATAAAATAAAATAAAATAACAGCAGTGAGTGTTGGGACTGCTCCCATGTCACTCAAAGGAAGCAAGAAAGTGTTAGTACCCCAGCCCTAACCAACTTTCATACTCACACACGCATGACACAAGGCTGGCCAAGCCTGGGTGTAACGTAAGAAGAAGATAGGGGAGGGGTGGACGGGAGTTCTTGTCCCATGCATGGGTCGTTCAGGGTCCGCTGTGATCTCTGGCTTGCTTTGGCTTTTGGGAGGGTTTTAAGTCCTGGGTTCCTTTGGGGGTGGTTTCATTCAGGGCCTTCTGTTTCTGGTGCTCTTTGTACCAGTCCAAACCGGCTCGCTGTGGCCTCCTTGGCTTCCCAAAACACACTGGCTCCAGAGACTTTGTTTTCCCCCCATTGGCCTTCACCGTTTCATTCGCTCTTACTGTTTTTACTGTTATTTTTGCAGCCCTGCTCCACTTAGTTCTTCTTTTTTTATGGCTGAGCAGCTGCAGACTTTTTCTTGACCTTGGACCGGGGCTGGCGTTTTATCTTCAGATGGAGCTAGCTGAGGTGTTGAGTTAACCTGTTCTCTGCTCTTCCTTCTGCCTCCTTTTGGCCTCTTGCAACCTGCAAAGGAATCTTCCATTTCACACTTACACCTTGACCCTCCCCCCAAAATGCCTTGCAATGCTTGCAACCGTGTTAGCAACATACAATGCTGATTTACCTCCCCATGGGACCGCCTGACGGAGGGAGTTCTTGGGCCTGTGACACTTTAACACCACTCTCAATGAACGGGACCACTCGGGGGCTGAGCAGTGTCCGGCTGCTGCGGTCATCCTCCAGGAGATTGTCGACCATCACTCCCTGGTGGATGTCTGATGCAACCACCATCCGGACGACATCTCAACGTTCACCTTTGTCCGAGTGGAGGCCCATTGGTCACACCACTACTGGTTAGATTGTATTTACTTGTCACGCTGTCACCTTCCACGGGTCCACTCCTCCAGCGTCTGGCCGGCCCCATTCTCGGATCACCATCTGGTGACCATGACAACCTCTCTCAGCACGGAGAGGCCGGGGCGGCCTGTTGGCATTTTAATAACAGCTTGCTGGAGGATGTGGGCTTTGTTGCGGCCTTCCGGGAGTTCTGGCTGGCCTGGCGAGGGCAGCAGTGCGCCTTTCCCTCGGTGTGGCGGTGGTGGGATGTGGGGAAGGTGCGCGCCCGGCTCTTCTGTCATGACTACACCCGGGGCGCCAGCCGGTGGAAGGATGCGGCTATAGAGCAGTTGCAACGGAAGGTCTTAGAGCTGGATAGGTGTCTGGCCACCAGCCCCGAGGATCCATCCCTCTGTGGAGCGTGCCAGGAGAAGCGGGAGGAGCTCTGGGCCCTCGTAGACCTTCAGGCCCGGGGAGCTCCCGCTTCTTCTATGCCCTGGAGAAAAAGAGGGGGGCTAAGAAGCACGTCACCTGCCTTCTGGCAGAGGACAGCACCCCCCTCACGGATCCAGAGGAGATGCGTGGGAGGGCCAGGGCCTTCTATGCGAGCCTTTTCTCCATGGATCCGACTGATCCTGACGCTTGTAGAGTGCTCTGGGACGGACTCCCGATGGTCAGCATGGGCAATCGGGACTGGCTAGAACTGCCTCTCACTCTGGCTAAGCTCTTGGAAGCCCTCCGCTGCATGCCCACAAACAAATCCACGGGCCTGGACGGGCTGACTGTGGAGTTCTACCATGCGTTCTGGGACGTCCTCAGCCTGGACCTTGTCACCGTCTGGTATAATCCAGTTTTGCATTGGTCAGGATTTCATCGGGGGGGGGGGGGGGGCGGGCGAAGAGAGCTTGTAGAGCCAAAATAAGATGTGACCCATTTTGTTTTCATGTTCTGCTAACCCCTGACACTACCTAGTTATTTCACTGAAGAGGAAAGAAAGGGAATGGGAATGTCTACTGCACCACTGTTAGAGAATCACTGTCTCATATCATTCTTTCAACTCCATTGGTCCTGAATGACAAGACTAGAAGGCAACAATGAAAATGTCATGTTTCAGTTTTTAGTAATTGCCCACATTTATAGCGTCAGGCACAATAGATGTTCCTCGGCTCCAAGTGAATGAAACCTCTAAATCAAGAGCTGTACATCCGCTAATGAAACAGCTGCTTACTCATAAGTTCCAGCCTTGTAGTTAAGTCCCTGCAGTACATCTTTGCTCAGAATTCCAATGCATGCACATATGCAAAATATCTATCAACCAAGGAAGGATGCTCTTAAATATAAATCAATGTACACATTTTAAATGCTCTTCTAATTGTAATTTGGATATAGGCACTTCAGATATGGCTTTTTAACTGAGGAGCTGAGCTGATGTTGCAAAGCTTCAGAACTTGCAAATTGACTTCCAGCAGGGTCACAAAAGGGCAGAAAATGTGCTCTGTGCCATTAAGCATCTTGACAGACAGTGAAAGGCACTTTCAGTGGCAGTACTAGCTACACTTTATGTGTGTGTGTGTGTGTGTGTATGGACAATGGGTTTCTATTGAGTCTTTAACTTCTGTGTGAGGGGACTGAGTGGACTTGGCTCCTGTGTTCTGTATTTGTAGCATTTGTAGCCCTTGTAAAGGAACCTCAGATTAAAGGCATGTACAGAACTAGTACCGAAAGCACCCTTGTATTCACACCCTACACACTACTGCAATAATGTTCATACAAAATATGCCTTGTGAAGTATCATCTGAAAACTAATAACTTGCTGGTCAATAATATCTTGGTGAAATGTAGCAACATTATAGCATGTAGCAACATTATATGTAAAGTTATGAATTCCCCATCCGAAGAAGTGGGCTGTAGCCCACGAAAGCTTATGCTCAAATAAATTTGTTAGTCTCTAAGGTGCCACAAGTACTCCTGTTCTTTTTGCGGATACAGACTAACACGACTGCTACTCTGAACCCTATATGATGATGATAGTACCTGTTCAAAACCACACAGCCCTGCCTAGGCAAAAGTTGCTAAACAGGCCTATCCTAAACAAAGGAATGTGTGTTTACTTCAATATACATATAAGTAATAAACAGATCCTCCAAACAGCAGGGGGAGTAGATAGCAGGAAACAGAACAATTTGCATTTTAGCAAACACCAGTGGGGGAAGAAAGAGCATGGAACTTCCTTCACCACTGGACTCTATGATGCCTTCCTTACTGCTTGACTAAACTTTACTTTGAAGGGTAACTTCAGAAGACTCCACTTCAAAGGTTCACTGGCTATAAAAGAAAGGGGCAGAGGATGCCAAATTCTCTCTTTCATCTAAAAAGAAAATGGCACCACAGCCTTTGGGCCTCTGGGAGAGATCCTGACCAAGGAAAGGGTCAGTCACTATCTTACTGGAAGATGGGGGTGAGAAAGGCCATCTGAAACAAAGCCTTGAACCAAAACTTACTAGATTAAGTTTTAGATTTCTAGATGTGTGTTTTCATTTTTATTTTCTTACAACCATTTCTAACTTTATCTCTTATACTTGAATTTACTTAAAACACTATCTTGTTTTGTTAATAAACTTGTTTTATTTTTGAATCCAGTGCTGTGTTTAAACTGAAATGTTTGGTAACTAAGCTGTTGAATATTGACTCTTTACAGATCTGAACTGTCCAGGAGAGGGCTGGACATTGCAGAACAGGTTTTTGGGGAAATCCAGGACAGAGTGTGTGTTGAATATGTGTAGTAACCAAGGCTGGTAGAAGCCTGAGTGTGACTGATATATCTCTGGCAAGCTGCTGGGGTCAGGGCTGCAGCTACAGACACAGATTTATGCTAGTTGTGAGTGGCCCAGGTTGGGAGCTACAGCAGCAAAGCATTGTGAGGCACCCAGGGTTACGGGATAGGTGGTGACACAACCCCTCAGTGGTCTGGGCTGCACCCCAGAATGTGACAAGAACATTATCCCTGTTGACATAGAACACATGATACTGGCCTGGAATGTTAAATCTAGAGGAGAAACAGTGAGCCATCAGGCTTTCTTCATAGGTTTGTGGTGCACAAACAGGGAAGCAAAAAACTAAGAGGAGGAGAATCCCGTGAGTCTCCCTTTTCCTCCTAATTTTCTCCCCCTAGATCTTGGAACAGATGGAGCATCTCCACTACACTTCTGTCCTTGTTTCTCAGGACTGGGAAATCTACTTTCTATCCTCTGTATATGCTGTATCTGCATTTAAATGTACAGCAAATTCAGATAAATCCTAAGGTTAAAAAGTATACTGTGCAGAATCAACAGACCTCTTTACTCCCTATTTTGGTAGCATTTTGGATTGCATATCAAGAAGGAGACTCATAGCTAAATTCAGAGCTGATGTAAACAGCTCCAATTCAGCTGAAATTAAGGAAATTGCACAAGACTGGAATTTAGCTCTCTGCACTAAGGACTGGTTAGTGATCATGTCATACAGTGAAACAATACTTGTATTTTTAGGAACTGTCAAGGGCTATCTAGTATAGGATGTTACTTTAAAAACTTGCCTTAGCTTCACCGTTTCCCTCAAACCTTTCAGTTCCTGTCTTTAGAAATCAACTTAGGTGTCTCTGGAACTCATTTAAATATGATTGTGTCATTCTTCCTATTAGTGTAAAACATGGATCTCTGTTGACTTCAAATGGCTTTCAAATGGCTTTTTGAAATTCTTACGTTATCCTGAAGCTTCATTAACATATTCATTGTGATGCTCAAGTTTTCAGAGCTCCACAAGTGAAATACTGTTTACCAATTAAGAGTAGCGGGTGGCTTATAAAATTTAGTTGCTACTTGCTAAGAAATGAAGAGTCCTCTTATGGGATAGTTAAGCAGCTGTATACATATGATGATTACCATTTAATGGGCAGCCTGACCGTGACCTACTACAAACTAAACTGCTGTCTTTTCCCCTGCTATTGCATAATTGCTTTTCAAATGGTTTCTTAAAGCAGATGTTCCCTATCCATGCATTCACTTTCTTTCCATTACTAACCTTTCATTCTACACAGTTCCTCTGCTGATGTTCTTTGCATTTAGAGGTGGGGCGGGGGGAACTCCCTTGACATTACTATTGTTTCCTCTTTGGCACTAAAACGTCTGACCACATCTCACTACTGCTTCCAGATGTTTTTTCTGGATCTCTCTCCATAAGTCCTTGTTTGTACTTGGATCTTCCCTTGGTTATTAGCACTCCATTTTCCTCAGAGAAAAGCCTTTGACTCTATAGTAACTAGACATGGGCCCAAGCCACAAATGTCAGATCTCAGCTTCCCCAAATTTGAGGTGGTTTGGACGTGGAGTTTTTTTTGGCTCATCATTGGTCAGGCCCAAAGTTCATTTCTAGATTCAGATATGAACTTCCCTAAAGTTCAGGTCTCTTCAGGTCTGTTGTTTTGCTTTAGTCCCATCTCTAAGCAGTGCTTAAAAATTTAACTCATGTTTTTCTTGGCGTTTCTACATACGGACCACACCACCTGTAGCCCATAGAGCTAGCTTTAGCATTTATTTTATTCATCAGTAGTATCCTGTAAGACATTGGCTTCAGCAGTTAGCATAAAGCATAACACTAGCCAACCACAGGAACATGAGCTAACACCAGCTTTTGGACATTTTAGGATAAAACATCTGAAAATGTCTGACCACAAGAGTGCCATGGCAATGAATTGACATATATGATAAATTGAGATAATTAATATACTAACCTATAGGAGAAGGGTAACCCAACATTAGTAGGGTGAGGAAATACAAATAAGGAAGAGGGGAGAAACCTCTACTGAATATGCATTAGACATAGTGGCATCAGCATAACATATTATAAAAGTAGTATCCCAGCCTGTGTGTAGGAGGGGAGAGAGAGAGAGAGAGAGAGATGTAGCCCTTGGGAGATGCCAGAATGATGTCCGGTTGCGATGATGTGGAAGGTGATGGTGATGAGGAAGATAATGGCTAACATTTCAGGTTGTTTTGCAATGGGTGGTGTGAGTATATGGATGTTCAGATGTACGGTCTCTATTACCTTATCTACTTTGAGTTAAACTAGAGTGTTTGTGACTTTGCTAAATATATTAAAGTATTGTTAATACAGAAGGGTTCCTTAAGTATGAGTGTTGCAGCTGTGTGCAGCAGGATTCCCAACTAAAGAGTAATTTTAATAATACTGGACCTGATCTTGGGACAAGAACCTGTCAAACCTCAGAGTGATAACTGAAAATTCCTAAATACCTACATGATTAATACATAATCTATAGATTGGGCTACATACCGGAACAAAACATGTAACTGTACTTGTTTATAACAGGTGGGTGGGTTGGTTGTTATATATGTGTTGTAGACTTCCACAGAATGTCATGAATATTCACAGTCAGAGCCTGGTGTTTGCAGTTTTCTGAATCTTATTTGCAGTGAAATATAATTAGAGTGGAAACCTGTTCTCTTATTGACTTACTCATCCATCCATCTGGAGAGGCTACTAGGTTGCTTCCTCCACCAGGACTCAAGAAAGCTAAGTGATTTTTTTCTGAACCAATACCTTCCTGTACCAACTGTACTTACTCTGTGATCCCAGCTAGCTGCATCTGCTGGCATGCACAGTTTCCTCTTGACCCTGTGCTCACTGTATTCTTTCTATCTAAACTATTTTATAATATAATAATACCACCTAGCACAGTGTTTTATTTGGGTACTTCTATTGTCAGAAAGACAAAGAAGATGAGCTTCCATTCTCCCCCTATCTATCTATGCATTTTGCATCATTATGGTGAGCAATCATTGCCTAGGTAACTTACATTTGCAGATTGAGCTTCACAGCGTATTCTACGTTTTACCTTTTCCACATTCGAAAAAGCTCTGTTTGAACTGCAGACGGGGAGCATTGTGCACTGGAAAGATGTACTCATGCTCAGTTCCACTGGAGAGATGGACTGCCATATTCTAGACATGCAGGAGCCTCTGTCATCTCCACCTACATCTGCAGATACAGAGAGTCACAGCAATCAAGTCTGACAATGATAAGTATGTGGCTCATTGTGGCCAGATCCACATGTGAGAGGACAGGATGAAAGCTGCAAGTGGAAGGAGGCAGCGGTCTACATGGGCATTCTGGGTACTGATGAGCCCAGTAGAACCCTGAGCCTTTGTTCCACTTTGACAAATAGGAGGGTAGTTTGGTGCCCTGGCTTTTTTGTGTGTGCTGCATTTCCTCCTTTCACTAACATCCTGTGGGTCTTGGCTGCATCTAGTGTGAGTCAGTTGTTCCTCCAGCTCCTGATCTCTGCTACTGCAAAACATGGCCAGGCCTAGAGCTGCCTCCCTAGCAATTACAGAGGGATTAAGCATCTTGAATAGCAAGAGAAAAGTCTTTTGGTATCCTCCTCCTCCTCCTCACAGCTATCACGCCTCCTGCTCATCAGTGTGCAATATATACAACAAAGAAGCACAAAGTGCTCCTATTTAGTCCAGACTGGATGCCCTCTTCT
Organism: Emys orbicularis; assembly: GCF_028017835.1. Taxonomy (NCBI): domain Eukaryota; kingdom Metazoa; phylum Chordata; order Testudines; family Emydidae; genus Emys; species Emys orbicularis. The sequence continues at coordinate 76,591,172 of NC_088691.1, read as the reverse complement.
TGTTTTCTGACTATTGCCTCAGCTGTGTAGAGATTGGCTGTGGAGTCTTCGTAATTCCAAAAGTGTCATCTACTTTGTCTCCAAAGCAGCCATTCTGCTAGGAAAGCTGGTTGACTTGTATTCTCAAGTCCTGCCTCTTTACCTACTACTGGGCACAAGTACTAGGGGGAGCGGGTGAGGGGAACAAGGAAGCATGATTGGAATTAATCCCCGGCATGCCAGTGACTAGACTGGGCCTGTCACACATGCTTACAAGTTTTACTAAATATTACTGTATTTAGCTCTTTCCAGGGTTCATAATTAAAATTGCCCCCAAATTCACCCAACCCAGCTCATTGATTTAACGTGTGAATGTGCTACAGGAACTGTTATGAATTATAAAGAACCTTTCCCAGACAATCCCATTCCAATATATTCAGAAGGACTTCATCAAATTAAAAGTGAAAATGTGTCTAATCACTAAGAACTAATATGAGGTAAAGATTAGAATTACAGTGACTGAAACCATCGACACTGACCATTACACAGAAAGGGATAGTTTACCTCTCTGGTTTACATTACAGTAAAACCTCAGAGTTACAAACATCAGAGTTACAAACTGACTAGGTCAACCACACACCTCATTTGGAACCAGAAGTACGCTATCAGGCAGCAGAAGAGAGGAAAGAAAAAAAAAGCGCCAATATAGTACTTACTGTGCTAAACATAAGCTACTAAAAACAAAAAAAGCGAAAAATTAAAAAATTTTTTTTTTGACAAGGTAAGGAAACTTTCTGTGCTTGTTTCATTAAGATGGTTAAAAGCAGCATTTTTCTTCTGCGTAATAAAGTTTCAAATCTGTATTAAATCAGTGTTCAGTTGTAAACTTTTGAAAGAAAAACCATAATGTTTGTTCAGAATTACAAACATTTCAAAGCTACGAATAACCTCCGTTCTTGAGGTGTAAATCTGAGGTTTGAATGTACTATTTAGAATGCCTTAAATAAACACAACAGCCTTGCCATTTCTCAGTCCTCAGGAGGGCAACATTGAGCTACAGTTAAAAGCAAATATGCTTTGCTAAAGTAGGTGAACAATTTATTAATTGAAAAATTAATTAATTGAAACAAGTTATCTAATTTAAACATTATTAAATATCTGTAGTCTATAATATGTCAGTCTGGATGCAGACTGACTTCATGTTTGGTTGTGTTTGTGGTTAATCTGTAAATTGTTCTAAATTGCCTTTGTCATCTGTAGCCAATGAGAAATGTGTGTTGTGAAGAATGAGTCAAAGTTAAATGTCAGGAAGTAATTCTGGTTTTTTCTTTGGAAAGAGAAATACAAACTATTCTACGCAGATTCATATACATAAATAACCTAAATGTTAGGCGGCATCAAAGCTCTGTAGTGGTTAATTAAAGAACATGCCTGTGTGTAAGGGGATGGTTTCAGACTTGAATGACACTCGTAGTTGGAGATCCTGTTAGGATATATTCAAGAATATGAAGAGTTTAAATAAAATTTATAATGAAGTCTCATCACATACTGAGAGAAAGAAGCCATGCATGCACCCAAGGACTGCAAGAGTACAGCAGCATTCCAGCATGCCCTCTTTCTTTAAGCTTCACCTTTGACATGTCCCCTAAGCCAGGGAATCTATGCCAGGGGAATTCCCAGGTAGCCAGTTACATAGGCCTCAAAGTCCCTACATTGTTAGCATTATGTTTAAGTATCTGTACCCAATGGAGATTAACAGGACACTTTATGCCCCACTCAGAGCTATTTTCTCCGGGTTCTCCGTAGACTCATGTAGTTAACACTTCCTCAGCTTACACCTGGTTCGTGTTAGCTTTTCTCCACAACCATAAAGGCTAGAACAGCTTCTTTTTAAAATTATTTTTATTTTATGTATGTGTGTATTTATGGAAGTTTAGATTTTGGATTGCATTTCTGGAGCAAGGAGTGGATTCTATGCCAAGTTCCATGGTTCCAGAATTGGAGAATTACAAGGGGCCTATGTCTAATGTTCAAAGCAGAAAGGATGGTCTGGGGGGGGGGGAAGCATTTTATGTTATTATTTTAATAAAGCTTTTCTAATAAGGGGAAGTTGGTATATATAAACTTCAAAAAGCTCAGTTAGGACATCACTATGTGATAGATCATCATATTACGGATATTTTCTAGCATTCTACTAGGAAGCAATACCAGTTCCAGCTGTGATATAGGCAAGGGTACAGCACCATGTATCTTGTACAATTAACTCTACATGAATCAGCATTTTGTGAAACTGCAGTTTCTGAGAAGGCCCTTCACACTTGACTTACCACTAGGTTGAACACTAAAAACTTCGTGGTGGCTGTGAGGTTAAAATTCGGATCCATTGACTTGAAAAACAACAAGCCCCTAGCACTTAAGCTAAAAGGCGATCTCCATTCGTTTTTGGCAGCATATGGTTAATGAATCTTATACACAGCTGAGTAGTTCTAAATTTATTCATGGCACAGCATAGGACACAGTTCCAATAGCCAGCTCTTTATAATATCACTTAAAAAAGAAAAGAAAATAATGGTCAGAGCCCCAGCTATTGCAATTAAGCATTGAAATCACTGAGGATATAACCCAATGTGTGTCCCACTTTTCTAGGGAGTCAAACATTTGAGATGTCATGTTGGAAAGAGAAAAAATGTTTTGAGGGTTTTAATGGAGCTGAGGAACCAAAAACTAAAAGCATCCCGATGAAGAGCATTATAAAGAGGGATCATGGCATACATTAAAATTACTTAATGAAAGGATATGGAAATTGTGTAAATAAACCCACTGTAGAATGAGACCTATACTTGATTAAAAAGTAGTACGGTCCATTGTAGGTGACATAAATAAGTTGTTTGAGGAGCAGATGTCTATGCAGGGAATAGCCATATGATTGATGAATGGGTGAAGAATAATGATCCTGCTGATATTCAGTATTACAGGCTTAGCAGAGACCAAAGACAGATGTTTTCATTATGTTCTCTGTCTTAAAAAGATGGTAAAGTAAGTTTGGTCCCAGAGAATAAATACAGCTTTCCATAAACAGGCAACAAAATTGCATTGAAATTGATGTATTATCTGTCCTTCTCCTTGTCCTCTGAAGTACAAAGAAGTAGCACAGTGGACTATGGGACACAACTTATGGGGCAATTTGTCATGAAAAAAGCTCTTTTCATTCTCGACTAGATCTGTTAATAATTGATTCCCATTTCACGATATAAACAATTGAACATTTATGTAGTGACAGAACCTAAAAGCTTTAGTAGAGATGAACAGATAATAAAAGCTCCTCATGGCTACTCCCCACTTATTGAGCAGAAATATATTTCTTCATTTCTAGAGGAATCACTTCTGACACCATTTCAGCACCAACAAATTCCCTCATTTCTGAGAGTATCAGGGTTAAGGAGCCAATACATCAAGAAACAGTGATTGCAAGGACAAGGTGGTGTCTCCTAATAGGGAAGCAGCAGTATGAATAGCAATATATCTTACCTGGTTGGTTGGAGACATCCATATCATATTAACTGGTTTTCAATCTTCTGCAGAGGAAAAAGTAAGTGGGTTAATTTCCTAATATTCTGAGGGTTATCCCAGTCTCTTCAGATTTTTTTAAGACTAATCCCCAAAGTTATTCTCTGTTCAGCATCTACCTTCTCAGCTGCCAACCTCTGAGTCAGGACACTGGGGACTAATGTTGGAACCCAGTAGCACTCTAAAGTTGTCTCTAAGGGATCTCTACATATCCATTTGAGCCACTTCTGTTATACCCTGCTGGGCAGACAACGCCCAACTTCCAATGGCTTAAGGAGCATGAGATAGATGCTGGGTATCTATCCTACATAACTGAGCACAGCACTACCACTATCTGATAATGCTATGGAGACAGATGGTGTGGACAGAGAACTGGACTGGGACTCCCACTGGCCTGCTGGGTGACCTTGGGCAAGTCACTTCACCATTCTGTGCTTCAGTTTCCCCATTTGTAAAATGAAGATAATGATACTAATTGACCTCATGTGTAAAGCACTTTTAAATCTACTGAAGAAAAGTGCTAAGAGCTAGTCGCTCTTACTTTAAACATGATCCTGTACCTACTGAAGTCAATAGAAGGATTTCTGTGACTTTGAGTTAGATTGGACCCTTTATTCTTAAGAACTCTTTAAATGATAAAACTTCTGATATTAGAGGAAAGTTGTGCAAGATTTTTGCTATTTAAAAGGCTATTGCCTAAACTGATAGACCCGCCTGATTTCCACAGCAGTGCAAACTAATACAGGCAGCAGCAATACCAACTTTGGCACAATGCAGTGGCAATGATGCTTAACCTTGTTTGGGCACCGTGACATCCAGGAGAGAGAGGGTAGTTCAGTAACCAGCCTTATGTGATTTTTTTTTCAGAATTTGCTGTCAATTTTGATAATTGTCATAGTTTAATGATTTTTTGATGAAACTGTATCAGTAAACACCACATACACAAAACCCAGATCACTACTAACTCTTAGCCAGTGTTCCTGAGGAGTGGATGCTTCAGGGGCTTTGTAATGTTATAACATACAGAAGTTTTTGTTTCTAGGTTGCTGGTTCAAACCCCAGTCAGGTCTGTAGAGTTTAGAGTAGGTCAAATTTTTCACGAGGAGTATTTTGCCCCCCTGAATTTAGCCCTTTCTTTACCCCTCCCCCTTCTATTTGTAAATCAGTCTTGATTTCTGCTAATGTGATCAGTATTTGTAAGTATATGCTGAATAATTTGGATGGATAACTTTCAGCCCAGGGCTGACTCTTAGACTATTCAGAGCGAGTGACTGGTTACATGGTATCATTCTTGCTTCTGAACAGATGGTTGAGACTTTTAAAACTGGAAAGTAACAAATATCAAATGGCACATACTCATGTTCATGAATAAAAACCCTTGTTTGCACGTGAATCTGGTTATTCACACAAAGAACAGCCATTTCCCACCTAGCAAATGTTTCTCAGGCAGAAGTTCAAGTACTTTCTGATGGCCTATGGAGACCATGCTGCTGGCTCTTTGTTTCCAGCTGCTAAACTGCATTAAAACAGAGCTAAAGATTTGTTAAATTCTTTCCCATTATTACTTTTCCATGTCAGTGTTTGCTGTAGCTGCCTCAGGGATGTTATTCGATAGTTTGTATGACTTACTTTCCTCTCTATTAATGTATGAGCTTTACTGAAACATTTGAGAACCTATGTTCACCAATTCCATTTCACCACTTTTGGCTCAAAGCCAGCCCTAGATTGGAGGAAGAATTTAAAAAAAAATATTTTTAGTTAATTTTTTTAAGAATGCTCAAAGCATAGGGTTTTGACTGTTATAATAATACTGTAGTCTTACAATTGTAACAATGAAATGCCTTCAGAGACCTTTTTAAAGGGCCTTAGAAAATGGGTAATAAGTGGCAATATTTCTGGTTCAATTACCACCAATTCTACACACAAAGCTTTAAAAAAAATTAAATTCCTGTAGTGCCTAATAACATGTAGGACAGGATCATTTTCAATAGAACCAGATAGTAAAAACTATTGCACATTAATTGCAGTAATTGTGCCAGGAAACTGGCAATAATTCCCTTACGTCGAGTGAAGGGCAAATTATTTTTAATAGTAAACACATAATATTGCAGTAAAGTAAAAAAAGGAGGAACATTAATTTCCTGAAGTTTATGAACTAATAATTCTCTGGCCCTGTGTTTTGTTGGTCTTGGGTACATTAAATAATGACAGTGGTGGGTTTCCTCCTCCTCCTCCCCCATGTCTCCTATAGATTTATACAGTATGTCATTACCAGGGAATAGGCTTTGGATAGACTCACCATAATAAAACCATGGGAGCAGAGAGCATTATAGTGGGAGGGGGGGGAGTTAAGTGATTTATCTTGCTTCCTCCCCAACCCTCATCAACAACTAAAATTGACCAGCACAGTCCTGCTCTATTAAAAATAATTGCATAGATGATCTCACTTCATTATTTATTTTACCATGGAGAAATAATAAGTTTCCCCTCCCATATGCCTTTTACATAATGATTGAGATATGGAATGAGATTTTATGGAGGATGTACATCATTCAGAGGTATTTTTTCATCAGGCAACTTAATTAGGTGCATCCCCCACAATTACTTTCTTAAAAATATGTATTTTGGCGTCTCCCTATTGTGCTCCCGTAGAATGATTCTGGTACAGGTTCGTTAAGAATTTGTGTTTTGGGAGGAGCATTTGAGTGTGCTCTTCAACCATCAAAGAACCACCTTGTATTTAAAAGTCCTCTTTTGACATGATGAGCTGTTCAGTTTGGAATTAGTTACCTCTCTGGATTTTTCATTGGAGGTACTGAATTGTAGTGACTATTTACCCCTGAGTGCCTACCTCTGCATGGGGCTGTGATGTCCTCATTAGCTGAGATTTCATAATGATCCATGTTTCTGGTTTTAGCCAATTTATGTGTATAAAATATCTGTTGATATAGTTACAATAAAAAAAAAAAGAGTACAAAACTGTACCAATCACACCGGGATGTTACTGGAGCTTGAGCAGTGTAGCTGGGAGTGAGTCAAAATTTTGATCCTGTAACCTCACATATCAAAAAATAAAATGATTTCATTGTTTATTTGGATTTAAACACAATAATATAAAAAGCCCTAATCTGGGCCAGAGGTGTACTTGCCATTGGTTAAAATTTACAATATAAGAATCACTACAAAATCAGTTGTGACTGAATGCACCCCTGTATTCACACCCTACTCACTGTTGTAATTTTTGTACAATATATATATCATGTGAGGTATCATTTGAAGACTAATAACTCACTGGCCAATAATATCCTGCTGAAAGGTATGGAGCAAGATTATGTGTAAAGTTATGAAATTCCCTCTTGTATGATGATGATTATGATAACGACACATGTTCAAACTCACAGTCCTGATTAGAACTGGTCAAGCAGCCCAGTCCTAAACAATGAGATGTATGTTTACCTCAATTTGCATATAATCTGTAAACAGAATCCTCAGACAGGAAGAGGTGGAAGAAAGAAGACAAAGAAAATCTGCGTTTCAGCATACACTGGTGAAAAGAAACAGCACGAATCTTCCTTCTGCCACCTGTGTTCATGTTTCCTTGCTGTCAGATGCAAAGAACTTTAACTAGGGGTCAGGCTCAGGAAAATGCTTTTCAAAGAATGACTGAACTATAAAAACGAGGGCCAAAACCACTCCATGTTCCGTCTCCCTACCCACCTCTCATTTCACCTAAGGGTATGTCTACACTACGAGAGTAGTTCGATTTTAGTTAAATCGAATATGTGGAATCGATATTACAAAGTCGAACGTGTGTGTCCACACTAAGGACAGTAATTCGACTTTGTCAGTCCACACTAACGGGGCAAGCGTCGACATTGGAAGCGGTGCACTGTGGGCAGCTATCCCACAGTTCCCGCAGTCCCCGCTGCCCATTGGAATTCTGGGTCGAGCCGCCATTGCCTTCTGGGTAAAAAAATGTGTCGAGGGTGCTTTTGGGTAACTGTCGTCATCCAACCGTCACTCCCGCCCTCCCTCCCTGAAAGCGCCGGCGGGAAATCAGTTCGCGCACTTTTCTGGTCAGTGACAGCGCGGACGCCACAGCACTGCGAGCATGGATCCCGCTGTGACCATCGCTGCAGTTGTGGCCGTTGTCAACGCATCGCAGCTCATCATCGACCTTTCACTGAGGCAGATAGAGAGAAATCAGGCGAGGAGGCTACGGCACCGGGGTCAGGACCTGAACTCCGAGAGTAGCACACGCCTGTCTGAAACCACGACACCCAGTGCCGAGGACATCACGGTGGCAATGGGTCTTGTGGATACTGTGGAACGGCGATTCTGGGCCCGTGAAACAAGCACGGACTGGTGGGACCGCATAGTGCTTCAGGTCTGGGATGAATCCCAGTGGCTGCGAAACTTTCGCATGCGGAAGGGGACTTTCCTCGAACTTTGTGAGTTGCTGTCCCCTGCCCTGAAGCGCAAGGACACCCGGATGCGAGCAGCCCTGACTGTCCAGAAGCGAGTGGCCATAGCCCTCTGGAAGCTCGCAACGCCGGACAGCTACCGGTCAGTCGCGAACCAGTTTGGCGTGGGCAAGTCTACCGTGGGGGTTGTTGTCATGCAAGTAGCCAAGGCAATCGTGAAGGTACTGCTGTCAAAGGTAGTGACCCTGGGAAACGCGCAGGCCATCATAGATGGCTTCGCCGCGATGGGATTCCCAAACTGCGGTGGGGCTATAGATGGGACTCACATCCCTATCCTGGGACCGGACCACCAGGCCAGCCAGTACATCAACCGAAAGGGCTACTTTTCAATGGTGCTGCAAGCACTGGTGGACCATAAGGGACGTTTTACTAACATCAACGTCGGATGGCCGGGCAAGGTTCATGACGCTCGCGTGTTCAGGAACTCTGGTCTGTTTAGAAGGCTGCAGGAAGGTATTTACTTCCCGGACCACAAAATAACTCTTGGGGATGTGGAGATGCCTACAGTGATCCTCGGGGACCCAGCATACCCGCTAATGCCCTGGCTCATGAAGCCCTATACTGGCGCCCTGGACACAGAAAAAGAACTGTTCAACTACCGGCTCAGCAAGTGCAGAATGGTGGTGGAGTGTGCTTTTGGCCGTCTCAAGGGGAGATGGAGAAGCTTACTGACTCGCTGTGATCTCAGCGAAACCAATATCCCCATTGTTATTGCAGCTTGCTGTGTGCTCCACAATCTGTGTGAGAGCAAGGGGGAGACCTTTATGGCGGGGTGGGAGGTTGAGGCAAATCGCCTGGCTGCTGATTACTCCCAGCCAGACAGCCGGGAGATTAGAAGAGCCCAGCGGGACGCACTGTGCATCCGGGAGGCTTTGAAAGACAGTTTCCAGACTGAGCAGGGTCACCAGTGAATTTTAAGTTTGTGGACTCAGAACCTGAACTTGCCACCGTTTCTTTACCCAGTTACCGTTGACTATCCTCTCCAGTTACATACCCCCTTCACCCCCTTCCCAAAAAATAAAATCTGTTCTGTTTTGTTAATGAACACCGTTGTCTTTATTACTGTTTTCGCGGGAATGTTTTAAACCTGGGACGCAGACTGTGGCGGGGTGCGGGTTTACTGTTGTGATGCAAATGATGCTTCTAAACTCCAGGAATGACGGGTTCCGCAGTGGTGGACTGGTTGTTTCAACAGAGCCTGCCAGCCCTCCTGGGCGGGACAGCGTGTATGTGTCGGCTATGTGACTGTCTGGCAGGGGGAGGAGGGTTACAGCTCCCCTGCTGCGGGGCTCTGTGATGCATTAGATCTGTAACTGCCCTCCCCCGCCACAAAGTCACAGAGCAACACCCCCCCCCCCCACAGAACATGAAAACCACCTCCCAGATTGAACAGGGTCACTAGTCACTGCACTGGGTATGTGTCCTGATCCTGGACCTGACCCCGCCTCTGTACCCTGGTAAAGGTGACTGTCCTGTCCAATTACCATGCCCCTTCCCCTCGTTCAGACAGACTCTCCTCCAAAATAAAATCATGGAAACAGTAATTAACAGAAACGAATATTTTATTATGAACCAGACATGAAACGTGGGGGTTGAAACTTGCACGGGGGCTTCTGTGAGGTGTGTAGGAAAGGACTTTTAAAATTTTGGGGAATGAGAGCCTTCTAGTGCTAGAGCAGTCTGCAGGGGTTGACTGAAAGTTTTAACGGCCCTTGCCGCCCCTCCTTCTTTGTACTTTGGGTGAGGGGGGTGTGGGACTTGGTGGCGGGGGAGGGCGGTTAGAGATAGACTGCAGCGGGGCTCTGTCCTCCTGCCTCCGGTCTTGCAGAACATCCACAAGGCGCCGGAGCGTGTCCGTTTGCTCCCTCAGAAGTCCAAGCAGCTTTTCAGTAGCCTGCTGGTCCTCCTGACGCCACCTCTCCTCCCGTTCCATGACTGCTCGGTGCATTTGGGACAAGTTCTCCCTCCACTGTGTCTGCTGGGCTGCCTGGGCTCGGGAACAGCTCATTAGTTCTGAGAACATGTCCTCCCGCGTCTTCTTCTTCCTCCTCCTAATCTGCGCTAGCCTCTGGGACTGTGCTGACAGGCTGGGTTGGGAGACAGTCGCAGATGTGTCTGTGTGAATGGGAAAAATGGAGTGAATTCCTGAGACAGATAAATGAAGTTGTGTACAAAGAACCTAGTCTTTCTCTGTGAACAAGACCATGCACTGCACCTCTCACATGCGCACTCAGGACAAGGTCGAATTTTCGGCCATCGCCTTCAGTGCCTGGGGTCCTGCAGTGGTCTTGCAGTTATCTGAGAAGCGTGGCAGGACACCTGAACTTCTGTAGCGTGCAATCATGGTAAGCCGTAGACTTCTGGCTGCTTAAAACTGTACTAGTAGCACTGGCCTCCTTTCACATTGAAAGCAATGCCAGTCTCTGCTGCCAGCAATCAGGACAGCATGAACTATGCCCCTGTCCCACCCCCTCGCGGCTGTTCCAGGGAAAGATCCCTGTATGCTGCCCCTCTCCCTCCACCGCGTGGCTGTAAAGCAGTCCCAATACTAACATTCCCCTCCCTAATTCAAAGCAGGGCGTAATGAGCGACATCACCCTGCTGAGGATCTCGGAGTCCCAGAGGGAAAGGATGTTTCGAGAAAGCCTTCAGAAACCAGGGCCGTTTGCCGCTATGCTCTGCAGGGCGATGATACCAGAGTATCTGATGGTGTCGTGGCGCGGTAACGTGTCCTACCACGGAGGGCCCACTAAGATCGCCCTACCCAGGAACCTGATGAACAGGCTGGAAATTTACCTTCATGAGACCTACGAGGAGTTCTCCTATGAGGATTTCGCCTCCATCCCCAGCCATATTGACCGGATTTTCGCGTAGGTGCACTGGGACTAAAGAGTGGAGCGTCTTGGGCAGCATAATCATGACTTACCGGACATTGTAAAAAAAATTTTAAATACTTGGGACTAAATTGTGAAGAGCCTAAGGCAGACAAATCATGAAAAACCCTTTGTTACTATTGTAAATATTCCAGTTTTTTTGCAGATAATTGTTTACATGTTTAAGCACTTTAATAAACAGCCATTGTTAATATTATAAATATTCCAGTTCTTGTAAAAATAAATGTTTAGATATTTAAAGCACTCACTGCTTGATCCTTCCCCTGATTCTGTCTCCGGGGTAAGGGATGGGGACGGTTGGTAGGGGATCTCGGTAAGGGTGATGAAGAGCTCCTGGCTGTCGGGGAAATCAGCGGTGCCAGCGCTGTCGACTGCCTCGTCCTCCTCATCTCCTTCTTCATCTTCCCCGTCCGCTAACATGTCCGACGAGGAACCTGCCGCGGACAATATCCCATCCTCAGAGTCCACGGTCAGTGGTGGGGTAGTGGTGGCGGCCGCACCTAGGATGGAATGCAGTGCCTCGTAGAAACGGGATGTGTGGGGATGGGATCCGGAGCGTCCGTTTGCCTCTTTGGTTTTTTGGTAGCCTTGTCTCAGCTCCTTGATTTTCACGCGGCACTGCGTTGCATCCCGGCTGTATCCTCTCTCTGCCATGGCTTTAGAGATCTTCTCGTAGATCTTTGCATTCCGTCTTTTGGAGCGCAGCTCTGAAAGCACGGACTCATCGCCCCACACAGCGATGAGATCCAAGACTTCCCGATCAGTCCATGCTGGGGCCCTCCTTCTATTAGATTGCACGGCCATCTCTGCTGGAGAGCTCTGCATCGTTGCCAGTGCTGCTGAGCTCGCCACGCTGTCCAAACAGGGAATGAGATTCAAACTGCTCAGACAGGAAAAGGAATTCAAATTTTCCCGGGGCTTTTCCTGTGTGGCTGATCAGAGCATCCGAGCTCGGACTGCTGTCCAGAGCGTCAACAGAGTGGTGCACTGTGGGATAGCTCCCGGAGCTATTACCGTCGATTTCCATCCACACCTAGCCTAATTCGATATGGCCATTTCGAATTTAGCGCTACTCCTCTCGTTTTGGAGGAGTACAGAAGTCGAATTTAAGAGAGCTCTATGTCGAACTAAATAGCTTCGTGGTGTGGACGGGTGCAGGGTTAATTCGATGTAACGGCGCTAAATTCGACATAAAAGCCTAGTGTAGACCAGGCCTAAGACAACAAGAGAAACAGCTGTTGGACTTTGGGAACAGATCCTGGCCTGAGACTTTGGTCAACAATGTTACTGGAAACATGTGGTAAGGGACTTCACTTTGAACTAAGTCTGGTTTGGTAAGTTTAGACAGTGTTTTATCTTTATTTCTCTTGTAATCATTTCTGACTTTAATGCCTCATTTCTTGTAAACATTTAAAATCTATCTCTTTGTAGGTAAATAAACTTGTCTTATTCTTTAATCAAAACTAATCCAGCATTGTGAACCCTGTGGGCAGTTCCATTTAAAGTAGCAAATTGTTATATATTGACCCCTTAGAGGAGCAACAGTCCCAATATATCTGCACTGTCCAGGAGAGGGCTGGACAGTGAAGAATGCATGTTTTTGGGAGACAATCTGGGACTGGGAGTATGTTGGGGTCACCCTGAATGTGGTAATCAAGGCTGGTGGAAGCCAGAGTGTTACTGGTGTTCTGAGGTTAGAGCTGGGGTCAGAGCTGCTTGACCAGTGGTGTAGCTATACACAGACACTCAGTGTGTGACCTGCATGTTGGCAGTCTGTTTGTGATCGACACAAGTTGGACGCTACAACAGCAAAGCACTGTGAGGCAACCAAGGTTATAGGGAAGGACTGACACAGCCCCTCACAAGTCTGGATTGCACCCCGGAATGTCATACTAACACAGCAGTATATTTCTTCTCTCTTATGTCCCAGAAAAATGCTCCAAGCTCTCTTATATCCTAGCTGGAGCTAACAAGATCCACTTGCCAGTATAAAACAGCGGTAATTAATCTTCAACTTCATGCACGCTTCTAGCACCTGAGATTGGAATGACTCAAAGAGGATCCTCACATTTCTAAGATGGGCCCTTAAACTGTTACCCTGTTATATATGCATCTCATTAAAACAGGGGAGAGTCCTAAGACTCATTTGGGGATATAGCAGATTTCTCACTTCCTGATCTTCCTCCTATGGATATGCAAATGAGGCTAATTCATAAAGTACCTTCAACAATACAGCATTAAGCACCTTCAATGGTCCAATACAGGCTACTATACATTGGGTCCCCTTAACAACATTAAATGCTATATTCTATATAAACAAAGCAAGGCTTTTGTAAATTGCAACCAATTGGATTAGCTGTATGTTTTTTTTTAATGATAACTGCCATACAGAAATTGCTGAACATCAAATTATGAAGCTTGACATAGATATTCCAACTCTAGATGTGCTGTCACAAATTAACTTTTGAATTGTGATCAATATATATGAGCTTACATATGTTTGTGTGTATATGTATACTATCTATGTTTATATTATTTGTGTGCATACATATATATTTATGGATGTATATGCATGTGTGGATGTATCTATATGAATAAAATAAAAGCCTTTCACTATTTATGTATCTTCAGGATTGGCATTGTCCTCATGTGGGATAACCATGGCAGCTTTTGTCATTGACATAAAGGACCGATAATTAGGGTTCAAGATTCTGACTCCCTCAAACCTAAACATATTTTATGTGCGTACTAGCAGGTTATGTTTATGCAGTGTGAAAATGCTTTGCTTTAGATTGTGTGTAGAATGTATTTATATAACCTTTCTGAAAGTACACTTCCCAAATGAGATTCTTCATTCAGACTCAGGATATTTGGTGAAAGTATGTAGACACTTTAATATCAGGATTTAGGATAACATCCATGTTTGAAAATTGAAATCTAAAATGTTTAACTGAATCATATCTTTTATATGCTCTTGTCTTCTGACATGTTTAAACTTTTGATTACTTATAAAGTCCAGACATAACACCAAATTAGTATTCAGAAAGAATATTTGCATTTTCATGCATTATTTGATCACGCTAAGTATGCATTGCACTTTGATTAAGACTTTGCAGCTCCTGTAGTAAAATCATTAAACATTCATAAGTGCCCATTGCCTTTTCTCCTCCTCAAGTATGTACTGACACAATTTATGCAATTATCTTACTGAACTCTTGATCCTCTTCACACTCTCTCATATTCTTACATCAGGTAGGAAAATGTAATGTTAAAGCACTCTGTGTGAGCTCCTGCAGCTCAGCTGACAGCCAACAGAACAGAGAGCCATGTGGATGGCTTATGCTGCAGCTGCAAGCGAAGCAGTGTGGGCCGGGAGGGGGATCGTGGGGTGTGGCAACAACCTCTCACTTGCTGACGGTTGCTGCTTTGTCATTGGAGGTTGGATCAGCAAAGATGTGGCAAAGCTAGAGGTTTCCACATGCAGGATGCAGGTCTTGCCTAAGTCTTGGAGGTGTATGGGCCTGTCAGGGCCTTGAGTCTAGAATCATAGGATTGGAAGGGACCTCGAGAGGTTATCTAGTCCAGTCCCCTGCACTCATGGCAGGACTAAGTATTATCGAGACCATCCCTGACAGGTGTTTGTCTAATCTGCTCTTAAAAATCTCCAATGATGGAGATTCCACAAACTCCTTAGGCAATTTATTCCAGTGCTTAACCACTCTGACAGTTAGACTGTTTAGGATTTGGACAATTAGGTTGCTCTGAATTTGAACAGCTAAAGGGGGAGAAGCTGGTGACAGCTCAGGGTGATGGTTGCCTCCCCTTCACCTTTCACTCTTGCCAGGACAGTTACCGTGTTTGTTTTAAGTTATAGTTAAATTGTGGCCTCTTAGACAAAATCCAATCTCACTTGTAATAAGGGAGCTCCTGCTCATACACCTCAGGTGTATGGCATGGAGAAAGGCGAGCTCTCAGATAACCAAGCACTAAACTATTTAGCAAGGTATATTATGTTAGTGGTTTTAGTCTGCTGGGGATTTTGTTAGTACACCTGTAAAATACCACCAAAGGCTTGCAATGATCTCATGCTATGCACCTGTGTTATTTTTGGGAATATTGCATACCAAGCAATATCATGCTGGCAGTACTGGAACCTAAGCAACTCAGTGGGTGGGCACAATAGGCCAGATGGCTTTTCCCTGTTCCTATAGTTTATGCTCTTGTGTTCTAACTCCAACCTGGAGAAGTAAGAGGCAGAGACCAAAAGAAACAGATGTAAACTATTATCTTCAATGTCTGCAGCTATCTAAAAGCTAAAATATTATTGAGCATGCTTTGCTAAATAATACTAGCCTTTTTCCGTAGTCTATTCCAAATGTGAGCATTACTCTTAAATATAAACACTATAATTTATGGGCCAATCTCTTTTTTAAAAAAAATCTTCATTTAAAATATTAAGGCTTGTTCCTGTTCCAATTTAAGTCAATGGCAAATCCTCCATTACTTTAGTGGGCTCATATGTTAGTCCAACATTCTTAAACAAAACCCTTCTATGCACATATTCCCGAAGTAGAATGTAAAGTATGTAGAACACTGTTCAGTACAGTGTGTTGGTGTTCCTATGTATATTACGTTTACAGTGAACTAAAGGGAGGCGAGGGAAGGGACTGTCAATTCTAAAGCTCCAGAAGGAATGTGCATGTGTTCTACTAACACGCCGCATATAATGTTTAAACAAACGTCATGCAAAGCAAGAACAAAAATTGGGTTTGGACTCTTTTTTCTTTATGATGGCTTTTTATTTTTTTGGCTTGATCTTGTGCATTAGGTGGACAATTAGTGAAAAAATAGCACCACAAGAAGTAAAAGGTGAGCAACTGAGACTAGACTAGATTGTCAAACCATTTTGAGTTTTTTTCAATTTCTATTTAAATTCAGTACTACTATTTCATATACAGGAATATTCATTAATCTGTATTCTCAGATCTTTAATTACGTTTTACTGCTTGCAATACACATCCCTGAGACCTCCTGGATATCTTCCAGGGAAGGCTAAGCTTGGCATTCCTGATATTTCTCTTTATAACCCTTGAAAAACAAACAAACAAACAAACAAACAAACAAACAGTCAAAACTTCTCAGAGCTTCTTTCTACATCATTATAAAATAGCCCATATACATTCAGAGAGACAAGGTAGGTGAATTAATATTTTTTATTGGACCAACTTCTGTCTGTGAGAGAGACAAGCTTTTGAGCCACACAGAGCTTCTCTTCAGGTCTGGGAAAGGTACGCTGAGCATCACAGCTAAATGAAAGATGGAACAGATTGTTTACTACTTATGCTAAACAATCTGTTCCATCTTTCATTTAGCTGTGATGCCCAGTGTACCTTTACCAGACCTGAAGAAGAGCTCTGTGTGGCTCGAAAGCTTGTCTCTCTTACGAGTGGAAGTTGGTCCAATAAAAGATATTACCTCACCCACCTTGTCTCTTTAATAACCTGAGACTGACATGGCAACAACTACACTGCATCTGTACACATTCAGGACAAGCAGCCTGTTCACATCTGTAAGAGAATGTCCAGCCACTGATTATGTTGCTGACATTGGCTAGAAATCTAGAATGAGCTGGATTGTGTAACAATATCTTAATCTGTGCCTCCGAAACTCAAAGTGAAATACATGCTCCAACACTGAATCATTGTTGTTTGTTTTAAGATTATTTCAGGATTTTCTTCATGCAGCTTTGGGAAACAGTGTTATGTTGCTAATGCAGATTCATTTGCTGGTATTTCACATATAATGCACAGTTTGACAAACTTGAACTAAGCTGTCTTCTCTAAAATATTTGTTCTCAGTACACAAACCTTCTTGTAGTTTCCCAAAATAACTGAATAGCATGTAAATATTTGACTTGTAATATATACTTGAGCAGGAAGGAATTGAATTCCTACCACATTCTGCCTCTGCACTTAGCCTAGACGCCATGTAGCTCTAAAAATGTTACCATCATCTTTCATAGGAAAATTATTGTCTGAAATGTTCTATGGGCTTAGGAGTCCCTTCAGTAACTTCTAGGTTATTGAAGGACAAATGCAAGAAAAACAGAGGAATCAAGCTAACTTTGGCACTGGGCACAGAAAAACTTGAGCAGAAGTTCAAAGTTTCTACTACAGCAGATAAATTAAACTCGTTAGTTACAGTGCCACTTTTTCCAGAGTTTCCTCATTTGAACCACAAGGTTTTCCAGCACTGTCATTTATAGCTTCAGTGTTGTCTGCCAGAACACCAGCATGTTTACTTTAAAAGAAATGTCTGTTCTGTAGAATGCAGAAAAATATATTTTAAAATTAAACAAAAAGCCTGCTGACATTTCAACTCTTTATTTTATGTCTTCATTCCAGTTTGTTACGGGGAAGTCTCTACATAAACAATAACATTCTCTACTATAGCTCATCCTTGGCTTCGGTTTGTACATAAAATTAGATGACTTCTATGACACAGTGGTTCTGATTCTGTACTACTGCTTATTTTGCTAGTACTTTGCATTTGCAGAGCAATGGTTCTTTGAGGAGCTCAGTGTGCTTTACATTGCTAGGCTGGACTTACTCTCATTTTACAAATAAAGAAAGCAAGACATGGAAGGATTAGGTGACATGCCCAAGGTCTCACAGCAAGTTCATTAGCAGAGTGGGCAAGACACCCTTGGACTCCTCACTCCCAGGACACTACTGTAACCACCAGACCACCATGCTGACACTACAGAGGATTAGAGAGTATTATCTACAAACAAGAAATATGAGGAGGAAGGTTCAAAATATAAATTGATTGGAAATTATTGGGTTTGATTACCTTACATAGGAGCGGTATTGGAGGAGGGCAGCTTTAATTTGTGGTTGGGGTTTTGTAGGGTACCTGCTAGTTGAAGTGTCCCAAGGGATGCACTAAATCAGCACATCTCTAGGTTACAACCTTTTGTAGCTACTTCTATCCCTCTTTGGGACTGCACTAGTCAATAGTGGGTCACCTGTCAGAGGGGGTTTGTGCCATACTGCACCACTGTTACTCCCCTGCAGATGGCATTTCTGCAACTGGGAACCCATGTGTGAAGAACAAACAATATGGGACAGATGTATAGTCACAGTGCTTAATACACTACTGGAAGTCACTCATACTATGGTATAAGAACTTCTATAGAAAGAACAGAATAGTGAATCAAGTCTGTTATCTGTATGCTGGTGATTTTTTGTTAGTAATTTTACTATAATTCTTTTGATTTATCATACAAATAAGCAAAGTCAGCATTAGGGGCTTGACTGAATTTGCTTATGCTGGTGTAAAGCAGGAGTAAGTCAGCTGGTGTGAAATGGTGTAAGTTAGAATCAGGTCCTACACTTGTAGTACATGTGTGTTTTAAGTATGATTCTTAATGTCTCAAGTGCAACACAATAACTTGAATTAAAGACATGAAAGAGCTCAAGCTGAAATTTTACAAGGAACAGTCAGTGCCGTTGGTCAATCAACATCAATAAAAATGGTCCAAAAATCTTATGGAGGACACACAGTGCAGAAGATGAGTTGCCAACAATTCTTCCAAACTTTGGTAAACAAAACAGAACTTAATGGTGACACCAGACTGCTTTCAATGATTAAAAATGTTCCAAAAGGGTGCCACAGACAACGAGGATGAAATGTATCAGTGAAGTTTTGAAAGAATTACATTTAAAAAAAATGGAGATCCTGCCACCTCCCAAGAAATTAATGCAAAATTAAAGCTGGCTGCACTAAACCTCAGGTTATTTTTCATCTTCAAAACCATGACGGAGAAGCCTCCTCCCCGGAATCAAACTCACTGTGAGCTGCTGGATAATGTCAGGATATCTGCAGATGCTGCTAGCACATGACCAGACTGTTTTTCTTTGCAAATAGGAAGGCTGGTCTTTTGGTGACTATATTTGGCTTCCAGAGAACATGGTGATAGTGAATATTGTACATCTGCACTCAAATGCAGCAGATCCATGAAAATGTGGACTCGTTGCTAACTGGTAGGTAGTTAGGAAGCATTGCCAGTGGGAGAAGGAGCTATTCTTGTTTCCCCATCCTCTGTCTTCTGGTGTTGGCTGAGGGGAACCTTTTCCCTGTGTTAGCAGAATCAACACTGTGCGCTGTATTTTGTGTGATTAAAGCATTCAGAACCTAGTACTCTTTAGTACTGATTGTTTTTCGCATTTAGGATCAGGGAGGGATTTTTTTCCATGTGGTATATTTTGTTGCTTTCTTTGGTTTGTTTCTGGGATTATCAGATGAGGACACATAATTGAAGTTTAGGTGTCTGAATGTGGCATGTTGGATGCAGATAGGCTGATGGGAGCCCAGGTTAGAGTGGACTGCCCTGTTTGAAATTAATTCATTTTCATGGTGTACATTGGGATAGAAAGCCTGATATGTTTCAGAGGGGTAGCCGTGTTAGGCTGTATCAGCAAAAACAACGAGGAGTCCTTGTGGCACCTTAGAGACTAACAAATTTATTTGGGCATAAGCTTTCGTGGGTAAAAAACCTCACTTCTTCAGATGCATGATATGCAAAGCCTAATATATATACCTCATTGATAACTGGCGTACCATGATTTGTTAGACTGGAGCCCCTTGTGGTAACCTTGCTGATTGTGGCTTCCTTTCCCAG
This sequence comes from Emys orbicularis, assembly GCF_028017835.1. Taxonomy (NCBI): domain Eukaryota; kingdom Metazoa; phylum Chordata; order Testudines; family Emydidae; genus Emys; species Emys orbicularis. The sequence goes on along the minus strand of NC_088691.1, from coordinate 76,571,565 downwards.
AAACCTGGACATGGATTTGAGAATGTGGGTGGGGAGAACTGTGAAGGTGTGAGAAGCCCTCCTATCATGTATAGTATAGCCTTCCTCCCTCACCCCACCCATGAATAAATCTGCCCCTCCCTAACATTTGCATAGTTTGTAAACTGTAGCTGTTGGGGCTATGTCTTGGCGTCCACAGTGCAATCTGTATGTGGGCCTTTATATTTCTAGGAACACAGATACCACCCCTGCAAAGTAATACTTCAGTGAGTTATTTCACTAAACAAAACTGCAGCCTCAGCCTTTACTCTAGTTACTGCACCAGTGTGTTTTATTACCACATTAAACTGAACACTCTTAGCGATGACAGAAAAATTATAACATTTATACTCTTACACATGCCAACAACCAAATGTGACAGCGACGTATCAGATGAAGAATAAATTCTCCCTAACCAATTACAGTTTGAGATGAGCTACAACAAGTGGTCGGCTTTATTGAGAGGGATAAGTGGAATATTCCATCAAATATTTGTGTTGGTTCAGGATACTTCCCTAAAGAATGTATTTTAACTTTCTGCACTGAAAATTTCCTAGGACTTGATGCTCCTCCCAATGAAGGCAATAGGAATTTTGCCACTGAATTACTTGGAAGGAGGATTGGGACTTTTCTGCTTACCCCAATGCCACTTTTCTATCTACTCTCCTGTTGCTTTCGTATGATGGATCAGCATTGCTGTGTTCTAAGCCTGCTGTCAGGATGCACTACCTCCTGGAACTGCTGAATCGGGGCTAAGAAATCACGCTTGTGGAGGTAGTGAGAAGCAGCCATGGTTACATTGTAAAACCTCTGAATTGTTTTTCATATTCTGATCTATTTTCAAGAAGATTCTTGCAAATGGGCCATATCAATGCACTGATTGGTACTACTGCCTTCTGGTTCTGCTTTCCATTGGCTTTCGCCGGGAGAACTTTCTCCAAACATGAATTCCATCTGGCTTTTGGAGTGAATGATGATAAGATGGAGCATCAATAAGTGCATTTGCAATTCATGGGTATAGTTTCCAATCATCTTAATTTAGACAGAGCCTGTCTAATGTACAAGAACATTTTAAACTATTCTATTACGATTAGGCCAATTAAGTCAAATTTTGAGCCCCCACCACTAGAGTTTAAACATTAATAACCAGTTTCAGCCAAGTTAAACTAAGAGATGCTGATTATGGGGGCAGGAATTGTACTATTTGAAAGAAAAAGAAAGCGGTGGTAGCAAAGAGGGAAGATTGTCTAAAGTTGGCGTCAGATGCTGATCAGCATGTCACATGACATTGAAGTTTTCGAAACTTGCAATGAAACACAAGGACTGAATGAAAATGAAAGCAAACGGCTGAGGTGCAGCACAGGAAGATAAAAGGAGGAAAATATGGATTTGGTTCTAGATGAGAATTTTGCAGATCAGTCCCCAAATGGTTTCCAGTTCCCATTTTAAAATATTTTTAAGCAGTATTTTTTTTGGGGGGGGGGGCAGGGAGGGGCAAGAGGAAGGAGAAGAGAAACTATCTGCTCTTACAATAAATTGCAAATAATGGTTCTGTATTGCTTTCATCCTGTAGGCCACTGAGCAAAAGAAAATGCATCTCTTCATTCAGCACTCTTAGTTCTCAAATTGTTTAATTGCTAAACACCAAGAAGTGCTCTGCAGATCACCGATGGTTGACAGACGGTGGCTTGGGAAACACTAAACTAGGCAATACAAAATGCTGAATAAAAATAGCACACCTAAGAGCTAAAAAGTGTATGGGTGGGGGAGAGGAAAATATACACTATAAAAGAAGCGTACTAAGATTTCTACTCAGGCCCCAGTCACAGGCAGAGGAGTTAAAAGAAGCTTTGTATGTTGTGTGTTGCGGACATGAGGTCAACATGCCCATGGGCCAATGGACGTAGACTGAGTACCTAAAAAACCCCCCAAAGGAGTTTATCCTACGAGACTGAATTCAGCTACATTAGCAGGAGTTCCAGCAATAATAATGCAATAAAACTGTCAGCGTTACAAGTGGGGGTTCATCCGGGATTTCAACTGGGAAGACTCTGAAGCTCGGGATGCGCTTCCTCAGCTAGGGGAAGTATGTAACCCACACACCTTGTGGCTGTGATGTTCTGTCCCATTTAGTGGCACTGAGACCACTTAGAGACCAATTAAGGAGTCTGCTCTGCAGCCTTAGCTAAGAACCAGTTGGCTTTTAGCTAGGGTGACCAGATGTCCCGATTTTATAGGGACAGTCCCGATTTTGGGGGAATTTTCTTATATAGGCATCTATTTACCCCCCCCCCCCCCAATCCCAATTTCTCTGGTGAGCCTACTTTTAGCTCATGCTGTAGAGGCTCATGCACTAAGTTCCAGAGGTCCCCAGTTTGATCCCGCCCACCGACGACCGGGGTCTGTCGGCATTACACAAGCACCTGTCAAGGACGGTTTAGGTAGACTTGGTCCTGCCTTAGCATGAGGGGCTGGACTAGATTACCTCTCCAGGTCCCTTCCCACCCTACCTTGCTATGATACCTACCTCTAATATAAGTAAACCTCTTTTCTTTTGTGGCAGCCTTGCATTTCAAACTCAAAACAAAATCTCTAAGGCACATAAAGGTTGCTCAGCTGATTTTAAGACATAACCATTCTGTTTAGCAAAGAGCACAAATGTTGAGCCTTAGATCAGATGTTTAAAATTATTTTTGTATGATTAAATGACACAGATAAAGAGTTAATTTAAAACTGCTTAAAAAAAAAATCTTGACAGTCTCCCTTTCAATCTGTATTTTTCCACCCTGAAAAACCATGTGTTTTTTTAGGAAGAAAGGGGTGGTATTTCTGTTTAGGAAAGAAAGTGCTTTGGAGAATTACGTGGCTAGCTGGGAATTTAAAAAGTAAGCTGTGGGGTTTTCCTTATCATTTTGAAAGTTTTACAATGCTCCAGTGGGAAGATAAGAAAATGTGACTTATTGCAGAGACTTTTAACTCTGCTATGTGAATGTTAGATGAGATTACAGACTTTTACCTTGATTATGGAAAAAAATTGATAATGCCAGCATCATTCTAAGGTGCATGATATAAGAAAGTATCAGAGGGGTAGCCGTGTTAGTCTGAATCTGTAAAAAGCAACAGAGGGTCCTGTGGCACCTTTAAGACTAACAGAAGTATTGGGAGCATAAGCTTTTGTGGGTAAGAACCTCTCTTTCATCTGAAGAAGTGAGGTTCTTACCCACGAAAGCTTATGCTCCCAATACTTCTGTTAGTCTTAAAGGTGCCACAGGACCCTCTGTTGCTTTTTGATATAAGAAAGTCTGTCCCTTTCTGGTTTGGTGCTTTTAATTTACTGTTGCTAAAACAAAACCAGTTTGTTTTAGGCCAGTTGATTTAAAAGATTGAATCTGCAATGAAGACAATATAGCTTATTTTTTAAACCTTCTAAATATTAACTCTTTTTATGCATGTAATGCATATTACCCATTTAGAGCTTGATTCTGAGATGTGTCCCATACATTTACTTCAGTGAAAGTGAAACACACGTATCTAGCTCTAAATAGATATATTAATTTCATCCTCCGTGATTAGTTGTTCCATTCAGCAGCACAAGTTGCCTACACAGTATGGAGAATATGACTGCACATGCAGCTGAATTAGTGCCAGCAGACAACTGCAAACAATCTACTAATCCTTTTTGCAGCAATGGAAATAATGATGTTTCCCTGGAGCGAGCTGTGCAGATGCAGGATCATTCTGCCTGTATGATCGACAGGGTCTGAGTAATTGTAACTGAAAGAAAGGAATCTTTTATAGTGCAATGGCAGACTCCATCTGGTCTCAAGTTCCCAAAAGGCTTGATGTAAGCAGTAGGAAGCCAGGTGCATCTCAGACTGAATGCACTATAGCTTGTGTAACGGAAACATGTTTGATATTCAATGCAAATGCATAGAATGCTCTGTGGTGTGTACATTTTATTTAACAGTTCTAAGAGTGCAGTGCTAATGTCAAAGTGGTAATGTTCATTGTGAGCCTCTCGTCTGGTGAAAGACAGATTGATGATGGAAAGAGACCAAATGAAGAGGTTGCAATTGGATGAATTCGAAAATATATGTGGAAGGAAATTCTAAGCTGCATATCAGACACTGTCTGAATGAAACCAAATTAGAGAGCACTGCTTGTGTGTGTGTCCAATATGCTGCTGGGAATCAGACCCGAGCTACAGAGCACCTGGAATTTTCACAGCAGAAAACTCAATATGTATAAGCCCAAATATCAATGCCTTTGGAGGTGAGCCTACAAGCTGCCGAGCACATTCAACTCTCATGTGTTTCAAGTTGTGGATGTACAGCATCTCACAAAGTCTGAACTTTTGTGTTTCCAGATTGAAGACCTTCAGGATAATTCTAATCGGCAAAACAAACCTTGAGAAAATAACTAATATGTCCACCAAATAAAATAGTTTACTGGCTATTTACTATATCATATAAAATAACATTGGGGATTGATTTTTTGAAACTTTTCACATTTTATGCAGTGATGCAAGACCTCTCTCAAGTTAGGATCACTGTTTGGGGGGAGGGAGGGGCTGACTTGGAAAGATTTCATGATAATTACACAAAGACAAATGGAGCAATATGGACAGATGATGCAATGATGTTGTCATAACTATAAAGGGAAGGGTGACAGCTCTCCTGTGTACAGTACTAAAGTCCCTCCTGGTCAGAGACTCTAAAATCCTTTTTACCTGTAAAGGGTTAAGAAGCTCGGGTAACCTGGCTGACACCTGACCCAGAGGACCAATAAGGGGACAAGATACTTTCAAATCTTGTGGGGGGAAAGGCTTTTGTGTGTGTCCTTTGTTTAAGGGGTTGTTCGCTCTTGGGACTGAGAGGGACCAGACATCAATCCAGGTTCTCCCCATCTTTCTAAACAAGTCTCTCTTATTTCAAAATTGTAAGTAAAAGCCAGGCAAGGCGTCTTAGATTTACTTTGTTTTCTCAACTTGTAAATGTACCTTTTGCCAGAGTGCTTATCTTGTTTGCTATACTTTGAACCTAAGACAGAGGGGATTCCTCTGAGCTCTTTAAGTTTGATTACCCTGTAAAGTTATTTTCCATACTGATTTTGCAGAGATGATTTTTACCTTTTGCTTTAATTAAAAGCCTTCTTTTTAAGAACCTGATTGATTTCTCCTTGTTTTAAGATCCAAAGGGGGTTTGGATCTGTATTCACCAGGAGTTGGTGAAAGGAAGGAGGGGGGAAGGGTCAATCTCTCCTTGTTAAGATCCAAGCAGTTTGGATCTGTATTCACCAGGGAATTGGTGAAAGGTTTCTCAAGGCTTCCCAGGGAGGGAATCCATCGAGAATGGTGGCAGCGGGACCAGAGCTAAGCTGGTAGATAAGCTTAGCAGTTTTCATGCAGGCCCCTACATTTGTACCCTAAAGTTCAAAGTAGGGATACAGCCTTGACATGGTGGCACAGCGGTGGGATCGTTTTAAACCCAAAAGCCAGTAAGATTTTTTTTTCCTTCTAGCTGCTTGGAAAGCAGAGCTGAAGGTAGATGCATATCTTATCTCTCCTTGCCTGAAGGCAGAGGTGTTAAGTTTTTTTTAACAAGGTCCTTTGTTAAGAGAAGGGTTCAATTAATGAGCAAACAACTGGTAAAGATAATTTACAAGGTGAATTGTGTTTTTTTTCTTTTTTACATCCTCGGAAGTAGCTAGTTAGAAACTCTCTGTTAACTCAGCAGCACTCAGCAGGAGCCTGAGCTAAATACATCCCAGTTTCAGTCAACTGCAGAGGGTGAGACCCAGCACAAGAAAACCAGGAAAATGACTACCAAAGAAGAAAAAGCTAAAGAGGAGGCCCACAAGAGAGCTATGGAGCTGAAAGAAAAAGAGATAGAGCTGAGAGACAGAGAAGAGAAAGCCAAAGAGGGGGCCCACAAGAGAGAGATGGAGCTGGAGAAAGCCAAAGAGGGGGCCCACAAGAGAGAGATGGAGCTGAGAGACAGAGAAGAAAAAGCCAAACAGGAGGCACACAAGAGAGAGATGGAGCTGGAAAAAGCCAAACAGGAGGCCCATGAAAGAGAAGAAAAAGCCAAAGAGGAGGCCCACAAGAGAGAGATGGAGCTGGAAAAAGCCAAAGAGGAGGCGAGAGAAAAAGAAAGGAAGCATGAACTGGAAGCAGCAAGTGCTAAGCAGGATGCATCAGACCATCCTAACAATTCCTCTCCAAGTACCACTTCCCATCCCAGGAAATTCCCCACCTACAAGGCAGGCGATGATACTGAGGCCTTCTTAGAAAATTTTGAAAGGGCCTGCCTTGGATACGACATCCCTCCAACCCAGTACATGGTAGAGCTGAGGCCGCAGCTCAGTGGACCCTTAGCAGAAGTGGCGGCTGAAATGCCTAAGGAACACATGAACAGTTATGAACTTTTTAAAAACAAGGCCAGACTCAGAATGGGGCTAACACCCGAGCATGCCCGTCGGCGGTTCAGAGCCCTAAGGTGGAAACCAGATGTGTCATTTACCCGGCATGCCTACCACATTGACAAAAATTGTGATGCCTGGGTATCAGGAGCAAATGTTAAATCTCTGGAAGATCTGCTTTCCCTAGTAAAAATGGAGCAGTTTTTAGAGGGTGTTCCTGAGGAAATAGAAAGGTACATCCTAGATGGGAAGCCCAAAACTGTAACCGAGGCGGGGGAGATTGGAGCCAAACGGGTGGAGGTGACAGAAAAGAAAAAAACTAGTAGCAGTTGGAGCGAATATCAGAAGGGGCAAGCCGAAACAAAACCTTATCACCGGGGACAACCCAAGGCCCCACCCACATCCCAAGGGAAACCCCAGACGCCTTCTCACCCCACCACACCAGTCTCCAGCAACCAACATCGCCCCGGTGATACCTTAGCAGGGCGATGTTTTAAATGTAATGAACTGGGGCATATAAAGGCTCACTGCCCCAAGAACCCCAACCGATTACAGTTCATTACACCCCAATCACACCAAAGAACCCCAGACCCAGATGCCTCTCTCATACCCTCGGAGCGAAGGGAAACCTTGAGAGTGGGCGGAAAGAAGGTTATCGCTTGGAGGGACACTGGGGCACAAGTGTCAACTATTCACCAATCCCTAGTGGACCCCAAACTCATCAACCCGGAGGCTACAGTGACAATTCAACCCTTCGTGTCACAGTCTGTAACCTTGCCTACAGCCAAGTTGCATGTCCAGTACAAGGGCTGGTCAGGAATGTGGACTTTTGCAGTCTATGACAATTATCCCATTCCCATGCTGCTGGGGGAAGACTTGGCCAACCACGTGAAGCTAGCCAAGAGGGTGGGAATAGTCACCCGCAGCCAGGCTAAGCAAGCTTTCACCCCCATCCCTGTTCCTGAGCCGTCCACCAGGACCCCGTCGGTGTTACCGGAGACCCAAACACAGGTGGTGGAACCGGATCCCCTGCCAACGACTGCAACAGCTGTAGTGAATCCAATCCCAAAGACCCAGCCAAAACCAGTCCCAGAACCGGAACTGGCAACGCAACCAACACCAGAACCATTGTCAGCACTGAGTCCAGCGCTTGAAAACCCGTCTACAACTCCAATGCCAGAGGGCACCAACGAGTCTGAACTGGTGGAAGCAGCAAATAACCCTACCCAAGAGGCTCAGCCAGAGCCTGAAATACCACATAGTGCACCAGCGGACAGCGGTTCACAGTCAATGGAAAAAGCCCCAGCACCTGCATCGCTTCCAGAGGGACCAAGCCCCAGTCCACAGTCCAAGGAGGAACTGATGTCTCCAGCATCAAGGGAACAGTTCCAGGCCGAGCAGGAAGCAGATGACAGCCTTCAAAAAGCTTGGGCAGCGGCACGGAGCACCCCACCGCCTCTCAGCTCTTCTAACCGATCCCGGTTTGTTGTAGAAAAAGGACTTTTATACAAGGAGACTCTTTCTGGTGGGCACCAAGAAGACTGGCATCCTCAAAGACAGCTGGTAGTTCCCACTAAGTATCGGGTAAAACTCTTGAGCTTAGCCCATGATCATCCCAGTGGCCATTCTGGGGTGAACAGAACCAAAGACCGGTTGGGGAAGTCCTTCCACTGGGAGGGAATGGGCAAGGACGTTGCCAATTATGTCCGGTCTTGTAAGGTGTGCCAACGAGTGGGAAAGCCCCAAGACCAGGTTAAAGCCCCTCTCCAGCCACTACCCATAATTGAGGTCCCATTTCAGCGAGTAGCTGTGGATATTCTGGGTCCTTTCCCAAAGAAGACACCCAGAGGAAAGCAGTACGTACTGACTTTCATGGATTTTGCTACCCGATGGCCGGAAGCTGTACCCTTAAGCAACACCAAGACTAAAAGTGTGTGCCAGGCATTAGCAGACATTTTTGCCAGGGTAGGGTGGCCCTCCGACATACTTACAGATTCGGGAACTAATTTCCTGGCAGGGAACATGAAAAACCTGTGGAAAGCTCATGGGGTGAATCACTTGGTTGCCACCCCTCATCACCATCAAACCAATGGTCTGGTGGAGAGGTTTAATGGAACTTTGGGGGCCATGATACGTAAATTCGTAAATGAACACTCCAATGATTGGGACCTAGTGTTGCAGCAGTTGCTTTTTGCCTACAGGGCTGTACCACATCCCAGTTTAGGGTTTTCACCATTTGAACTTGTGTATGGCCGCGAGGTTAAGGGGCCATTACGGTTGGTGAAGCAGCAATGGGAGGGGTTTACGCCTTCTCCAGGAACTAACATTCTAGACTTTGTAAGCAACCTACAAAACACCCTCCGACACTCTTTAGCCCTTGCTAAAGAAAACCTAAAGAATGCTCAGGAAGAGCAAAAGGCCTGGTATGATAAACATTCCAGAGAACGGTCCTTCAAAGTAGGAGACCAAGTCATGGTCTTAAAGGCGCTCCAGGCCCATAAAATGGAAGCGTCATGGGAAGGACCATTCACGGTCCAGGAGCGCCTAGGAGCTGTTAACTATCTCATAGCCTCCCCCACCTCCAACATAAAGCCTAAGGTATACCATGTTAATTCTCTTAAGCCCTTTTATTCTAGAGAATTAAACGTTTGCCAGTTTACAGCCCAGGAAACTGATGACGCGGAGTGGCCTGCAGGTGTCTACTATGAAGGAAAAAGGAATGGTGGCGTGGAAGAGGTGAACCTCTCCACGACCCTGGGACGTCTGCAGCGACAGCAGATAAAGGAGCTGTGCACAAGCTTTGCACCGATTTTCTCAGCCACTCCAGGACGGACCGAACGGGCATACCACTCCATTGACACAGGTAATGCTCACCCAATTAGAACCCCACCCTACCGGGAGTCACCTCATGCCCAAGCGGCTATACAAAGGGAGATCCAGGACATGCTACAGATGGGTATAATCCGCCCCTCTACCAGTGCATGGGCATCTCCAGAGGTTCTAGTTCCCAAACCAGATGGGGAAATACGCTTTTGCGTGGACTACCGTAAGCTAAATGCTGTAACTCGTCCTGACAACTATCCAATGCCACGCACAGATGAGCTATTGGAAAAATTGGGACATGCCCAATTCATCTCTACTTTAGACTTAACCAAAGGGTACTGGCAAGTACCACTAGATGAACCCGCTAAGGAAAGGTCAGCCTTCGTCACCCAGGCAGGGGTGTATGAATTCAATGTACTCCCTTTCGGGTTGCGAAATGCACCCGCCACCTTCCAAAGACTTGTAGATGGTCTCCTAGCAGGATTGGGAGAATCTGCAGTTGCCTACCTCGATGATGTGGCCATTTTTTCTGATTCATGGACAGAACACCTGGAGCACCTGAAAAAAGTCTTCGAGCGCATCCGGCAGGCAGGACTAACTGTTAAGGCTAAAAAGTGTCAAATAGGCCAAAACAGAGTGACGTACCTGGGGCACCAGGTGGGTCAAGGAACTATAAATCCCCTACAGGCCAAAGTGGATGCTATCCAAAAGTGGCCGGTTCCAAAGTCAAAGAAACAGGTCCAATCCTTCTTAGGCTTGGCCGGATATTATAGGCGATTTGTACCACACTACAGCCAAATCGCCGCCCCGCTGACAGACCTAACCAGAAAGAAACAGCCAAATACAGTTCAGTGGACTGATAAGTGTCAAAAGGCCTTTAACCAGCTTAAGGCAACACTCATGTCTGACCCTGTGCTAAGGGCCCCAGACTTTGACAAACCGTTCCTAGTAACCACAGATGCTTCCGAGCGAGGCGTGGGAGCAGTTTTAATGCAGGAAGGACCAAATCAAGAATTCCATCCTGTCGTGTTTCTCAGCAAGAAACTGTCTGAGAGGGAAAGCCACTGGTCAATCAGCTAAAAGGAATGCTACGCCATTGTGTACGCGCTAGAAAAGCTACGCCCATATGTTTGGGGACGGCGTTTCCAACTACAAACAAACCATGCTGCGCTACAGTGGCTTCATACCGCCAAGGGAAATAACAAAAAACTTCTTCGGTGGAGTTTAGCTCTCCAAGATTTTGATTTTGAAATACAACACATTTCGGGAGCTTCTAACAAAGTGGCTGATGCACTCTCCCGGGAAAGTTTCCCAGAGTTAACTGGTTAACAATTGTTTTTGGAATGAAACATATTGTTAGTTTTTATATAATCAGTAGTATGTCTAAAGGTACATGTGTCTTGTTAACTCTGTTTTCTCCTAGAACTCCAGGAAGAAATCACAGCCAGTGTGGAACCGAACGTCCAACACTATCTGTGATTTGGGGGGCGTGTCATAACTATAAAGGGAAGGGTGACAGCTCTCCTGTGTACAGTACTAAAGTCCCTCCTGGTCAGAGACTCTAAAATCCTTTTTACCTGTAAAGGGTTAAGAAGCTCGGGTAACCTGGCTGACACCTGACCCAGAGGACCAATAAGGGGACAAGATACTTTCAAATCTTGTGGGGGGAAAGGCTTTTGTGTGTGTCCTTTGTTTAAGGGGTTGTTCGCTCTTGGGACTGAGAGGGACCAGACATCAATCCAGGTTCTCCCCATCTTTCTAAACAAGTCTCTCTTATTTCAAAATTGTAAGTAAAAGCCAGGCAAGGCGTCTTAGATTTACTTTGTTTTCTCAACTTGTAAATGTACCTTTTGCCAGAGTGCTTATCTTGTTTGCTATACTTTGAACCTAAGACAGAGGGGATTCCTCTGAGCTCTTTAAGTTTGATTACCCTGTAAAGTTATTTTCCATACTGATTTTGCAGAGATGATTTTTACCTTTTGCTTTAATTAAAAGCCTTCTTTTTAAGAACCTGATTGATTTCTCCTTGTTTTAAGATCCAAAGGGGGTTTGGATCTGTATTCACCAGGAGTTGGTGAAAGGAAGGAGGGGGGAAGGGTCAATCTCTCCTTGTTAAGATCCAAGCAGTTTGGATCTGTATTCACCAGGGAATTGGTGAAAGGTTTCTCAAGGCTTCCCAGGGAGGGAATCCATCGAGAATGGTGGCAGCGGGACCAGAGCTAAGCTGGTAGATAAGCTTAGCAGTTTTCATGCAGGCCCCTACATTTGTACCCTAAAGTTCAAAGTAGGGATACAGCCTTGACAGATGTGCTGACCAACACTGGTGTCCCAGAGGCCTTGCACTCTGTGTGCAAAGAACCCACCCTGGACACTGCGATAGAATGTTCAAGTACTCTCAGACCAGATGCTAAAATCGGCCAAAATGTGGAAAGGAAAGTCTATGAAACACTCATGTCCTCAGCAAAATAATAACATGCTTCTTTCAGAGTTCAGGAAGTGGTTTCTAAAGATGCAATTGAAGAAGGAAACATATCCATTCCTTCAGCTAGTACCACATCTTGCTGACTGCCTCTCATGACTGAAATGGAAGTCTACAGTCATTAACCATGTATGTTTTTGACTGTGATGGAGATTGTGTTCTGTATTTGCTTTCTGCATTTGCTGTACGTTCAGTGTGCACAGGAGCGTAGCAAATCTTCTACTAACATTATACACTGCTTTTCTCTATGGCCATACAGACCTGGAGAGTTCATAGGATGCATGTTACACTTGCATAACTGTTTATTTCCAATGTTTGCCACAGGCTGTGCTGGAATTGGCTTCATGGTTTGCAAGAAGCAGCTGTAGCACCATCGCCTCAAAACTTCTAATGCAGGGCCCTCACTCCATGAAAAAATTATGGAGGTGCAGCTGAAGAGAGCCTGAATGCAGTTTAGCCATAGTCAAGCTCAAGCCATTTCAGACACCATGGTTAAAATCTGCTTACTGTAAGTTGGAACTGGAGAGTGACTCTCAGTGGAGTGATAATAAAAGATGCAGTAGTCCTCACTATGTATATGTGAAGCACCTCTCCGATAGTAGTGAAATAGCACTTCCCCCATTGCCAGTCCTACAAGACATACTACTTTAAATTAACATTAGAAACGCAAAAAAAGAAAAAGAAAAATCAAATTGAAGATACTGAAAGAACAGTATTGTCAAATTGTAGATAAAGTGTGTGAAGACAGGAGCCATTTGTATCTTCAAATGGTGCTATGTGCTTCACCAGCAATAGTTGTCCTTTGTAGTGCAAAGCAGAGGGAAAAAGATGAAAATGAATGGCAAAATATTTTGCTTCCTACTGGGAGTAAGAAGTCTTCCTCCAAGAGCTCTTCCTCTCCCCAGGCGAGCTGTTCTGGTAGCCGCTTACACAGCGGTTACCCTCAATTTCTCAGGTGCCATCCTCACATGCACCCATGCAGCAGAGAAACCCCCAAGGGATGAGCAGTGGCCACCAGGGAACAGGATGCCAGTTATAGGGCTGACATGTACCTAATTCTATATATCAAATGGCAGGGGAACTGTACCTCTCAACTCAAGCAGTTTACTCTGTCATTGATTATTGCTGTGCCTGTGATGCACAAAAATGATATTACCCAATAAAGGCTAAACATGTTATACATAAGCATGTGAAAACATGGGTTCCTTCTTTTGTCGTCATCCTTTACCAGAACCAACAATACACTAGCCAAAACTCTTCTCCTGGTTGGTCCAACATAGGGGAGCAGATATTTACTGGGACATTCTCTTCTGTCTGCAAGTACTGCAGAGTGCAGTATATTTTAATGCCTTCCTCAATGGGAGAAATGTGCTCACACATCATGTGCTGGCCAGGTCTGTTCCTGATGGCTGTTTGGGTGGTTTACAAACCTTTAAAACCATAGAGTGTGTCCCTTCAGATATGTGTGACCCAAGAACCTCTTAATGCCAACAGGGAAAGGGGTGGGGAGGAACCGCCCATGGACAGTGGGTGAACCCCCACTTTAGGGAGGCTAACCCACTGGCCATGTCCCTTCCTCCTGAGACCCTGCATGCTGGAGTCCTGAACCACCCCGTAACTGGAGGAGCCCGGGCCTACCCACTCCAGCCACACCAGGCCGCTCCTGAACGCCACTTTGGTCCCAGCCACGCCGGGCCCCTGAGCCACCAGCTGGGCTGAGCTGCTGGCCCCCGGCGCCATCAAGCACCAGGCCGAGCCACTGCCCCCCCCCGCCCCTCCCGGGCACACCGGGCTGAGCTGCTGGGTCAGCCCTGGCTACGCCGCGCCGCACTGCTGGCCCCCAACCCCGCCAAGTGCTGGGCCAAGCCCACGGTCACCCCAAGCGCTGGACCGGGCCCAGCCATGCCAGGCCGCCCCCGGCCAGCCCCAGAGCATGGAGCCGCTTTACTCCTTTGCCAGATCCTCCCGCTCACTGCTTGCTGGCCGCATTCCCTCCTCACTCCCCTGCCCCCAAGGAGGAGGGACACAGCGAGCAGTGGCAAGCAGGCAGGCAGCAGCAGACAGTGGGGGCCTTGGGGCAGGGGCAGGGCCGCCGTGGCCCAGGTGTCTGGCACTTTAGCCTTCCCTGGCCTATTTTACCCACCTTCCATGGAACTGCCTAATTCTGGTTATACATTCTGGTCCACCAAGGAATGTCATGTGAGGTCCCAAAGGAAAGCCACTGTCACACTGGTCATCAATATCATTATGAAATGTACCTGCAGATACTATGTAAAACGTACGTGTGTGTGTGTACCGAAAATATGCTCTTTTAGTTGGCGGGGGTGGCAGAGGAGGAGGGGGAGAGGTGGTCATGAGAAAAGGTGAAAAACAGGTATTCTGTCTGTTTACATGCAAATTGAATATTGTCTCATTCACAATAGGTCTCCTATCACCAGTCTGAATTGACTCCAAATGAAGGATTGAAAGATGCAGGAAGAGCAGCGCAGCAGGGGGAGAGAAGAACCTTATTTTGAGGTTAAATCAAAGGTTTGCTTTACTGTATTTGAGGGGCAGAGAGGGCAGCCTTCACTGAGGAACTAAAAAGACAGCAATTTTGCTTCACGAAAAAGGAGTCTTACCAAGGCTGGGCTGAAGATGCTGACAATAACTTTAGGTGAGATAAGCTTCTTTAGATAACAGAATAACTTGTTAGTTAAACTTTAGCCTCTAGAAATTGTGTTATGATTTTATTTTATATGTAACCATTTGTTTCCAATATTCTTACTCACTCATACTTAAATCTCTATTCTTTGAAATAATCTTATTATTGTTTTCAGTAATGAGTGTGTGTATGTATATATGTGTATATATATACATACATATGTGCTGTGGTGTTCAGAACAGTGATGGTCCTGAGTTGAATCTTACAAGCTGGTGTGTACTATTCTCTTGGGAATAGCAGGCCTGGTAATTCTGTGACTGTTCAGTAGATAAGGGGGCTGGATTCTTCAGGAACCACTCCAACTATTTGGGACTTATTGTGTGCCTATTGCTATTTCTTCAAAGAGAGCAAGGCCTGTGTGGACCTGGAAGCTAGTGTTTGTGCTGCTAGTGTTACCCGGGGTTCTTTCAACTCAAAGCTCTTGGTAACTTTACTCTGTGCGAGGAGGTGTCAGGAAATAAATCAGGGGAGACACGGCCATCCGACCGATAGATGGCTGGCACAAACAGGACAACACAAGAATGCTTTAGTCTCAAGCACTTACACACGTCCGCAACAAGATTAGCAAAACACCCCCAACCCTTGATAATTACCAAAGCTGAGTGTGGCTTTCGAGTGACACAGTGGCAGCCCATCTGCCTCTGGGGAACACAAGATGTATCCAGAGGGAGAGTCCAGTCCCCAAACGAGTCCCACCTATCTCAAGCTTTTCCCCCTTATTTATACATTAGTAATAGAATGACATGTCCCTTAAAGAAACCTTGTCAATTAAGCAGTTTCAAGCAAGAGGTTCCTTCTGATTATTGATTAACCAGGTGTGGGTTTTTCCAGAATCTGCAGCTCTGAGACCCCAATAGACATTCCTGCTCTTTTAAAATGCATGTATCAGCAACTTCAACACAATTCTTATCAGGAAGAACGCGGGGTCAAAGTGCCCCTTCCGTAGCACCCCAAAAACCCCTCCCTCCTGCCTTGGTCAAGCCGAGATTGCTGAATGATCAATTTACAGCTTGCTGACTAGGCTGTCTTTAACAATAAGCCATAGTGGTTTTAGGCACTTTACTGGTTTGCCAAAGTCTCCCCGTACACTAGAGGCTGTTGGTTTCAGGGAGCTGATGCACAGCTGGCACAAATAAGACTGGTAGTGATGAGGTGCCTCACAACCCAGTACCCCTGGGGAGTGTCACTGTCTGGGTGTCTACGGGAGAGTAAACCAGTCTGCCCCTTGCCTAGCTCTCTACTATGGTTTGTGGAGGCAGCCTATCCTTCTACTTGCATAGGGATGGATGAAAAACATTGGGAAGGCTTCTAATAATTCAGTCAACAGTGTCTCCATATCCCAGTCACGCTTTTTCCCTGTGTATTTCAGTATTTAATTTAGAGTCCACACAGAAACCTCTTTAGAAAGCCTTATAATACAGGTCTTACATTTTGAGGGAATGCAAAGTAAATAATAATAATAAGTAAATAATAATTTGCCGTTTGAAGTGTGTTTTTCATTGTTGGGCTATTGCAGACACAAGGGAATGTTACACACACTTCATAAATAATACTGGAATCAGGTTACTAATCAAAACATCAAGCAGGAAACCCTTCTCTGGAGTGCACTGTCAAGGATTAAGGACCTGGCTGGCAAATTTGCCTCAGACTTATTACAAGCCCAACTGGTCCATAATCCCTGGCAGCATGCTTTTAGGCAATTGTAATTGCTATTCTCTGTTAATGGTGAGTTAAGATTTGCATATTACAATTATACAAAGGGTACGTCTACAGTATGAAATTAATTCGAATGTATTCTATTCGAATTTTCGGAAGCGATTTTATACATTCAGTGTTGTGTGTCCACACTAAAGCACATGAATTCGGCGGAGTGCATCCACAGTACCGAGGCTAGCATTGAATGTCGGAGCGGTGCACTGTGGGAAGCTATCCCACAGTTCCCGCTGCCCATTGGAATTGTGGGTTAAGCTCCCAGTGCATGATGGGGCAAAAACATTCTCGCGGGTGTTTCTGGGTGTGTGCCGTCACTCGCTCCTCCCTCCGTGAAAGCTACGGCAGACGCCATGCTGCCAGCAGACGGTGTAGTACGGTGCACTGCCTGTCTCCCGGTACTATGAATCCACCTCACATGTCCTCTCGTTTTTCTATCTATTCTTTTATCTAACCATTTCCTGCCTTTTTTCGGCTACCGTGAACCGAGCAGCACAGCTTCCGCTGCAAACTCTGCTCTCCCGCTCTTGCATCGCTAGCTAATTTTTCCATGTTGTCTGTCCTGGGCTCGCGTGCAAGCTACAGAAGGCAACAATTCCCCGCCATTTTTCAGCCATTGTGAATTGAGCTGCACAGCTTCCTCGCGCATTATCCAGAAGTATGTGCAGTACCTGCAAAACCGGGCGAGGAAGCGACGACAGTGCGATTACTATCCTGATGAGGACATGGACACAGACATTCCTAGAAGCACGGCATGTGGTGATTGGGAGATCATGGTGGCATTGGGCCAGGTTCATGCCCTGGAACGCTGATTCTGGGCTGAGGAAACAAGCACAGACTGGTGGGACCGCATAGTGTTGCAGGTCTGGGATGATTCCCAGTGGCTGCGAAACTTTCGTATGCATAGGGCCACTTTCATGGAACTTTGTGACTTGCTGTCCCCTGCCCTGAAGCGCAAAGATACCAATGTGAGAGCAGCCCTCACAGTTGAGAAGCGAGTGGCCATAGCACTGTGGAAGCTTGCAACGCCCGACAGCTACCGGTCAGTCGGGAATCAATTTGGAGTGGGCAAATCTACTGTAGGGGCTGCTGTGCTGCAAGTAGCCAATGCAATCATTGACCAGCTGCTATCAAGGGTAGTGACTTTGGGAAATGTGCAGACCATTGTGGATGGCTTTAATGCGCTGGGGTTCCCTAACTGCGGCGGGACGATAGATGGAACGCATATCCCTATCTTGGCCCCGGCACACCGGGGCGGCCAGTACATAAACCGCAAGGGGTACTTTTCCATGGTGCTGCAAGCACTGGTGGATCACAAGGGACGTTTCACCGACATCAATGTGGGATGGCCGGGAAAGGTGCATGACGCTCGCATCTTCAGGAACTCTGGTCTGTTTGAACAGCTGCAGGAAGGGACTTACTTCCCAGACCAGAAAATTACTGTTGGGGATGTTGAAATGCCTATAGTTATCCTCGGGGACACAGCCTACCCCTTAATGCCATGGCTCATGAAGCCGTACACAGGCACCCTGGACAGTAGTAAGGAGCAGTTCAACTATAGACTGAGCAAGTGCAGAATGGTGGTAGAATGTGCTTTTGGACGTTTGAAAGCACGCTGGCGCAGTTTACTGACTCGGTTAGATCTCAGCACAACCAATATTCCAATTGTAATTGCTGCTTGTTGTGTGCTCCACAATATCTGTGAGAGTAAGGGGGAGACGTTTATGGTGGGGTGGGAGGTTGAGGCAACTAGCCTGGTGGCCAATTTCACACAGCCAGACAATAGAGTGATTAGAAGAGCACAGCAGAGCATGCTGTGCATCAGAGAAGCTTTGAAAGCCAGTTTCATGACTGGCCAGGGTACAATGTGATAGTTGTGTTTTTCTCTTGAAGTTACCCGCCCCCTATATATATATGAAAGGAAATAAAGTCAAAATTGTTTAAAAACTGTTCTTTATTATTTGTTGCACAACACATTAAGGGAAATCAGAAGGTAGACCGGGGGAGGAGAGGGTATTGGGTTAGGGAGGCGGAGGAGGAGGGAAGGACAAGTCCAGAAACCAAATCAAAAGTTCGCATATGCCAGCTTTCTGCTGCTTGGACGATCCCCTGGGGTTGAGTGTGTGGGTCCCTGTAGCCTCCCTCCTGCATCTGGGTGAGGAGGCTATGGAACTTGGGGAGGAGGAAGGGTGGTTATACAGGGGCTGCAGCAGCAGTCTGTGGTCTTGCTGCCTTTCCCGCATTAGATCCACCATACAGCGGAGCATGTCAGTTTGCTCCCCCACAAGCTTGACCATAGGTCCTGCCTGCTCTCATCGCGTGCGTCCCTCCTCTTTTCGTGTTCCTGTAATGCTTTACGGGACTCTGCAATTGTTTGCCTCCACGCATTCAGCTGGGCCCTATCAGTGCGGGAGGACTGCATGAGCTCGGCGTACATGTCGTCCCGAGTTCATTTTTTCTGCCTTCTAATCTGGACCAGCCTCTGGGACGGAGTAGATAGGGGCCGCGTTGAAACATTTGCACCTGCAGGAGGAAAAAAAGGGAGGGTAGTATTTTAAAAGATACATTTCAGAGAACAAAGGAGACACTCCTTCTCAGTGAAACAGGCAATTCATAGTACACAGGACATGTTCTTTCTGTACAAGTTAGCATTTTGCCTCTTATACTGAAGTGCCTGCCATTTGGCGTGAGTAAGCCATCACACACGGCCGGGCAACAGAATTCAGCTTTTAGGCAGCCTAGGGGCACACGGGGTTCTGCTTCTTCTACATTCATTTCAATGCTTTCAAACTGCTGGGCCCCCTTTCCCATAGCAAGCAATGCCTGGTGGGTTTGCCATATAAAAGGAGGGCCTGCAGGCTCTCTGGCATGATCGCTTCACACAACACCCACCCCACCCCCCGGCACCCACCACATGGCTTCGATGAGGCTCTGAGCAGGGATGAGCCCTTTAAACTAAACGCGAACAGCCCAGCGTGGCTTGGTTTCCCCCCCGCCCCCCATCGCGTGGCTCCGATCAGGCTCTCGCTCACCAGAAGTACCTTCTCCAGGGTCATGGTCCGGGAGCCCGCCTTGGGAGTGGGGGGAGGCTGTTGGCTCCAGCATTAAGAATAGTTCCTGGTTGGGGGGAAAATGGATTCCCCACTTGCCGCCTGTCACTGTCCTCCTCCTCTTCGTCCTCCAATGACTCTTCCTCCTCGCTCTGTGCAACTCCCCCCTTGCAGGTGTCCACGGACAGTGGTGGGGTAGTGGTGGTGTCACCCCCCCCATAATTGCATGCAGCTCACAGTAGAAGCGGTCTGTATGAGGCTGTGACCCAGAGCACCCGTTCGCCTCCCTGGCTTTTTGGTATGCTTGCCTGAGCTCCTTGATTTTTGTACGACACTGCTCTGTGTCCCTGGAGTAGCCTCTTTCCATCATGGCGTATTTGCGTTCCTTTTTTTGGAACGTAGTTCTGCCATAACAGACTCGTCTCCCCAACATGTGATGAGATCCAGTACCTCCCGTTTGGACCATGCTGGAGCTCATCTGGTGACCAAACAGGAAATGAAATTCAAAAGTTCCCGGGGCTTTTCCTGCCCACCTGGCTAGTGCATCGGAGTTGAGAGTGTTGTCCAGAGCGGTCACAAGGGATAGCTCCTGGAGGCAAATAACGTCGAATTGCGTCCACAATACCTTTAACCCAGGATTGCGATCTCAATTTAAGCGCTATTCCACTTGCCGAGGTGGAGTACAGAAATCGGATTAAAGAGCCCTTTAAATCGAAAAAAATGGTTTGGTTGTGTGGACGGAATCATTTTTTTTTCCGAATTAACTCGTCTAATTCTGAAATAACAGACTAGTGTAGACCAGGCCAAAGTCTCTCCAGGCTTCATTTAACTGGTTTTCACTAGCTGTGTGCATTTTTTAGTATGGGAGACAGGGTGGATAAAAATCAATGATTTTTTAAATGGATTTTTAATTTAATCAGATTTCTTAAGTGTAAATTAAATATGGGTTTATTTTAAAAAAATCTTATTAAATTGACAACCTATATTAATGCCTAAACTTACTATAATTTATTAAAATAATTTAAATTAAATACAAAACATAATATTAAGCAGTGCATGTTTGCTGCCCTGTTTTTAAAGAAAGTCAAAGGAGTGAACAGGTGAAAGTCACTGGCTAACCACCTAGAACCAGAGCTTGTTGAAATGCTAAACTGGCTTTTGATAGCAGCATGCCCTTCTATAGGTACAGAGAGAATATTTACTTCATTTCAGTTTATTCAATTACTTCAATACAATGACTAGTTCTTAGTTTTGAATGGAACCAATTGGGCATTGAAAAAGTAGAAAAACTTGTTTGCCGCTTCCAATCTATGAATAAAAACCAGGTGTGAGAGGAAGTGCTACTAGTTCTAAAATATTGAAGGGTATGGTAACCAGAAACAACTAGTTCAATTCATTACCTGCAGCTAATATTTCTTTTTTAAATAAATGAGTTAGTTTTAAATGCAAAATGTTTTGATAAACCTTTTTTTCTTATGTATCCATCACTTTTCTGGTAGGGTTAAATAATAATAAAAACAATTGCTGTTTTTGTGCATTTTTAATTGAATTTGTATTTCCATGCAAATAGAGCTTGGCACAACTCATAAGTAAAAATTTAATCACCTAGTAAATAAGTAATGCATCATTCATCATTTTCTAACGTAATAAAAATGTAAAAATTAAGAACCTGAATAAATTTAAGTTAAGCTATAGAATTGTGCATATATATATATATATATATGCACATATATATCAACCTATATATATATATATATAATGTATCCTCCTGTATAATGTAGCAAAAGGGCGCACCAAATTTAGTGTAAAGGCTATATTTAGTTGCAAAGCAACATGTTCTAATGGTTACAAACGAAGAGAATCAACCTTTCTTTAGGAAAATAACTAAAAAGTACAAGTGCAAAACATGATTAAAATCGATGATTTAAATCAAGGTTTCCTGCTTGCTGATTCAAATCATGCTTAAAATTGCGTTGATTTAAATCAACCCGCCCTAATAGTGGTTGTTATAAATGTGTTTGAGGCTTAATGCGTGGGATGTTCTATGGCTTTTTGAGACTTCCGGTGGCATGATATAATGTAAAATTCTCTGTAATAATAAAACTGAATGCACAGAAGCATAAAATAGGCAAACAAATTTCAAAGGCCCCAAAAGCCAACATCCCCAGACTTAGACTACAGGGAAAGTTTCTGAGAGGTCCTAGGGCTTGAAGGCCCCAAGACCTTCCAAGCAGTTGCAAATTAAGTACAGATCCTATTGATCTATGGATCTAAGTCGTGGCTGGAAAGGATCCAGGTCCCAACAGAACTTAGATTCACAGATCAGTCTGGGGAGGGAAGCACTGCTGGAGAAGAGTGGAGGTAGGAAGTTGGGAACCAGGTAAGAGTTGGGGCTGTTTTTGGTTGGCCTCTTGACTCTAATGATTGAATTTATTGCACTATATGGCTATGAATAGGTATAATCTAAGACATTGCATGTCTATACTCTATGTATAGTACAGTAGCGGGCTAAAGTCCAAGCTGGGTCCTGCATATGGGGCTGCTGGATTCACCAAAGAATCACAATGTGAAGAGACTAAAGGTGGATGGTAGATAGATGTAGCATGAGCCATTACTGCCACAACCAACATTGATTACTTTTTCAGTGGTGATACTTGCCTACACAGTCTGATGTGGCCCAAGTCTTTAAGACCACTGAATTCCCTCTCTCAGATCACTATATTATTAGGGCCTAGAGGCTTGTGTGACTAGGCTAAGACAGAATAGGGTTTCACCTTGCAACATCAAACCTAATGAGATACTTACAATATATAATAATGGCATAAAATAGTGTTGAGCTTATTTTTCAATGGAATGGACCATCACCAAAATTTTTAGGATCTGTTGGAGAGGAGGTTTGGCGTCTATTGATGCAGAGGGAGAACGCTCAAGAGGCTACCATAGCAGAAGCAGGGTTTCTGAGGATTAGCATTGAAACACTGGGTTTTTGTGCAAATGTCTGTCCTCTGCAGATACCCTGAGATCCATGGAATTTCCTTAGGGGTATCAGTAGGTGAGGAGGATCAGCTATGATTCCTGCCTGCTCCATGGAGAGAAAAATCCAGAATGATCTGCAGAGATATGGCAGTAAAACTTATGGAGTTTCTTTGCTCTTGCATATTTTCTTATGGAGAACGATATGGCTGTAAGGGGTCTTTATTAGTGTTAACTCCTTCCCAAACTGCCAGAAAACATACAAGAAGTATTTCATCAGCAGTGTCCGGGGGGGGGGGGGGGGGAGGGAAAACCTAACAACCCTCAAATAAATGAAGTACCAAGATGTAGTAGGCACATTCAGCAATCTTGGAAGTACAACCAGGGCTGGCTCCAGCAAAAAAAAAAGATAAAGCCGATCGGCGGCACTTCGGCGGCAGCTCGATCATGCCACTTCATTCTTTGGCGGCAATTCAGCGGTGGGTCCTTCGCTCCCTCTCTTCCTCTTCGGCGGCACTTCACCGGCAGCTCAAAGAGGAAGAGAGGGACGGAGGGACCCGCCGCTGAATTGCCACCGAAGACCCGGACATGCCGCCCCTTTCCATTGGCCGCCCCAAGCACCTGCTTCCTTCGCTGGTGCCTGGAGCCGGCCCTGAGTACAACTTTCCTGAATGCATTGTGACAAGTAATTTTTTTTTTAACAATGAAGTGATTAGAGGGTGGTGGTTGTTACTGTTCTGCTATTATTACTGTAAATAGAAACTTAGTTGTTGATTGCTTGTCATCTTTCAGTTTCCCTTTTGAATTAATCATTTGGAGACATTGAGCCTCTTATTCATTGTTGAAAATCCTAGAAAATAGCAGTGGTCCAAGTCTACTGGCATATGGTTTTCAGATCCAATATTCTTGATGAAGTAAAATTTCTGGGCATATTGCTCTATTTAAAGCCAGTAGAATTGAACTACTGACATTATATAATTGTTGTATAATGAACAACTACTACTTTTTCTATTATATTGGTAAGCCTGTGTTTTTCTAATTTATTTCTAGGTATGCTATAATGAAAACGTCTTAAAATCAATGTGTTCTAGAAATAAGTCTGACACTGAAATCAAATCACTGTATTCCAAAACTGCCTTTAATAGTGTGTTGTCAAGAATTAAACTACATGCATAAAGCACAAGAGTTAAGTTCATTGGCCCTAGACATCCACAAATCTCTCTAAAAAAAAAAAGGCATATTCAAAATCTAGATCCAGATCAGGATTTGAATTATTTGAATTGGACGTGTCACTAACTACTGCTTTCTGTTGGGAACTCTTGACCTCCTTTGCACTTATGATCCATAAACTTCAAGGCACTTTAGAAAGGTCAGGAATAATAATTTTTTCCAATTTTGAAATGTAAAATTTGAAAATAAATTGGGGAAAAATGTGATTTTCCTTATTTTTCAACCCACTGTAGAGCTGGTTTTAATGTTAAATTTCAATATTTGAAAAATTGAAGAGACAGAAAAAGAAAAATCACAATTTCCCCCCTTTTCAACCAGCTCTACTTATTATCCCAGCCATACAGAGAGGTTAAATGGCTTGTTCAGTGCCACAGAGTGAGTCAGGGACAGAACTTAAGACTTCCAAGTCCTTATTCCACTTGTGCCTATCTGCTCCAAGGTTTAACCATTTCCAGTCTTGTAGGTTCTCTTCCTGTGGCCACATTTGAGTTCTGTTCATTAGGCTGTTGGATTTAGTCAGTGGAAAATGTTTTAGTGCTTCCTCAGTATTGATTTGATTTCATTTCATGTTTACACTGCAAGTTAAACTCAGGGAGCCTAATCCTTATTTCCTTTAGTAATACTGTCTTCCTTCCTACAATGATCTGCAACTTGTGGTTGGCTTGTTTGTTTACAGGTGTAGTGCTTAAAGTGAGACACCTAAATATGTGGCTTGACTTTGCTGAACACCTAAAGCTCTCATCCAGGTCAATTAAAAAAGTGCAACAAGAATTAAAATATTTTGGGACAATGCTTTAATAGTTTATGCAATGTACATTTCTCAACTTGTGCAGAGTTTTTTTGACAGCTCCTAATACTTCCTGATCATTCATCATGGGATCTGTATTTTACAGAATGGTTATATCTCTGAATCTTTCAAATAAAATAATTTGTGCATAATATACCTGTGAGTATATTCATAATTCACTAATGCATAAAAATAAAATCAACTTTAGAACATTGCATGATCTGTCTTTGCTCTATTTATAACATGGTTTATGTGGAATGTAGTAATCAAAATGCATTAAGCGTCAGTGTCATGGCTGTAGTGGAATATTCACTGGATCAGGTTTTTACTGGAGTTTGGCAGAGGGGAAAAGCACTAACCCTGATGAGAAGCATGATAAAGTATACTAGTCTGCAGGATTCAAAGGATGCTCTGGGTGCTGAGCACCTAGGAAAGTCAGGTCACCTGGTCAGACACTCACATTAGAAAATTCTGGTCTTAAACTTTTGGGCCCAATCCTCTCCCCCAGCCAAGGCCCCTCAGCATGACGCTTGAGAGAATTTGGTGCAAAGTTGGCTTTAAGCCACCTCATCACACCAACAAAACGGTAGCCATTATACACTAGTCTGATCTCTCAGTCCTGGTTAAAGCACACTGAAGACTACTTGTTGCCAGCTACAGATCACTCTTGGGCAGAGAGGCCCTGGCCCTGTCTCCTTTGGTCTGGCCAAACTCTGTGCACTGACTGCAGGGAGGGGTGATACTGTACAGACACCATAGATACTCACACACCGTTTAGAATCCACCTACACTGGTGTGTGATCCTCTTGAGGCTGACTAAGCTGGGTGTTATGGCAATGTTGTGCTAACAAAGCAATGCAGAGCTACATGCTCTTGCCTCCCCCCATTCAAAAGTATGATATTTTACCCTACTTGGAAAAATACTTGAAGATCTGTTAGCCCTGACTGAGCCCGCTTCAGCTAAGTATTATTTACCCTTGGGAAAAGAGTTCATTTTATTAGCCACGAAGAACTTACATTTTCCAATTATTGTACATTCCTTGATAAAATAAATTGATCAAATATAGACTTGGTAAACTATCTACAGAGTCAAAGTACAGAATGTAGCAAAACATTTTATAACAGGCAAGAGTATACTCAGATATTAATTACATATGCTAATAAGAATGAAAATTAGCTAGAGAGTTCAATTTATGGACTGCTGAACTCTTTTCACCATAATGAATCAAGGAAGGCCATATAACAAAGTATTATATGAGTCTCTTATGATGGTAGTCATTTTTTCCCATCATTAAGATTTCTCTAGCCTTCATTAATAAACTTAGTAATTGTCTAAAGGAACATCCCTGTACCATACTGTATAGCATTTCAGGACTTAGAGGGCACTAGAGACTGAATTTAAAAGTTGCCTCCTGATTCAGCAGACCTACCACAGCAGAGGTTTCTGATGGAGCCAGGGAATTTCTTTAAAGAACTAAAGTACTGCTAATTTAAAAAACAGATGTGAGTGGCCACTATGAAATCATTTCCTCCCTGTTGTGCTGATTAGCCAAACAGTTTGTGCTACTGTCTTGACCAGATGGTCTACAGTTCTTTTATAAACTCCCAGAGTTGCTGCAAGGCAGAGGTATTTACTTCTGAGGTCTTTAAAAAAAAATAAAAATAAATAATGCTGGCAGATTAGGTTTGCTGCTTATGAAGAAACACATATTTTTCCACAGAGAAATTTGTCCCACAGCCTCATGCCTTACAACTTTCCCTTGCTTCCTGGAGTAAGTCCCAGTCTTCAACTCTAACTTCTGCTTTATTAAGTTAGTCTACCTGCCAACAGTGGCTGCTGTGTTTTATTCTCTGCCCACTGAGCCTCATATGCCACTTGTCTTCATTTGTGTTTGACAAGACAATCTTAGGCAAGCTTCTTTTGTTATGACAGTATGTCAGTGGAACGCCTCTGATATTTTCAATCTGCTTATGTTTCCATGGGTATCAAAAGTTTTATTCTTCCAATGACTACACAGAGCTGGTTCTGATGTATTTCCCCCTAAATATGAGTGAATAGTGGGAAGTTGCATCCACATTTTTAATGAGTTTGAACATTGTTGATGTGGGATAATCCAGTGGTCAAACGCTGTAATGTTAGACAACACATGAACATTCATTATATAGCTCCTTTTCACTGTACTGTATACAGCCAACCAGGGGTGGCTCCAGGCACCAGCACAGCAAGCGCGTGCCTGGGGCGGCAAGCCGCAGGGGGCGGCCTGCCAGTCGCCGTGAGGCTGCCTGACTGCCGTGCTTGGGGCGGCAAAATACATAGAGCCGCCCCTGCAGCCAACATTTTTGGTTGGGAGAGAGAGAGAGAGAGAGAGAACAAACTAGGATCAGATACAAGCCTTCCTTAGGTATAAAAATAAACATAGTATTAAAGACTGCTAATTTTTTCCTTTTAGTACAAGACAATGCTGGAACTGTCATCATTGCTGCAAGTTCAGCCTCATTCTGTTGGATGTGACTAAACATTTTATAAACTGAGAATTTATGTTGCTATTTAGCTTTGTTTTGTTTTTCTGCCATGTTTTGTGAGAACAGCCTTGAGCTGACAACATATCAAGTCAGTTCTAAGTCAACGTTTACTGTCTTATTTTATTTTTCTAAAAATTATGTTAGGAGCATTTAGTACTGGTGAAAGTCTAATAGCTTTGGGGCTAAATTCAAGGCAAGGGTCTAAAGCAATGCAGCCAGAAGAGGCAGAGTTTAATAGCGGAACACACTGCACTGGTACAAAGTTGCTGCAACATTATTTGTTCTGAAAGAGCCTAGTGGACAAACACAACCTCAAAAATGGAAGTCTGTGGCTAGGAAGGGGTGACAAGGGCAACTATGGGATTCACTGCCACACACTTTCCTCAAGCAGCTTCCACAGTTGGGGCTGCACTGATGGTCCACACAAACTAAAGCTGCTCCCTTACTCTGTGGGATGCTGCAGTGGTAGTACTACAGTACTCACCTCCCTGAGTGCAGGGAGTCTGGCTGACACAGGAAAGTAACCGACACCTCCCACCAATGATTTATTGAATCTGGTCTTCAGTTTAAGCCAAGTATTGCATACTTGTTTACACTTCTGACAAAATCCAGCACTAAAACCCGTGATTCCAGTTGTGAAAGGCTGCCCCTCTAGTTCACTCTTACCCACCTGTGGAACTGTCCATTAGCCATAAGGGTCTATTACTGAGTTTCTTACACATCTGAGACTGTCCTCTACTGGAGACAAGAGAGGGGATGAGTGGGACATTGGTCAGACCCAGTATGCCCATTCATATGTGCCAAAAATCTTATACAAACAACTAATGTAAATTCTTGTTATCCTAGAAATGAACTAGATTAAAAAAAGGAAGTATTCCAACCATTGGTTTTTTTCTCTTGTTTTTATAATGTAATTTATATACAAGAGACATTTTCATCTTCTCATATATATATATATATATGGATGCAAGACTAGAACTTATGCCCATGAACATTAATATTCAACAGAAGAGGTTATCTAATTTGACTTGCAATCATTTTAACGAGAGAATAGATAAAGGTTTTCCTGGAGGTAGTTTATACTGCATGCTGAATAATAATTTGGACTATTGACAGAGTATCCCTCTACTATTTATCAGGAGGCTAATTTGATCAATGCTGCAGCAGTCAGATGCCTGGGGCTTCTCTAGAGAATTTTGAAAGTGCTGGTTTGGCACAGTAGAAGTTGTAAATCTACAGAATGTGATCAAACTGAAGATACAAGCTATAGGTGTATTGAAACATATGCAGACGTGTTCTTGCTTTATTCTTACAATGATTTCTGAGCTAGCTGGTCTCTCCAGGGTCTGATTTAAGTGCAGGAGCAGCAAATAAGCCCAAGAAATATTGCAAAGCAGTATTAGGAATTCCTACCTTTTACTAATGTTATCAAACCAATTGAGAGAAAAAAGCATGTAGCTCAACATAGTGAGTAAAATATTCAAACAAAATAAATCCTTCTGGATCTTGGCAACCAAGAAGACTCAAATTCCTCATGTAAAGGCATGCCAGGAGATTCTTATGAAACATAAATTTGTTTTACTACTGTATAGTGCCTTTTGAGTTTGAGGAATTCCATAACACCTTACAAAGTAACAATGAGTTAGATACTGAGACTGGAATGACTGACAAATAGCAGAGCTGTTAGCCTCTCATCAATAGACCACATAGACTTGGGCTATATACTACTCTTGTTCTCTAGCAGATCTACTGACACTCTTAGAAGCGGGCAATCAAGGGAAGTCTATGGTTAGATTTATCTTCTTGGCAGTACCTGTCAGGTGCCACAGATATTTGGACTGGGATTTCTGTAACCTGTTGGGCTGTGTGTCCCAAATGCTGTGTCTGATTACCGACTATATGTATGCCTGATAGCTCAATATCTAGTCCTGTCTGGGAGTATTTAATAATATAAAAATATTAGGCTCTGAGCCTCTCCCTACCAGAGAAGACCCTTCTCTGTGGAGAAAAGGAGAATGAAAGGGTGAGTTGTGTTGTGATAATTGGGCCTACAAATTTACACTAATTGTGAGTTCAACTGTAAAAAACGTGAAAGTTTATATGATGTCACAATAAAGTATAACAACAAAAGTTGATGGGAAAAGGTATGAAGACAGACTGAATTAATCTAAACAAAAAGGCCTACTGCTATGTCTCAAGGACTGCATTAATATCATGCTTGGTAAAAACAGAAAATGTAGAACCGGAAATTAATGAACCAAAATTGGTGTGTTGACTATCAGTCCTAATTGCTGAACAAAATAAGGATATGCTGGACTATTCCTCCCATTTCGACAGGTTTCAGAGTAGCAGCCATGTTAGTCTGTATCCGCAAAAAGAACAGGAGTACTTGTGGCACCTTAGAGACTAACAAATTTATTTGAGCATAAGCTTTCGTGGGCTACAGCCCACTTCTTCGGAGGCATCCACCCATTGTGCCCTTTTTGGGTCCTTAAAGAACGAGACTTTGTGAGGGGGAAAAAAGAAAAAGAAAAAATCCCAGACATTGGCTACTCAAACAAGCTTCACAATCATGGCTGCCACCATCTCTTGGAAGCCCCCACTTTCGTGATCCTAATCATGAGAGATGGCCAGACCGGACCAGATAGAGGGAAACAGATAACATTGACACCTCTCTAGCTCTGGCTGAATCCCAAACATCACCTGGGATGGTAGTCCAGTGAAGCTGGACTTTCATGACAGCAGCAAAAACAACAGCCACTCCAGCCCATCTCAACTAACTTCTTTTCTTTTCTCTAAAAGGACAGTTATTACTATCTTTGATACCCCTAAGAGACTGCCAGACAAAGGGTGGGGGGTCCTTCTAAAACTCTCTCCAGCTAAAGGAAAAGGGACCAAGAAATGCTGTTAAGATGAAAGCCTTACTTTATCATTTCAAATGCTTTAACTGTTTTCTTTCTTTTCTGTATCTTTAATAAAAGGTTAAAAGGATTTTTAATTGTTTTTTTGCCATGGTGCTAAGCAGCCTGCAGTCTCTGGATATCCAAACCTGAACCTTGTTTAACACAGTTTAATGTTGGACAGTGATTGGGTTATGGTTAACACCTTTGGCCCATATATTCCATCTAAATGAATAGAACAGTTGGAAGAACACAGTAAAAGCTACTGTATGTACAAATGAACCTGGATGTCTCTTGCCTCATGCTAACTGCTATTCTTACAAGGAGAAGTTATCTTTCCATACTGCTGATTACTGAACATATTTTCTCATAGACCATACACATCCTCTGTTCCAGCACCTGAATCTGGAATTAATTAACAGAAGCAGGAGTTACTAATTGTTTTGGAAAAGTCTATAGGGTGGTAGTAAAGTAGAAAAGGGAAGCGATAGAGGGCTATGTTAGAAAATACATATAATAGAGTCACTGCCAATGTGCTCTTCCTATGAGGACGGAGTTTGCAGAATCATGAAGGTGGCATGGCCTTTAATGGCTGGCCTGATGGAGCCCAAAGATCCATGGAACCTAGGTCAGGGAGGACTTTCTGTTCTGCGTTGATATGGGGGCTGACTTTCCCCTTCAGGAGCTGTCTTATCCTGGGCTCCCCAGCTATGCACTATGCTTTTTCAAAGGGTAGATGCCACACAAGGTAACATGGAAGCTCCCTGGAGTATGATTACCACAGATTTTTGCTTAGAAATGTGAAGGTTCAGAGATGAGCATACCGTGTAGGAAAGCCGCTTCTAGACTTTGACCAACTCTGTCCTGATTGTGTCTACTCAAAATTAGCAGTGCTAATCAGGTGATATTAATCTAGAGTGTTGCTGGGAAAGTCACAACAAAGGGAGCAACATATTGTGTGGCCTCTAACCAATCTCCCATTCAGAAAGTCAGAGGGTTTTGTAATTTTGTAATTATTTTCACTACCCTGATAGAAGAGTATTTGACCAATTGTTCCAAAAATAAATCAAACATTCACTAAGAGGAGTTAGTTAATATTACTTGAGATGAGGCATGAGTCTCTTCTGATCCTGCTGTAACCCCCACTGAAGTCAATGGAGTTACACTGATCTCTCAACCCCCATGCTTGTGTCCAAACCATCCAGGGATGCTGGATTACAGTGGAAGTCATTGTCACATGTTGAGGTGCAATCCACACTAGTGAGTTGTCACCACCTGCCCTGCAATCTTGGGTGCCTCACAATGCTTTGCTGTTGTAGCTCCCAACCTGGGCTGTTCACAAGCAGATTGCCAGTATACAGGCCACACCCTGAGTGCCTGAGTATAGCTGTAGCCCTGATCTGGTAGCTCTGACCCTAGCTGCCTGTCAGCAACACTCATCATACTTTGGCTTCTCCCAGCCTCAACATACTCCCAGTCCCAATTTTTCCCCCAAAAAACCATGTGTTCTGCACTGTCCAGTCCTCTCCTGTAAAGTTCAGATATTAAAGGTCCGTTGCCTCTGTAAAGGGTCAATATTCAACAGTTTGCTACTTTAAACCAAATTGTTTGGTAACTCCAGTTAAACACAGCACTGGATTTGTTTAGATTAAAAATAAAGCAAGCTTATTTAACCATAAAGACATAGGTTTTAATTGAGTACAAGTACACGGCATTAAAGTCAGAAATGGTTACAAACGCAATAAAATTAAAATGTTTTTTAGTAGCTAAAACTTAACAAGCTAGACTTGGTTCAAGGTAAAATCCTTACCCCATCTTCCCAGCAACATGGCCGACCAAATTCTCAGATCAGGGTCTCCCCCTAATATTAAAGGGCTGGTTCCTTTTTCTCCTTAGGTGAGAGAGAGAGAGAAAGATAACCAGGGGAGTTTTTGCCCCTCACTTTTATAGTCCAGTCAACCTTTGGAATGCATTTTCCAGAGGGTTACCCTTAGATGAAGTTCATTCCAGCTATGCGGAAGGAGCGATGGAGTCTCATGGTGAAAGAGGTTCAATGGTGTTTGCTAAACTGCAGTGTGAGCTGTTCCTGCCCTGCTTTGTTGCCAAAGAGTGGCCACTTGACAGGTACGTGTCAATCAACTTTGATGACATTTGGTTAGCGGGGCCTTTGTCTTTGAGAAACAGATTTTCCTCCTCCCCAGACTTGTCTGGTTAAACACATTTTAGTTGTAATTTCAGTTTATGTTCATAACTCTTAATACACATTTTGTACATACATTATACAAGAATATTAATGATCAGTGTATTCGTTTTTAAATGATACTGCAGAAGGCAATTTTGAACAGAGATTATTACAGTAGTGTGTGGGGTGGGAATACAGAGGTACTTAGGGTTACAGCCATATCCTCTGAGCTTGTCTAGAGAGAATCAAGTTTCTATAGCCACCTCCAGTCTATTCTAATGTCACTTACATCTACAGCACCTGTGGACATGCCATCACTTGCAGGTCCAGCACCACTAAAGTTCTGGGACTCTGGGGAGACAGATGTGAGGGCTTGTGCACACTGGCCAAAGCCTGAATCTTAAATGGTTGAGGTTAGGCAAATGTAACACATACAGAGGAGCAATCTTGTCACTGTGGCAGCAGTGGGACTTTTGGCAGCATAGCCAAAATTGTTCTGCCACACAAAAATGGCTTCTGCTATCAGGGTGCAGAGGAACTACTTACTTGCAGAGGAGTGGATAGACAAGGAATGGAGACAGAGAATCTGCTAATGAAAAGATCCTTCCTCTTCTTTCCCCTTCCCCTTGTGGAGGATGCATGGGGCGACAGGACCCTGGGTACTATTTCTGTTCTCTCTCCATGTCCCCAAAACATCAAGCCAGGTCCTATGCAGGTTACTTGGGCTGAGTATCAACCCTTAATCCTAAAATTAGAGGAGTTTCAAATTATTGTATATTTAGACTGGGGGTAAAGTCTGACCTTTCCTTTGTAAGCAAGCTTGCTGGGTGGAGAGAATGGTGATTTTCAAGGCAGTCTCCTCCAGAGCAGTTTAGAAGCAAAGTGCCCGTAGTCCGTGAGGAATTCCAGAATGTATTAGTTGTGGGTAGGCAAATGTCTTTTGCAAGAATCTCTTGTGACTCACCCTGACAGGAAACAAACTTGAGGTCAATATCTGAGCCAAAAGGCTGAATTTGGCAACTATAACCTTTTGCCAATTTCTGAACCATAAATGTACATGTAGCAACTCTTTCTGCAGAAATGTCAGCTCATTCAGCCTCCAAGACGCAGAAAAGTTTCCATTTATAAGGACAGATCATCAGGTGGTACCCAACACCACAAACACAGCTCTTTGATGAAATCATATGGATGGGTTTGCTCAAACTTTACAATACTGTATATAATCTGCATAATCCACAAATGGAAGTGAAAGCGTTAGTGGCAGATGGCACTCTTTTATTGGCACTCTACATTTTTTCAGTATTGTTTGTTTTCTGAAATGGATTAATGATTAGGCTTTCTCTGGTCACAGGAACTGAATAAAGTTTAATTCATGGTGACATTGGGAAGTGGAAGATTGAATCAGAGAGCACTGAAAAATTCCTCGCTACTAGAGGGATGTAATTTTTGGCAGACTTTTCTCTGGGGAGGTAATGAGGGCAACTGAAGCATAAACCGTTTGAAGTATGAGATCTAAGTCAGACACTAGAACAGAAATGTTTAATAATATGTTTTTGATGTCTGTATCATGTTTTGAGAAACCGTTTAAAGGGCTATCTTTGTTATGCACATTATTTTAAAGCAATGATTTTAATTAATGTCACATACCCTTATCTTTCGGATCCCCAATGAAGTAAAAATTTTAGAAATCTTGCAAGATTTTCCCCATCTTGAGTGTTTCCATCTTGCAACATAAGATACACTGTGAAGGCTTTTGGTGCTATCTATGGCTTTGATCCTACATGCTCATACCCACAGACTGAGAAATCCCATTATTTCTAGAAAATTAAAATGTCCTGTATTCTTCTTAAAAGCGCTTGTGTGCTATCTTAAGCTCCAATCCTTCAACTCTCATGAATGGGTAAATTCCTCCCTGCCCCCACCTTACATAGCATCTAAAGCCTTTATAATGTATCTATTCTCAAGATGCATACATACCATTCAAGAAGGGGGAAGATAAAATCCAAACTCTAGCTCGATCCCAAATTCTAGCCTAAACCTAAGACAGATCAAAGCCCAATGCAACTTTCATGGAT
Source organism: Emys orbicularis (assembly GCF_028017835.1). NCBI lineage: Eukaryota > Metazoa > Chordata > Testudines > Emydidae > Emys > Emys orbicularis. The sequence continues at coordinate 76,537,691 of NC_088691.1, read as the reverse complement.
GAGCAGCAGAAACTGGCAACACGGCTGTGCAGTAGATAATCAACAAAAACTGAAAGGACTTCAGAAAAATAACTGAACTTTGCTGTACGTACAAATTACTGCACTGTGTGAATTAAAAATGTATTGGCTCTGAGGAATTACATTTTCCGAAGGTAAAAATCACAAAGCCTTTATAAGACACACACATTATGTTCTCCTCTCCTAGAAGGAATTGCCTTTCACTATTTATAAATATAGCAAATACATTTATAGTGGAAAGTTTATCTTGAGGATTGTGCTTGCTGATCCAAACAGCATCACAAACTTGTTTCAGGGGCTCATTTTAGCAGCAGTCGTTGCTACTTATTTCATTAAGATTATTCATGAGTTTTTTTTTCCTGTGAAGACATCAGTGAATAGGCACAAGTCATTAAAAATAAGAGCTTAATTTAAAAAGTAGTTTTTAGGGACAGTCAGCAAATTGTGGCACCCAGAAAAGTTCTTTGGGAGGGAAGTATCTGTGAAATGAGCTCAGTTTAGGGAACTTTCCGTCCTGTTATTATAAATTTATGAGGATTGATCAAATACTGAGATACAGACACCAGAGATGAAATGTAGGTCACTAAGAGAAATTTTTTCAGGCAGTGAGTTATTCCAATTAGAGAGAGCTAATAAGCAATTTTCTAAGGCTAAGCTGATGTGCTTCTTATACTTCAATGCCGTTTTGTTGTGAGAATAATCTCTTATTATGGTATAGTGCAAAAACTGTGACAGCAAGTCAGACTCACCGTCTATCCACTAATGAACCATGTGAGCACTGATCAAAGTACAGCAGTTAAGCAAAGAGCAGAATAGTTGACACACAACCGAGTTAATTTCCTAGGCAACTAACAAGCTCCAAAAATGGTGATGGCTTTGAAAACTCCTCATCGGTGGAGGTGGTTTACATGCAAGTTCCAGTTTATTCGAATCCACAAGGATGGGAGTATGGGCAGATAGTTCAAATTTTGGCCATATTTCTTTTTAACTCTTCAGCTCTGCACTTAAGGATGAATAGGACAAGAATAACAGGCTTACATAGTGAAACCACGAAAAAATCAGAAGAGATTGGAGGAAAGAAGAGAGGGAACATAATGAGACTTTGGCAAATTGCTATGGAGCTGAATGCATATACATTAAATAGGTAGAGTACAGAGACCCAGGACACCATGGCTGAGGTGAATGGAAGACTATTTCCTGTTTACATGGATTCTTATCTCCTTCCTCTATGCCCCATAGTGACCATTATGAATAGTGGCCCTAAACATTCACAATTACCACCACAAAATGTAGTAAAGAAGTACCATTACTAAACATGCAACTTATTTGGATACTATACTTAGAGCTGAGAGAATATGATCAAAACCATTTCCATTAACACTGACTTTAGTAAACACTAATTGGTTTTGGCGATGGTCCACATGCATTTTGTGTTAGCCTTCTTGGACTAGTCTAGCTTGGTAAATGGCAGAAATATTATCTGAATGGTGAATTTTAAGTGAGTGTTGGGGAACCCTCATGGAAAGAGAAGTTTGTACTTGTAGCATTCACAGACATTCTAAGAATTCATAAAAGTCATTCAGGGAAAGGAAACATACCATATGACCTATGTATCCAACAGGAACTAACCAAGCTCCCAGTCCTCCAATGAGCTCTGCATGGCTGTGCTGCACTACTTAGATCAGGACGCAATACAGCTCAGATGTTGAGCACCTGCAAAAAACACTATTTGTGAGCAAGCTATAGAACAAGAATTGTTCATAGTATTCAGCTGCTGAATGGTCAAGGTTTATGAGCCTCACATCTCCTCCACTTGCCCTCCATTGGAGCTGCAGGGAATGACAGAGAGGTGTGGTGGCTCACCGTGATGCTCCAAAAAGGATAGTTATCAGGTGGTGTCCAGGGAATCATGGGAGAACTCGGGTGTTACTCCTGCCTGTTTACTCTGTGATTCAGGCTGAGAGATCTACACTCCTGTCCGACAGCTGGCTCGTTCAAAGCTGACAGCTAGCTCCTGTGCCTTTAGAGAGAGGAAAGCTGCTTGGTTCTCTTGCTGTCTTCCAGCTGAGTTCCCTGGTTGTCAGGATGACACTACCTACTGCACAGGGGCCTGAGTCTCAGGTACAACATGGCCTCTTTGTGCTGCTTTCATAGTGAAATTGGTCCTTAAAGTGGATGGAGACAGGCCCTGAGAAAACCCTTTGCACTGACGGCCTTCTTGGCCAGTGTTAGAGTTCTTTCAAAGGCCTGCTCCCAGTCCATGTTAAAAGAGGTGGATCAGAGATGTAATCAGCATGCACTTCACTATGACTAGTTTCTGCTTCTCAGAGTTTATGGGGGCTAGAAAAAGCAGAGAATAAATTATAGTAGCCTGGGAACTTAAGCCATCTTTGTGCTCCCTGGTTTCTTGTGCTATGCAATGACCTGCCCACTTCCTATGTAAGTTAGAGCAGCCCTAAGGATGTTGGAATCCCTCCTCTGTATTGCAGTAACACTTGGACCTGTAGAGCTCTGTGCTCCCTACACAGGTGGGTCAGGAGCTGGGCTGTACTTAGCAAGGGACTATCTGATCACCTACTATATGGCATTCTTTATCTAAAGTGGGGTCTCTCCGAGGAAGGGTTGAGGTCTCAAACAGTAAGTCGTGACACAAGCAGTGAAGGAGGAACTACTGTATCTACTAAACTGAAATCTACTGCACCATAAAGACAAGAAAAGATTTTTCAGCAAATATTGCAAAAGTTATCCCTAGAGCTTTCCGTGAAGAAATAATGCAGGAGCACTGCTACTGGAGGAATAACACTATGCCCACTGAATTGGACAGATCAGTGTATGATAAATTGGAGCTGCAGCAGATAGCTGTGAACTCAGTCAAACAAGCCACCCCGCCCTATCAAAGCTTGAAGGCTCACCCACATTCTGCCAGTATGCCCAGTCTTCAGTCGTGAGCATAAATGCTTAAATAAAGGCTTCATTGAAGATGGAACTAGCACAATAAAAGTCAGTATTAAAAGAGGCAGCAAGAACGGCAAACTACCCAAAGTGTGAGGGCAAGTGGGAATGCTGTCATGAAAGGTAATATTCAGAGTAAAAGCAAAGCCTCACAATAACATTCTGGATTTGAATGTCTTGGGTGGATAAGTCCCAGATAGCTGCCTGGTACTAACTTTATTAAATTAATTTCTATATACATAGAAGAGTACATAGGGGAACAGAAAATGCTACCTTTATTTCTCACAAGTTAGCTACGGTCCACAATTCTCTGATCCTCATTAGAGCAAAAAAAAAAAATTAATTTGGAAAAATATATTTGATAATCTCTGTTAACTACATATAAATTCTCCTTCTATATTATTTGTACAATACCAGCCACAGGAAATTATACTGCAGTAGCAGTGGCGGTTTGCCTAAGTGCCTGCCATTTAATTAATTGGAAGCTGTGTTGTGGGGACCACCCATATTACAGTAATGCAGGCAGAGCAGCTGACATTGCACATCTACCTATACTTAGAGATAGCTATAGATGTATAATGCTATATTGCTATGTAAAGCTCTGGTTAGACCACACTTAGAGCAGGTTTTAATCTTTAGTAATGGGAGGTTCGTGATTTCTTTGTGCCCTATTTCTCTGTCCCTGCCCCCCCCCCCCGATACATGTGGTATATAGGCCCAATCCAATTTCCATTGACTTGGGAGTTGAATTAGGCCCTAAATATCTAGTGGACAGGGCTTGGGTGCTAAAACAGACTGGCAGTCTTCGCCTGTGGACTTCCGAGTCTCTCTGTCACTTCTTAACCAATTTAACTTTCCCTGTTTGCATATATATTTCCAGCTACTTTTCTGTGTGGAGTGTATGGGGAGATGTGTTTAATCCTGGGCTGTAGAGAGTTGTAATTGTTTTTAGGTTTGAACTATTTTGTGTACCCAGGTGTCTTACAGATTCAAGTGCAATGTTGCTTCTGAGGAGGCAGGCATGGATTTATGGATTATGCTCATAGACATAGTTTGACTACTATATTTGCGGTGGGAAGCGCATGCATGCACACACACATGCATGCTGAAGCCAGTTATACTCCTGGGAAAATTCTGCACCAAAAAAATTAAAAATTCTGCAAAATTCTGCATTTTTTATTTGTCAAAATAACACAATATAATCACAACAGTTTCAATTATTTTTGGTCATTTATTTCAAAATACCTGTCAGCAAGTATGTCTGTAACAATACAGACAACAAAAAAGATTCAGAAAATGTTTATTGACTAATAGATTCCTTACTAGGCATATTAATAAAGAACTCTGAGTAATAATTCATTTAAACTACAATACAGAACCATATTTCCTGCATTGCTCAGAAGCCATGCAAAGGCTTTGGGGAGTCAGGGATAACGGGGGAGCTGAGGGAGAGGGAAGTAATTTCTGGGAAGGAGCTTGGGTGTGAACTTGGAGGGTTGTTGGGTATGGGTGGGAAAAGTATGCAACAGGTATTTCTGGGGGGTGGGGAGGGACTGTTAAGGAGCTTCCCCCATGCAGACCCTGGCTGACCCCTAGCCTCTCCCATTCAGTCAGGCACATCTGCCTCTGCACCCTCATGTGTCCTTGCACCCCTGTACATCTGTCCCTCCACCCCCATTCAGACATCCACTCCCCCACCATCCCCATGTGGCCCTGCACCTCCTCCCCCTGTCCTCATGTGTCTCTGTAGCCCCACTCAGACACCCCCTGTTCCTATGTGGCCCTGCACCCCCCCGTCCCAATGTGTCTCCCCACTCAGCCACTCCCCTGTCCCTATGTGTCTCTGTACCTGCTCCCCCTGTCCCCATATATCTCTGTGCCCCCACTCAGCCACCCCCTTCCCCCTGTAGCTTTGCACCTCCCTCCCTCTCTGCCCATGTGGCCCTACACCTCCACCCCCATTCAGCCCTGCCCCTGTCTGTCCTCCCCCATTAGCCCTTATGAGCCCCTGTCTGACCCCCCAGCAGCCCCACACTGTCTGTATCCTCATAGCCCCTCTCTCCTGACCTGGCCCGGGAGGTGCTGTGAAGAAGGCAGGCTCGTTCTCTTCCCTAGTTGGCTGAGAGTGGCTGCTGTGTTCTAGTTCCATAGCACCCTCTGGTGGGCAAAAGATGGAACTGCAGCAACATTCCAGCAGGAGCTTTTTTTCTGTGCAAAAAAATTAAACATATGTATGGCTCATTAATTATGTGCATGCGCAGTGGCACAGAATTCTCCCAGGAATACACCTTGGCTCACTGGCTTGCTACTCTTGCCTGGAGTGGTAACTGGGTTGCTGGCACTGCAGGGGGTGTGGCAACTGTCCAGCTTAATTGGGGAGCCCCAGCTGCTCCTGGTGGCCACTCCAGCACCGCTGCAATGTTGCTGCTCTGGTGCTGCTGGGCTCCTGCTTCCCTCCATCCATTCCCTTCTCTTCACCCTTCCTCTCCCCACTTTCCCTTGCACCATCCCATCCCTCATCCCCTTCTCTGCCCCCTGCCCTATCCCACCTCCTTCCCCACTGTCTCTTCCCCTCATCCCAATCACCCCCTTGCCCTGCCCCCCCACAGGCACTCACCATTGTACAGGAAAAAGGCGGGCACTAGGATCCAGGAGGCAGTGTCCAGCTGCCAAGGCCACAACCCAGAGTGCAGTAGAACAGCTGCTCCATCCAGCTGCCTCCTCTGCTCCCCTCAAGCAGAAACTTGTAGGGGGGTGGGGGCAGCATGGGAAGGACAGAGACACCCCCCCCCCCCCACAGCAGGCTGAGCAGAGCAAGCCCTGCAGGACTGCTCGGCACTTGCATAAATTGAGGGGAGGTGGAGGAGGTGCATGATCCCTGCACACACCTCGCCTCTTTTTTGAGGGGGGGGCAGTGACCCCCCTGCACCTCCCAAACTACACCCATGAGTATACTGTATAAACAAACAGCTCTCAGGCAGAAGCGGCTCTGTCCTGCTCTGTGCCTGCCTGCCAGGGAGAGCAGCCAAATGTGCTGGGGGGAGAAAGGCACAGGGAGAGAAGAACAGAGCCCCGCTCCCTCCCTGCTCCGGCAGGCCAATCTGGGGGAGGCATTTGACCCCCCCCCCCCCCATGCCCTTCTCTATGTGTCACCTCTGTCAGAGTGGCAGACCAGTTTGTTGACTCAGGCCAAATTATGCACTGAAATCAATGGGGTTGGAGGGCTGTACATCAAGCTAATATGACCACACAGTGTAAAGAGTGAATAGAACTCTGTGTCCACTGCACATGGGGGGGGGGGTCTACTCATGAAGACGGGGAGGTGATGTTTGTACTGCACCAAGGGTTTCAACAGGGAAGGGCATCACTTCAGGGTCCCTGAACATGTCCTCTCCTGATCCAGCACCTTTGTCTTTTGGGGTGGCTCTGGCTGGCAAAGTGGTGGTTGCTGTTACCTTGCATTTTTCAACCTCACCACAAGGTGGACTTGCCACCATCAGGGCCCCTTGCTCTAATTTACACTGGCAGAAATTGGCATAACACTGAGCTGAAGTAAGTTGAATCAACTATAGCACTTTTCATTCTTCTCCTTGTCCAGAAGTTGAGATGATGCTCAAACCAAAAAACCTAAATCTAGGAAGCCAAGGGAACTTTGGATTCAGATGCATATTTTTTGGTTCAAACCCAGCTCATTCCAGAATGTCTCACAAAGGTAGCTTTATGACACCTTTGCACTCCCTCATTCTCTGGGGGTGCTGGAGCCTGGTTTGGTCCCACCATGAATTGGTCCCCAGCATAACCAGAAGGAGACACGTGTGTTACATATGACTGCAGTGGCACCCAAGGGACTGTTCTGTAGCCAGAGACTTCTGGAGTGAAATAGTGCTGCGGCCTTTTCCTCTTCCCCAGCATGTCCCAACGCATCCTAGCCTACTAGAGGAATTGGGGCATAAAGCTGGTATTGATGGCTCTGCAGCACAGCGTTCATTCCCCTATGTCAGTAATGCGGCTGGTTAAGCACATTATAAAGCAACTTCATGCTGGTGGAGCAAGGCTAGGTAGCCTTATGGGGGCAAGGACCTAGACCAATGACTGCGGGGGTGCTGTGCAGGCATCATGCACTCAGATAAAATGCTTGAATATTAGAATCTGTTCTGTTGCAAGGGGAAATGTTGACTGGATCACTGAATTAAATCAATTTTTGTTGAAGTACCATTGGATCATTACGTCTTGCCTAGAGAGGCAGTGAAAGGAGAGATCCTGAGTTAAAGTTTCATCAGAAAAAAACACCACAACACCATCTTAGTTAATGCACTGCAGTGTGATCCTATAGTATGAGCCCAAGTCCTGGGGTAATATTTTAAGAGGCCATATTGGGCCAATTTTACAAGAGCCAAAGGGCATTGTACCTTCTGCCAACTCCTCATTAGTGAACTGACTGCAGTACACATATGGTGAAATCAATCAACTTAGTGTAGGCAGCTATTGCTGCTGGGACTGTTGATGGTTTAAAAGGATCAGCTATTCTGGTTTAAGCAATCTCGTGTCATGGTAACTTATTGAGAACTTCCTTATACTGAGCCCTAAAGTAAGCTATATCTTCACAGAGGAACATTTAAAAATAAATTCATATGACACCGGGTCCAAACAAATCTAACAGCTGATTATGGAATCCTTTTACAATTTTTGTTTGTACAGTAGGTATGTCTTACTGCAAGTGGCTGCTAAATAGCATAATTACAGAGCAAAGATAAATTAACTAATCAAGTATATTATATTAAAATGGAAGTAAATTCCTTTAAATGCAAGGGAAATTTGAAATAATTTACCCTAGCCTAGGCGCTAAAGATTCCCCCCCCTCAGTTTTATTTCTTCTTTCTCTCCAGGTGCCAGCAGTTATTTTTCTCTCCTTCAATTCTAGAGTCTTAACTCACTTCTCCCAAATATAGGTCCAGGCAGGGTGTCTGACCAATCTTATATGAATGTGCTTTAACTACCTCAGTGCCAGATGACATGTATGGTATTTACATCAAGGAAGCTTTTAAGTAAATACATTCTAATAAACAGGCTTGCATTGAAATGGCCCAACATTTGTGGCTTGTGCAAACATGTGCTTGCACAGCATTTTCCAGGATTTAACTTTTGCATCTTCTATACCAATAGCTGCCAACAAGAAAAAGCCCTGTGTTAATGCCCTGTTAAATCTGCATAGTTAAAATCAAAAGTGCCAACAACCAGGTTAATTCAGCTGCACTGTTACTTTATCTAGAGTAAACTCTTTACCAGGCACTTTCCTATATGCTGTAAACAGCACTATAATAAACTACGTATTTAGGGGCAAATAGAAAACCCTCTTCTACAGCCACGGAGAGCCTCTTGGTAGCTGCATCTGTATGAGTCTGCTGAACAAGTGGGGGCTGGGTGTGTGTGTGGGGAGTAGCTGTGCAGGGGGTGCACTGCATCCTGGAATGTGCTAGCAGTTACTTCAGCCAATGGACTGAGTTAGCCTCCAGGGCGGGGTTTAACTCTGCTTTAAGGCCTTCTACTAGGAGTCCCTCTCCCACACCCTGCACTCAACAAGCACTCTGTCCACGTCAGGGACTGGCTTCAGGCCGAAAGCATTAGTGCTCATCTACACAAGGAGTTATTCCAGAATAACGATTCCACTTGAAATTCACACCCTCCCTTATTCCAGAATAACGTTCATCTGGAGACAAGCCACTAGTAGCTGATCCTGCTGCCACTGGACTCAAAGGCAAAACTCTCTGTAATTTCATTGCGAGAAGGATCGAGCCGTTAGCCATAGAAACAAGAACGTATACAGCACAGAATTGCTCTGGGGTGGGGGTGGGGGAGAGGTCAGTAACGATTAGTAGCAGGAGAGAGGAACGTGGCATAGAACCCAGAGTGGGATGGTAGATAGGTTCAGCATCTTGTGTAGACCATATGTGGAGCATAATAAATGAGACGTTGTGGTCTGTGGATTGTACCAGGGATGGTCTAGTTTCCAGACTTTAATTAGAGAGTGCAATCACAATTCACAGGACAGTATGGAGAGTATAGATAGATATGTGGTCCATAGTTAAATGTTCAGTGGGGAAGGTGGGTGGTAGTAGTATGGAAGAAAATAAATGACTTGTGCTAAGCTTTTTAATTAATATTTCCAGACTTTTATTTTTTTTAAACTACACAGTCTAATTTCTTGACTGTCAAATTTTAAAAAAGAATAATAATGTTCCAATTGTGTTATAAAGTTAATAGACATCCATGTACAACCTGAACTGTATTTTCATTGAGATTTTTGTCTCAGGATTTTATTTAGTTTTTGCAATTAACAAGGATAAAAAAAGCAAATCAAACAGATGCACATTTGAGAAGTGGGCAGAGACATTCTGATATGCTGAGAATTAAGTAGGAAGAAAGCTATTGCATTTCCATACAAGTATATGAACTAAAATAATCCCTCCCAGATCTTGTTTTAACTAGAAGGAAATGAAGCTTATGCACTGTGGGTTAAAAAAAAAATGTAATTTTTCCATTTTGTATACAAATAAGGCAATGAAAGATTAAAAATCTCTCATACGTGTACATATTGATAATTTACACTTCTTTTCAGAAATGCCTGAATTTATGTTTATTTATTTCAAATCAACTGGTATCCATGTGCTCTTTGGTCCTAGGTACATTGGCATGATGATATCTGTCAATGAAAAATAGGGTACCCCAGTGGTTCTCAAAGTCGGTCCACCGCTTGTTCAGGGAAAGCCCCTGGCGAGCCGGACCGATTTGTTTACCTGCCGCATCCGCAGGTTCAGCCGATTGCAGCTCCCACTGGCCGCGGTTCACCGCTCCAGGCCAATGGGGGCGGCGGGAAGCGGCGCGGGGAGAGGGATGTGCTGGTCACCCTCCCCACAGCCCCCATTGGCCTGGAGCGGCGAACCGCGGCCAATGGGAGCTGCAATCGGCTGAACCTGCGGATGCAGCAGGTAAACAAACCGGTCCAGCTCACCAGGGGCTTTCCCTGAACAAGCGGTGGCCCAACTTTGAGAACCACTGGGGTACAGGACCCCTAGAATTGTAATGTACTGGGCCATAAGGAAGGTTGCAGCACACAGCAGCTGCAAGCTGCCCTCCTGCAGGGTACGGTAAAGGACAAAATAAGTGCTGCTGGCAGGGCAAGGTGCATAGCTAGGACATATCTTGGGTCAGTCTATATCAGGGGTCGGCAACGTTCGGCACGCGGCTCGCCAGGGTAAGCACCTTAGCGGGCCGGGCCAGTTTATTTACCTGTTGACGCAGCAGGTTCGGCCGATCGCGGCCCCCACTCGCCGCGGTTCGCCGTCCCAGGCCAATGGGGGCGGCAGGAAGCCGCGGCCAGCACATCCCTCGGCCCGCGCCGCTTCCCGCCGCCCCCATTGGCCCGGGACGGCGAACCGTAAATAAACTGGCCCGGCCCGCTAGGGTGCTTACCCTGGCGAGCCGCGTGCCGAACGTTGCCGACCCCTGGTATATATTCTTCCTTGGCAGCTTGGTGCAATTCCTATGGGATCCCAATTGCAAACCAAAGCTGCCCTCTTCTGCAGTAAACCCCATGGAAACAATACCGGCCCTCCCAAAGTAGAGGTGAATGTCCTTGATCACATGTTCATAGAGGTGAATATTATATTTGTCTGCACCAGTCAGTCTGGTGGCAGATTCCAAATGAAGGATGGCTCTCTTCAAGTCAATGGAAGTTTTGACATGGATGTTCATGGAAGCCAGGATTTCACATTTTGGGCCTGAGCCTGTAGTCAATATGCAGGAGTATCTCAAAAGCTTTTAATTGCAAAAATTGGTATAACTGGGATTGCAGGTACAGCGTCCTTATCAGTTTCCTTTATATTCTACAGTTGAGAGACCATTTCTTTGAAAATTAGGTGTGAACAAGAGAAAACAGGAGCAATCCTACATTTTCTCTAACAGTCAGAGATGAGCATATAAAAGTTGTTAGGCAAGAATGAGTGAAACACTGCATCCATCTGGTCGTATGGGGGGGGGGTGGGGAGTGGGAGTTTAGAATGAAAAGCTTTTTGAGATATGAAACCCTTATGGACAGGGAAAAAATATTTTAGCATTTGCTGTCAGAATACTTGCTTTTTTAAGGTATTCTCAAAAGGCTTTCTGTGAAAGATGAAAAAGAATTTTTGACATGAAATTTATCATAGAAATGAAAGACTAGAGCCACATCATGAGAAGTTGTAATTCTGGGGTATTTTTTATTTATGTATTCAGTGGAAATATAGGTATAAAAATGAGTTCTCTTGTAAGAAAAGAAACAGTGAATTTAACGGGAGCCATGTGTGTTAGTACTAAATGCAGAATTACAGTTTTCAGAAGATTAGCATTGAGTGCAATAGCATAAAAAAAGACTGAAATGTAAATAAAAAGAAAACACTATGTGGTTTATTGTTTTTTCTATTTCTCCAAATCACTGAAACACAAAGGGAAGAAATTATGAGAGAGTCTCTTGCAGTGGTGGAAAGCAGAGAGAGCGCTACACCTAACAGAGGTGCCCACCTGAGTCCCTCAGGCCCAGAACTTTAAAAGTATTTAGACATCTAAGTCCCACTGGGAGTTAAATGCCTAAATATCTTTGTGGATCTGGGGCTTAGTACCTAAGTCAGAGGTGGGCAAACTACGGCCCATGGGCCACATCCTGCCCGTGGGACCGTCCTGCCCGGCCCCTGAGCTACTGGCCCGGGAGGGTCGCCCCTGTCCCCTCCCCTGCTGTTCCCCCTCCCCCGCAGCCTCAGCTCGCTCACTCCACCGCAGGCGCAATGCTCTGGGCGGCGGGGCTGTGAGCTCCTGGGGCAGCGCGGCTGCAGAGCCCGGCCTCTGTGCTGCATGGTGGCGGCGTCGGCAGCGTGGCCTGTCTCTAGCTCCAGGCAGCGTGGTAAGGGGGCAGGGAGCGGGGGGGTTGGATAGAGGGCAGGGGAGTTCAGAGTTGGGGGCGGGGGTGTGGATAGGGGTCGGGGTGGTCGGGGGAGGGAATAGGGGGTTGAATGGGGGCAGGGGTCCCGGGGGTGGCAGTCAGGAAGGAGAGGAAGGGTTGGATGGGGCGGCAGGGGGCAGTCAGGGGCAGGGGTTCCGGGGACAGTCAGGGGACAAGAAGCAGGGGTGTGTGGATGGGGCAGGGGTCCCAGAGGGGCCGTCAGGGAACAGGGGGGGTTGGATGGGTCAGGAGTCCCGGGGGGGGGGCAGATAGGAGGTGGGGGCCGGGCCACGATCCCCTCCCCTAACTGGCCCTCCATACAATTTACGAAAACCAATGCGGCCCTCAGGCAAAAAAGTTTGCCTGCCCTGACCCAAGTACACAGAACATTTAAAAAAAAAAAAAGAAAAAAAAAGCCCTAAATGATTAATTTGTGGACTCTAGTGAGATTTAAAATAATTCATTTCCACATTCTATTTTATATCATTGGTCTGGTGCATTCCTGTGCAGAAAATGACCCCACACATTATATCTACATTCAGTGAAAGAACATTTAACTTGTCATTCAAATGTTAGCTACCTGAAAAATACCTCTGCAGCCAATCAACTTTCAAGACACACCAAGACAGAGTGCCATTGAAGCCAGAATTACCATAGCTGCAATAGGAAATAACTGTGGAACTGTATAATATGTATTACAAACATTGACTTTTAATGGTGACCATGATACATGAACCAGTCTGATGCTTTTCCATGCATACTTAAGAGGCAACGCATGACCATGGTGGTTTCATCCAGGGGTAGGATGGGGAACATTTTATATGGCACATTTCTATCTATTGGAGAGATCTGCACTTTTTTCCACTCATGCCCTTTCCCCCGCATATAAGCTCATCAGTGGACTTTGTGCCCTACACCAATATAAATATGATAAGAGAGGGGCACAAAATATTATTTCTGAGGGCAATAGAACCAGGATGCCATGAGTAGCATTAGATCACTTTTAATTAATTTTGTCCTCTCTTCCAAACAAGAAGGGTCAAGAAGCAAGAAAGAAATTCATTTAAACACTTCTGCTGTTTTGTTCTCTTTTAGAAGAATGTGCATAGCAGGTCACAGTACAGTGGATTTTACTAGTTTTCCACGTTGAATTTCACAGGAATAAGTGTGTTCAAAGAAGTAGCTTTGTTTAATCTTTGAGTTTCTCTCACTCCCCCCCCCCCAGGTCTATCAAAAATGTTTCTATATTAATCACTTTGCTTTTTTCCTTCAGTTCCTTAAGGATGCTGGATTTGTAAAGTAAATCTGGGAATCTAGTATATGAATGCATATAATAAAACAGGAGTGTTTTTTAAACACAGTTTGTCTGGTGTGGAAACTTATTCCCATAAAACTGTGGCTGGGATTCTAGATCTGACATGATTCAACTCAGGATCTTGACTATAAAGAGATCAGAAGGGGCGAGGCTTTTGCATTTGGCTATGTGGTATATTTGATACCTTTTCCAGGACTTTAGTTTGCTTTCCAGCCTATAATGGAAACAACTAAGTAGAATATAATGAATCTGGATGGTTAAGAAGTCATAAGAATGGAACCCTTTAATTATTTGCTAGCATTTTAAACAAGTCACTGACTTTCCAGCCATAAAGCCACAATGAAGGAAGAAAAGATTTTCACTATTCTGTTAAAGTTAGTAATTCTGTGCACCTTCTAGCTAAAGAGCATCTGCATTCAATCTCCTAGGAACACGCTTCAGTGTTGACAAGGATAACACAAGGGAAATTCTAACAGTCAGGAATAAACTCACTAGGTCCTATTTCTGTCTTCACAGCAACATGAATTGAGAATGCTTTTAGATAGTTACATATTCATGTATTTGCTTAAGGAAATGAAAAATATAACAGAGACTTTGTTGTCTGGCTCTGGAAAACTGCTCTGGTAGATGTTTTAACAAGAATGGGGAAAAAAAAGAAGAAGAACTTTTAGAAACATGCAGCTAGACCAACAGAAAATCAACAGACGAGATTTAGCTTCAGACATTTTAATAAAGTATGTAACAAACCAAAGTGCAGTACTCAGTCAGTGTTCAGTGGAAGAAGGGATAAATGGTGACAGAACTCTCATGGGAAATACGAGAAAAGAGCTAGCAGTTTGTCTAGCAGATAAAGTACGGCCCCAGTCTATCTTAGACCTCCTGAATAGCACCCTTTCCCTAATATGGTGTCTCCATTCAATCAGTTTGCATTATATAATTGCCTTCACTTGCTCTGCAGCAGACAGTTCTTTTAATCATTTTAAGTATGAAGATGGCACCGCAACTAGCCAGTTCAAAAGACTAATTTGTCAATGTGTAGTCAAAGCAATGGCTGGGGAGGTGTAATTCACACCCAATCTAGGGCCAGAATGCAGGCCTGCCTACCTACAGGCTGGAATAGATGCTCCAGCCCCTGCACACCACTTGGGGCCACCTGATAGAAAAATATGTGCAGCTTGTCAGCCCCTTGACTTTTCATCCTGGCTCTGTACAGCCCAGTGCAGAAACACAGTACCAGTGCGTGCAGATGGCACACAGGCATGCACCCAGCTAATCTCCATGAACAGGGGCGGCTCCAGGCACCAGCCGAGCAAGCTGGTGCTTGGGGCGGCAGCTTGTAGGAGGCGGCATTCCGTCCAATCATAGGGCGGCACGGCCGCTTTTTTTTTTTTTTTGGGTGGTGTTCTGCTCCGGCCGCCCTGTAGGGGGCGGCGGCGCGGAGGACAGGAGCGCCCTGCAGCAAGCTGGCAGGGCAGCCCGCGTCCTTCCCTCCCAGCCGACCGGAGCAGCGCAGAGCCCTCCCGGCAGGCGGCGGGGCCGCATGGCCGCCCCCCTTTCTCTCTCTCTCCCCCCCGCTCCCTCCCCCTCCCCCCGCTAGCCGGGGCACATCTGCAGCGCAGGGAGTCCCCCTGCACCCTGGCTCCGGCCACGCCGCAGGTTTTTTTTTTGGCTTGGGGCGGCCAAAAAGCCAGAGCCGGCCCTGTCCATGAAGGGTGTAAGTGGTGAGGAGGACCTTGCATGAGCCCTCCACACCAATGGTAAATTTTACCCATGGTATCTTAATGAAGTATCCTCCATTTAAGTGCTTGGAAAAACCCTGAATGAATAGTGATTTGTAAGTGTACCATGCAATAGTATTATCTTTGCTTAGAGATGATCCCATGTACAGGTATTCATGTCTACATAGGAGTATAATTAAACTCAAAAAGCTAAATCTCCAAGGAAAAGCCTTTTTTTGTTTTGTTTTTCACTCCCTGTACACTAAGGCCATTTCTATACTTGGAGCTAAGGAGTATAGTTCCCAGATCATGTAGACACAGCAGTCACGGTAGCACAGGGAGCAGGAAGTGGCAGCACAGGCTGGCTGCCCCAAGTATGTACCCATGAGGTCCAGAGGGTTTGTACTCAGGGCAGCTAGCCCAGACCCCACTCACCCCTGCCTGGCCCCACTCACCCCTACCACAACTACATTTGTATTTTTAGTGTGCTACCTCAATAAGAGATAGCATGAGTACATCTACTCAGACTGGGAATCACATCCCCAGCTTCAAGTGTAGACATGACCTTAGATTACACAATATAATTGAAAAGCATATGTATGTTCTAGGCTTAACTGGCCATGCATTTTTAAACTTTTCCCAATAAGTCTAAAGGGGCTTGTCTGACAGTTCAAGTGTCTCCCAAACAGATTTTTTAAGGTACAATTCTTCCATCACTTTTGCTCTCACAGCTCTTATCTCCTTTTCCACACATTTTTCCGTTTCTTCCTAAGAAACATTTTCCTTTTATCAAATTTTCCCGGTTCTTCCACTTTATCAAGTTAATGATTATCTATTAAAACACAGTAGCAAGTAATGGATTCTGTTATTACACTTGCTGAGATTTTTAAATGCAGTGAGCCAAATTCATCCCTGATGTAAAAGCACTGACAATACCAAGGGTGTTTTTGGCTCAGAATCTTATCAGTTTTGTTTGCAATTTTGATTCATAAATAAGTTGAAAAAACAAAGTACCTTTATGAGTTTTCTCCCCATTTGGGGGCTTTATAATCATAGAACACTCCAAGTGATTTCTTGTAATTCTAATTCAGTAATGATTTAGCTAAAATGTTATAAAGATCAAAGCAACAGAGAAATGACAACCAATATGAGAATATGTTATGCACCTGTAACGGGGCGACGACTCACCCGGTGGCGCCTACTGCTGGTCATCCAGGGAATTAGCTCTCCAGCCTTTGGAGCACCCTCTGCGGGCCTGAGTCTCGCCTGTTGCTGGCCCCGTGTCCCTCCTGGACCCCGGTGCCCCTTTCCTTTGGGGGCTGCCCCCTGGCAGGGGTTTCCAGGCTGGAGCTCCCCAGCTCCTCTAGCCTTTCACCAGCCCTGCTCCACTCAGGTGCCCTGCTCAGCTCCCAGCAGCCAGGCCCTCCTCTCTCAGCAAGCTAGAGAGAGTGTCTGTCTGAGCTCCTGGCCCACTGCCCTCTTATAAGGGCCAGCTGGGGCGTGGCCCCAGCTGGGGCTGTTTCCCCTTTCAGCCCAGGCTTGCAGCTTACCCCAGCAGCAGCCCTGTCGCAGCTGCAGCATCAGCCCCTTCCCTGTG
This sequence comes from Emys orbicularis, assembly GCF_028017835.1. Taxonomy (NCBI): domain Eukaryota; kingdom Metazoa; phylum Chordata; order Testudines; family Emydidae; genus Emys; species Emys orbicularis. The sequence goes on along the minus strand of NC_088691.1, from coordinate 76,521,120 downwards.
CTGGTTTAACCCGTTCAGGGCTGCAGCGGGGTGACTACCCCGCTACAGCACCTAAAACTCGATAGTGTAACTGAAGCATCATAGTGCATTCTATGTTACAGTATTGGAAATCACTTAATAAAAAAAAACAGATAAGATGTATTCTTAAAGGAACCTTTCAGCTTCTTTAGACCCTCAAATTTGGATTGCTTAAAGGAAGAGTAAATCCCTTACAATATTCCTACTGAATGATCCTACAATGATCCTAATGAAAGAGAATCATAGAAATGTGGGTCTGGATAGGACCTTGAGAAGTCATCTAGTCCATTCTCCCATGCTGAGGCTAGATCATACCTGACAAGTATTCTTAAAAACCTCCAATGAAGGGGATTCTACAACCTCCCTTGGTAACGTATTTCAGTCCTTAACTATCTAGAAATTTTTTCCTAATATCTAACCTATATGTCCCTTGCTTCAGATTAACCCTTCTCCTACCTTCAGTGGACATGGAGAACAATTGATCACAGTCCTCTTTATATCAATCTTTAACATACTTGAAGACTATCAAGTCCCCGTCCCCCCAGTCTTCTTATCTCAAGACTAAGCATGTCCAGTTTTGTTAACCTTTCCTCATAGGTCACATTTTCTAAACCTTTCATCATTTTTGTTATTCTTCTCTGGACTCTCTCCAATGTGTCTACATATTTCTTAAAGTGTGGCACTGAAAACTGGGCAAATACTCTGGCCGGGGCCTCACCAGTGCCGAGTAGACTGGAAGAGTTACCTCTCATGTCTTACAATACAACATTCCTGTTAACACACCCCAGAATATTAGCCCTTTTGGCAAATGCATCAAATAGTTGGCTTATATTCAGTTTGTGATCTACTATAATCCCCAGATCCTTTTCACCAGTATTACCACCTACCCAGTTATTCTGCAGTTTTGGGTTAAGGTTAGGGTTCCTAAGTGAAATACTTGGCACTTATTTTTATTGAATTTCATCTTATTGAATTCAGACCAATTTTCCAATATGTCAAGGCTGTTGTGAATTCTAATCTTGTCCTCCAAAGTGCTTGCAACCTCCGCCAGCTTGCTTTCATCCACAAATAAGCACACTCGACACTTCATTATCAAGCCATTAATGAAATATTGAATAGTACTGGACCTAGAACAGTCCCCTGCAGGACCCCACTAGATAAGTCCTTCCAATTTGACAGCAAACCACCATTGATGATTACTCTGAGTATGGTTTTCAAGTAGTTGTTCACCCACTTTATAGTCAATTCATCTAGACCACATTTCTCTACTTGCTTATGAGAATGCCATGTGGGATTGTGTTAAAAGCCTTACTAAAATCAAGATATATCATATCAACAGGTTTCCCCCATCCAGTAGGCCAGGAACCCTGTCAAAGAAGGAAACTAGGTTGATCTGCCATGATTTGCATGATTTGTTCTTGACAAATCCATGCTGTCTATTCCTTATCACCTTACTATCCTGTAGGTGCTTACAAATTGTTTGTTTAATAATTTGTTCTTTCCAGGTATTGAAGTTAGACTTACTGGGCTACAATTCACTAGATTCTTTGGTCCCCTTTTAAAAAATAGGTATTATGTTTGCCCTTCTCCAGCCTCTTGGACCTCACCTGTCCTCCATGAGTTCGTAATGATAATTATTAATGGTTCTGAGATTGCTTCAACTAGTTCCTTAAGTACCTTAGGATGGATTTCATCAGGCTCTGATGACTTGAATATATCTAATTTATCTATATATTTTTAATCTGTTCTTTCTCTATACTGGCTTTCTGGAAATCTTGTCTTTTTCGTTGTACTACACAAATACAAAAAATTCCTCTATTTATCTTTACAAGAAGTTGGTTAGGTATTTAAGTATTAGCAAATAAACACATATTGGGAACAATGACCCAAGCAAGATTCTAAAAACTTTTAACTACTTAAATACTTTTTTTCATCCCATAAGGGATTAACTTTTCTTTAAAATGCATTTTGGGGCCTCCACAGTTGACAGAGTCTGTTTAATTATAAGAGTTTTTATATTTTAGACTCAAAAGATATCCAAGCAGATTGGAGAATTACAGGTTTGGGATCTGAATCTGACCTTCCCAAGAACAGGTGTCTATTGTGCTCTTCTATTACATACCCTCCTCAGAAGTGCTACACATGAAGAAAATGTTTCTAGGCATGGCATCATGGTGGGTCAGATTCTGCCCCCTCCATGGTCCCTACATACAACAGACCTGGTGCTGTTTTACAATGCCAGGGGGATCAAGATTTGGGTTGGCATAACAATGTGTGGCATGGCAGCTTTGTAGGGGCTGCCTATGCTCTATGGAGAGGATGGTGAGGAATAAGTCCAGGGAAACTGTGACTACATGCAGTTGTGATTGTACTGAACATTAGCTCATCTGGAGCCAGTGGTGCAAGCTCTGCAAAAGCTACTGAGCCACTGTATTGTAGTACTTGCAGCTTTGTAGCCAGCTGGGAGAGGACCACCTCAGAAGAGAACCTGCTGTCTTAGTCTGGTTCCCCCCACCCTCCTTCTTAACAATTAACAAAAGCTCTCGAAGAATGGCCAGAGTCTGGCTTCATAGGAAAATGTTGCTTTATTTGCCTTATTGTGGAAAATATGTTTCTGATTTATTTTAAAATACATGGATCAGTGCATGCTGTTCCACTCATATTACCATCTGCTAATGTGCTATGTAACCAGTACGACTCAGAGAAGCTGCGGAGAAATTGATATTACAATACATCAGCAAAAATTAAATACTGATACTTTTATGCATGACTCAGCTACAGTACACAAGTTGCTAATGATTACTAGAGAACTAACTCTTTCCTACATACCCAATACCTCCTTTAAAAGAATTAAAACAAAGGTGGGTATTCTGTTCCAATACCCACTTCCAAACATTTTCTTATGGTTTTGGTCATGTCAGATCCCAAATCAGAAGAGTCCTGCCAATCTAGAAATGCTATGTCAGACTGTAAACCAGTCTCTCTCTCTCTCTCTCACACACACACACACAAAACAAAATAAAAACAAAGAAAGACAAAAAACACATGCATAGCACTGCAGGACTTGGCTATTAAAAAAAAAAAGCGTGACTCCTTCATTCTGAAATTGAAGTGAACTCAAGACTTCCTCCAAATGGGGTTGGGATCTTGAGAACTGGTTGGGAATTTTCTGATGAAACAGGGTGTTGTTGGAAAATGCTAATTTGATTAAACTGAAATGTTTGGTGGAAACATATCGATTTTGATGGGACTACTGACCAAACACAGGCAGATTCCAACAGAAACCTAGTTTCCTAGCCTGGCAGGCTGCTGGAGAGCCAGACCTCACAGGGTCTGCAGCCCCTATAGCTCTGGGACAGCCCCACCATGCAGACAGCCTCAGAGACAAAGACCCTAAGTGCTTCCAGGATCCATGGTTCCAGGGCAGCCCCACCACATGGAGCGCCCCAGGGTTTAGGACCTCAGGGCTTTCAGGTTCCCTGTCATGGAGCTGGGATCCCCAGCTCTAACAGACTCATGCTGGGACTGTCATGGCTTCCAATCTCCCTGCCACGGAGCTATAATCTTGGGAGTCCCAGCTCCCAAGCTCCATGGCTCCCGGCTCAGCTATGACTTTCAGTGCTTCTAGGTTCCCAGCTCCACACGTTGGCCCTAGTGGAATGAGGAGCCCAGAAGCCATGGCTGAGCTGTGAGCCTCAGAGCTTGGCCCCCAGGCTCAATTTTGTTTTGACATTTTCAACACAAAACATTTTGATTATTTCAAAATGGTATTTTATTTTCAGATTTTTGCTTCCACAGGAAACATCAAAAATTTTACTTTTTGTTCTCAAAAGGAATTATTATTTTTAGAATTTTAGAATTTCCCATAGAACAGAAATTCTGACTTTTGACCAATTTGACTTGTGAAATTAGAGGATTCAGTAACGTAGACTCCTAGACAGAGAGGGAATGTGTGCTGGGCACTGGCCAAGGATTCAGAAGATCCAGGTTATATTCCCAGCTCTATCACTGACCTACTGTGAGAGCAAGGCAAGTTTCCTCACCTCTACATGCCTTTCTTTCTCCTTCCACCTTTGTTTGGCTTGTCTGTTTAGATTGTAAAGCCTTCAGGATAGTAGCTGTCTCCTACTATACATTTTACAATGCTTAACACAAGGGGCCCCCAGTCCTGGGTGGGGCCTCTAGGCACCACCAGATACAACTGATTAATAATAGTTAATTAATGGAGTACTGGTTTGGCCTAATGCAGATCTGCAACAGATAAGGCTTCCTTGGCCCATCTATAATAATTAGGGGCAAGCATGAGATCTAATATTTTGTTTCAAATATTCTGGTTATATTTTTAACTTCATTTGTTAGTATCCCAGGCATGTTGTGCATTCAAAAGACATGCAAAGAAAACATCTGCCTTTCATATCTGAGTTTACTGGTTCTTGCTTAAAAAAATTAAACATTTTTTAAAAAAAATTATAACTACACTTCAGATTGTTGCAATCCTGTTTGTTAGCATGCTCACAGCAGACTCTATTGCCCATTAGACCTTTCCCCTAGGAAAGCAGTGTTCTAACTGGAAACCTTAAAATTTAAAGACACTGGTCAGTAGTTATCACCATGAGCTGTATGCAACATAAAAGAGCTGAAACTCTCCTCCCCCCCATGCTCTTGCCAGCCTTCCCTTGGCTAAGCATGAACACTAGCTCAAAGGGGTACTCAAAACCCCAAAATAACCCAATTGTACAAGGAGCCCCAGGACTTCGCATAGTTTGAACTAGATTGGGAGCACTCAGCCAAGTGAAGGCTGACAGCAAGACATTTTAGAGAGAGATCTAGGACTGGGCTGGGAGGCTAGAGAGGGAGATTTCCACATGTGGGGAAAGAGGTAGCCACAGGCATGCTCATATAAGAGAACAAAGTAAAGCCAAAAATGTCATCACCCTGTTCAGAATTCACTTTTCATCTCCAATTACCAAATATTTTTGGCTGTACATATACAGCCCTACAAACATCTCTTCTAGTGCTTTCTGTAGGCTTGCATCTTATAAGCAAATGAATTACAGCATCTTAAAAATGAGAGGATTTAATTTTGTGAAAGAATTACCTCATAAAGAAACTGATTTTCATTTTTTCCACTTTTTTGGGGGGGGGGGGGTGAGAATTAATGGGTCAGGAATGCTCTAGCTGGAACTTTTCTGAAATTTTCTGTCGAAGCAACATCATCAGTGAAATTTTTCTGAGATGATGTTTCTCTATTTTCATGCAGGGTGATAAAACTTCAAAGCACAACAGTCTTTGTCAAATTTCTTACATTCTTTGCTAGCAATGAGAGAGACTAAAAGGTCTAATTTAAGAAACCACAAGATAAAACCATTGTTCCAAGATCTCCAGTTCCCACTGATGACTATCCTGGAATAATTAGAGAGACCAGCTGGGTGAGGTAATATCTTTTATCCAACCAACTTCTCTCTCTCACCAATGGAAAGTTGGTCCAATAAAATATATTAGCTCACTCACCTTGTCTCTGTAATATCCTGGGACCAACAGAGCTCTAACAACACTGCATAACCTGGAATAAAACAGTCACTGCATTAGTCAAATAAATATAATCTCCACAACTTTAACATTTAGGACTGGAAGGATGGTTGTGTAGTTAAAGTACATAGGGGGGGCTTTAAGAGACTTGATTCTACTCCCAGTACTGCTGCACTTCCTATGTGACCTCGGGCACAGTCACTTAAGCCTGTAACTTTAGTTACCCTGTCTATACCATGGAACAATAATACTGACCTACATATAGAGGCATTGTATAAGGGTTAAATACAAGGGTAATGATCCTCATTTCATTGTACTACACAAATATAAAAATATGATTATTTACAATACAACAATATCTCCAGAATCCCAAGATGGCTAACAGAAGGTCATGAATGTGTATTGTGAACCAAATGAACTTTGCTATCATTCCTTCATTGGGCCACAGAGAGAAGAAAGGTTCAGAAAGCCCTGAGGCCTGCCCTAATATGTAGCCTAGCTACACTAGCTCTATGACTTCCATGAAGTTAGGCCAATTTACAGCTCTGGCTCAGACTGTTTATTTACCCCATGTCATTCTAGAAATGAGTGTGGCTAGTTATTTTTGGTGAAGTGATTCATGATTTATTAACTGGCTACTCAGATTGAATAGGTAGAAATATTCTGTTACCTAAACATGCTCTTATGTGGAAGGGACTACACTGTAGTAAAAAATAGAGCCATTGAATTAATTAAATATGACCCATTAAGAGACTCACAAAAATACATCTCACCACTCTGCTAACAACATTAATAATTCAGTGTCATTGCCACACTAAAGTATACACAATTTTTCATAATCAATTATTTATGAAGCTTCACACTTTACACAGTACATTCAGTACATGACCTTCTTTAGAATACAAAACCAGTTTATCTCCTCTAGAGCTAAATGTGAAATGAATGATTAAAAGAGTTCTTTTAGCACCTATCCTGGTTTCGGGTTTTGCTACCTTCACCCCTCTCTGGGTGCAACCACGAAGGACTCCCACTCTTAGACTGGATTTCTAGGTTGGCAGCTCCCCCATTAACAATTGTGTTAACTTGAGGGGCCCAACTATGTTTGGCACCTGTAAGCCCTTTCCTCTGGGAACCTTTGACTGCAGCTGATTAAAGTACCTCAAAAACAGCTTCTTCAAAGCAAACTATTATTTATTCACCCAAAGGTGCATAGCATGCAGAGTAAAGGGTTAAAAAAAACAAAAGAAGCCTATGCACATGGGTCTTATCTACACTATAATCTTTCCTTGTAAGTTTTTTAAGTTCCCCTCAGACAAGTCACCACCATCTCTAGATTGCTCTGCTACATTCTCTCTTCATCTTCCTAGGCAGCAGACAGCTCACTCAACCCCCATTCTTCTATAGGTTTGGCCTGAAAGGAGTAAACTTTGCCAGCCTAGTTGGAGGCAGGTCTGGGATATTTCCCAATTAATAGCTTTTTCTTTCATAGCCTTCTTTGACTGAATTGTATCCAGTCAGGCAGGGCAATATTACACTCGTAAACTGAGGTACACGTGATATGTATGAAAAGTAATACACGTAACCCTCATTCTCCACAGCACCATAAATCAGCTCAGTGACTGTTCTCCTCCCTTCACCAACAACTGCAGCAAAGAAATGGATAGATTTTCAAGGCTAGCCCTAGAGCCCAGAGAAGAAATACAGTGAAAGCCTACAACATGGTGACTGGAATGACATCTTCTTAAACTGTGGCGGAACTACTAAGATAGGAGGATTTTATACTTCAGAGGGGGTGACAACTTCTTTTGTCATTGAAATATTTTTAGGGTTTTTAAGAAGACAAAAGGAAGAATCAGCAGGGAGAGCCCCTTCCATTAAAAGGGGCGTTAGAAGGGGGGGGGGGGGGGACAATAGGATGATGGTAAGAGAATTTGACAGTCACACATGTTTAACTTGTCTGGGAGATTCTAACTGAATTCCTCTGTTATAAGGCTCCAGAGCAATTCCTCAGCAGAATAATACAAATTCAGTAAAAGTTTGTTTCAAGCTGCTCACTTCTGCCCAGCTTTTAATATGTGTCTCTCTCCCATCTCACCCAAGGCTAAGGGACATGGGAATGATAGTTTCCTATAGCAATTAATCGTTTTTGAGACTATCCATTTCAGAATTAAAGACTGACAAAAAATAATAGGTGCTCTCCTTTTCCCCCCTAACCCCTCATTCATTCAGGTTTGTGGGGTACTGCAGTTTCTTAATGTTTCTCCATTAATACACAGAAATGTAATAACTGACTGTGAAAACAGGATGCATTGCCCATGTTATTTCGACCAAAAAGCCGATGCTTTCTCATTCTGACATCAAACAACAGTGAACATCTGAAATGGTTTTTGATCTAAAAACGGAATGCAATTGAATGTTTAGACACAAAGTTTTGACTTTCTGTGCTCACTATTTACTGTGTGGGCAAAGTGCAAATTACAAATGAATTCCTTCAAGGAGCTGTTAATGTTAAGGTCATAAAGCTAACAGTCAGCATTAAAGGGCAAAATGCATTGAAGGCTGCTTCGTGGTACATCTGCTTTTGCAGTTTGCACCCAAAGGAAATCCATACAATATATTCTCAAAACTAGGTTAAATATGTTTTATACAGTCATGCAAAAAGACTGAATGCAGAATAATTTAAATGCAGTGCTATATGGTATGTGATGGTTTTTAACAAAAAAGTAGGATTTAGGTGAATGCATATTTTAGAGAAAAATTGCAAAATGCTCTGCTCTACTAAATTGAATCCAACAGAAAGGTGACATTGTGCCAGTTTCAACAGAGGCGATATATTCTCCCAAACATATATATTGTTGTCATACATCTCAAATAGCCTCTGACTTTTTATTTAGGAGAAAATAATTCCAGAATTCATGTTTCTGTATTAAGTGGAGGTTTGGCTTAACTCCTTCCCTTGACCCGCTATTCAAGTTAAAGTTTTCAGCAGTTGGTTGAAATCTCTCCAAATGTTCGGATGATTCCAGAACATAAGGGCAGTTTAGCAACAATCCAATGCCCTCTGGAACCAAAGGGAGGCTTTCCATTGACTTAAATGAATTAAGGATTAGACCAAGGGTTTCTTCCAATGTTAACTACATTAATGCCTCATTTGCTTTAAACTTCACACCTATTTTTTTCCAACACCAGACACAGACCTCAAATGTGTACAACAGATTTTTTTTAAGCCACTTTTTTCCCCCAGTAGGAAATATTTCCATCTCTTTTTGGCTTGCTTCTCGCCATTTTCCAGAATGCATTCTGGCATTAGTGTAAAGTAGCTCCAATAATCACACTGAGAGGACATTAAATTGAGCCAAGAGATGCAGCACTTTCATTAGAATTATGTGAATAAGGGCATGACATTTGTAACGTTAACCAAAGCAAATCATTGAACATTTATGGCTAGATTTTCCTGGATGCTGAGCACCCATAATTTGCCTTGACTTCAGTGGTCATTAACTTTTATGTGGGGGAAATAATGGAACTGGATACATATCCCACCTCATCCAACTTTACAAAAGCTGCACAGCAGGCTGCATGTGTCCTCCAAGACTGTAACATTAGCCCAGAGTACTGTAATAGAGGGACCGACTCTGCAGCCTGCTGTACCCTTGGCTGAAATGGCATGCAGTTCCCTTCCATTATGCACAGGGAATAGAAAAAGGCCCTTCCTGGCCACCCTGCTTTTATTTAAAAGAAAAAGCAATTGAAATTTCCTTTTTAAAAGTAATGGGAAAATGACCACTTTCTTTCAATTTTTTTATTCCCTTGCCTCCCTCCTTTTTTTGCCATGGGAGTGGGTGGGAGGCTGGGGTGGGTAGGAAGAGAAGAGGAGACAGTGTGGAAAAACATTTTCTTACACTTTCCACACCTTTTCGCTCTAGAAAAGGGGGAAAGTGGTAGGATGTTAAAAATCAGGGAAAGTAACATTTTCTTTCACTTATTTCCTCAGTTTTCCAGTAGAAAGTAGTTTAAAAAAATACCAAAACAAAACAAAACATCCCGATTTCACTTTTTTTATTCCTCCCCTTCTTTTTTCAGTGAAAGAAGAGAAAGATGTTTTTCCCAACTTTTAATAACTCCCAGCCCCCTCTTCTTTTCCACTGGTCAAAAAGAAAGGAAAGTAAATGGGGGGGGGGGGGAGAGCAAGAAATCGAAACAATATTTTTTTCAAAATGAGAGAACATTTTCTATTTACATTTTTTAATTTGTTAGAAAACAAGGAAAAAGTGAAAATTTTGAAGAAAAAGGATAAATGTTCATTTAATTCTGAAAATTTTCATGAAAAAATATTACAAGCTCTTCTAGAGGTGGTAATCTATGTGTTGATGTTGTTAACCCATTTCATTCCTCATGTAAGAAAGGAGAGAGGAGAGCACAGATGTGCATAATTTGCTATGAGTGAAATCTTATTTTTTTACTATAAGTGATTGGCATTTGGGAAAGTTATACCACATGTTCTCCTTTCTGCCCCCTCAATAAAAAAAAAAAAATCAAGGAAGAGCCCAGCCGAAAGAACCCAGCAGACCCTATTGACATATTCAAACCCCACAGAAGGGGAACAATCTCAAGGAGCTGAGATAGCATACACAATCATATTTTGAACATCTGTGCAAATAGTGTGGTTGACTTCTGATTTTGATGACTCACATGGAAGGAGCTTATGTTGTGGGCGGAGCCTGGGGAAGCACTACCATCTTCTTTTTCCCTAATTCAGCCTCTGCTGGCTGGTGTCTCTCCCTGTCCGATATAGCCCAAATTTGCGACTTGAGTACTATGAAGGACCTTGTTCTGGGACCCTGCACTAAGCAAATTTTCCCCTTGTATGTCCACGTTAATTAGAAGCAGCAACTAAATCTATGCAATTTAACAGTGAAACCTGTTTGAATTTGCCCTGAATAATATAGTTGGACATTTTTTTACCTTAAGTTTATAGCACTGTTTTCATTATACTCTATGTAAGTTAGGCAGTCACTGTGGAGGTGGAAGGGTTACATTCTTCATTACATGTCTGAATAACTGCTGGTTAAAAGACAATCTCTGCTGGAACACAGTAAGTGAGAATATTCAGAGGAACTGAATTCTACGGTTGAAAGAAAACACCACTAAATATGCCCAAGTACTGATATTTCAATGTCTATGTAATCTCCCTATGCAATTGTTTAAACTGTAGTAAAGATAATACTCACTCCTCAAGGTTCTCAGTTTGAATTGGCAGGAACTATGGATTCTGGGAGACAACAGACTCCACTCTTGGGAAGGAAGGGTAAACTTTCCATTAATCAACAATGACTCTTGGAACCAAGTATCAGAGGGGTAGCCGTGTTAGTCTGAATCTGTAAAAAGCAACAGAGGGTCCTGTGGCACCTTTAAGACTAACAGAAGTATTGGGAGCATAAGCTTCCGTGGGTAAGAACCTCACTTCTTCAGATGCAAGTAATGGAAATCTCCAGAGCCAGGTATAAATCAGTATGGAGATAACGAGGTTAGTTCAGTCAGGGAGGGTGAGGTGCTCTGCTAGCAGTTGAGGTGTGAACACCAAGGGAGGAGAAACTGCTTCTGTAGTTGGATAGCCATTCACAGTCTTTGTTTAATCCTGATCTGATGGTGTCAAATTTGCAAATGAACTGGAGCTCAGCAGTTTCTCTTTGGAGTCTGGACCTGAAGTTTTTTTGCTGTAAGATGGCTACCTTTACATCTGCTATTGTGTGTCCAGGGAGGTTGAAGTGTTCTCCTACAGGGTTTTGTATATTGCCATTCCTGATATCTGACTTGTGTCCATTTATCCTCTTGCGTAGTGACTGTCCAGTTTGGCCAATGTACATAGCAGAGGGGCATTGCTGGCACATGATGGCATATATAACATTGGTGGACGTGCAGGTGAATGAGCCGGTGATGTTGTAGCTGATCTGGTTAGGTCCTGTGATGGTGTTGCTGGTGTAGATATGTGGGCAGAGTTGGCATCGAGGTTTGTTGCATGGGTTGGTTCCTGAGTTAGAGTTGTTATGGTGCGGTGCGTGGTTGCTGGTGAGAATATGCTTAAGGTTGGCGGGTTGTCTGTGGGTGAGGACTGGCCTGCCTCCCAAGGTCTGTGAAAGTGAGGGATCATTGTCCAGGATGGGTTGTAGATCACTGATGATGCGTTGGAGAGGTTTAAGCTGAGGACAGTAGGTGATGGCCAGTGGAGTTCTGTTGGTTTCTTTTTTGGGCCTGTCTTGTAGCAGGAGGCTTCTGGGTACACGTCTGGCTCTGTTGATTTGTTTCTTTATTTCCTTGTGTGGGTATCGTAGTTTTGAGAATGCTTGGTGAAGATCTTGTAGGTGTTGGTCTCTGTCTGAGGGGTTGGAGCAGATGCGATTGTACCTCAGTGCTTGGCTGTAGACGATGGATCGTGTGGTGTGTCCGGGGTGGAAGCTGGAGGCATGAAGGTAGGCGTAGCGGTCGGTGGGTTTTCGGTATAGGGTGGTGTTAACATGGCCATCGCTTATTTGTACGGTGGTGTCTAGGAAGTGGACCTCCCGTGTAGATTGGTCCAGGCTGAGGTTGATGGTGGGGTGGAAGCTGTTGAAATCATGGTGGAATTCTTCCAGGGTCTCCTTCCCATGGGTCCAGATGATGAAGATGTCATCAATGTAGCGTAGGTAGAGAAGGGGTGTGAGTGGACGAGAGCTGAGGAAGCGTTGTTCCAGGTCAGCCATAAAAATGCTGGCATATTGTGCGGCCATGCGGGTGCCCATAGCGGTGCCACTGGTCTGGAGGTATATATTGTCACCAAATTTGAAATAATTGTGCGTGAGGATAAAGTCACAGAGCTCAGCAATAAGTTGTGGTGTGTCATCATCAGGGATACTGTTCCTGACAGCTTGTATTCCATCTGTGTGTGGGATGTTTGTGTAGAACCAACCCATGCAACAAACCTCGATGCCAACTCTGCCCACATATCTACACCAGCAACACCATCACAGGACCTAACCAGATCAGCTACAACATCACCGGCTCATTCACCTGCACGTCCACCAATGTTATATATGCCATCATGTGCCAGCAATGCCCCTCTGCTATGTACATTGGCCAAACTGGACAGTCACTACGCAAGAGGATAAATGGACACAAGTCAGATATCAGGAATGGCAATATACAAAACCCTGTAGGAGAACACTTCAACCTCCCTGGACACACAATAGCAGATGTAAAGGTAGCCATCTTACAGCAAAAAAACTTCAGGACCAGACTCCAAAGAGAAACTGCTGAGCTCCAGTTCATTTGCAAATTTGACACCATCAGATCAGGATTAAACAAAGACTGTGAATGGCTATCCAACTACAGAAGCAGTTTCTCCTCCCTCGGTGTTCACACCTCAACTGCTAGCAGAGCACCTCACCCTCCCTGATTGAACTAACCTCGTTATCTCCATACTGATTTATACCTGGCTCTGGAGATTTCCATTACTTGCATCTGAAGAAGTGAGGTTCTTACCCATGAAAGCTTATGCTCCCAATACTTCTGTTAGTCTTAAAGGTGCCACAGGATCCTCTGTTGCTTTCTTGGAACCAAGTAATTACAGGCTCTTCAGAGGATTCCCTTCCACTCCTGGCCATGAAGGTTGGTGTCTGCAAAGAATAAATATAGTATATGAAGTGTATAAAACAGGGAGAAAGTGAGGGAATGCATAGGCCTAACCCCAGAAACAGAAGTAATGGTGCAGGTCCTTGGTGAGGAGCACACAGGGCAGCTCAAGACAGGGTGAACAGATCACCTTTGCAGCCACAATTCTGGGCTACCAGGGTGGAGTCCAGTCCCCAGGCTGAAGGCTGCTCCAAGTTGCACCAGCTGCCCATAATTCAACGTGCAGTTTCACTGGCCAAGTATCACTGGGGCACTGAGAGCCTTCCAAAAACAGAAGCCAAGAACGGGTGCGTCATACAGTGACTACACTTGCTCTACCAAATTGAGATATTCCCCTTGCACAAAGGGAATCCTCAGACAGCTAGATCCATTACTTTACTAGTACTCTACATGATTGCAAAGGCTTGTGGCACCCATAGCAAGAGTAGGAGACATATCACTGAGTTATTAACTTAAAATCTCTATTGAGATAACAATTAAAATAAATAATGCATTGAACACAGAAAAAATATCACATACATAGCACTGAAGCGCTTGAGAATTCAGTGTTCATTGCTGAACTACATCATGGATAATAAAGATGGAATAGAACCCAAACACTTGTTTTCTTAGGCCCTGATTGTGCAAAGATTTACGCACATGCTTAAAGTTGGCATGAGCATAAATCAATTGGGGCCTAAGGAAACAGGTATTTGGGTTCTATTCCAAGGTCAATAACTTAACTCTTGCTAATCACAAATACAAAGCGAAGAATGTGCATTCGTTTGATTTGCATGGTACTTAGATTGCAAACACTTTGGGGGAGGGATTGTCTTTTCATTGTATATCTGTGCAATGCCAAGCATACCTGGGGCTCTAATCCTGACTGAGGCATTTAGACGCTGTCATTATACAAAATAATAGCAATTCTCCATTGATGAAATTTCCAGCAATTGAAACATGACAACAAAACAATGTAAAATGTTTGCTATTTCCTTTTTGATTTTCTATGTGACATTTTAGAGGCCCAGAAAGTTACCAGTACTAATTTACTATTTTCTTTTTTGATGGATAGGAACTCTGCTAGATGTAAATCTTTCTTTACTGAAGTCATATGTGGGCAGTACAGCTCCACAGGATATTTGGATCTTTACCATAATGACTTCACATTTCTGTAACCCTCTATATAAACATTCCTGTGTTTGGAAAATATGTATTTTTGTCCTCTGTACTCTTTGCCCATTCAGTACATGCACGACTGTAATCTTTCCTGAAGAAAGCAAATTACAAACTGTCACTGGAATGGCTAAATTCCATGGAAAGGGCCCGCAAATAACAGCCTGAGAACCACATCATTTAAAAAAAAAATTACTTTCTGGACACAAATATGGTATCTTTGCATCGTAGAACAAACCCTGTACTGATAGAGAAAGCATGCATGAAGCACAGAAATAAATGAAAGCAAACACAGAACCCAAACCAGTCAGTATTAAAATAATGTTCTGCCTCAGTGTTAAATCCTCTACTATAGATTCTAGTTCTGTTGAAAGGCCTTGTTCTCCAGAACTGGAAATTCAGAGTAAGAGAAAACTAAAAGATGAGAATGTTGAATTAAAACAAGGGATTCGAGGTAGACCATTTGGAGTGAGCAATCCTACATATACTGTTTGTCTAGCTGCATTTTTGAACATGCATCTTTGTCCAGAAGCTGCTGCTTCTATTAAAAGCTTACTTTCCCATATAGCTTGTATGCTAAAGATGAAGCTATTGAATAAGTCTTCTATTAAGACTCATGGTAAATGTAAGGTAATAATGAGTATGTCTGCACTGCAGCTTGGACTGAGCCTCCCAGCCCAGGTAAATAGACATGCTAGTTAGTGGCCAGGGTGACAGGCTAGCCATCTGAGTTTGGACCCAGGAAGTTGGTTGGCTTGTACTCGGCAGCTAGCCCATGCTGCAACATTCACACTGCTTTTTTAGCAGGCTAGCTCAAGCAGAACTAGCACATCTGTCTACCTGGGCTAGGAGGCATTCTCCCAGCACAGCTTAGACCCATCCTAAAAGCCTGGTCCTGAGAGGTGCTAAGCTCTGTCAGTGGCTACTGAAGGCAATGGGAATTGTGTAAATAAATAAATCAGCACCTTTATGCTATCGGCTGATCCAGTGAAATGAATGGGAGCCTTGTGGATGGTTACTGATCAAAAGTGGCCTTTAAACAAAGATAAAGTCCAGTCCCAAGAGTGTGCCACAAGTAGAACTCCTATTAAAGTCTACAGGGGTTCTGAGCACAATAGGGCTTACAGGTTTGAGCCGGCATATAGGACTTTAAATCATTACAATGTATGCTGAGAGTTGTATAAGGGAACAAAAATGTCCTGAAACTCTTTCAAACTGTTTTAAATATCTGTAAGACCATGGTAATTCTATTTAACAAATATACTAAAATGGCAAACATTTAAACATACCAAATATTTTAAATTATTATTATTCAAGAATAAATGTGATATTAAGATAGTTAGTAAATTTCTTGGATTTTCTTAGTGCAAAATCTGGCCCAGCGAGTTGGGTTATTTATTTATTTATTTAAACTATGATTTTGGACTGTTCAGCTGCCTAATATAAGCGCCAGATTAGGACAAAATGACAATTATGTATAATGTGTAAAAGCAGTGTGCCATTATTGAATCTTAGAAAGAGAGCAACTTATGATAAATATTTTCTAGTGTATTAGATGCTAATAATAAATTCCAAATCTTTTAGAGATGGTTCAAATACATTCTTTTCCCCAGAAACATCACTCCCCTACTAAAAGAAACAAGAAGCCATTTATTAGAAGCAGAGCAAACATATGACATACAATTATGCTAACCATATAGCCTTTCACCACACACCGATGGTTGTTCCTGGATACCCAGAAATTATAAGTGGGAAATTCAAAGCAGCCATGTGGTTTCCTTGGCAGTTATGAGACTTGTTTCACTTATATTTATGATATGGCTGGGTTTGCATTTGATCAAAGAAGGATAAGAAATGAATCCAATGACCATTCTGAGATCTCCTAGAAAGTAACAAACCAAACGTACTGTTTTCTGTATAATTTCCATGCGGTTTAATTGTTTTGCCAAGGAATATATTCTATGAGAAACAAACATCTTCAGATATTTGTCTAGTCTACTTTCAAAATAATTTCTCAGGAATTCATGTCTAAGTTTACCGTCCACGTACGTAGCAAATTCTTACATAACAAAAGCGTGCAGATCAAATATACCCTGCATTACATCCTATAACGTTTGATCTAACAATATGGTAATTGAAATAGTAAAATTTTACATTGGCCTTTTTTTCTTTGAACAAAATTTTAATAATAAGAGTTAACATTAAACTATGTATTTGCAGTTGCCTTAATTAACTCTGCTTTTGTTTCTTAAAAAAATACCCCCAAAAGTGTAATAGCTAAAAAAAAAAAAAAAGGACCAAGAATTCCCCACACCCACTTTTAAATAATTTTTGCCTTGGTGCTAGGATTATGAGGGTTCTATAATAAACAAACAGTAATTATAAAATAATTAATTAAAACCTCAGGCTCAATATTACGGATCCACATAGCGAAAGG